>NC_067417.1:47950664-48679868 GCF_009764475.1 Pristis pectinata
CTCCCGAACCAAAACCTTATGGATTCTGCCCTTGTGTTTTTGGGTTTGTCTGGGCAAGCTGCAGTGGGGTGGAATGTGGGGATTTGAGTGCCGCTGAGTACTACCGGGGAGCAGTACTGGTGGATGCAGGTGTGTCGGTGTACAAGGTGAGAGTGTGGGTCTATATGATTAATACACAGGGCTGCCGTAACGCTGTCGCAAAATAACACTGGGTTCCAGAAGTGTGGGTCTTGTCGCTGTATAACCAGACACAGCACTAATGCTGCTAGTTTTTCTTATAGTGTTGCACTACCGTACAGTACTAATGGTAAACGGCTGGTGATTATGGGTTCATCTCTAACTGCAGTGCTGATGAGTACGACACCTTTATAGGAGTTGTTGACAGTGGAATTGATTTACGGTGATGACTTGAACCCAGCACGGTGTTTTGGCAAAGTTTTGTCCATCCCGAGTTGCCCTTGAGGAGTTGGGGGTGAGCTGCCTTCTTGAACTGCAGAAGTCCTGGTGAAGGTGCTCCCGCAGTGCAGTAGGAGAGGGAGATCCAGGATTTAGACCCAGTGGTGATGGAAGGGTGATGGTACTTCCAAGTCGGGGATGGTGTTACACAGGATTTAAGTGCAAGCGAAGAGACATCTTGTTTCAATTATGTGAGGGTCTGCTGAGACCACATCTGGAATATTACGTACAGGTCTGGTCTCTCCATCCAAGGAAGGAATACTTGTTCTGGAGGGACCGCAACAAAGGTTCACCAGATTAATCTTTGGCATGCTGGGGTTTGTTCTACAAGGAGAGGTTACGCTGACTGGACCTTGGCAAAAGAGAGACGAGGAGAAACGTCTTCATCCGGGGCTGGTGAATTTTTTGAATTCTCTCCCCAGAGAGGGCTGTGGGGATTCAGTTGTTGAGGCCACTCAACCCAGAGGTCAATAGATTTAGGGATTTAAGGGAATTGAGGGATATTGGGTTTAGTGCAGGAAAGTGGCACTGATGTAAAAGATAAACCATGATTGCATGGAATGGTGAAGAAGGCACGAAGGGCTGAATGGCCTCTTCCGCTTCTATTTCTAGGCTGTGACGAGATCTGGACTGGGGCGGTTCCTGGACATCAATGGTTGATGTTGCTTTATCCAGTACCAGCTTCCATCACTGAAAGTGGGCAGGGCAGTAGTCAGCCGCACTGGATTTGCCTTGCATTTTGTGGGTGGTGTTTCTGGGGAATGTTCGTAAATGTTGAGTAGATGTCAGTGTTGTAACTCTGCAGGTCTTCAGCGTCGCGGATGGGTGATGTCTAGATCCTTAACCTTTGTTGTGCTCTCAGCCATCTCTTGCTTTTGCATGGAGTGAATGCAAGTGGCTGGAGATGGTTTCTGCGATGATGAGGCTCTCAGGAGGGAGGAGAGATGGATCATCTACTCTGCACCTCCAGCTACAATTGTTTACAGATGCTCCGGCCTTGTCTTCAGCGCTGACGTGCTGGGCCTGCCATCACTGGGATGCTCTTGGGCCCACCTCCTCCTGCTGGCTGTTTAATGGCACAACAATTCACGCCTGATGTGGCAGGATGGCAGACCTTTGATCTGATCCATTGGCTGTGAGATCACATTGCTCTGTCTATTGTCAGCTGTTCAGCAGATGTGTAGACTGGAACCACAGCTTCACGAGGCTGGCACCTCCTTTTTTACATACACCTGGCGCCACCCATTCATGCCCTGCCGACTTCCTATGGAACCAGGGTAACCGCCTGGTTCGATGGATTTACTGAGGGGTACTGGTTTATTACCACTACTGGTTTATTTGAGATACCAGACCATGCAAATTCAGATTAATAAATTACATAACCTCAATTTCAACCCAGCCTGCAAACAAATGATTCATCACACTGACTTTGTTGCAAAGCATTTGACAAAGCGGCGATGCTGCTTACTTTTGCATTCTCTTGTTTGTCAAAATAAAGGGTCACGGAGCTGTACAGAAGCGAGCCCTTTGGCTCAGTTTGTCCCTGCTGACCGTGATGCTTTTCTATGCCAATCCCATTTTCCCACCTTAGGCCCACATCCCTCGACGCCTTTCCGATCTAAGTATCTGTCCAAATGCCTTTTAAATTTTGTACTTGTTTGTTTCTTCCACCTCTCCTGGCAGCTCATTCTGTATAACCACCACCCTCTGTGTGGTAGAACTGTCCCCCAGACCTCCCTTAAATTTCTTCCCCTCTAAGATAAGATTTATTAGTCACATGTGCATCGAAACACACAGTGAAAGGCATCTTTTGTGCCGAGTGTTCTGCAAGTGTCGCCACACTTCTGGCGCCAACACAGCATGCCCACAATTTCCTAACCCGTACGTCTTCGGAATGTGGGAGGAAACGGGAGCACCCGGAGGAAACCCACGCAGACACGGGGAGAATGTGCAAACTCCTTACAGACAGCGGCGGGAATTGAACCCGGGTCGCAGGCACTGTAATAGCGTCACGCTAACCGCTACACTACCTTGCCTGCCCCTGAGCCTCTCACCTTAAACCTGTACCCTCTAGTTTTAGACTCCCCTACCCTGGGGAAAAGACTCTGACCACCCACCCTATCTTTGCCCCTCATAATCTATAAGGACACCGCTCTGCCTCCTGCACTCCAGCGAGAACAGACCCAGCCTATCCAGTTTCTTCTCGTTAACTAAAGCCCTCCAAATTTAAGAATTTCTCATGAAGGTTAAATCCTTCCTGACCTGTTAAATTTATTTTGTTGGCGCATTATTTCATTGTGGTTGCTGCAACAGCTTTTTCTGCCCTATCACCCCTCCACCTCCACCCAATCCTCCACACCTCCTGCTGCTGCTGAAAAGAAAAGTGGTAGTTTAGGTTCCCACCATTCCTGTTGGGATGTCGCCGCTCTTCCATTGCCTATGGATCAAAATCCTGGAATTCCCTCCTAATGCTGTTTGTAGGGGTATCCCAACTTTGTGCATTGCAGTGGCTTAAGAAGGGCCTCATCCAAATAGATAGCGGTGGGAAACAAATCCGCCTCCCAGTAATATTTCTTTCTTTCTTTCCCCATTGGTTTATTTGGGAGCAAAAAGCAGTGGAAAGCATTTAAATGATGTTGACCATGGTTTACCGTGATATCAGTTGGAGACTTGGAGAAGGCTGACTGGTTTGGCTGTATGGAGCACTGGGGAAGGATGCCAGGGGTTTATGGCTGTTCCATTCACAGTCCCGGAGAAGGATGTTAAGAAAAGTTGAACATTGTGCTCTTTGTTGTCGTAACTTTGGCAGCGCAGAAGTTGGCAGCATCGGTAGGATCAGAGGCTTCATTATTATTTATTTCTCTGACGAGGGCATCGCTGCCCATCCCTAATTTCCCTTGAGAAGGTGGGGGCCAACCTCCTCCTGGAACCTCTGCAATCCTTCTGATGAAGGTGTGCCCACAGTGCTGTTGGGGAGGGAGTTCCAGGATATAAACCCAGTGACAATGAAAGTGCCAGTAAAATATTTCCAGATCAGGGTGGTGGGGAACCTGTCGGTGGTGGCGTTCCCATGCTCTCTCTGCAACTCTTGTGGTCGTGGTCACAGATGGGAGTCACCAGCTGAGGCGGTGGATGGGGCACCGGTCAAGCTGGCTGCTTTGTCCGTAACGGTGTGAGGTTTCTTGAGTGTTGTTGGAGCCAGACTCATCCAGGCGGGCAAATGTGCAATGTAGAATTTGGAATGGCTGTGGGGTGTCGGGAGGAGATGATTGCTCACCAGCCTCTTACCTAGTCTTGTTGCCACGGTGTTTATGGAGCTTGTCCAGTTAAGTTGAAGTTGGGGGGCTTGGCAGTTGTGTTGAATGTCAGAGGAAGTGGTTAAACTCTCGTGTACAATTGTTAGTGAACATCCTCACCTGACTTTATAATGGAAGGAAGGCCATTGATGAAGCAGCTGAAGATGATTGGGCCTAGGGCGTTGCCCTGAGGAACTCCTGTATTGGAGCAGGAATGATTGACTTCCAAACACCACCATCTTCTTTCAGCTTCTGGAGTATTTTCCCTTTGATACCCATTGACTTCAGTTTTACCAAGGGCACCTTGATGCCCGTCTCAGTCAAATACTGCCTTGATTTGGGGCCATCACTCTCACCTCACCCTTGAAGTTGGCTCTTTAGCCCGTGTTTGAACCAAGACTGGGATGAGGTGTGGAGCTGGTGAAACCCAAAATGGGTATCAGTGAATAGGCTACTGGTGAGTAGGCGCCAGCTGATAGTATTGTCAACGACATCCATCACTTCGATGAGTGAGAGCAGGCTGTCTGGATGGATAATTCACCTGGTTGTCTTATGAGGATAGGTTGAGTGAGCTAGGGCTTTTCTCTTTGGAGAGAAGGAGCATGAGGGGTGACCTGATAGAGGTGCACAAGATGAGAAGAGGCATAGATCGAGTGGACAGTCAGAGACTTTTTCCCAGGGCGACAATGGCTAACACGAGGGGACATAATTTTAAGGTGATTGGAGGAAGATATAAGGGGGATGTCAGGGGTAAGTTTTTTTACACAGAGAGTGGTGGGTGTGTGGAATGCACTGCCAGCAGAGGTTGTGGGGGCAGATACATTAGGGACATTTAAGAGACTCTTAGATAGACACATGAATGAATAGAAAAATAGGGGGCTATGTGGGAGGGAAGGGTTAGATAGATCTTAGAGCAGGATAAAATGTCGGCACAACATCGTGGGCTGAAGGGCCTGTACTGTGGTGTAGTGTTCTATTTTCTACGTTCTATTTGTCCTGCTCTCTTGAGAACAAGGCACATTGGGCAACATGTTATTGATGGATGCCAGCGCTGTAAGTACTGGAAGAGCTTGGCTAGAAGTGCAGCTAATTCTGGAGCACAGGTCTTCAGTGCTAGAGCTGGGATGTCGTCTGGTCTTGTAGCCTTCACTGTACCAATGCTCTCAGTTGTTCCTTGACGTTGCATTGAATTAACTGGCACCAAGCTTCTGTGATGGTGGAGCTCTCAGGAGGAAGCCACGGCGAATCATTCACTCAGCACTTCTGGTTGAACGTTGCTGTGAATGCTTCAACCACGTAAATGCTAAAGATGTGCCAGGCCCTGCCGAGGATGGGGATGTTCTTGGAGCCTCGTCCTCACTCACGGTCTCATTGTCCACCAACATGCAGCACTGCAGAGCTTCAGTCTGGCCTGTTGATTGTAAGATTGCTCAGCTGTATATCTTGTCTGTCACTTCCGCTGTTTCACGCACGCGAAGGTCTAGGTCACAGCCAGCCAGGTCACCACCTCACTTTCAGGTACTGCTGGTGCTGCTCCCAGCGTGATGTTCTGTGGGCCTCGTCGAAGCAGAGTTGTTCTTGAGTTACTTCAAGTGGGAGAATTCAACGTTGATGCCGTTAGGCTGCAAGGTTCCAAGACGGAAATGAGGTGTCCAAGCTGTGAGGCTGCGTCAATGTTCTTGACCTGAATGGTGTGCCAGGCCATGAGGTCACAGATTGTGGTGGTGTCAACTTCTGCTGCTCCATCATGCACAGTTTTGAACTGGCACTTGTAATTATACTCTGTTTTACGTGATGGTAGTAGGACACAGAATGACAGCAGAAATCCCTGGTAAGGGGACTCTACATTGATGGTGTGGTGGTCTCTTCTACCAAGATTAGAGTCAGAGAAATGCATCAAGGAACAGGCCCTTTGGCCACTGAGTCTGCACCGACCATCAGTTACCCTTTTACACCAATCCTACATTGATCCCATTTTATTTTCCCCACATTCTTAAAAACTCCCCCCAGATTCTACCCCTCACCTGCACACTGGGGGCAATTCACAGCAGCCAATTAACCCACCAAATTCGTACACCGTTGGGATGCGGGAGGAAACTGGAGCACCCAGAGGAAACCCATGCGGTCACTGGCAGAAGGTGCAAACTCCACACAGGCAGCACCCGAGGTCAGGATTGAACCCAGGTCTCTGGCACCATGAGGCAGCACCTTGACTCGTCGCGCCACTGTGCAGCCCTGGATAAACGTATCTACAACAGCTCGGTTGGTGAGGGTGGGACCTTTGTGTCGGCTCGCTCCTCGTCTGCCACAGACGGAGCCTGTGTCCCACCATCCTCCGAGCGCAATCTGTGCCCTTCCTCCTGCCACTTGTTCGACATGAAGGAGCACTGATTCATCAGTACAAGCCCAGTTGTGGACTGCTTGCCCCTTGTTTGGGTGGGTGGTCAGCTCCCAGAGCACTGGTTGTTCTGTGAGGGCAGGTGTCGTAGATGGAACATCACTAGGGACCCTCACCACTCAGGACATGCCCTCTTCTCATTACTACCATCGGGGAGGAGGTACAGGAGTCTGAAGACCCACACTCAACGATTCAGGCACAGCTTCTTCCCCTCCGCCATCAGATTTCTGAACGGTCCATGAACACTACCCCGTTATTCCTTTTTTGCACTATATTTGTAACTTCTAGTAATTTTTATGTCTTAAACAACAAATTTCATGACATTTGTCGGTGATTACAAACCTGATTCTGGTTCTGACTTTGTTCCTTACAAAAGGAGAGGTCATAGCGTCATCAGTGTTCTACAGCGTGGAAATCGGCCCTTTGGCCCAGATCTCTCTCGACCTTTCCTATCCACGTGACTGTCCAAGTGCCTTAATTGTACCTGCCTGTACCGCTGATCTGTTTTACCTACCACCAGTAGGTCTTCCTTTTGCTGCACTCTGGGCCGCACCATCATCTGGAAGGCCACTGAACTGGAGGTACCTTTGACCCGAAACGTCAGCTCTGTTTCCCTTCCCCCAGATGCAGCCTGACCTGTTGAGTGTTTCTGGCATTTTCTGTCATTATTTTGGAGGGAATTAGACCTGCCCACTCATAGACTTGCATGGGGAACTGTACTGACTGAAGCTGGCCTATCGCAACGTTCCAAGGATGCCAGCTAAGTTGTCTTTCGGCAAGGGCAATGCTTAAATAACATGGAGTTGGCACGTTCTCCCTGAGTGTTTTCCCTTGAGTGAGTGCAGTGCAAAGCTGTGCAATAGGTTAATTGGCCACTGTGAGTTACCCCTAGTGTGTAGGTGAGTGGTGCGATCTGGGAGGAATTGACGGGAATGTGGGGAGAATAATATGGGTAGGATTCATGTAATTGGAGGGGGTCGATGGTCAGTGCAGACTCCAGCCGAAGAGCCTGTTTCTGTGCTATTTGTCTCTATGACTATGGGAAGGATGGGACGGCTGATAATGCTGCAGTCCTTCAGGAATGTGGTGTCAAAGTCAAGTTTATTGTCACACACACAAGTCCATGTATACGCAGGTGCATTGAAAAACTTTCTTGCAACAGCATCAGATAAGCAGCATTCACAGTGGGGTGTCAGTGCAGGACTGAGGTGAGAAAAGCATTCTTCAGAGGGTGGAATGTCCTTGGAACTCTCCACTGAGGAGGATGGTGGAGGCTCGGTCACAGAATAGATTCAAGGCAGATGTTGACAGACTTTTTAATAAGATAAGATATCGTTATTGGTCACATGTACATTGAAACACACAGTGAAATGCATCTTTTTTTGCATACAGTGTTCTGGGGGGCAGCCCGCAAGTGTCGCCACACTTCCAGCGCCAACATAGCATGCCCACAACTTCCTAACCCATACGTCTGGAATGTGGGAGGAAGCCCACGCAGTCACGAGGAGAACGTGCAAACTCCTTACAGACAGCAGCAGGAATTGAACCTGGGTCGCTGGCGCTGTAATAGCGTTACGCTAACTGCTACACTACCGTGCCGGTATTAATGGAATCAAGGAGTATGGGGTTAATGCAGGAACATAATGTGGAGGTAGCAGATCAGCCAGGATTGTATTGAATGGCAGAGTGGGCATGAAGGGCTGAATGGCCTGTTCCTCTTTCTTATGTGCTTGTGATGCCCTTGGGTGGAGTAATAATCTCCTGATTTGAAGAGAGCTTGTAGCAGCTGAACCGAATCAACCTACTCAATTCTGCTGGGTTATTACTTGTATTCAATTATTGCCTGGCTGGGTTAGCTATTATGTCCTTGAATCTCACACAAGGCAGACTGTCCAACTCTCAATCGAGTGCTGTGAATTGATCCAACGCGTTGGCTTTTAAGACGAGAGGAGCTGCAGATTCTGGAACCTGAATTCTAAACCTGGAAACACTCGGCAGGTCAGGCAGCATCTGTGAAGGGAGAAAATGTTCAACTTCAGGTTGATGACCTTCCTTAAGAAATGTGAACATCTTGGAAGCTGCACGTGTTTTGAGCAGAAAGAAGAAAGGGAATGTCATTGATAGCATGGGAAGTCACTGACCGGACACGTTGACTCCTGGTTTTCCACCAATGCTGCCTGACCTGCATTCATTTTTCCCCTGGATTATCCCTGCTGTTTGAATCATCTTTGTGTTATTAGGGCTGTGTCCTCAGGCTCTTTGAGTCCAAACTCTCACTTGTTCCTTCCATTCACTGCTTCAGTTTCTGCTTTCACCTGACATCCAAGCAGGTGTCACCCTTGGGTGCATGGTAGCTCTCTCAGAGGTCAAAGAGTCGTACAGACCTGGGCATTGGTATTGGTTTATTATTGTCACTTGTACCGAGGTGCAGTGAAAAACTTGTCTTGCATACCGATCGTACAGATCAATTCATTACACAGTGCAGTTACGTTGAATTAGTCCAGAGTGCGTTGAGGTAGTACAGGTAAAAACACTAACAGTCCAGACTAAAGTGTCACAGCTACGGAGGAACTGCAGTGCAGGTAGACAATAAGGTGCAAAGTCCGTGCCTTCCATCAACCACCCATCTACATGAATCCCATTTTATTCTTCCCACATTGCCATCCAGATTCCGTCACCCACCTACGCACTTTGGGCAATTAACCCATCGACCTACGTGACTTTGGGAAACAGAAGCACCCGGTGGGAAACCCATGCAGTCTCAAGGAGAATGCGTAAGCTCTACACAGCACCGGAGGTCAGGATCGAACCTGGTCACCGGAGGTGTGAGGGAGTGGCTCTACCCACTGTGCCGCAGGTCCTGACGGGCTTCAATCCTCCCCTCAAAAACCCGAGCATGTAATCTAGCATTAAGCAGCGCGGAGTGCATTTTGTGCCTTTGGAGATACCAGCTCTGAACCTCCTTGAGGAAGAAGGCCGTGAACAATGTGCCCTTCCCACCGGAAGTTACATCCTTTGTATAAATTAAAAATAAATTGTCTGCATTTGCAAGTTAACATAAAAGATCCTATTACACCATTACAAAGAAGAGTGAGAGTTCTGCTGGTGTCCTGGTCAATATTTATTTCTGAGACAATGTCACAACATGCCCTGCATTCTGATCACTGATGACATTGTGGAAATTCACGGTGCACAAAATGACTGTTGCATTTCCTTCATTACAATATTGATTCCTCTTCAAGTGCATTGGGATTGTCTGAGGTCATGAAAGGTGCTAAATAAATTCAAGTCTTTATTTCCTGCTTAAAGCAATCCCTTAATGCTAAAGATAATTGGTGCCTGGGGAGTCTTCATTGTGTCAGCTCAGCTTCTTTACTGTTCCCCCCACCTGGGTCTGGTTGATGTGCTGGAGCTCTGTCTGGTGAGTTGACGTTTCAGCTGGCCCCCTCTACGTGAAGTAGATATTCAAGATAAGATATTTATTTATTAGTCGTGTGTACATTGAAACACACAGTGAAATGCGTCTTTTTGTGTTACTGAGAATGTGCTGGGGGCAGCCCGCAAGTGTCGCCACGCTTCCAGCACCAACATAGCACGCCCACAGTTCCTAACTCATATGTCTTTGGAATGTGGGAGGAAACCGGAGCACCCGGAGGAAACCCATGCAGACACGGGGAGAATGTACAAACTCCTTACAGACAGTGGCGGGAATTGAACCAGGGTCACTGGCGCTGTAATAGCATTATGCTAACCGCTACACTGTCGTGCTGCAATGATAAGTTACGGCTGACTTTTAAAAAAAATTATTTGTGTTTCGGGACTTGGATGTTGTTGGCATGACCAATGTTTTTTGCCCGTCCCTTACTGAGCCACCTTTAACTGCTGTAGTCCTTCTGGTAAAGGTTTAATTCTTTCTTCGATTGAATTGGTACAATGGAGTGACTCGTTCAGCTATTTCGGGTAACGTTTGTGACTCAGGCACCTGGGGGTAGGTCTGGAGTCTGATGTCAGCCACAGTGGAATGTAATTTACTCAAAGAGTGGATTGTCCCTCCCTCGAAGGACATCGGTGAACCAGTGACTCGAGATTCTGCAGATGCTGGAAACTGGAGCAACACACACACAAAATGCAGGAGGAACTCAGCAGGTCAGGCAGCATCTGTGGAGGGAAATAAACGGTCAACGTTTTGGGTCGAGACCCTTCGTCACCTGAAACGTCGACTGTTTATTTCCCTCCATAGATCAGTGAACCAGGGTTTTCCCCCCCCACCCCCCCCCCCCCCCCCCCCCCCCCCCCCCCCCACGTCCTTAGTTTTGTGGTCATCATTACTAACGACTAGTTCCTGTTTTCCCAAATGTCAGACTATTAACTGAATTTAAACTCCACTGCTCCAGTGATGGGGGGAGGGATTTGGATTTGGGATCCATTTTGACAGTTTTCTGGATTTCTTATTGGCACTGCCATGTTCTAGGAAGAGCTGTGGAGGGAGCATTAAGTAGGGAATATTGAATTAGCCTTGGAGCTGGTAACTTCTTTGACCAGGTGATGCTCTTTGGACAAGGCACTTTGCACTGACAAACCTTTCTTTAAATGGAAGTAGTTTACTGGCTGTTGAGTTTGGTCTAAAGGCTTTGAGCTTGTGTTTTAAATTTTTGCTGCCTATCCCGTCACTCCACCCTGTTTATCTCCAGATCTTTTGCTTTCCTGTTTGGGATAGGGCGGGAACACTGAATGGGAAGTGAGATTTGTGCTTCTCATTCTTGTCCGGACAGTCAGGAGAAAGGGAATGGTTGACATTATTATCCATAGATCCCAGTCCCTGATGTAAAAGAACCTTTCCATTGGTGGACCTCCTGCTTGTATCAAGGGGTAAGGATTCTCATGTGCCAGCTCTCTAAATTACGAAAAGCCTGAAAGAGACTTGTACTTTCATCACCTTTTGCGTGACCTCTGGATTCTCAAGGCAATTAAGAGCAGATGAAGTACTTTCTGAGGCAGCCTCCATTGCCGTGAAGGAGACATGGAGGCCAACTTGTGCGCAGAAAACTACCTTGAACATCACCGAGATAAATGCTCATATTAGCTCTTGGTAACTTTGGTTGGGGATAGTTAATAGCCAGTGGCAAGAGCTTCCCTCTTCAAAGTAGTATGATTGGGCCCGTCAGATCCATCTGAGAGGGCCGGGTGAAGGTCTTGTCCAAATGTTGACACTTCCAACGGTGACATACTGGTACAGCTCGTAGAGCTGTTGCCTCACAGCAACGGAGACCCAAGTTTCATCCTGACCTCTGGTTCTCCCTGTGACCATGGGGGTTTCCTGCAGCTGCTCCCACGCCTCTAAGACGTGTGGGTCAGTAGGGTGCGTAGGTGAGCGGTTGAGTCTGGGGGGAGGGGTGGGGGGGGCAAGGAGGGGAGTTGAAGAGAACATGGGGGGAATAGAAAATGCAAATAATGGAGGATTAGCGTAAATGGGTGGTTGATGGTTGGTGCAGTCTCAAAGGGCCTGTTTGTGTTCTCTATCTCACGTGATACCCTCAGTTCTTCACTGCATTCCGTCGTAGAAACATTTAAAATGGAGAAACTTCTCACTGGTAGGCAGTGCTACCACTGTGGTGCGGTTCACCTGTGACTCCAGAATCTGGGATATTTTGCAACGTGTGCCTGTGATTATGGATCTGGAATGGGGGTGGCAGGTGTGACCCTGGGAAAGGGGCTTCTGAATGTTGGACAGGCCGTATCTCCTGATGTTTACAACAGTGAGAGGGGACTTGATTGAAACATAAAACCCTGTATGGTCTTGACAGAGTGGATGAGAACCTGGAACTAGTGGTCACTATTCAAAAATACAGAGTCGCCCATTCAAGATAGAGATGGGAATTTTTTCCTTCCTTGGAGGGTCAAGAGTCTTTGGAATTCCCTTCCTGAAAGGCAGAGGTAGATAGTTACTTAATAAAAGTAGCATTGCCCAGGTTGATGGAAGGCCAGTGTTGAGGTTACAATCTGGTCAGCTCTCATCTTTTTGAGTGATAGCACAACTCAGATGCGTACTCCGGCTCTGAAGCAGGTCAGTCAGCACCTGTGGAAAGAGAAAGAGTTAACGTTTCAGATCGGTGACCCTTCGTCAGAACCATCTCGTGTTTCCAGCATTTTCTGTTTTGATTTCAGATTTTCAACATCTGCAGTACTTTATTTTTGTCCCCTCACCCATTGGTTATCTATTCTGTGATGGGGTCATGAGTTGACATGCATCAGCTGCATATTTGGTGACTTCAACAGATGACCTTCAAAATCTGTACTATTTGGTTCCAGAGTGAAGTTTGCTTATCTGCTGAAAGATAAGTGTGCTGGCTTTATTTTAGCATCTAAACCAGCCTGTCTTTTTCCTTTTTTTAACTGGTGGAAGGGTAGCTGGAAGGGTGGGTCCAGGACTGAGCCAAGGTCAAAAGCGGAGTAGGATGACCTACTCGTTAGGAGTACCCAGATCAAGGGTTTAAACCTGCGAGACTTCCAGACTTTAGAGACCCACTTGGGAATAGACACAGTAATAAATCCTGACATTAGCAAGCTGAGGGTATAGCATGGAAGAACAAGATTAATTGTAGTGGTGTATTCTGTTGCAGAGGAACGTGAACGGACAGTTCTTTATATGAGACATTAAACCAAGACCCACTTGGCTCACAGCACTCTTTAAAGAACGGTGCCGTTATCGCCAGTGTCCTGTCCAATATTTATCGTTCAGCAATGTGCTCGATTTGACTGGGAGCTTGTTGTTCAGAGTCATCGAGAGGTACAGCACGGAAACAGGTCCTCTGGCCCACTGAGTCCACACCGATCATTAACCATCCATTTACACTGATCCTACCTTAATCCTATTTTATTCTCCCCAATTTCTCATCAACTCCCCCCAGATTCCATCACTGATCCAGGGTGGGCTAGCCGATTACATGCAAGGTTGGCTTGGTGGTAGGAAGCAGAAGGTGGGTAGTAGAAACCTGGGACCAGTGGTGCGCTGCAGGGATCAGTGCTGGGTCCACTGTTGTTTGTCATCTGTATTAACGATTAGTAAGTTTGCAGATGACACGAAAACTGGAATAGTGGACACTGAAGAAGGTTGTCTAAGGTTACAACAGGATCTAGATCAATGGGAAAGTGGGCAAGGGAATGGCGGATGGAATTCAACTCAGACAAGTGTGAGGTGATGTATTCTGGGAAGTTAAACCAGGACAGGACATCCACGGTAAATGGCAGGGCCCTGGGGCGTGTTGTTGAACAGAGAATGAGGGGTGCGAGTACATAGTTCCCTGAAAGTGGTGACACAGGTAGACAAAATGGTAAAGGTCAGGCGTGGTAGTGTAGCGGTTAGCGTAACGCTATTACAGCACCAGAGACCCAGGTACAATCCCAGCCACTGTCTGTAAGGAGTTTGTACGTTCTCCCCGTGTCTGCGTGGGTTTCCTCCGGGTGCTCCGGTTTCCTCCCACATTCCAAAGACGTACGGGTTAGGAAGTTGCGGGCATGCTATGTTGGTGCTGGAAGCGTGGCGACACTTGCGGGCTTCCCCCCTGAACACTTTACGCAGTAGATGCATTTCACTGTGTGTTTCGATGTACTTGTGACTAATAAAGAAATCTTGTCTTCAATGGCTGAGGCATTGAGTACAAGAGTTGGGACATCAAATTGCAGCGGTACAAATCGCTGGTTATACTGCACCTGGAGTACTGTGCTATAGGAAGGATGTGATTATGCTAGAGAGGGTGCAGAAAGGATTCAGAAGGATGTTGGCAGGACTGGAGGGCTTAAGTTGAGGAGAGGCTGGATAGGCTGGGATTGTCTTCCCTGGAGCACAGGAGGCTGAAGGGTGACCTTGTAGAGGTTTATAGAATCAGGAGAGGCATAGATATGGTAGATAATCAGTCTTCTTCTCATGGTAGGGGAGTCTGAAACTTGTAGGACACAGTTTTAAGGTGGGGGGGAGACTTAAAAGGGTGCAGAGGGGCAAGTTTTTCGCGCAAGAGTGGTGGGTATATGGAACGAGCTGCTAGAGGAAGTGACCGCTCACCTACCCACCAGGGGCAACGTACAGCGGCCAATTTAACATCCCAACCTGCACGTCTTTGAAACCAGAGCCCTCGGCAGTCACAGGAAGAACGTGCAAACTCCACGCAAACAGCACCACCCGCTCGACTTGTTTGCCGCATCACGTCAACGAGTCCGCATCAAGAAGTCCTCCCGCGGTGCATTCCAGTTAACGGCTCTCCAGGGGCCACGGGTGGCTCTGTGTAAATCCAAGTCTCTCTGCCTGAGCATCGATGAAACTGTCAGCCGAGATGTTCTTTCCTTGCCATAATGGGTAAAACAGAGGAAGTGCAGAGGACTGGAGGACAAAGTTTCTGCTAACACAGGCAGTATCTAAATCATATAGTGCTGTCTGCCTCAGTGAGCCTTCAGTAGGCTTGCCAAGGAATGCTCCAACTGGATCAGAACCCACTAAACCACAGATCAGACAGCTAATTCTGAGCATCTTGCAAATGCAACTTGCTAAATTATTCTCTCCACAGTTCAGCCCAAACAAGCCCCATACACTCGACAGAAGCCTCTATTTTACAGGAATGCGAGTTCCTTTCTGTCGTGTGGGTTTAGCGACTGGAATTGATGTTAGTGGAAGAGAGATCACTGCAGAGCATTTCGTGCCTCTCTCAGGGTTTATGCTTCCCTGAATAACCCTGCAAGAGAAAGCAAAATTCTTCAGTTATTGGCAGTCTGAAATAAAAGCAGGATATTGTGCAGGGAGTTGGGCTGATTCTTGGTATTGGTATTGGTTTATTATTTTCACTTGTACCGAGGTACAGTGAAACGCTTGTCTTACAAACCGATTGTACAGGTCAACTCATTAAACAGTGCAGTTACATTGAGTTAGTACAGAGTACATTGATGTAGTACAGGTAAAAACAGTAACAGTCCAGAGTAAAGTGTCACAGCTACAGAGAAAGTGCAGTGCAATAAGGTGCAAGGTCACAACAAGGTAGATCGTGAGGTCATAGTCCATCTCATTGTATAAGGGAACTGTTCAATAGTCTTATCACAGTGGGATAGAAGCTGTCCTTAAGTCTGGTGGTACGTGCCCTCAGGCTCCTGTATCTTCTACCCGATGGAAGAGGAGAGAAGAGAGAATGTCCCGAGTGGTGGGGTCTTTGATTATGCTGGCTGCTTCACCAAGACGAGAGGTAAAGACAGAGTCCAAGGAGGGGAGGCTGGTGTCCGTGATGCGCTGGGCTGTGTCCACAACCCTCTGCAGCTTCTTGCGGTCCTGGGCAGAGCAGTTGCTGTACCAAGCCGTGATACATCCAGATAGGATGCTTCCTATGGTGCATCGGTAAAAGTTGGTGAGAGTCAGAGGGGACAAACCAAATTCCTTTAGCCTCCTGAGGAAGTAGAGGCGCTGGTGAGCTTTCTTGGCCATGGCATCTATGTGGTATTCTGCAGGGGAGGGCAAGGTAGGGTTGGTGGTTCAGGTGTAATGGAAGCTGAAAGGTTAATTTGCCTCCTTCCCGCCCGCACCCCCCCCCCCCCCAATCTGCAGTGGTTGTCTGACTTGTCGTGATTCTGTGTTTATCCATCAGTCCAAACATTAGTACCCTCTACCCTACCTCCTGGTGATTCTTACTTTAGAATGGCTAGTGACCAATCTCGTTGGCTCTGGTCTTTGCTGAGGTCATGAACTGTGCCCTGGAGATGTATCGTCAAGTCACAGAGTCATCGAGATATGCAGCCATGGGATACGATCCTCTGTCCACACCGACCATCTACCACCCATTTGCACTAATCCTTCATCAATCCCATTTTCTTCTCTCCGCACTCTCATCAACTCCAACACTCCCCCCCCCCCCCCCCCCCCCCCCCCCCCCCCCCGATCCCACCACTCACCTACACATTGGGGCAATTTAGTGGCCAATTAACCCACCAGCCTGCATGTCTTTGAGGCATGGAAGGAAACCGGAGCACTCAGCAGTCACAGGGAGAATGTACTAACCCCACGCAGACAGGTCAGGATTGAGCCCCGGTCTGTAAGGCAGTGGCTCCCCTATCGGTAGACGGGTAACAAGTAAAACTGCAGATGCTGGAACCTGAAATGAAAACAGAGGTGCTGGAAGAACTCAGCCAGTCAAGCAGCATCTGTGGAAGGAGAAACCTGGGGTGGCACGGTGGTGTAGCGGTTAGCATGACGCTATTACAGCGCCAGCGACCCGGGTTCAGTTCCGGCCGCTGCCTGTAAGGAGTTTGTACGTTCTCCCTGTGTGTCTGCGTGGGGTTTCCTCAGGATGCTCCGGTTTCCTCAGGATGCTCCAGTTTCCTCCCACATTCCAAAGACCTACGGGTTAGGAAGTTGTGGGCATCCTATGTTGGCGCCGGAAGTGTGGCGATACTTGTGGGCTGCCCCCAGCACATTCTCAGTAACGTAAAAAGGCGCATTTCACTGTGTGTTTCGATGTACATGTGACAAATAAATATCTGTTACTGTTTTGGGTTGGGAACCCTCCCTCAGAACTGGGGGTCGGGGGGCACGAGCAGAAGGGTGTCAGTTTTCAAAGCAGAGCTGGGGGGAGGAGTGAGTTGAAACACATGAGACCACAAGGAGATGGGTTAATAAGAGTTGTGGACACAGACCAGCACATCACGGACACCAGCCTCCCCTCCTTGGACTCTGTCTTTACCTCCCGTTGTCCTGGTGAAGCAGCCAACATAATCAAAGACCCCACCCACCCGGGACATTCTCTCTTCTCTCCTCTTCCGTCGGGTAGAAGATACAGGAGCCTGAGGGCACGTACCACCAGACTTAAGGACAGCTTCTACCCCACTGTGATAAGACTATTGAACGGTTCCCCTATAGGATGAGCTGGACTCTGACCTCATGGTCTACCTTGTTGTGACCTTGCACCTTATTGCACTGCACTTTCTCTGTAGTTGTGACACTTTACTCTGTACTGTTACTGTTTTTACCTGTACTACATCAATGCACTCTGTACTAACTCAATGTAACTGCACTGTGTAATGAATTGACCTGTACGATTGGTATGCAAGACAAGTTTTTGACTGTACCTCGGTACAAGTGACAATAATAAACCAATGCCAATATGGATCAGGCAATGAGAAGGGTGAACACTGAGGCATTTCATAGAAACAGGGTGAGAGACAGACTTAACCATGATAATGGGAAATGATGAGGGAGCAGTTGGAGAATTCAATGTCCATTCCAGTGGGTTGTGAAGTGCCTAGTCCGGAGGTATCTGTAAATGGGAGATGTGTGGACTCCATGTACTACACAGGGATGTTTGGAGCCTGGGGTTCATCTCGGGGACTTATGCTGGTGACACCTCCTGTGGGTGTCGGCCAACTGGTGATCTGCCGTGTGAGCCCAGGCCAACGAGTGTTGGTGCAAGTCTCACTGAAATGGTTAAATTACAAATAACAGACCAGGGTGGTTCAAAAGGGCCATGAAGAGACTGGGGTGAGGAAGAAACAGGCTGGTCGCTGTCGGGTGGTCAGCCTAGGGTGAGGTCAGCTCTGGACTTGGCTGCGGTCACCTCCCACTCCAGCGCACCCAGGCTCACCAATGGCACGGGCTACTGAAAGCCCACTGGCTGCCTCATACCTCTTCACCCCTGAGGGATCTGGGGAGGGCGGAACAGAATCCAAAGAGGATTGGTGCTCTCTGAATGTGAACGGGACTCTGTTGAGGAGACAGATTGAGAGCAGGGGGGGCGGCTTAATTAGGAGACACAGTTTGGAAGTAAATGTCAGCTCTGTCACGTCAGATTGAACGCAATGAGGAAGCAGGCCCCTTCGAGATGAGAGAAATAAAAAGGAGGGCAGGACGTCCTCATCAGTCTCTCTCACTGCTGGTCTCTCAACAATGATCATGTACAGAGGGATCTTGGGGTCCAAGTCCACAGCTCCCTGAAAGTGGCCGCACAAGTTGATATGGTGGTAAAGAAGGCGTACGGTATGCTTGCTTTTATTAGTCAAGGCACTGAGTTCGAGAGTCAGTGAGTTAAGTTGCAGGTATATAAAACTCTGGTTAGGCCACATCTGGAGCACTGCATTCAATTCTGGTCGCCCCATTACAGGAAGGACGTTGAGGCTTTGGAGAGGGTGCAGAAACGGTTCACTAGGATGCTTCCTGGATTAGAGGGTATGAGCTGTCAGGAGAGGTTGGACAAACTATGGTTGTTTTCTCTGGAGTGGTGGAGGTTGAGGGGAGACCTGATAGATTATGAGACATATGGATAGACAGCCGGGATCTTTTTCCCTGGGTCAAAATGTCTAATACCAGAGGGCATGCAGTTAAGGTGAGAAGGGGGTAAGTTCAAAGGAGATGTGCGGGGCAAGTGATTTTGCACAGAAGGTGGTGGGTGCCTGGAATATGCTGCCAGGGGTGGTGGTGGAGGCAGATACAAGGGATATGGACCATGTCCGGGCAGAAGGGATTAGTTTAATTGGGTGTCATTAGCTTAATTAGTTTGGCACATCATTGTGGTCTGTTCCTGTACTGCATTGTTCTATGTTCTGTGGTCACTAGATAGGTGGCAGATGGGTCTCTACTCAAAGACCGTTGACTGTAATGATGAACTAACTACTGGATAGTATTTGAATATTCATGAAGTATCAAATGAAGGTGGGTTTCCTCCCAAGAACACAGTTAACCCAGAGTGTGAGTGCTGTGGTCCTTTAGGGATTAAAGCACGCAAGCGTAGGATTATAGTCGCTCCCACTTTCTCAAGAGTGTACAGGTGTTGCTCATTTTGTGACCGTGGGATCTCGGTAATGGGAGACCATCCACACAGTGGTTCAGGTCAGGATGGTGCAGGTCCTGGCCCAGGTCCAGTCCCCGCTCTCTGCTGAGTTAGAAGGCCAGGAGGGGGTCTTTCTGTTGGTTTCGTTCATTCATGCTGGACGTGTGTTGCGTGATCTGTGTATGACGTGGCCCGTCTGGGCCTGGCCTGTTGTCCAGCACAGCAAGCTGAGATAAACCGGGCTTCCACCAGGCTCCAAGTGTGAAGGGGTGATCACACAGGGGAGAGAGAGAAGTGCGAGTCAAGTCAGCTTGGAATATACATCCCAAATAAGCATTGTTCATACAAACACATAGAATATAAGGAAGAAGCTGAAAGAATTACTGGTGCAGATTCAATAGTGTAATGTGGTAGTGATAACTGAGGTATGGCTCCAGGACTTGAAACAAAACAATTGAATGGTCCACCTGAAAAATGGGGAGGAATAGCTTTTGTACTTGAATCGTCTGCACTGAGATGGCAGCATATTGCAAGAAGTAAAAGCAGGCAGTGGAGACCGTGTGTAGAGTTAAGAAACAGAAACAGGACAACGTTGTGATGTGAGTTGTCTGTGAACTACAGTGCTCCTATAAATGCAGAGATCAGACAAGCATGTAGTAAAGACAATGGTTTTATTGTGTGGCGACTCACCGTCTAGTCGGGCGAACCGGCTCGGCAGTCGGGTCGCGCGGCGTCGGAGCAACGAGGCCCAAGATGGCGGCGGGCCTCGTCTTTCCGAGCGACGGGGAGAACCCGCGCGCGGGAGAGTCCTGATGACGTAGGACTTACGTCATTGCCGGTTGTTTTGGGCGGGAACATTCTCCCTTAAAGGGCCCGCGCAAGGCGGGAAAATAAACCAGTTCTGTTTGGCAATCCTCCGAGTAGAGTCTTGTTTTATTCCGCGGTAGCAACCGCTACAATTGGTAGATTTTTTTTAGCTTTCAGATAGACAGTGATAAGAAGACCAGCTGATCTCTAAAAGATGGTAAATTTTTAGAATATGTTCAGGAAAGTTTTTTTTTTGCAATACTTCCCAGAACCATCAAGAGAGTAGGCCAAACTAGATTCAATAAAGAACACTGAGCCAAATTTAAGAGCCTAATGGTATGTGAACATTTATCTAATAGCAATCATAACTGAGTTCAACAATGTGTTTTAACAGGAGAGATGTAAAACGGCTATTAAGATTCTAGATTTGGGTGTGGTTCTCCTACATTCTGACGAAATGGGACAAATCTGTTAGTCAGTAAAATGCAGATCAGTGGGAGGTGTCCAAAAAAAAGGATTTGAGGTGATATCGAACCATTTTTTATCCTAAGGGGTAAGATTTCTAGTTATCCTCTAAAAAGTGAGAGGACAACGTAGAATTAAAGGTAAAAGCATACACAGAGTTGACGACTGGCAGCCGATCTTGGTCACTGGGAGAGATGCGAAGAATGACGATGTGTGACAAAGCAGAAAGGAAGGGCCTCAGAAGGAAGCCTGAAAAGAAACTTGCAAGGAATATAAAATAAACTCCATTTTTATAGGAGCGCCAGGCTGGTTAAAAATAATGTGGGCTTCTTGAAAAGCAATAAAGTAAGTGAAAACGAGGAAATACCAGATGTGGAATAAATACTTTGTACCACTAGTTGTAAGCAAGAAAGCAGCCAGCTTAATAAAAACAGAAAATGTTGGGAACACTTGGGCAGCGTTTGTGGAAAGAGGAACAGTTAGCGTAGGGACCCTTCGTGGGAAAGAGAGAGAAACAGGTTACTGTTCAATAACCGTGAAGATGTGGGGGAGGATGGGTAGAACAAGGGGAATATCTCCAATAGGGTGAGACCAGATGCGTTGCTGGGGGTATTTAGAGGAGCAGTTATAAGCACATTATACTTATTTGTCAGTGTTGCTCATGGTGGAGCTGTGGGATGTGTCCAGTAGTCGGGCTATACAAATAGAGAAAGAAAAGCTGAGCCAAAGCGATAACAGGGAGAAATGGCCAGTTCTGATACAGGTGGAAAGAAAGAGCGAGTTACCTAAAGTTGGAGAATCCAGTATTGAACCTGTGAGGCTACAATGTGCCGAGATGAGGTGTTATTCCTCAAGTTTGTGTTGGGCCTCGTTGGAGGAGGCCACGGAGAGAGAGGTCTGAGTGGAATGGGGGACTAAACTGGCAGGCAGCGGGAAGCTCGGGGTGGCTCCTGTGGACTGAATGGAAGTGCTCTGCAAGGTGGTCACCCAATCTGCATTTGGTTTCTCCTATGTAGAGGAGGTTGCATGGGGAATACCGAGTACGGTAACAGGATTGGAAGAAGTGCAAGTGAATCACTGCCTCACCTGGAGGGACTGTCAGGGTTTTCCTGGGGGAAATGGTGAAAGACGTAGTGTTGCACCTCCTTTTTAAAGTCTGACTTGCTGGGATTGTCGCACAACCTTGCCATTAACAGCACATCAAGAGCCATAATGTGCTTGTAACTTCTACTCTAACTGCCCCCACGTTTGGTCTCACCCGATCAGAGATTCTGCCATTTTTCTACATCACTGCCCTCACCTTCTTACTACTGAAAACTAACTTAATTTTCTCTCTTTACTAATTCTGAGGAAGGGTCCCAGACCTGAAACGCTGACCGTTTTGCTTTCCGCAGATGCTGCCTGACCTGCTAAGTGTTTTCCAACATTTTCTATCTTTATTTCAGATTTACAGCATCTGCAGGTTTTTTATTTGGATTTTCCTCCCCCACCCCCCAAAAAGAAGTTGGCTTGCTACTTATCCGAAGGAAATTAATATTGATTCAAGGACAGGGATTTACCAAGTCCAGATAAGCAAATTAACCTTAAAAAAAGAAGAAAATAATGGTAGTAGGTTGTGATAAGTCCTGAGGACCAAATGGTCCTATCCCTGAGTTTTAAAGTAAGTGGTTGAGAACTTTGCATGTACAGTTATCTGTAGTCTTCCCAAATTTGTTTAATTTGGGAGTTGTCTCTTTAGAAAATTGCACACATCACTCTGGTACCTTAAGAAAGGTGAGAAATGGAAAGCTGGTGATTCTAGACCAACACACGCAAAAAAAAGTGCTGGAGGAACTCAGCAGGTCAGGCAGCATCTGTGGAGGGAGATAAACAGTCGACGTTTCGGGCCCAGACCCTTTATCAGGAGTGGAACGGAAGAGGGCAGAAGCCGGAATAAGAAGGTGGGGAGAGGGGGAGGAGCGCACACAGGCAGTGGAGGGGTGAGAGGGGCAAGGTAGATGGAGAGGGGAAATGTAAGAAGCTGAGAGGTGATGGGTAGAAAAGGCAAAGGGCTGAAGAGGGAGGAATCAAGTAGGGGAGGGCAGTGGGCCACGGAATAAAGGGACGGAGGTGGGGGGTAGATGGGCAGGTCATGAGGGCAAGAGAAGGGGTGAGCGGGCCACAGGAATGAGGGGAGACAAGGGGGGGTGGGGAAGGAGGGAGAAGAGGGCAGGGGTAAACCAGAAGTGAGAGAAAGCGATGTTGAGGCTGTCAGGTTGGAGACTCCCAAGGCGGAATATGAGGTGTTGTTTCTCCAACCTGCGTCTGGCCTCAGTGTGGCAGTAGAGGAGGCCGTGGATGGACACGTCAGTATGGGAGAGGGATGAGGAATTGACCAATAAGCCTTAAATAAAAGTGGTGGGAAATTTTTAGTATTTATAATTAATGAAAGAGTGGCTGAACATCTTGACATTTCTAATCTGATTGGCGAGCTCCAGCATTAGGTAGAAAGGATATGTCACATTTAATAATTGATGGATTTTGATATATGTTGAAGCAACTGAAGTAGCTGTCAGGAGAATGTCCATGGAAGTTATTTATATACTTTTATAGAAAGCATTTAGTAAAGAACTATTAGCAGAAATTGAAGCCCGTCTAATTGTAGGCAAATTATTGGCCTTATTATGAAATTAAAAAGAGAAATTGAAAGTCCTCCAATAAGCAGGATGGGTGCTGCAAGAATCTGTATATACTAAATGTTGAGAGGGAAAAGCTCACTAGCGCCTCTACTTCCTCAGGAGGCTAAAGAAATTTGGTTTGTCCCCGTTGACTCTCACCTACTTTTACCGATGCACCATAGGAAGCATCCTATCTGGATGTATCATGGCTTGGTACGGCAACTGCTCTGTCCAGGACCGCAAGAAGCTACAGAGAGTTGTGGATGCAGCCCAGTGCATCACGGACACCAGCCTCCCCTCCTTGGACTCTGTCTTTACCTCTCGTTGTCTTGGTGTAGCAGCCAGCATAATCAAAGACCCCACCCACTCGGGAGATTCTCTCTTCTCTCCTCTTCCAGCAGGTAGAAGATACAGGAGCCTGAGGGCACGTACCACCAGACTTAAGGACAGCTTCTACCCCACTGTGATAAGACTATTGAACGGTTCCCTTATACAATGAGAGGGAATAACTGGTATCCAATTCTGCCAGATCTGACAAACATAAGCAGTGTAAAATGAAGCATCAGGTTACAAAGTTTGTGATGGATTGAGCAAAGCTGTGGCTAGCGGAATTTAATGTATGCAAAAGTGAGGTTCAAGTTTGAACCGAGGGAGTGTACATTTGTGGGGGTATGGTGGGGTGGTTAATGCTGCAAAGATTTACCCAGAGAATACCTGAACCTCCAATGATTACATTTTGAGGAGAGAATACATTCAGGTTCACGCTCAAACTCTCATAGATGCTTTCAAACTATTTTTATAATAACCAGGCAAGAAAGGAGAACCCATTGCCTAGAAGTTCCGTCACACGTCTGAGAATCATTTCCGTGCATCTACCGTGGGGTGTGATTGTGGGTTGAACTGGGATGCTGCCAACAGCGAATCGCCCCCGTGTATTGGGCACGATTTCTGCATGGGAAGCCGTGTTTGGAGCGCATTGTTTGGAAGATTGCTCATCATTTGGCCTGTCAGGAAGAGCCAGGTTTTACTGACCCTACTCTGCTCAGTACCCGAAACCCTCTCCTTCCACCTGCCTTCTCCAACACTGCCAACCCACAGACAGGCCCCATTAGATTTCCTCCTCCCACACAGTGCTCCTCTCGTCTGCCACCATCACGACCCCTCACTTACCACACAAACCCCACCCCCAGTCAACCTGGGGCTCGTACTCTCTCATAACGTGAGGATGGCCCAGGTCCTGATGCCTTCACACAATGTGCCTGCTTCTAACTTAAGCTAATTACAAAGACTCAAGAGTGCAGAACCCTTGTGAATAGTTCAGGCTTGATGGGTTAAGCCAGCTTGTGTCATGAATAAGTTAAGGCCATTCAGCCCGTCTGGACTGGGACACCTTGAAATTCTATTGCGGGCGCTCTGCACCTCAAGCCTTTCGGCCTGATGAGGGAGAGAATTCCAGATTTTTCAGAGGAAGGGTCTCGACCTGAAACGTCAACTGTCTATTTCCCTGCACGGATGCTGCCTGACCCGCTGAGTTCCTCTGGCAGTTGCTTGTGCACAGGGAAACTCCTTACTAATTGCCCTTGCTCCCAATATAAGATAGTACTCCCTCGCTTCCAATCTCCCCCTACCAGAAGACCAGCTCTCCTACATTGCAATTAATCACACAGAGCACAGTTAATATTGTCTCCAGTGAGTCGCTCAGAAGGAAGTTGGATGGATTCCTGATTCAGAACCAGATAGCAGCCTGTGAAGGGAGACTGTTTTTTGGAAGGGTGTCTGGGGATCTGAGTGACCTCTTGGTCCTGTGTTTCCACGATACAAACCTTTGTGTGCTGGCTTTGTGCGTCTGTGAGCAAACTCCAGGCTCCTGCACTCAGCCACGTACTGGGAAAGCAGCCTTTCCCGAGAGCTGTGATGGCATTGCGTCTTGCAGGCTGGAGCATTCACCTCTTGTCTAATTTCCAAACACAGCCCGTCCCCGGGTAACAAACAGATTCCGTTTTCACAGATGACAAGTCGATTTTGTCCATAAGTTGGAAAACACATAAAGATCACTGGTTGTAGTGACCACACCTCTACCAGCACTGTCATGAATGGCATCAAAAGCACAAGACTGATGAGAAAGAATAATTACTCAAAACGGGGAGAAGAGAGAGAGGAAACTAGTTCTGCTGTTTGTAGGAACAAATGTATATACGTACGTCAGACTTTTCAATTTGATAACACTAAGGGAGCTCGCTCGTATGTGTGGGTGTCCTTAAGTAGGGCTCTCGTAACCCGGGATGGTCTGTAACGGCTGTGATATTCCTGAAGTGATTGAACATTCAAGGGAAGGATACCCCATCTAAGTGTGATGCTTGCACCCAATTTTCAGGAGTTGGCAAATACCGATATATTTATACTTTATTGTGAATTCCTATTAATGAAAATGTTCAGCTGCAGAGCTGCTTCAACCTATTTTGTTTAGAATCTAATAATTCTGGTATTTCCACATGAAAATTCAAACATGTGAACTAGAGGCAGGATAGGCCACTGGGCCTGTCGATCCTCCTCTGCCATTTAATAAGATCCTGGCTGATTTGATTGTAACCTCAGCTCCGTATTCCCAACCCTGTAGCCTTCCACCCTACCCCGGAATACTCTACCCCGGTAACCCGTCACCCTCTTGTCAAGAACGCATGCACCTCTGCTTCAGGAACTTGGCCGTTCTCACCGCCCTTTGAGGAAGTGAGCTCCAAGGACTCTCCCACACAAAGTGTTGGAGGAACTCAGCAGGTCAGGCAGCATCCGTGGAGGGAAACAAACAGTCAACGTTTCGGGCTGAGACCCTCCATCAGGATTGGAAAGGAAGAGGGCAGAAGCCAGAATAAGAAGGTGGGGGGGAGGGAGAGGAGCACATGCTGGCAGGGGAGAGGTGAGTTCAGGTGAGAGGGGGAAGGGAGGTGGGAGATGTAAAAAAAAATCTGTGAGGTGATAGGTAGAAGAGGCAAAGGGCTGGAGGAGGAGGCATCCGGTAGGAGAGGGCAGTGGGCCATGGAATAAAGGGAAGGAGGTGGGGAATAGATGGGCAAGTCATGAGGGTGGGGGAGGGGAAAGAGAAGGGGTGAGGGGGCCACAGGAATCAGGGAAGACAAAGTGGGGGGATGTTGGAATCGACGTTGAGGCCGTCAGGTTGGAGACTCCCAAGGTGGAATATGAAGTGTTGCTCCTCCAACCTGCGTCTGCCCTCAACGTGGCAGGAGAGGAGGCCATGGATAGACATGTCAGTATGGGAGTGGGATGTGGAACTGAAATGGCCGGTCACTGGGAGATCCTCGCTTTTGAGGCGGACGGAGCGAAGGTGCTCGACGAAGCGGTCACCCAACCTGCGTCGGGTCTCACCGATGTAGAGGAGGCCTCACCGGGAGCACCGGATGTAATAAATGACACCCTCAGATTCACAGGTGATGCAGATTGGGTGTCCACTTTGTCGAGGCCCTAGACAGTCCTTCCAGGTGAGGCAGCGCTTCACCTGTGAATCCAAGGGTGTCATCCGGTGCTGCCTGACCTGCTGAGTTCCTCCAGCATTGTGTGTGTGTGTGTGTGTGTGTGTGTGTGTGTGTGTGTGTGTGTGTTGCTCTAGATTCCAGCATCTGTACGGTCTGTTGTGTCTCCAGAGACTCTCAGCCCTCTGAGGTAGAAAATACTTTTTCCTCCTCTCAGCCTTAGATAGTCGACCCCTATTTGAACAATACTCCATGGGTCAGTGGCATTCTGTGGTAGAAATCACAATCTCCTAGCAAAAGAAACGCACGCACACTCCTTGGTCTGATTTGCACAGCCAATATTCCAGCTGTGACTGAGCTCCCTGCTGGAACACACCTCCGAGCAGCTGCTCTGTGTCCTTTCTGCCCTGCTACTGCAACAACTTGTACTTACCTACTGCATTAAGTAAGTGAGATGTCCCAAGGAACTTCCGAGAAGGGTTGTCAAATAAAGTTTGGGACTGCATGGCACCTGGAGTCCAAGGGTTAAATTAGGAGAGCTTAGTCATAGGGAGATACAGCACGGAAACAGGCCCTTCGACCCATTTACACTAATCCTACATTAATCCCATTTTATTCTCCCCACGTTCCCATCAACTCCAGGTTCTACCCCTCACCTACACACCAGGGCCAATTCACAGCGGCCAATTAACCCACCGACCCGCACGTCTTTGGGATGTGGGAGGAAAGTGGAGCACCCGGAGGAAACCCAGCCGGTCACGGGGAGAACACGGTCACAGATCCGAGGTCAGGTCTGGACCTAAAGCGGTGAGGCAGCTGCACCGCTGTGCCACCCTGCAATAAGTAGGGTTGTATTCCCTGGAATTTAGAAGATTAAGAGGGGATTTGATATTCTGGATATTTAAGGGATTTTTTTTGGATAGGTAGAGCTGAACAACTTTTGCTGGAAGGAACATGGTCTAAAATTTGGAGACAAACCTTCCTAGCATGAAGCTCCTACAAATAGAGGAAGCCAAACGTTTGGAACTCTTCCACAAGAGGAATGGGACAATGGAGCAACCATGAGAACTTAAGGAATAGAAACAGCAGAAGGCAATTCAGTTCCTTTATCTACTCCCGTATTCAGTAAAATCCTGGGTGCTTCTTTTCCCCTAGAGCTACTTTCCTGTTCTAACCCCATATCCTTCGATTCCCTTAATATATAACCTCTGTGTCTTTAATATTGCTCAGCCACTGAGCCTCCACAGCCTGCTTGGGTAGAGAAGTCCAAGCATCTACCACCCTCTCATCTCTGCCCTGTATGGATGGGCACCGCCTTATTTTGTGACTGTGAGCCCCGGTTGTGGACGCCCCAGGCCTGGCGTTGGGGACGTTCGTGGCGGCTACTCGCGCTCCTCCGATCCCCGCAACCGGTGAGCGTCGCGCCGCCACCAACCACGGCTGCATCCTACCCCTGTCAAGCGCTCTAAGGGTTTTGTACTTGCGATCACCTCTCACTCCTCCAAACACAAGAGATTATAGACCCAGTCTGGTTCACCTCTCCCCATGGGCAGCCTGCCGCCACGGGACTCAATAACAGTGTTTGATGCCAAGGGGAACTCTGGTGTTTCATGCAAGTTTGTCCTGAGGTCAGTCTATAAAAATCATGGCGTTTTAATCCCCTTCTTGTACCTTCCTCTGCGTCAATTTTTCCTCTGGAAAAAATGCAAAGGATCCACTTCTGAGAGAGGGAAATGCAGGCCGTGTATGGAATTCTTTTGGAAATCCCAGTGAGGACCGAAACAGCCAGCTACTTCCCTGGGGAATGAATCGGCAACCATATCCTAAGTTTCTCTGGCGTACCTGGTCCACCTCCCTGTGCTGTGCATCTTTCATCAGGGCAGGTTGGATTTGTGCTTCACCGCCCTGGCCATTGTCTTTCGGACATCCTGTTTCTCCAGCTTGTAAGTTCCTCCTGTCTCTGCTGTCTCCTCTAAGTGCCCCTGCTTTTCAGGTGTGGTGCAGGTCAAGTGGCTATCACCTTGCCCCTAATGTGTACCCACACCACCTAACCAATAGAATGCAACGTTATCTGAATCCTTGTATGGTTATGGGGAAATCGAAGTACATGGGGTCGGTGCTGAGGTAAAAGGTCAGTCATGATCTTGTTGGGTGGCAGAGCAGATGCGAGGGGCCAAGTCGCCTACTCCTGCTATTCCTTAGCTTCCTGTGTGAATCGGGATAAAAACAAAATGTGCAATTATCGACTCCTGAGTAGTAGCATTATCACTAGGATTATGTGCTGCCAAAGGGTTATCACCAGGAGTACAGTTACAACACTGGCGTCGATCCAACAATGTGGAAAATTGCTCAGGTACGTCCTGTCCACAAAAGGCTGGTCAAATCCAATCCAGCTAACCGCAGCACAATCTGTTTACTCCCAGTCATCAGATGGAATGTTTTATCGACAGTTTTATCAACCAGCTCCTACTCATCAGGACCCTGCTCAGTGGTGCCCAGGTTTAGGGTATATCAGGGGCAGTCAGCTCCAGATCTCATCACTGCCTTGGCTCAAGCATGGACCAAAGAGGTGAGGTGTGAGCGAGTGCCTGAAATTCATGGACGTCAAAGGGAAAAAGCAGTTCAATGGCTGGAGTCGTACCTCACACAAAGGACGATGGTTGTCAGTCGTCCTAGCCCCAGGAGCTTCCTGCAGGAGTTCCTCAGGGCAGTGTCCTGTGCCCAACCATCTTCAGCCCCTTCATCAATGACCTTCCTTCCACCATGAGATCAGGAGTAGAGATTATCACTGACGTGTTTAATATCATTAACAACTCCTCGCCAAATGAAGCAGTCCATGCCTGAAACTGAAATGCTCCAATCCAGGCAACATCCTGGTGAACCTCCTCTGCACCTTCTCCAATCCAATCATATCCTTCCTTTAGTGTGGTGACCAGAACTTCAGAGAAGTGCAAGGTGAAACAAGGCAAGAGAATGTACAGTAACTGAGTGGATACTGGATGGTGTGGAGGAATAGGGGGACATTGGAGTGTATTAGTAACAAAAAAATTGTTTGAAATAGTCCAACATGTTAGGCAGCAGCTGTGGAGAAACAACTAACATTTCAAGTCAATGGCCTTTGATAAGAACTTGAATGAGTTCAGAGTTTATGTACACAGAATATTAAAGATAGTGGGACATGTCAATAAAGTGGTTATAGAGACATAATGGGATTCTTTCATTTGCTGAGGCATATCATGTAAAAGCAGGGAGGTTATGCTAGAACAGTGTACAACACTAGTTAGACCACAGCTTGAGCACTGCCTACAGTTCTGTCTCAGAGGCATAGAGAGATATGACACAGAAGCAGGTTTACCCTCTGTGCCATCCATCAACCACCCACATCCACTAATCCTACACTAGTCCCATTTTTTGATTACTTTTCCCATATTCCCATCAACTCACCCAAGATTCTTCCACTCACCTACCCACCAGGGGCAATTCACGGTGGCCAATCAACCTCTGAAGAAATAGGTACATTGGATAGGATAGGAATAAAGGGATATGGACCAAATGCGGCACGTACCACCAGGCTCAAGGACAGCTTCTGTCCCGCGGTGATAAGACTATTGAACGGTTCCCTTATAAGATGAGGTGGACTTGTTTGACCTTGCACCTTATTGTCTGCCTGCACTGCACTTCCCTGTAGCTGTGACACTTTACTCTGTATTCTGTTATTGTTTTTACCTTGTACTACCTCAATGCACTGTGTAATGAATTGACCTGTACGAACGGTATGCAAGACAAGTTTTTCACTGTACCTTGGTACAAGTGACAATAATAAACCAATACCAATACGGCACTAGCATAGATGGCATCTTGATTGGCATGGACGATTCAGGCCAAAGGTCCTGTTTCTGTTATGTATGACTTCTATATCCAACATGGGATGTGGGGGGAAACTGAGCACCTGGGGGAACCCATTGCAGTCACAGGGAGAACGTGTAAAACTCAACACAGACACCACTCAAGGTCAGGATTGAACCTGGGTGACTGGCACTGTATGTTGGTCACAACATTACAGGAAAGGTGGGATTGCACAGCAGAGGGTTGCGAGGGAATTAGTGCGGACATTGCAAGGACTGAAAAGTTGTAGCTCTGACGAAAGATTGGATGGACTGAAGCTGCTTTCTTTGGAACAGAGAAGGCTGAGGGCAGACCTGAATGAGGTATATGAAATTATGAGGTAGGCTCATTTTCCTTAGAAGAATAGATGGGGGAAAGGATTAGAGGGGAGAGGAGGAGAATATTTTCACCCAGAGGGTGGTGTGGGCCGAGAACCAACTGCCTGAAACCCTCCCCACATTTAAAACAGTTCTTGAAGAGCTGTGATCTGCAGGCCTCTGCTGGGAGGTGGCATTGGGCTGCAGGGCTTTCTTTTGACTATCACAGACACAACAGGCCGAATGGCCTTCTCTGCTTAAATTTTCTATGATCGTGTGAAGTCGCGCACCATTCTGACTTGGAAATATATTGCCGTTTCAACACCGTCGCTTAATCGAGGTCCTGGAACTCTGTCCCCAACAGCTCTGTGGGAGAAGCTTCACCAGAAGGACTGCAGCGGTTCAAGAAGGTGGCTCGGCACTGGGGGACGGGCAGTAAGTGCTGGTCGTGCCACATTCTGAAAAAATGTCCACACGAGAAACAAGTGTGCTATATCTCGAATTGTGGGAATCCAAATATTTCTGCCAGGATTCCATCATGTAAAAGGACTGTCACTAGGATTATGTGGTATTGCAGTGTAGTTACCATGATTGTAACTATAAAAAACCTGCAGTTTATATTTTGATGATTCTGCCCTTCCCAATGTGAACTTGTTGTCACTCTAACTGTGGCAAAGCTCCAGTGGCAGTTGAATGCAAAGATAAGTTCAGTGTGTTCTTGGTCGGTACATTTTCCACCAAAGGTATTGGTATTGGTTTATTATTGTCACTTGTACCGAGGTACAGTGAAAAACTTGTCTTGCATACCGATCATACAGGTCAATTCATTACACAGTGCAGTTACATTGAGTTAGTACAGAGTGCATTGAGGTAGTACAGGTAAAAACAAAACAGTACAGAGTAAAGTGTCACAGATACAGAGAAAGTGCATTGCAAGGTCACACTGCAATGTCACAACAAGGTCTATCACGAGGTCATAATCCATCTCATTGTATAAGGGAACCGTTCAATAGTCTTATCACAGTGGGGTAGAAGCTGTCCTTGAGCCTGGTGGTACGTGCTTCCAGGCTTTTGTATCTTCTGCCCGATGGGGTGGTGGGGGGGGGGGGGAGACAGAATCCAGATACCTTCTAAATAATTGTACTTGCCTCAACCACTTCCTCTGGCATCTCATTCCATCCTCTGCGTGGAGAAGTTGCCCCTCAGGTCCCTCTTAACTCTTTCCCCTCTCACCAGAAACCTATGCCCTCTTTGGTTCCCATTCCCCAGGGGGAGAAAGACTTACCATCCACCTTGTCTGTGCCCCTCATGATTTTATGCACCACTATTAGGTAACCTCTCAGTCTCCTAAATTCCTGCGAACCTCTCCCTGCAGGTTAATTGGCTGCTGTAAATTACCCCCGTGGTGTGTAGGTGAGTGGCAGAATCTTGGGGGAAGATGATGACAACGTGAGGACAATAAGTGGGGCTGGTGTCAATGGGTGCTTGTGGTTGGCACAGACACAGTGGGCCGAAGGGCCTGATTCTGTACTGTATGATCGTGTCACGGCTGAGTTGGCTCATGGAGCTCGATGGCTTAATACCAGACAGCGCTGATGTCTGTGGAGATTTACTCCTGGCAAAGAGAAAACAGTGGGTTTTCAGATCTGGAATGCAGGCAGTTTGTGCGGGTGGGGCAGGGGCTATGGAGTGGGGTGAAGTTGGGCCGGTAGAGTCGGCTTAATTCCTGGCCAGCGATTGGGAATTAGTACAGAGATACGTACAGAAGGGGTGGCACGGTAGCGTAGTGGTTAGCGCAATGCTATTACACGCCAGTGATCAGGGTTCGATTCCCGTCGCTGTCTGTAAGGAGTTTGTACGTCCTCCCGTGTCTGCGTGGGTTTCCTCCGGGTGCTCTGGTTTCCTCCCAACATTCTAAAGACGTACGGGTAGGTTAGTGTGGGGGTTTAAAATGGGCGGGCGCGGACTCGTTGGGCCGGAAGGCCTGTTACCCACGCTGTAATAAAATTTTAAAAAATTTAAAACAAAGGACTTCCATTTGCACAGTGCATGTCGCAAGCTCTGGCCTCGATGGTGAGCTGCTTTTCACTGTGAGTCATTGCTGGAATAAGGAAAACAAGGCAACTGATTGCATCGCACAGAGACACCATAAAGATGTGGTCTGAGAGGATCCCCAGCCAGTCAGCAATCAGAAAGGGGGCCCGTTGACCTTGATTAATTGGTCCTTTTGTTGGGCAAGAGACAAAGTTGCAAAGTCTAACCATGCTGACGTTCTTGCAATCCTTGCCACTGATTTTCAGTTTAATACTGTTCATTCCCAGGCCCAAAATATTAAAAGTTGGGTATCCCTGGCTACAGACTCTGTCCGATCTGAACCAATTATCCCCTTACCGACTGTCCGTTCTCGGACAGGTCCCCCTATACTGACCCTGTCCATTCCTGGCTGGGTCCTCTTGGTGCGGTCTGTGAAAGTCATTGTTCCCAGTTCCTGCGGTAGTTATTTCACCGCTGAACTCCCTTTGAGTGGCAGCTTAGTTCAAGTGCGGCGGCAGTTTCTTGGTAACAGACCAGCAATGTAGTGGGGAGAAAGTGACCAGGAAGGTCTTTGTATTGGAGGTGTTGACAGAAGGTGGATTGAGGTTGTTGCCATATCAGTGTAAGAGTACATGAGAGCAAACCTATTCCCATACTTATTATTAGAGGAGATTACAATTGCTGAACAAGGAGGAGGACTGTTCCTTGTGTTTAACGCACTCCCTCTCCTCAGCTGCACAACCGGGTGGAAAACCAATCATACCCTGTCTTTGGATTTACAGAGGCACCATTTCCTGCCCAGTTCACTTCATCAGACAGACAGGGGAACCCATCACTATTTTACAAGGCGCACAGTCTTGCAGACTGATTGAAGCCTTTGATGCCTAATTAAATGCTTCCTCTATTTTTTCTTGTGTCGGGGGTGGATAACTCGGGCTGTACCATAGATCCAGTCGCTATTCTGTAGGGCCTCAGCTTTAAAGGAGAAATCCTAACATAGCTACCCCTTCCCCCACCTTTCTTCCCAAATGGGCGACATAGTGGGTATGTAATGAAAGCAATTCTACATTATCTTTCTTGAGACTTTCTTCCCTGCCTCCGTACTCCCCATTCAATTCCTGCTCCTTGCCATGTTAATGAGACCTTTATTTATCAGGCTAACATTGGAAACTTCATGAAAACTTACCAATCGGTGTCCTTATTCTCAGTGTGTCACACAAAGGCGCTGGAAAAGACAAATGAGAAACCATTTGCGAGGTTGATACCAGAACAGGGAGACTGGACCCACTGAGAATACGCACCAACTGAGAATCTTGTGGGACTTTCTCTATCCCCTGGGGTGAAAAGGGCCAAGTCTTTACTTGATCACCTTTAAAGGAACAAAAAGGTTTGATAAGGTGTTTCCACCGGTGGGAAATCCCAAGGGAGTTGCTGGTAAATCCACGGAGGACCTCTGGGGGAAAAACTTGCTGAGAGGGTGGGTGGTGGCGAATGTGAAGCCGCTACAGCATTGAGTGACTGTATTCGGGGGGCGCAAGGAATGGAAGGACAACGTGGCGGGGAGGGGGTGCGAGGGCAAATGGGGTGAGCTCGGCTGGGCAACTTGGTCGGCACGGCTGAGTTGGGCCGAAGGGCCTGTTTCTGTGCTGTATGCCTCTATGGCCGGGGTGGACTGGAGTGCAAGGGGGCGATGGAGGAGGGTGGGAGGCATTTCACGCAGAGAAGATGCTACAGGACTGCCCCAGCATGGTAAAACTCCGAAAACCCGGCACCTTCGGGACTTTGGTGCTGGCCTATTGGATGTTAGTCAATTGATGCATCAACAGATGTTTAATTCACCCTTTAGATGCCACGCAGCGTCATAATAAATTTTCCAGTGAGTCAGGTAAGTTTAAAGGGAGTAAGAGAACCGGAGCCCCAGTGAGTGTAAAACCAAGGTAGGAAGCAGGCAACCCGGTGAGTGGACAGGGAGTCCGGGGAAACGGGGCTCTGGTGGGTGGGAAGGGAGCATGGCAAACATTTCCTGGTGAGCCAACTGCCAAAACACTGAGATTTCTGAATGATCGTGTGGTGGATCATTTGGGGATTTACTCCACTTGGTGATTAGTAACAGCTGTCCCGGTGCGGTAATGGTTTACTGAGCTCTGATGAAGGGTCTTGGCCCGAAACGTTGACCATTCATTTCCCTCCACGGATGCTGCCTGGCCTGCTGAGTTCCTCCAGCACTTTGTGTGTGTTGCTCCAGATTCCAGCATCTGCAGAATCTCTTGTGTCTGGTCTGCCGGTGGTTGAAGGTAACGAGGCATTTCCCCGCCCCCTCCACCACCATCACCATCACCTCTCGTAAACATTGGTGCTTTCCTCACCAGGAAGCCTGTGGGTAACCCTGCTTGGAGAGCTGTTTGGGCAGTTCATACAGCATGCGTTCCTTCTGTTCCCCTCAGAATACGTGGACCCCTCTGCTGCTTCCCACCCGTTGATCCAGGGTCAGGGAAGGAGTGGTAATGTGTGTTGGAGACATAAGAGACTGCAGGTGCCGGAACCCGGTCCCACCTCTCACCTACCAGCCTCTGCCTCACCCCTCCCTCTCTATACACTGGCCACCATCTTCCCTCTACACTCTCAGCCCTGATGCAGGGTCTCGACTCGAAACGTCGACCGTGCCTCTGCCTCCACAGATGCTGCTCGACCCACTGAGTTCTTCCAGCAGTTTGTTCAGAATCAGGTTTATTATCAGTGACTTATATGACGTGAAATTTGTTGTTTTGCAGCAGCAGTACAGAGCAAGACATAAAACTACTATAAATTGCAAAATACATAGTGCAAACAAAAAAGGAATAATGAGGTAGGGTTCGTGGACCATTCAGAAATCTGATGGCGGAGGGGAAGAAGCTGTTCCTGAATTGTTGAGTGTGGGCCTTCAGACTCCTGTACCTCCTCCCTGGTGGTAGTAACGAGAAGAGGGCATGTCCTGGGTGGTGAGGGTCCTCAGTGATGGATGCCGCCTTCTTGAGGCACCGCCTCTTGAAGGTGCCCTCGATGGTGGGGAAGGTTGTGCCCATGATGGAGCTGGCTGAGTCTACAACCCTCTGCAGCCTCTTGCAATCCTGTGCATTGAAGCCTCCATACCAGGCGTCGATGCAACCAGTCAGAATGCTCTCCACTGCACATCTGTCGATGGTGCCAGAGAGGGGGTGACTTCTTGTGCACAGCTCCCAAGGGAATCATTAAGTACTCCCGTTTGTATGTTGGTGTGATGTGTGTTTTCTTAACAGTGTTGTTGCTCTGTTCCTGAGTGAAAGGGAGGTGCTGTTGAAGGTTCCTGTGCGTACTGCAGCCATGGTGTAGTGTTCAAACATGAGGCAACACCCATTTAGGGCACAGATATCGGGAATTTCTTTTCTCTGTCAGAGGTTGGGTTGATTTGGGACTCTTTTTTTCTCCCCCAAAGAACAATGGCAGCAGGGTCTTTGAATGTGGGGGGCAAAGAGATGTAGGTGTGGGAGATGTAGATGTTTGAAAGTCTGAGAAGGTTTTTAAGGCAGAGGTAGGTGTGTACTTAATAAAGGAGGCTAGTGAGGCATGAAAGGTAGATGGGAATGTGGAGTTAAGGTTTGGATCAGATCAGCCATGATCTTATTAAATGGCAGACAGGGCTTGAGGGGCTGAGTGGCCTATTTCTTGCTCCGCCTCCTCGTATATTCATGGACTGCAGCCACGTTGCGTGTGTGGGTGCCAGGTCCAGAGCAAGGGGTGTTAATCAAGTGATTTGTCTGTCATGGAATGTGCTTTTGACAAGGATGTTGTCACTCATTGTAATTGTATTAACATTGTCATCGCTTTGTGGCCAGGGATTTTGTTTGGAGGAGCAACACAGCAGTGCAGCTATTGGCATGACTACCTCGCATCTCCAATGACCCAGGTTCAATCCCGACCTCGGGTGTTGTCTGTGTGGAGTTCTCTTGTGCTCCCTGTGGGGTTCCCATCGCTCGAGTACGTGGGGGTTGATAGGTCAGTAGGCTGCTGTCAATGGCCCCCTAGTGCATTGTGAGTGGTAGAATCTGGGGGGAGTTGGTGGGAATGTGGGGAGAATATAATGGGATTGGTGTAGATGGGTGGTTGGTGGTCAGCAGGGACTCAGTGGGCCGCAGGGCCTAGGTCCGTGCTGTAATTCTCTTTGACTCTGACGCACCTTAAATTTTATACCTGGATGATGGCCCTGCTGTCAGACGACAGTTGCTACTCTCCTCCCGCGAGCTCCCATCACCAGGGCCGGTTTTGAATGTGTGCCATCTTGTGACTTGGATGAAGAGATGTTGCTCCAAATTTTTGACTGAACCCTGGTCTGAACCTCTCCTGCTCCTGGCTCCCTGATGCCGTGCTGGTGTGCAGGGAGGTGGGGTTGGGCATAAAGCACCCGAAGGCAGTGCAGGGTGGGCGGCGGGTGATTGCTCCATCCGTCCAGTTCTTTGTGACCCAGAAAAGAGTCGATTTGGTTCTCTCCCCACAGCGGCAGATTTCTTCCAGTGCCCCAGGGAGATTCTTATTCTGTTTGTGGGATCTTGCTGCACACAGCACGACTGCCAAAGTCATAGAATCATACAGCACAAAAACGGGCCCTTCGGCCCACCTCGTCCATGCCGACCGTGATGTCTATCATCACTAATCCCAGTTGCCTGTGTTCGGCCCATGTCCCTCTGCACCTTTCCGATCTGACAACATGTCCCAATGCTCTGCACGTCGATTGTGTTGGCACCTCAGAAGTAACTTGTTGATTCTGAGATATCCCAGGGACCGTTAAAGGCACATCCTTTCTCTGTGTGTGTGGGGCCATATACGTAGGGATATTTTCCACAATGAATTTCTTCCCCCCCTCCTCCTCCCACTCCCCCTCCCTCTCCCTCTCCTCCTCTTCCCTCCTCTCCTTCCCGCCCCCCCGAGTCCGTATACTGCCTGGACATTTTCCATGATGAACAATTCCTTTCACTGAATCCGGCCCAATGGCTGTCAGTGACTGAGGATGTATTTGCCAAGCCTTCAGTCTATTGAATCCATGAAACTGTGCTGTGTATGTCCATCTATCAGGAAACGTGCTGTTTGTAGTGTGTGATGAAAGGCTTCGTTATAGAGTCCCAGCTGCAGCCTGGCACAGCTCTCAGCACTGCCCCTCTGAGGCTCTCTGTACCTTCCCTTCCACTCCTACTTCATTCACTCATCCACTGGAGGTTCCTCAACTGCCTTGTCTTTCTTCGTCCTCCTCTCTTAGACCCACTGATGTAGGACATCCCTCGTCTAACTCACGTCCTCCATCTCTTGAGTCGTACAGCACAGAAACAGGCCCTTTAGCCCATCGAGTCCATGCCAACCATCAACCACCCATTTACGCTAATCCTGCATTAATCCTATTTGTTAAACCCCCCCCCCCCCCACAGATTCTGCCCCTCACCTACACACTAGGGTGATTCACAGCAGCCAGTCAACCTACCAACCCGCACACCTTTGGGCTGCGGGAGGAAACTGGAGCACTCGGGGGGGGGAAACCCATGTTTCCACCTGGGAGAATCTGCATGGAGAGTGCAAGAGGTCAGGACCGAACCCGGGTCTCTGCCGCTGTAAGGCAGCGGCTCTTCTAGCTGCGTCACTGTGCCGCCCCTAGTGAGTCATAATGCTGAACCTCGTGGAAACAGGCCCTTTGGCCCAACTTGTCCATGCCGACCAAGGCGCCTTCCAGAGCTAGTCCCATTTGCCCGCGTTTGGCAAAATAACCTTTCCCATCCATGTACCTGTCCAGACTTCTTCTAAACACTGTAATTGTACCTGCCTCTACCACTTCCTCTGGCAGCTCGTTCCATATACCCACCACCCTCCGTGTGGGAAAACTTGTCTCTCAGGTCTCCTGTAAATCTTTCCCCTCTCCCCTTAAACCTATATCGTCTAGTTTTAGATTCCCCTGTCCTGGGAAAAGACTGTGCCCATCCACCGTATCTACACCCCTCATGATTTTATAAATCTTTATAAGGTCACCCCTCAGCCTCCTACACTCCAGGGAGAAAAGTCCCGGCCTATCCATTTTCTCCTTATAACTCAAGCCCTCCAGTCCCAACAACATATTTGTGAATCTTTTCTGTACCCTCTCTACCTTAATGGCATCCTTTCTATAGTGTGGTGACCAGAACTGCACACAATACAGTTTGGTGCAGTCTCACCAAATCTTGTTCGTTGTGACATTCCACAGTTTATTTCACTCAGGAATCTCTTGGGCCAAGCCTGTGCTCCAGCTGAACTTACTGAACTGCTGCTCCAGTCAAGAATTGGAGTTGGTTTATTATTGTCAGATGTGAAAAATACAGTGAAAAATTTGTCTTGCATACCGTTCAGACAGATCAATTCATTACGCAACGCACTTATTAAGGTAGTACAAGGTAAGACAATACAGAATGCAGAGTAAAGTGTCACAGTTACAGAGAAAGTGCAGTGCAGGTAGACGATAAGGTGCAAGGGCCATGACGAGGTAGATTGTGAGGTCAAGAGTCCATCTCATCGTACTAGGGAACCATTCAATACTCTTGTAACAGCGGGATAGAAGCTGTCCTTGAGCCTAGTGGTACGTGCTTTCAGACTTTTGTATCTTCTGCCTGATGGGAGAGTGGAGAAGAGAGAATGACCCTGGTGGGTAGGGTCTTTGATTAGCTGGCTGCTTTACTGAGGCAGTGAGAATTATAGACAGAGTCCATGAAGGGGTGGCTGGTTTCCGTGATGTGCTGAACTGTGTCCACAACTCTCTGCAGTTTCTCGTGATCCGAGGCAGAGCAGTTGCCATACGAAGTGGTGATGCATCCAGATAGGATGCTTTCTGTGGTGCATCGATAAAAGTTGGTGAATGTCAAAGGGGACATGCCAAATTTCTTTAGCCTTCTGAGGAAGTAGAGGCGCTGGTGAGCTTTCTTGGCTGTGGCATCTACGTGGTTGGACCAGGACAGGCTATTGGTGATGTTCGCTCCAAGGAACTTGAAGCTCTCAACCCTCAGCACCATTGACGTAGACGGATGCGTGTACACCGCCCCTATCCTGAAGTCAATGACCAGCTCTTTTGTTTTGCTGACATCGAAGGAAAGGTTGTTGTCATGACACCATTCCACTAAGCTCTCTATCTCATTCCCGTACTCCAACTCATCGTTATTTGAGATACGGCCTACTACAGTGGTATCATCAGCAAACCTGTAGGTGGGGTTAAAGCAGAATCTGGCCATGCAGTCATGAGTGTATAGGGAGTAGAGCAGAGAGCTGAGGACGCAGCCTTGTGGGGCACCAGTGTTGAGAATAATCGTGCTGGAGGTGTTGCTGCCTATCCTCACTGATTGCGATCTGTTGGTCAGAAAGTCAAGAATCCAGTTGCAAAGGGAGGTGTTGAGTCCCAGGTCTCATTGTTTGGTGATGAGTTTGCCTGGAGTTATAGCATTGAAGGCAGAGCTGTAGTCAATCAACAATTGTCTAACGAAGGGACCTTTACTGTCCAGGTGCTCCAGGGATGAGTGTAGGGCCAGGGAGATGGCTTCCGCCGTAGACCTGTTTTGACGGTAGGCAAATTTCAGTGGGTCGAGGTTGTCTGGGAGGCTGGAGTTGATGCGTGCCATGACCAGCCTCTCGAAGCACTGTAACTGAGTGAGTGGTGCACCAAGGGGGCTATGGTGTACCTGTACCTCACAGTACTTGTGAACGTGACCATGAACTCAACTTGACTTGATTTGCACTCCGGTTCGCTGGGTTCTGAGGCAGCTGATGTTATTGGTATTGGTTTATTATTGTCACTTGTACCGAGGTACAGTGAAAAACTTGTTTTACAAACCGATCGTACAGGTCAATTCATTACACAGTGCAGTTACATTGAGTTAGTACAGAGTGCATTGATGTAATACAGGTAAAAACAGTAACAGTCCAGAGTAGAGTGTCACAGCTACAGAGAAAGTACAGTGCAATAAGGTGCAAGGTCACAACAAAGTAGATCGTGAGGTCAGAGTCCATCTCATTGTATAAGGGAACCGTTCAATAGTCTTATCACAGTGGGGTAGAAGCTGTCCTTAAGCCTGGTGGTACACGCCCTCAGGCACCTGTATCTTCTACCCGATGGAAGAGGAGAGAAGAGAGAATGTCCCGGGTGGGTGGGGTCTTTGATTATGCTGGCTGCTTCACCAAGACAACGAGAGGTAAAGACAGAGTCCAAGGAGGGGAGGCTGGTGTCCATGATGCGCTGGGCTGTGTCCACAACTCTCTGCAGCTTCTTGCGGTCCTGGACAGAGCAGTTGCCATACCAAGCCATGATACGTCCAGATAAGATGCTTTCTGTGGTGCATCAGTAAAAGTTGGTGAGAGTCAAAGGGGACAAACCAAATTTCTTTAGCCTCCTGAGGAAGTAGAGGTGCTAGTGAGCTTTCTTGACTGTGGCATCTATGTGATTTGACCAGGACAGGCTGTTGGTGATGTTCACGCCCAGATGAGCCCAATGTTGGGAGCTGCCGACTCTTCCACAGATGGGGACAGCAGGATAGGGAGCCCGTGATGTAGTCCGCTCTATCTGCCGCACACACAGGGTTCTGTGTTCTCACAACGCGTGCCCTCTTGGTTCTCAATACCTTCTCCACTTTGAACGGCCATGGTTCAGGGATCGGTGGGGATGTTGCATTCCTCCAAGGAGGCTCTGAGCACGTCCTTGAATCTTTTTCCCCTGTCTGCTTGGTAATCTGTTCCCATGGCGGAGTTCGTAATTTTGTTTTGAGGATCTGGTGTCAGGCCTGTGACTGAGGTATCCTGCCCAGTGTAGCCAGCAGAGTGTAACTGGGGAGGATAAGCAACCCCAGAGTACGTTGATGTGTTCATGTCATTAATGTGAATCTGGTAACAGCGTGCCAGTGGAGTATTGCCCTTTTTAAGGGGCATTGATTCAGACTGAACAATGTGTCGCACCCTATAGATCGTTCTGCTGCATGTCGTGCTGCAGATTCTGTTTTGAAGATCTTGTTTGTACAAAGTTTCGTTGCTTTTTTTTTCGCAACGTGCTGGTTCGGGGTGAGGAATGGTGTTTGGCGCTGGTGGTGTGTGGGACTGCAGGCTGGTTGGGCATGGACGGGGCTGGGTGGTCTGTGACTGGTTTTCGTTTGGTGTGCCCGGAATCATAGAATCGTACAGCACAGAAACTGGCCCCTGAGACCACTTTGTCTGTTTCTCTCTGTCTGCCTCCACCTCCCTCTGTGCCCTGCTCATTCCTGTCCAGATGCCCCTCAAATGTTGTGACTGTTCCTGCCTCCACCCCTTCCTCTGGCAGCTCATTCCAGATACCAACTACTCTTTGTGTGGGGAAAAATGTACCCCTAAGATCCCCTTTAAACCTCCTCCCTTCCGCTTCTGGTTCTAGACACCCCTAGCATAGGAAACAGACACTGGGTATCTACCCTGTCTATGCCTCTCATTATTTCATAACCCTGCACAATGTCACCTCTCAGCCTCCTGTGCTCCAGGGAGAACAGTCCCAGCCCATCCAGTCACTCCTGAAAACTCAAGGCCTCCAATCCAGGCAATATCCTTGTGAATCTTTTCTGCAGGCTGTCCAGTTTCCCGTGGCATGGTGACCACAGCAACACACAGTACTTGCCCTAAAGTGTGGTCCAGCCAACAATTTGACAGGACGTCCCAACTCTGGTACTCAGTGCCTCGGCCGATGAAGGCAAGCGTGCCATACGCCGTCTTCACCGCCCTGTGCACCCGTGCTGCCATTTTCAAGGAACTACGTAGTTGTTAACCCTAGGTCTGTCTGTTCTACAACACTCTCCAGGGCCCTGCCATTTACTGTGCGCCCTGGTTTGACTTCCCAAATTGCATCACTTCATACTTGTCCGAGTTAAATTCCATCTGCCACTCCCTTGCCCACTTTCCCAGATGATCTGTATTTCTCTTTGTACTCGCATTGTCTGACTTGTTGAGCGTTGTCCCGGTCTGGGAACCGAATGCTTGCGTTAGGCCTTTCAAGAAAGTTTTACTTTTAACAACAGCATCTGGAGTTTGGCCCTTGTTGTGTACGTTGCAAAGTTTTATCAGTGTTGTTTTTCTGGTAATGACTGACTGGGAAGTCCACCCCACAATTCTCAAATGTGCCCAGATCTCATGACAGATCTAATCACATACAAATCGTTGAAATGCACAGTACAGGGGAGGCCATTTGATCCATTGCACCTTTGTAGCTCTTTGAAAGGGAAATTCAATTAGTCCCACTCCCCTAACCTTTCCCAATAATCCTGAAAAGGTTTATTGTGTAATGTATTCCCTGTTGGGTGTTTTACGTTGCCTTTCAAGAAGTGCATTCTAGTTGGCAAGTTGCTTGAAAAAGATCCCTGTTTTCATCCACTTGCCACTTAAATCTCAGTTCCCCGGAGACCATCACTGCCCGTTCACATTAAGAAAGCCCATTCCTGATCTTATGCACTTGCATGTCTCTCTTTCACCATCTCTGCTCGAAGGAGAGTGGTCCCAGACTCGACAACAAAACCAGAAAGATGCTGGAAACACTCAGCAGGTCAAACAGCATGTGCGGAAAGAGAAACAGATTTCAGGTTTCACGATGAAGATCCTTCTTCAGAACTAGCGAAGAGTTAGTGAAAACTCTGTTTCTCTCTCCAGAGTTGCTGCCTGACTGCTGTGTGTTTCTAGCATTTTGTGTTTTTTATCTCAGATTTCCAGCATCTGCAGTTATTTTGATTTTTAATCCCAGTCCCTCGTCTTGTCCTGGTCCTATTCTCCTCTGCTCCCTTCTCCAGACTCAACATCCTTCAGAAGTTTTAGTTCCCAGGGTTGAACACAGTGTTCAAGCTGAGGCTGAGTGAATGGTGTGTCATGGTTTAGCATGCTGCAAAATGGCAGACCTTTTTAAAGCGAGGTTCTGTATTTCTAACTCTCGCGTTGAACAGCACAGGTTTTTTTAAAAAAACTTTCAGTGGAATTGAAGGGAGCGTGAAGACCGAGGCTTCAGCTAGGACAAGCGAAGAGATGAGGGGACTATGCATTCGAGAGTTGCGATGAAGTATCACTCAGGGCGGCACAGTGGTGCAGCTGTCTCACAGCTCCAGCGACCCCACGTGCCACCTTTATGGAGTTTCCACACTCTCCCTGTGACGGCTTGGGATTTCCCTGGGGTGCTCCGGTTTCCTCTCGCATCCCGAAGGCGCGGGGGTTGGTGGGTTAATTGGCTGCTTGTAAATTGCCCCTCGTGTGTCAGTGAGTGGTAGAATCCGCGGGGGGGAAGCGGTGGGGTGGGGGGTGTTGGTGGGAATGTGGGGAGAATAAAATGGGGTTAGTGTAAAATGTGTGTTTGATGGTCGGCAGGGACTCGATGGGCCAAAGGGCCTGTTTCCATGCTGTTTCACTTTTAGATTCATGATGTCCTTTCAAAAGGATGTTTGATTTCTGCTGTAAATGTGTAAGTATTTAAAATTGCCACATTCTTAATTGCTCCCAAAATCTCAAATCAAATGGCAGTCTGGAGTGATGCATCTTATGGTGTACAGCGTGTGAATACTGTGAAGGCAGCAGAAAAATTTACATTCACTTTAAAGGTTTACAGGAGTTTTTGATTGTGAATCCTGAAAGTCTCACAGTGTGATCTCAGAGTCCAAATGTCTAACAGAGCAAGGTGGGAAAAGCCCCTGGATATCAGTGGTGTATGTTAGCGTTCATGGAATAAGCCAGAAGCATAATTTAACACGGTTGTATCATCTGTCATTGATGCAAAAACCTGACCAGCTCCAGATCTCCATTTGGGTTTGTTGAACTATTGAAGAGTGTCTGAAGGGGCAAGAGTTTACACAAGGCAAAAGGTGCTGCAAGCTCTCAGCTGGCCAGGTAGCGTCTGGGGAGAGGGAACATAGGACAATGGGCCAGAAATTTGTTTACGCAACTCCCAGTAAAATCAGCGCTGTGTTGCTGAAGATTTACTCAATCTGGAGTGGTGCAATGTTATTGTGTCTGAGCGCCTATCAGGAAATCCAACTCCAGAGCTTGGTTTGGCCTCAAGTACGAGAGGGCAGCTTTAAGGTGAGAGAGGGCAAGTTTAAAGGAGATTTACAGGGCAGTTTTTTTATAGACAGAGAGTGGTGGGTGCCTGAACCGTGCTGCCGGGGGAGGTGGTGGAAGGAGGTACAATAGCAATGTTTGAGAGGTATTTGGACACATGAACATGAAGGGAATGGAGGGATACAGACAATGTGATGGCAGATGGGATGAGTTACAATTGGCATGGTCAGCACAGACGCGGTGGGCTGAAGGGCCTGTTCCTGTGTGGTACTGGTCTATGTTCTATGTTGACATCTTTTATCTAGCAGTGAAGTTCCTCCAAATAACATCAGCAGTAGTGGAACATAGAAAATTGGTTTCCAATGAGATTTTCAGCTGATCATCTCTGTAAAATGACAGTTCTTATTTACTCAGTGATCAAACAGGTTGTACTAACACGGTTTCCCCTGTCGACACTGCTATTTGAAGGGCTTTCGCCCAGATTATTTTCTGTGTCCTCGCTGAGATCTGTCACTTCCTGCAGCCTCAGAGAGAGGCTGCGACGTGGGCCCCGGTGGCTTTGGCCGTGGAGGTCAGGGTCCTGGTTACCCTCTCCGAGCCGTGCCAGGCGGTGGCTGCTGCTGCTCTCTGTCACGTCACTGCTCAAACCCTGTACTCGGAGAGAAGGGGCTTCAGCAGGCACAGGGGTTTCCCTGCACTGCAGGCTTCCCCAAAGCACAGGCATTCATGGAGAGTGTTCTGGCTCCACATGGACCTTGTGTCTGAGGCAGCAGGCTGTTTCCCTGCAGGACCCCAGGGGCCCATGACTGCGTGTGTGTGTGTGTGTGTGTGTGTGTGTGTGTGTGTGTGTCCATCTCTGCTTCTTGCCTGCTCTGCCTCTGTTTGTCTGTTTGTGTCCATCCCTCCCCTCCCCTCCCCTCCCCTCCCCTCCCCTCCCCTCCCCTCCCCTCCCCCGCCTCTCTCTCTCTCTCTCTCTCTCTGCCTGTCTCTCTCTCTCTCTCTCTCTCTCTCTCTCTGCCTGCCTCTGTGTGTGTCTCTCTCTCTCTCTGCCTGCCTCTGTGTGTCTCTCTCTCTCTCTCTCTCTCTCTGCCTGCCTCTCTCTCTCTCTCTCTCTCCCTCCCTCCCTCCCTCCCTCCCTCGTTATGCCATGTTTTTCTTTTGAAGCTTCTACTGAGAGGATAATATTTTCTGGTAGCAATCTGTAATTATGCCCTTTGCTTCCTGTAGGGATCATACCCAATTTGGGAGGACTTCAATGCCAAGGCCGCCAAACTGCACTCCCAGCTCAGGTAAGGCGAACTGGAGCTCAAGCGACATGTGAACGCCCAACGTGACACATAACTGGGCGGGGGAAGAAGTAATGCCGAGTGCCAAACTAGCCGCCTCAGTCTCCTTAGATTTAAATCACCATTTCCCTAAGGAAGTGGGGTCAGTGCTCAAAGCTCTGCCCTGTCTTTCCCAGTGAAGAATTCTTCCACGTTCTGCAGAAATGGAGCATTAACCAAGGACTGTCACCTTGTCATGTAGTCACAACCCAGTCAACACTGAGATTTGAGTAATATTGCAATTTAGTTTTCCAGTTACTGAATAGTCCATTCCGCCCTACAATACCTCGTGACACTCGTTACCTCAAGACTTCCTTGACCTTTACTTCATTGGGGTTCAGTGGCTGGTGTTCTGTGTGACCAAGTATAGCTTCCAACATCAGTCTTAACTGCTGGAAAGACTCCATCAGAATTTTAGAGCCCAGATTGAGGTCTTCAATTAATGGGATTTATACATGAGCACCCTGATGCCTCCAACTTCTTGCCTTGCCTGCTTTCCCGAATAGCTTTTTGTTGTAATCACTCCACGTGTCAGCAAGTTCCACACTTGCCCCATTCTCTGGTTAAAGCAATTTTGCCTGAACTTCCTTGTTATATTTATCAGAGCCTATTTTGCTAATTACTCTGGCTGTTCAATGTTCCGATCCACTCGCTTTTAGTGATTTGTGTGTACACGGCCTCTATCCAGAGTCTTTATCCAATCCCCGGTGGCTACAGTGACGGTGCAGGGGGTAACGTTACCAACCGTCCAGACTATCGAGTTCAAACCTCACTATGATTTAAGTTCAGTTCATCTGGGCATTTAAAACAAAACTCTTCATGACCACAAAATTGTTGTTATCCTGAAAACTCGCATGGTTCACTAATATCCTTCAGGGAAGGGAATCGCCCGTCCTTACCTGGTTCGTGATCCTGACCCACGCTTGCCGTTGATTCTGAAGTAGCCCGGCAAGTCCCTCGGTTGTACCATTGCCACGGCGTTCAAACAGAGAAGAGTGAAGCCAGATGGACCACTGCTTTGTCCTGGACACCAAATCCAGACATGGCAGAGTTGCTCCCAGTCCTGTCGAATTCCTCCTCGAGCATTAGGGGAAGGGTTTGTAAATTGGGAGGGTTGTTCCCCCAATCCAGTCGAGGACCTGCCTGATGCAGTAGCACTCGCAGACTCTGATATTATAGATAACGTGCCAAACTCCTCCCCTCACAGCCCCGCTGAGGAAACCTCGTCCTCGCCAATCTGCCTGCGGCAGAAGCGTCTGTCCGTGAGTGTCCTTGTGTTTCCACATCCGAGGACGCCCTTCATCGCCTTGTCTGACACCATAATCATCCTAAATGCAGTAACCCAGGACAGACTGGGCACCCATGTGTCACTGTGGGTCACCCACAGCAGCAGAAATGCACACTAGCACGATCTATAACCCCATGGGCTGGTACATCCTTCGCTGTACCGTCACTGTCAAGCCAGACCAACCTAAGAAGTAGTGCAGAAGGTCACGCTGGGATAACCAAAAGTGACGAAGAGCCAGCTTGGTGAATCTGTAGCTCACGTAAACACTGAGCAGTCGATAGACCACAGCAATCTCCCAGATTAAAGTTCTGCAGTCTCGAATGGTGTTGGACAAATGAACAGCCAACGGGTTGGAGGAGGCTCCAAGAACATGGCGGGATGATGATGGCGGGACCCAGCACGCGAGTGCAAAGAGAAAGGCTGAAGCATTCGCGACTGGAAACACATAGATGATCCTCCCCTGCTTCCTCCTGAGATGCCATCAACACACAAGCTGTTCTTCAGCCAATTCGATGCACTCCACGTGGTGTTGAGCACTGGATACAGCAAAGGCGACAGATGAGACTACATTCCAGCTATCGTATTGAAGATCTGCACTCCAGAACGAGCTGCACCTCTAGCCAAACTGTCCCAGTGCAGTTACAACACTGATGTCCAACCGACAATTGCCCAGGTTTGTTCTCTTCACATCAAGCAGGACAAATCCACTTGGACTAATTGCCAGTTAGTCAGTTTACTCCCGTCATCAGCAGTGCTTTCAAGCAGCACTTGCTCACTGATGGCCAGTTTGGTTTTGCCAGGACCACTTGGCTCCAGACTTCATCACAACTTTGGCCCAAGTATGGACCAGAACAGATCTGGCAGTTCAGAATTTCAGAGATGAGGTGACGTTAGGGCACCATTTGTCCAAGTGTGGCATCAAGAAGCCCTGGTTAAATGGAACTCAATACGCCTTGAGGAGAAAACTCACCAAGGAAGATTGGTTGTGGATGTTGGAGTCCAATCGTCCTAGGACATCACCGCAGCAGAGTGTTCTAGACCCGACGATCCTAAACTGCCTCATCAGGGACCTTCCTATCATTAGAAGTGGGGATGTTCGCTGGTGATTGCATGAAGTTCAAATCACTTTGCAACAGCTCAGGAAATTGACCAGCCCATGCCTGCGTGCGTCAAGACCCAGATATGGGCTGATAAGTGGCAAGTAACATTCACCTCACAAAGGTGCCAGGCAATGACCACCTCCAACAGAAGTCTAAATACCCATCCTTGACCGTCAATGGCATTGCCATTATCAAATCCCCACCATCAATACTCTGGGGCCGGGGGTGGTCACCACCAGTAACCAAAAGTTAACTGCACCAGCCACATTAACACTTGGGCTTCAAGGCTGGGCAATCTGCAGTGAGAGGTCCATGGCCCCAGGTCTTTCCACATTCTACAAGGCACATGTCAGGAGTCTGATAGAACATTTGCCTGGATGAGTGCAACATGAACGGTGCACAGGGCACTCAGCACCATTCGGGGTAAAGCAGCCCACTTGATTAGCACTCCTTCCACCTCCCCGAACATTCATTCTCTCCAATCCCATCCCAAAGCCGTGACCTCTACCACCACCATTGATGTGGGCAGCAGGTGAAGGAAACACCACCGCTTGCAGGTTCCCCTCCAAGTGGCACGCCGTCCGAATGGAAATGCGTTGCTGTTCTTTCGTTATTGCTGGGTTCAAATCTTGGAACTCCCTCTCCACAGCACCGAGGGAGGACCTTCCCCAGAAGAACTGCAGCGGTTCAGGAAGGCGGCTCCCCACTGCCTTCTGGAGGGTTGCAGAAGCTGGCCGTGCCAACGATGTTGAGATCCCAAAAAACTCTGGAGTGCATTGTTCCTGACACCGTGCTCTCCTTGTTCCTTTGTCACAGGACCACCGTACTGGCAGCAGCCGCCTTCTTGGATGCATTTCAGAAAGTGGCGGACATGGCAACAAACACACGAGGTAGGAACCCATCAGAGTTATTGAATGATTAGGAACTTCTCGTCCAGGAAAGGCCACAGTGATCTCATTTAGGAAACTGTCTCTCTTTACTGGAGGACATCATTCAACCAGCTTGTCTTAGCCATCAGCCTGAATAATTCCCAAACAAGAGGGCTTCCATGTGTAATAATGGTGCCTGGGAGTGAATCCAGGCTCGGAACATAATGGAGGGATTTGGATGATTTATGTGGTCACAGGAAGTTGTGTGTGATGGGCGTGCCATGATTAAGACAGGGCTTCCTGGCATTGTGTAGCTGAGGGTTTGCTTCTGGCTCTGTAGTGAACTCGCTCTTCAGTCCACAATCCATCCAGTGATGAGATGTGACTTGACTGCCTTGTCGATTAGTGCTATTGAAGAAAATTTGAAACTGATCGAATTGTACAAACCTTGTACTTCTCCTCTTGGGTGACGGTATTTTTGCAGAAGCCCTATTCCAGATAAATCTGGCACGGATCTTTGGGTGATCTGAATATCAATTGGAATATCCACACTTGGAGTATTGTGTTCAGTTCTGGTCACCTCATTAGAGGAAGGATGTGGAAGCTTCGGAGAGGGTGCAGAGGAGATTTACCAGGATGCTTCCTGGATTAGAGAATGTCTTAGGTTGAGCGAGCTAGGGCTTTTCTCTTTGGATGAGAGGCGACTTGATAGAGGTATATAAGATTATGAGAGGCATAGACAGAGTGGACAGCCAGCACCTTTTCCCCAGGGCGGCAATGGCCAATACCAGAGGACATCAGTTTAAGCTGAATGGAGGAAAGTTTAAGGGAGATGTCAGAGGTAGGTTTTTTTACACAGAGAGTGGTGGGTACCTGGAACACACTGCTGGGGGTGGTGGTAGAGGTTAATACAATAGGGACATTTAAGAGACTCTTAGATAGGCACATGTAAGAAGAATGGAGGGTTATGGGCTGTGTAGGAGGGTAGGGTTAGATTGATCATGGAAAATGTTTATATAGGTCGGCACAACATAGTGGGCTGAATGGCCTGTTCCATGCTGTACTGTTCTATGTTCCAGGTCCTTCCCTGTTTTGTAACGATCAGACAATCAGGGTCAATGTGTGTGTGTGTGGACAGGGTATTGCAGACTTGGTTGCCGAAGGAAGTTGCTGACCTCTGTCTGATCCCTGAATTACTTGTTGTGCTGGGAGGCAGAGATTGAAAGACCCCACTGGACCTTCTGAAGCTGTGGGATGGAAGTGTGTGGGAACAGGTATAAGCCTCGCTGTATTCCAGGTTCCGTGTTGTATCCCACTGGATCAAGGGAATACTGGACAGGTGCAAGGATCCATCAATAAAGTATGTTTTAATGAAGTACCAATGTGGATTCCTATGGAGCCTGGGCAATCTCTTAACAGGAGTTACCAAGACTATAATGAGAATTCAAGAATGACTGCTCGAGGTGTAAGATTCTTTTCATGGCTTTGTATGTGAGGATGGTTTGAAGCCAAGCAAGTGTGAGGTGTTAAACTATGAGAGGTCAGATGCAAGAGGAAAGTATACAGTAAATGACAGGATCTTTGGGGGCATTGACGTACATAGGGATTTTGTGGTGCAAGTCAAGAGCTGCCTGAAAGTCCGAACACAAGTAGATAGGGTGGACTTGCCTTTGTTGGTCAGGGCACAGAGTATGAAAGTGGGGAAATCAAGTTGCAGCTGTATAAAACATTGGTTCGTTCACATTTGGAGTACTGTGTGTAGTTCTGGTCGCCCCATTACAGGAAGGGTGTGGAGGCTTTGGAGAGGGTGCAGAAGAGGTTCACCAGGATGCTGCCTGGATTGCAGAGTATTAGCTAGAAGGAGAGGTTGGACAGACTTGGATTGCTTTTCTCTGGAGCGTTGGAAGCTGAAGGGAGACCTGATAGAAGTTTATAAAATTATGGGAGGCATAGATAGGGTAGACAGAGTCTTTTCCACCCAGGATGGAAATGTCAAATACTAGAGGGCATAGGTTTAATGTGAGAGGGGGGGAAAGTTTAAAGGAGATGTGCAAGGCGAGTTTCTTTTCCACAGAGAGAGTAGGTGCTTGGAACTCGCTGCCAGGGGAGGTGGTAGAAGCAGGCACAACAGACACATGAACAGTGGAGGAATGGAGGGATATGAACCACGTGCAGGCAGATAGGATTAGTTAGATTGGCACCATGGTTGGCACAGACATGATGGGCCGAAGGGGCTGTTCCTGTGCTGTTCTATGTCCCCCGTTTCCAATGTGTCTGACCCAAGATACCACACACCAAAGGAGGAACTTCAGTTTCTGCAGACCGTGGGATGTTCAGAGAGCGTCGTGGCCAGTTAAGTGTGGCCACTGTCATTAGGGATGTTAATGCAAAGTTTGACTCCAAGCTGCGTAGAGATTAGAAATAAAAACTGAAAACACTGGAAAGACACTTCATCAGGAGGGTTTTTGACCTGAAAGGTGAACAATTTCTCCTTCCCCAGATGCAGCCTGACCTGCTGACAGTTTCCAGAGGTTTGGGTTTTGAGATATTTCACTGAGGAGATATTGGGATGGTTGACCAATAGTTTGGGTCAAGGAAGTAGGTTTTACGGAATGGTCGAGGGTGAGAATTCCGGAGCTCGCTGTCTCGACAGCTGAAGGTATAAGATAAGATAAGGTTTCTTTATTAGTCACATGAACATCAAAACACACAGTGAAATACATCTTTTTGAGTAGTGTTCTGGGGGCAGCCTGCAAGTGTCACCGTGCTTCCAGCGCCAACATAGCACGCCCACAACTTCCTAACCCGTACGTCTTTGGAATGTGGGAGGAAACCGGAGCACCCGGAGGAAACCCACTCAGACACGGGGAGAAGGTACAAACTCCTTACAGACAGCGGCTGGATTTGAATCTGGGTCACTGGCGCTGTAAAGCGTTACGCTAACTGCTACACTACCAGAGGTAGGGCAATGCAAGTCATGCCTATGCTGGAAGCCAGAACTGGAGAACAGGAATCTCACTGGGATTCGTTCCCAGTTACCATCGTGGTACACCCATGGTTGTAGGGCTGGAGGAGGCTGGAGTTACAGGTGAAGAGATGAAGAACTTGCAAAAATAAATGAGAAGTGAAACGTCAGCCTAGCTCAATGAGTGCACGTGGTGGGCGGAGAGTGGAAACTGAGAGTAGCTGAGAATATGGGCTTGCAGTTTGTGTATAACCTCCGTTAGGGCTGTACGGGAGTTCTGGGTATACCCTTGCAGGCAGTCCCCAGGTTACGACAGGGTTCTGTTCCTGAGAACTGTTCGTAACCCGAACTGTTGGTAAGTCAGAGATGAACAACAGTGCGAGGGAGAGGGTCACAGAAACAGCGCTGATGGAGAGCGAGCAGGCGCGGGGAGTGCGGCCACCGACCGGCCTCACTGACTCAGTGAGTGAGTCTGCTCAGCGCTCTCAGCTCTGCTCAGCTCCACCCGGTCCCCCGTTGTTGCGACTCGGGGAGGGAGGGTGGGGAGAGCAGGCGCGGGGGAAATGCCCTGTTCCCACCCTGGCAGAAGGTGCCTGCAGCCCCGCAGCAGCCGGCAAGACCATCCCCTTCAATCTCTCTTGTATGTACGGGGTGTCCGTAAGTTGGCTGTTTGTAACATCTGTACTGAGAAGGTCTGAGAAAAAGATGAGATAAGATATCTTTATTAGTCACATGTACATCGAAACACACAGTGAAAATGCTCTTTTGCGTAGTGTGTTCTGCGGGGCAAGCCCCCAAGTGTCGCCACGCTTCTGGCGCCAACATAGCACGCCCACAACTTCCTAACCCGTACGTCTTTGGAATGTGGGAGGAAACCAGAGCACCCGGAGGAAACCCACGCAGACACGGGGAGAACGTACAAACTCCTTACAGATAGCGGCTGGAATTGAACCCAGGTCGCTGGAGCTGTAATAGCGTCGCGCTAACCCCTACACTACCGTGTCTGCCCAGCTGCAGTGTGGAAATTATTCAGATTCCACCAGTGAGAGTAGGTCACCACTGGGAGGAGAGGCAAGGAATGAGAGTTCTCCACTTGTAGAGGTTGGGTGACCCAAGGGATTTTACATGACAAAGGACTGCGAGAGAGTGAAGGCTAGAACCCGCTGGTTAGGTGGACGGCAGCCAGAGTGCACGAGTTAATTATGAAAGGCACGTAACTGATGTGGGAGGGTCACAAAACGTTTATTTTTAGAGGGCGGTTAGAATTCGAAATCTGCCCATGATTTTATCCAGAATCAGTTGCTTGAAACAATGGAATCTTAAACGGAGCTTGTAAGCACTATTCTGTGGTGTTAGTTCAGGGAGCTGAAAGGAGGGCAAAAGAAACCCCACAGAACTTGCACCCCTCGTTACATCCCAAAACATTTCGGGACCAATTAAGCACAGCAAGATGCCACAACTAGCAACAAGACAGGTGAAGAGATGATCATCCATCTCATGATGTTGGTCAAGGGAAATAAATTGGCCAGGCAAGCAGGAGTGCTTCCCTGGCATTGAAATAGTATGGAGAAATTTTGTACATTCACCATAGGGAGTAGGCTAGCTCTTGTAAAAACATCTTATCTGAATGGCAGCAGGTCCCCCAGTGTCAGCACAGCACATGGGAACAAACTCCAAGTCTCCCAATTGGGGCTAATAACCCACAGCCTTCAGACTCTTGGGTGAGAGTACTAACCACTGAACCACTGGGCGGCACGGTAGCACAGCTGGCTGAGCCGCTACCTCACGGCACCAGAGACCCGGGTTCGATCCTGACCTCGGAGTTTGTGTGGAATTTGCAGACTCTCCCTGTGCCCACGTGGGAACCCTCCCCCCACCCCTCCACCCCGCCCCCCACCCCCGGATGCTCAGGTTTCTTCCCACATCCCGAAAACTTGTATGTCTGTAGGTCCTGTAGTCTAGATGGGCGGCACAGTAGTGTAGTGGTTAGCGCAACACTATTACAGCGCCAGCGACCTGGGTTCAATTCCCACCGCTGTCTGTAAGGAGTTTGTACGTTCTCCCCATGTCTGCGTGGGTTTCCTCCAGGTGCTCCGGTTTCCTCCCATATTCCAAAGACATACGGGTTAGGAAGTTGTGGGCATGCTATGTTGGCGCCGGAAGCGTGGCCACACTTGCGGGCTGCCCCCCCAGCACATTCTCAGTAACGCAAAATGACACATTTCACTGTGTGTTTCAATGCACATGTGACTAATAAATAAAAAAATCTTGTATCTTATCTTAATTGTCCACTGTAAATTGCCCCTAGTGCGGAGGTGAGGGGTAGAATCTGAGGCAAGTTGATAGAAGGATAAAATGGGATCAGTGTAGTATGTGGGTGTTTGATGGTCAGCACGGATTTAGTGGGCCAAAGGGCCTGTTTCCATGTGACATACCTCTTTGACTATGGCTGCAAGCTCTGGCATGGATTGGGTGGCTCAGCTGGCCAGATTCTGCGCTGGGACACCCTGAGCAAAGTTTCTCCAGCTCTGATGGAAATCTCTGCTGCTTTTTTTAATCCCCTTTCGCTGATTTTCCATATTTTTGGCCTTTGCAGGGGTGTGTCCCAGCTGCTGCCGGATGTTTGTGTGTTGTTGTACTGTTTACACTGTGAAAGGCCCAAAACCAACAGTCTGTGGGAAAGTAGGTCAAACTGTTTTGGAAGGCAACTACATCAAGCTTCTGTTGTTCTGCAGGTACACATATGGATCAGGCGCTTAGTACATGACTTGCAGTAACTGCTGCAAGAGATGTGTCATCCAGCGTGTCACATCAGTGTTTGCACTGGGCTTGTTCCCTTCAGCATGGAAGACTTGGGGAAGGTCTGCTGAACGGAGCAGTTCGGATTGCTGGCGGAGAAATTATTTTCACGAGATCACAAGACAAGGGAGCAGAAGTAGGCCATTCGGCCCATCAAGTCTGCTCCATGAGCTGAGCTAAACTAAACTATTCCTATCTCGTCCCAATTTCCGGCCTTATCCCCATATCCCTTGATACCCTGACTAATTAGATACCTATCAATCTCCTCCTTAAACGCCTCCAGTGATCGGGCCTCCACAGCTGTACATGGCAAAGAATTCCATAAATTCACTACCCTCTGGCTAAAGAAATTTCTCCTCATTTCTGTTTTAAATGGGAACCCTCTAATTCTGGACTCACCCACCAAGGGAAACAGCTTAGCCACATCTACTCTGTCCAGTCCTTTCAATATTCTAAATGTTTCTATGAGGTCCCCTCTCATTCTTCTGTACTCCAGTGAGTACAGTCCAAGTGCGTTGAAATCGAGAACAGGCTTATCTCGGTGTGAAGCTTGTCAGTGAGAGAGAGGGTGAGGGATGGGGCTGTCCTCCCTGCCTCTTCGTCTTTTCGTGGCAGGGGAGGGAGAAGTCTCATACAAAAACGGAGGCGGGTGGGGCACCCCGACAATATGAAGTCACTGTGCATGTGCGCAAATGCCCGGTACACAGTGCAAGGCCAGTGGGGTTGTGAAAGAGTTCAGACCGAGAACTGGTATTTTCCCCATTGGTTTTCAGTTTGTCGGTTGACTGCCATGGAGCAACACAACATGGAAACAGGCCCTTCGGCCCAACTCATCCGTGCTGACCAAGAATCCCATCCAAGCTAGTCCCATTTGCATGTCTTCAGTCACGGGGAAGTAGTCACACTGAGCCACTCCACACCCCAACAGCAACCCTAACCCCACACCTTTTAAAAGAAAAATACTTCCTGCAGGAGAGGGTTACTTATTGCGGACCTTCCAACTCTTTTTGAAAGCGTTACCTGATTAGTTCCAGCCCACTTGCTTCTTTACACCAGCCCTGAAATTCTTTTCCGAGGTCTTATTTGGACTAATGCAGATGTGTAGTCCCAGGCCACCATAATTCACCACAGGATGACAAAGTGCCCTAGTCACCCTGGGATTTGACCAGTTCCAGTTACTGATCCACTGCCCCATGGAAGCAGTTCCTTTTTACTTGCTTCACTAAAACCCCTCAGAATTGCGAGCAGCTTTACTGAGTCTCTCTGCTGCAAGGCAAATAATTCCAGGTTGTCCAGCCCCTCCTCCTGGCAGACGTGACCTACGTATCTCAGCGTGGTTCTAGTAAATCTCACTGGCAGCACCTTTCCCCGTGTCGTGCGCAGAGAGAGGCAGAATACTCCTGCTGACTTTTGAGTCTAACTTGGTAAAGGTTCATCCCTAAAACATAGGAGATAGAGGTATATAAGATCATGAGGGGGCACAGACAGAGTGAAGGCACGTAGTCTTATTCCTGGGGAGGGGGTGATAAAAACAAGGGGGCATAGGTTTAAGATCAGAGGTGAGAGGTTGAAAAGGGACGTCAGGGGCAGCTTCTTCACACACAGGGTGGTGCGTATTTGGAACGAGCTGCCAGAAAGAGTGGTTGAGGCGGGCACATTAGCAACATTTAAAAGCCTTCCAGATAAGTCCATGGATAGGAGGGGTTTAGAGGGCTCTGGGCCAAACGCGGGCAGATGGGACTAGCTCGCTGGGCAACACAGTCGGCATGGATGAGTTGGGCCGAAGGGCCTGTCTAATGCCTGAGCTCCCTCCCCAACATCTCCCACAATCTCTACTTCTGTTGAAGTGTTGCTTAGAACCTGGGTGGGCCTGGTTTGTTTTCCTTGGAGCAGAGAAGGTTGGGGTGGGGGGGGGGGTGGGATTGGATGCACAAAACCACGAGGGACACAGAGAGGGTATGCAGCAGTAAGCTTCTCCCCAGAGCCGAGGTTTCTCTAACCAGAGAGCGCGGGGGTTTAAGACGAGGTGTAAGAGGTTTAGAGGGGATCTGAGAGAGAATATTTTCCCCCAGAGGGTGGTTGGAATCTGGAACACGTTGCCTGAGGGGGTGGTGGAAGCAGAGACTCTTAGCATTTTAAGAAATATCTAGTCAAGCACTTGAGTCATCAAAGTATATAAAGGATGTGAACCAAGAGATGGTAAGTGGGATTAATATAGATGGTTGACATGGACGTGATGAGCTGTTCCTCCTGTACAGCTCTGACTTTTAGAAGAACAGCACTTGATATTCTGCCTGGGTAGTCCACAACCCAGTGAAGGCTGAATTTTCCTGCTTCGGGTATCCCACACTCTCTGTATTCCTTTCTCTGCTCTTCCCCTCTCCCACCAACCGCCCACCCGCCCTCTGGTCACCCAGTTTCGTTCCCCTCTCCCACCCACACACCACGCCTTCTAGTTCTCCTTCCCTCTACCTCAGCTGGTTCCTCATCCCTCTCTTATCTGGTTCCACTCATCTCCTTCCTTCATTACCCAGTTCCAGCATCTGCAGCTTCCTCTGTCTCCACTTCTCACCTTCTAGTGTCTGTCTCTACCTCCCTTCCCCCTCGCCTGCCCCTCATCTCTGCACCTCTGTCTACCTATGATCCACCAGCCAATGACTCCTGACTCCATCCCTCCCAGCTCCATCTGCCCGTCATCTCCATCCTCGCCTGGATCCACCTATCCCCTGCCAGCCCCTGCATCATCCCTCCCCCTCACCCCTTTACACTGGCTGCCTCCCCTCTACACTCTCAGTCCTAATGCAGGGTCTCGGCCTGAAGTGTCGACTGTCCCTTTGCCTCCACAGATGCTGCTCGACCCACTGAGTTCCTCCAGCAGTTTGTTTTTGGCTCCGGGTTGCAGCATCTGCAGTCTCTTGTGTCTTCACTGACTCTAACCTTGTGCTTTATCCAAGCTGTGGGTCCTCTGTGCTAAGCTTGTATGGGTAATCCATTGACCAATTATGCTTTCTAAAGCTCTCTGGGATATTTTTTGCAATTATGTAGCACCTATTATATTTTAAGTTGTACTGCTATGATAGTGAAGGATTTGTGATATCATTGCTCCGTTGTCAACACAGTCAGGTTAAGACCTTGTTCATCCCATTCCTTCCCTAGTGTGTGCATGAACCTTCCCCTGTGGCATTGCCCTGTACAGAGAGCTGCGCACTAGGCAGTCTCAGTGCTGGCTTCCATTCACTCTCAGGCCTTGTACAAAGAAGGAGCAGAAGATAATGAAAGAAAATGCACACAGAGAGGCTTATCTGGGCTTCACAAGGCTTTGCTTTGATTCCTTGCGTGCGCTTGAATCGCCTCCTTGTGCTGCGATCCAGCTCTGTGATGGTCAGTGATGCGATGATGCTTGACGCTGGCCATTAATAGACTACACGCCGGCACTTGGTTCTACTGTGGCTTGCTGCCAACTGGGATTTTGAACAGTGATTCCCCACTGAGCAGTGCGATGAAACTGTCCGAGCTGCACTTCCATTTACAGAGTTGGCCAGTTGGTTTTGCAGCCCCTGGAGTCAGAAAGCAAGGAGACTGGCCCTATGACCCACCGATTCCCACCGACTGTCAACCACTGATCCTACATTAATCCCATATTTTTATTCTCCCCACTTTCTCACCAACTGCCCCCCAGATTCCATCACCCACCTCCACACCAAGGGCAGTTTACAGTGAGCAGTTAACCTACCGACCCGCACATCTTTGGGATGTGTGGGAGGAAACCGGAGCACCCAGGGGAACCCCACGCTGTCACAGGGAGAACGTACAAACTCCACACAGGCAGCGCTGGAGGTCGGGATTGAACCTGTGTCCTTGGCACTGTGAGGCAGCAGCTCTACCAGCCATGCCACTGTGCCATCACCACGTCATGGTGACCTCTGGAGCACTATAATGCTTTCTTTATAATGCTGTTCTTTGCTGACACACACACACACACACACACACACACACACACACACACACACACACACACACACACACACACACACACACACATATTCTGGAGACATGCCAGTTGGTGAGATAATGAGTCACTGTGAATTGCCCCTAGTGCGTAGGTGAGTGGTAAAATCTGGGGAAAGTGGATGAGAGTGCGGGGAGAGTAAAAGAAATAGGATTGGTGTGAATGGGTGGTGTAGACTTGGGCCTGTTTCCATGCTGTATCTCTCTATGACTATGGGAGGTGTGTGAGTAATCCTCAGTGAAGTCTCGAGCTGCCCTATGAAGTGTCCCATTGCAGGCAGGAGGACCCTTTAACTGCTGTTGAGATGTAACTCAACGAGCTGCGCTCTTTTCCTCCTGCAACTGCTAAGCGACTTTTCTTCTGGATCTGGGAGCTCCTGCTTATATTGGAAAAGCTTCAAACACGTAGTGCACAATCTATGCATCTGACCCAGTGGAAACATCACATGGCTCCTGAATGGAAGAGCTGAGACAACTGGCATGATTTCGTTGGAAATGATCACAGATGCATTTGACCCAGGTGACCTCCTGGCTTCGTGCTTGGGCAAATAAATCTCCGCGATTTAACTTATAGGCCACAAGTGATCTCAAAGTTTGTTTTTTTTTTACTGAACCTTGGTTGCCTTGGGCCAAGCCAGTCTGGTGGTGAGGACTGCAAACAGATGTTTTGTTATTGGGATAAATTATATAGGGACAGTGCACTCCCAGATGGAAACATGCCCCAGTTTCCTGCACACCTTATTGAAGACTTAGTTGGATGATTAGTTAACTGCCCAGAGCTATCTTGGTTGTGATGGTCGAAGGAGGAATGCTGGCTGGAATTTTGATGTTTCTGAGAAAGTGCCTCCATCCCAATAGGCAAGGGTCCGGCCAAAGATGGGCAGTGTGGCTCTCCCTGGGATTGCAGACAGTGATTACATCCAGGAGTCAGGCTCGAACCCATAACTTCTCGACGCAGTGGCCACTGCTGCCAACCTGGCAAAAGGGGTGGGCCACAGAATTCCCTGAATACGTGCTGTCATTCAGTCAAGCTGTGCTTGATCTATGATGTGACTCCACATACGTGCTTTCATCCTATGTTCCGCACTATTACACATCAATTCGAAACTCTAAATATCCAGTTTAAAGTGACCAGTTGGCCTATCATCAACTTCCATTTGCAGAACAATACAAAGTATCTTTTCCCTATTTCTTTATAGGCCATTTGGTCTATGTTGACCCGAAGAACAATCCCACTCCCCCACTAATCTTTCTTTCAACCTATCCCCATCAACTTCCCCCAGCTTCTGCTATCTACTTACTCTAGAGGCAATTTACAGTGGCCAACTAACCTTCCAATCTTTGGAGGAAACTGGATCAATTGTGGGTCACCCATGCAGTCACAGGGAGAACTCCACAGAGACCGCACTGGAGGTCAGGGATGAACCAGTGATAGACTATTTCCTAACTTCACTATTGAAAGGCATATGGTATGTTCCCTCTGCCATGGCACCCTGACAGAAGTAGCAGCTCTCCATGCACACCATCATCTCCTGGAACGTCTTGAAAACTTCACATCAGGAACAATCACGGATCTCATCACATCAGGAGATGTCCCTCCACTGCCTCCAGCCAGATAGTGCCCCAACCCTACATTGCCCGCTTCTATCTCTTCCCCAAGATCCACAAACAGGACTGTCCTGGTAGGCCCATTGTATCTGCCTGCTCTTGCCCGACTGAACTTACCTCCTCATACCTCGGCTCGGGGGAAAAGCAAGAAAATATCTTTTTTTCTCTACCCCCCACCCCCCAACTTGTCCAATCCCTTCCCACGAACATCCAGGACACCTCGCATGCTCTCCACCATTTTAAACCACTTCCAATTCCCTGGCCCCCACTGCCTCGCCTTCACCGTGGACATCCTGTCCCTATACATCTCCATCCCCCATCAGGAAAGCCTTGGATCTCTCTGTTTCTTTCTAGAACATCGATCCAACCAGTTCCACTCTACTGACACTCTCCTCTGCCTGGCCGAACTCTTTCTCACCCTGAACAATTTGTTTTTTGATTCCTCTCTCGCCAGTGTCTTGAAAACCTCAATCAAATGACTCCCCCGCCGACCCTTTCAATTAAAGAGCATTGACCTCTCATTTCATTAATCACATGTTGTATTTTAACCCCATGTACTCTGAATCAGCCTGCTGAATCTGTACTGCTGGCCCTCGAGAGGGCAGGACATCTTTCCTAACATGTGGTGTCCAGAACTGCTCGCGTCACTCCCAGGTGTTGTCTAACCAGGGCTTTGCACAGCTGGAGTGTGACCACTACCCCTTTGTACTCCAGTCCTCGAGGTACAAAGGCCAGCGTTCCGTCAGCATTTTTGATTATTTCCTGTCCGTCACATTTGATTTCACTAATCCGTGCCTGGATTGGAAAGTGTGATGTATGCAGCAGTCATGAATTGAATGGCAGAGCTGGCAGGCTCACTGGATCATATGGCCATTGCTTCTCTTGGTTCTCACTCCCACACAATGCTAGGCCTTCCAATTTCCTGTTTCTAATCTGTTACCGAGAAGGTGCCCTACTCTAACCTTCATGGACCCAAGTGAGTGCATTTTACTGTAGGTTGATGCCTATTGAAATCCATTTGCCACAGTTTTGCTCTAAAGTGTATGCTGTTGTCCACATTGCTTACAGTGTTCTCAATCTTCCATGTCATCTCCATCCCACTCTGTACTATATTGACACTTTACTCTGTTATTGTTTTTACCTTCATTACCTCAAAGCACTCTGTACTAACTCAATATATCTGCACTGTGTAATGAATTGATCTGTGCAAATGGTATGCAAGACAAGTTTTTTACTGTACAAGTGACAATAATAAACCAATACCAATGATGTGGCCCTAACACCAGCCAACCCTCCCAGATGTATAATTCTGTTCTCTATTCCCTGATTTCGGAAGCTTCCTCCATTTGGGTCTTTCTTTCATTTGCCAAAGTCCTAACGTCTGGAATTCCCTTCCTTAACCTTCTTGCTGCCTCCCTCGGCCTTCCTTTCTTGTGGGGCTGACCTTAAATCCCACCTCCCTTCACCAAACCTTGGGGTCATCTACCCTGTCTCTCCCTGGGTCAGCTGTCTCGACTTGGGGCCGGTACTCTTGCTGGGGCGGTGAAGTTCCCAGGTTCGGGTCTTGGGGCGGAGAATGGGGTGTCACATATTCCAGGCTGCCCTCACTGAAGGAGTCGAGCACTGTCAGCAGTACATCTTGCAGGTGAGGCATCATCTGGGCTGTATGAGAAAATCCCATGGCAATGTTTCAACGAGCGTGAAGGCCGTTACCCTTCGCTGTTGTTTATTCCTAATTTGGAATTGCTGAAATGCATCTGTTCTGTTCCCCCTCGGGTCGCTGTGTCTGGGATCTTGCTGTGCTCCATTAGGGAGTTCCTCCACAGCAGCGATTACACTCCGTTGTGTGGTAAGCTCTTCGGTGCATGCTGACACCACAGTCAGAGCTGTGGTAGTGCAGGCTTTCAGTTTAGAACATTCAGAAATGAAATTGTTACCTGCACAGCACACACTGACAATTCTTCTCTGTGGCAGGTTGGGCTATTACTCACTGCTTCTTAATGAGCTTCGTAATTAGTTGCTGATCTTCAACTCACCGTGCTACTGATAAATTCTAACCTCTGACTTCTCTATCAGCCCTCAGCTGTCACCTCGGGTCTGAACCATCACACTATGGGCCTCTGTATTTTCAGACTGCTATTACAACAGATCAGCACGATCTGCAAAGGCACCAAGTACTCAGCTGTCTCCTCTCTCCCTTCTTCAATCCTTCCACCCTCTTCCCCCACCCCTCCCAGCTCTTTCTCTTTCCCCACTGCTTGTTCTCCTTCCTGCTCTCCTTCTCCACCCACTCTCCCCTCCCCCCCTAATCCCTCCTCTCTCCGTCCCCCTTCCACTCCCCTCTCTCCCTCCCCATCTGTTCTGCACCCTGGGCCGATGTACCACATTAAAGGCTCTTGGTTCTTGCCGGCACATCCCCCGAAGCCTGCACACCCCCAATCCCGGTGCATTCTCCTGGGAAGGGCTTTGGCGGACTGTCGATGGCGCCTTTGTCGCTGGACTGGGTGACTAAGTGAACCAGGAGTGGTTTAAAGCACCGAAATCCAGCCCGGGCCTCAGGTTCAGAGTTCACGCATCGCTTCCCGGAATCCATGAGGAGGCCATTTATCCCATCGTATCTCTGCCGGTTGAGAGGACCCAGTCTCATTCCCAGCGGCCAGCACTGGGTCCTCGTATTTGCTCACGACACAGGAGACTGTTCAACCCATCGAATCTATACTGGCTGCCGCTTTTCCCTACACCCTGTTCTTTCTCACTGGCCCATCTTTTGCCACTCCCCTGGATTAAGCAGCCATTTACCTCGTTCGGATATGGGAGGACGTGCAAACTCCACACAGACAGCGCCCGTGGTGAGGGCTGAACCCAGGTCACCAGAGGGGTGCAGCAGAAGCTCGACAACCTGTGCCACTGTACAGCTGGACTCTACGTGACCCTGCAGGTCGTGGCTCTTTAAAGTAAAATTAAACGTGGCAAAGTGGGAGAGAAGTCTGCCTCTCCTGCTCTTTCAGGCAGTGAGTTCCAAACCCCCTCCACCTCTGGCTAGGGTCGCTTTTCCTTATCTTACCCTCAGTTCCTTCTACCAACCGTGTAAAATTCATCCCCTCTGCTTTACAGCTGTCTGCTCAGGGGAGGGGGAGAGGTTACTCACTGTCACTAGTCCCCTCATACACCTTTTTCTTCCAATGCACACAGTATATTCATTCCCATCCCCCCTTGTTTTTCAGAGTTTTCTTCCTGGAATTCAGCAGTTTGTGTGGCTAGTTTCCCTTGTCATGCTGCCATTTTTCCTTGTGGTTTCCCCGTCATATATTGGAACCCACGCCTCCTACACAAGTCAGTTGGTTGTCCTCTGTGAACAGTTCATTGGAGACTGCGCCACAACCACCCCAATTATTCTGGCCCTGCAAACCTTTCCTTTAAAGCCAAGGTGCCAGCACAGGGTAGGGGCAATTCTCGTCCACCTCAGCCCATTTCCATCGACGCCCTCAATGACTCGAGCTAATTGCTGGAAGGTTATTGAAGCTGGGCCTGACACCCTTTTTGCACTCTCTTTATTCTCTGGACCAACAACGGCAACACGATGAAAAACACGGTGATGCTGGAGGAACTCAGCGGGCCAGGCAGCATCCGTGGAGAAAAGCAGGCGGTCAACGCTTCGGGTCAGGGCCCTTCTTCAGGACTGAAGATAGGAAAAGGGGGAAGCCAGTACATACAGGAGGGAAAAGCAGAGCAGTGATTGGTGGACAGAAGAGAGGAGGCGGGGTGGTGATAGGTAGATGCAGGTAAGAGATGGTGATGGGCAGGAGGGGAGAGCAGATCTACGGGGGGTTGGGTCAAAGGTAAGGAGAGAGAGGGGAGAAAAAAGGTAGAAATAAGAGGCTCGGAAAAGGAAGAAACATGGTGGGGGGGGGGGGGGAGGAGTTGTGGGGAAAGGTGCGGGGGGGGATTACCTAAAGTGGGAGAATTCAACATTCATGCTATTAGGCTGCAAGGTTCCAAATGTTCTTCAACAACATGATGAGTCTTTTGTCTTTGTGATGTGATAGAATGGAGAAAGATTGAAATGATTGATTAAGAAAGTTGCGTGGCAGCTAAAATGGGCAATCCATTGTAAATAGCAGGTTCATTTCTTGCACAACCCCTTAGTGTAACCTCACTGAATACCTGGTTTGGTATAGTACATGGTGATCTTTACAGTACTATTCCCATTACAATAAGATTCCTGTTAATTGGCATCCCATATACCACCGTAAACAACTATATTCTCTCCACAGTTGCGGTGGTGTGCATCGTCTACAAAATGTACGGCAGTTGCTTGCCTCGGTTACTCCAAAAGGGCATCCCGAACCTCTACTACCGAGAAGGACGAGGGCAACAGGTGCCAGGCTCTCCTCCTAGTCACATCCCCCACTGATTTAGAAATATATTGCCATATCTTCATCAACACTAGGTCCCAATCCTGGGGCTCCAGCTCCTATAGGAGGCACCTTTATCAGAAGGACGACAGCCATTCATGGAGGCATCTCACCACCAGCTTCCTCCCCAGGGCAATTAGGGGTGGGCAATCCATGTTGGCTTTGGCAGAGATGCCCAGGTCCCAAATATAAATTAACAAGTTCCAGAATTAAGCAACCGTGCTTATGATGTGTCAGAGTGTTTTGGTTCGTGCTGAGTAATAATCTGACAAGCAAGGAAATTGTCTGTACTGTGGGCAGATTTGTGGTTTTTCAAGATAAGGCTTCCGAGTCACCAGAGGACGCATAAGTAAATCTGCAGTGGACTTCGTGCTCGAATTAGAGGGATCGCCAATGGTCATGAGTTACAATTGTAGCAGCCAGCTGTTTTATGGAGCTCTCCTTGGGATGTGTGTGAGATACTGGAGGGATCAGAAGTTACTGGTGATTCTTTTGCTGAGTGATTCCTTCCCTGAAGGACAGGCGTCCATTCACTCACTGTGGGGGCCCTGACCTTGCATCACCATGAACAGTGTTCCCCTGACCCCCAGGTAATGGTGCATCAAAGAGAGCAGAACTTGATACGGTGATGGAGGTTAGGGTTCGGACCTCAAGGACTGCAGTGGTTCAAGAAGGCAGCTTACCATCACCACCTCAAGGGCAATTAACTGCCGGCTCAGCCTGTGAAGCCCACGTTCCTTGAATGAATAAAAAAACAAAAAGGTGGTTTGGCCTAAAAAAAAGCTCCTCCTTTTGACTCCTGCCCATCACCTCCAACTCCCACCGGTTGACCAGTGCTGTCCCAGAAATCAGCACTCTTGATGTGAAGTGGTGGTCTTGGAGGACAGAGGAAGATCCCACATTTGATCTCCTTGAGGCCCGAGCTGACTAATGCCCACCAGTACAGAGGAAGGTCCCATGTTTGATCTCCTTGAGGCCCAAGCTGACCAATGCCCACCAGTCTTCGTTAGGAGTCCCACAATGAGGGCCAACGCCACTTACCCCTGATTTTACATCAGCCCAGTCCGGGTCATGCCAGGTCATTCTATCCACGGCTCTCCCAATGAAATGGTTGGGTATGGCTTGGTGCTCTGGAGGAGCCTATTTTGGGTGAATTGACTGCTGGTTTGTACCCGGAGAGTGAACATGATGTGCTTGGCTGTGGTGTTGTGGGGATGGTGGGTCTGGGGAGCTGCCAGCACCTGCAGAGACAAACCCCGGCAAGTATCAGGAGAGGAGAGGTTTACCAACTCTGCCCTCTGAGCCCGGGAGTGTTCTTGGTGTCACAGTGGTAACTGAGTACAGCCTTGACTTGAGGCCAGCTAATCCCGATGGGGAGAGTCTTGGCTTGAGTGGCTGCCTATTGCTGATCTCAGCTGTGCCGAGTTATTAGAATAGTTAGAGCAGTTGGACATATGGTTTAGATTGTATTCACAGACTCTGATGGGGGAACGATTGGGACTGATTATTTCCTCCCTGCTACTTGTCAGTGCCTTTCTAGCGAGCCTTAGATGAGGTCAGATCCAAGAAGATGACAGACTGAATGTAGTCAGTTCCTGTTAACAGATTAACCGTTTTCCATCTCCTTTCAAAACAAAATCTTAAACGGAATGCAAAAGGCCAGACCCTTCATTTGAACTTGAAACCATTTCATTAAAGAAGTACCACCCCAAACCAAAAATAAAATTACCGCCATTTGAGAGAAGCAAATTACCATCTGTCTGGATGTAGTCCTGGTGGGCAGAGTCACAGATGCATCACTAATTGGCATTAATGTACCAGTGTGCCTCAGAAGTACAGTGGCATGAAACAGCTGCACTGAGAGTTCTCTGAGTGATAAGGGTTTGGTTGCAAGGGTGGCAGCTGCCAGGAAGAACTGTCAGCACACTCCCGACCCATCGCTGCACATTGGCGCGGGATTGACGGGATCAGAGAGGCAGATGCGTGACCCAAGGGTTGGTGTGGGACGTTGTCATCAGTCCTGTGGAAAGGGGGAGCTGTCCCGTTGGCATGGGACGCCCATGAGCCACGCTGGGAGTTCTCAGCAAGTTGTATGACTGGGGAAGTGGGGATAGGGCTTTAAAGTTAGTAAGGGGAAATCCTAGTGGAGGGAAATCTGGAATGCTAATGATCAACCAACTAAGTGTTGAATGGTGGAGCAGGCTCGAAGGGCTGAATGTCCTCCTGCTATGTTCCTTCCTGTCTTTGGAAACACTCCTTATAGGCATGAGTTGGATTTATCAGGTAGAAGCCTCTCAGTGCTCAAACTTCTGGATGATACCAGATTAAAGGGTGTGGTAGCCTGCTGCTAAAGTCATAGTGGGCAGCTGGATGGCAAATGCTGTTCAAGGTGAGAAAGATAGAAAAACAGTGAAATGAGCAAATAGCTCAATGGTAAAACCCTTAACCAAGTGGAGATGTTGAAGGTGTGAGACATCGGTTATGCTAAAGTGATAATCACTTGCCATTCTGGGCACGCATTATAACAAGGGTATCACAAGCATGTGAAAGTCACTGGAATAATTTTGGAACCGGGAGCTTTATAGTCGAGCTCAAAAACAGTAGAAATTTAAAATACAGAATGCTGAAAGCACTTAGCAGGTTCGGCACCTTCCGGAGAGAGAAGCAGTTGACATTTCAAGTTGATTACGTCCCCTCAGAAAATTGATGCTTTTTAAATGAAAGGCAATGTGTGGTAGATGTATTGGAAATTTCGCGAGGGGCTGCATTAACATATGGCTTCTACAGGTTGGTAGGTCAATAAGGTGGAAGAACAACTAAGGATTAACACTGGAATGATGAAGTTAGAAAAGAGTTACTGCAACATTTAGAACATGATTACAAAGTCAAATGAAAAATTTGAAAGGAAATTCAGTCAAAAAGAATCAAAGTGCAAGGACATGCCGAGTGGATGGTTTGAAGGCACAAGCAACACCATGATGTGAAGTGAGAGGCCTCCTGTGCTGCCCTTGTAATAGTTCTGAGCAGTGGTAGTAATTCACGTGGCTGGGGGTCAGAAACATTGCTAGGGCAGAGCCTTGTTCTCTGACTGCCCATGTGTCCCTGATGCTGAGAGCAGACAATGAAGGTGAGAAGTATTCCATTCTCTACTACTGCCAGCTCTTGCCCAAGAGGTTCAACAGAAAAGGGGTGGTGTTCTGTCCCCATTATTACAGTGAGTTGGTATCCAGATAAACGTATCGCTCTCCATTCACTGAACACCTGATGTAGCCACTTATCCTGAAGAAGTGCTGAATGTCTGCAGTGTAAATTGATAAAATAAAATGGGTAACTTGGTTTATTATTGTCACATGGGACAATAATTGTCACAGGGGCGTCATGGTAGTGTAGCAGTTAGCGTGACGCTATTACAGCATCAGCAACTCGGGTTCAATTCCGGCCGCTGTCTGTAAGGAGTTTGTATGTTCTCCCCATGACTGCATGGGTTTCCTCCGGGTGCTCCGGTTTCCTCCCACATTCCAAAGACGTATGGGTTAGGAAGTTGTGGGCACGCTATGTTGGCGCCAGAAGCGTGGTGACACTTGGCAGGCTGCCCCCAGAACACTCTATGCAAAAAGATGCATTTCACTGTGTTTCGATGTACATGTGACTAATAAATAAATATCTTATATACCGTGGTACAGTGAAAAGCTTTGTTTTGCATGACATCCATACAGATCATTTCATCTCATCAGTACAACAAGGTAGTACAAGGGAAAAGCAATAACAGAATGCAGAATAAAGTGTCACAGCTACAGATAAACTGCAGCGCAGGCAGACAATAAGGTGCAAGGCCATAACGAGGTAGATTGTGAGGTCAAGGGTCCATTTATTGTACTACAGGTCCGTTCAATAGTCTGATAACAGCGGGATAGAAGCTGTCCTCGAGCCTGGTGGTATGTGCTTTCGGGTTTCATATCTTCTTCCTGATGGGAGGGGGGAGGAGAGAGAATGGCCAGGGTGGGAGGGGTCTTTGATTATGCCGGCTGCTTTACCAAGGCAGCAAGAGGTATAGACAGACTCCATAGAGGGGAGGCTGGTTTCCATGATGTGCTGAGCTGTGTCTACAACTCTCTGCAGTTTCTTGCGGTCCTGGGCAGAGCAGTTGCCATACCAAGATGTGATGCATCCGGATAGGATACTTTCTATGGTGCATCTATAAATACTGGTGAGGGTCAACAGGGATATGCCAGATTTCTTCAGCCTCCTGAGGAAGTCGAGATGCTCTGGTTGCTGTCGTGGATCAGATGATCCAACTCGTTTCTACCTTGTTTGACCTTACACCTTACCGTCTACCTGCAATGCACTTCCCTGTAGCTGTGACACTTTACTCTGTATTCTGTTATTGCTTTTACCCTATACTACCTCAATGCACTGTGTAATGAATTGATCTGTACAAACGGTAGGCAAGACAAGCTTTTCACTGTATCTTGGTACAAGTGACAATAATAAATACCAATACCAACTTGTCCTACCCATTGAATCCTTGGAGCCCAACTGCCTTACCTCTGTGGTTTCCAGCCATACACAGCAGCCCACCTAACTCACGAAAGCAGAAGCTCTCAATGGATGAAAGACACTACTGAGTGCTTGCCCTGAACGAGCTGCCTCGTGCTAGGCAAGCAGAGACTGAGCCTTTTGTCAGACTGGGTGTAGTCAAACCACAACAGACTTTGTGATTATAGTGCTCTTAATGCTCTCAAATGCCACTTGATTTCACTTATTACATTATGGTGAAATGGTATTGCCGGCAAGATGTCAAAGGTGGCTGCTGATTCTGAACAATGACCAAGCAGGAAGACACGACGATATGCATTTACCGTCTGCTCATCATTATCTTGGGCACTGTGGAATAATCTTCATGAATTATTAAACAACTTTTCTCACAAGTGTAATATTGTTTCTTGAACATTCAGAGCAGCTGTGTGGCTCTCTCTGGGGATTTTAACTTCTGACCCAGATTTCTGAGTAGTGCTTGGAGTGCAGAGCTCAGTGAGCCTAGGAGATTTAACAGAACTCTCTTAGCCTGGCAGCCAGAGCAATGGTCTGTCTTATTCCTAGAGATGTACACATTTCAGGAGAGATTAATTATAAGAGGGGAGACAGACAACAAGAAATATCTTGCACTGTCCTTTCTCTTATCTTGTTTGTGTACATAAATTCTTTCAATCACTTTTAGCCTGGTGTGGGTTTACTTGGTATTATTTCAGTGGATTGAAGATGATGGAAATTTGAGTGTTGAGTTCACGGTAATTTAGACAACAAAACCACACAGGCAGATGCTGGGTGGTGCAGATTAAGTTTACAAACCTGCAGCCAAGTCGTGCAGGGAAACATTTTTCAGCAATCCAAGCTGTAACGTTGCTTGTCCTTTGGAAAGGTGACACGACTAGTCCGGTGGGGTTGGCTCCCTGTTCTTCTGACCTGGGTGGCAAGAAATGCGGGTTGTTTTTAACAAAAGAAGGGGAAAGAAAGTATGTGAGATCCAGTGTGGGGTGGGTGGGAATAGCTGGAATTGGAATTGTCCGGAATGCAGTTGTATGCGACATTGATTTAGGGTAATCACAGCACTTGTGCTTTTTGTTAGGGTGATATTGCACAACTTTTATTTGTGTGCAAGGAGAGATTAACAACAGCAATCCCACCCAAGGGACACTGATGGATCATTGAGCCTTGCGTAACCAGAACCTCATCCTTCGACGTATGTGAAACCATGAATAACAGGCAGAATGTCTTTGGAAATACTCAGCAGACCAGGCAGCATCTATAGAGGAAGAAACAAGGTTAGTGTTTGTTGGTCAAAGACCAGCTGCCGGGCCGACTGAGCATTTCCAGCATTTATTTCAGATTTACAACTTCTGCAGTTTTTTGATCTGCACGTAAATACTAAAGTCTGCTAACAACATGGCTTTTATTAAGATTTCTACAAATAGACACAAACCAACAGCGGTTCCTTTATTTCAAATCCAGGGAAGCAGATGTTTGAACAAATAATAAGGGAGGCACAGTGGTGTAGTGGTTAGCATAACACTATTACAGCGCCAGCGACCTGGGTTCAATTCCGGCCGCTGTCTGTAAGGAGTTTATATGTTCTCCCCGTATCTGCGTGGGTTTCCTCCGGGTGCTCCGGTTTCCTCCCACATTCCGAAGACGTACGGGTTAGGAAGTTGTGGACATGCTATGTTGGCGCCGGAAGCGTGGCGACACTTGCGGGCTGCCCCCCAGCACGTTCTCAGTAACGCAAAAAGACGCATTTCACTGTGTGTTTCGATGTACATGTGACTAATAAAAAAATATCTTATGTAATTAGCGTGAACTTATTTTACAGCCCTTAGCTCAGATGGAGACTCACCACCAGCCTGTGGTTTTGATCCATCCCACATCCCAATACTGAATTTTAAAATTTAATACAGGCCGTCCCTGGTTAATGAACGGGTTCAGTTTTTACAGATGTCCTTCAGTCGATTTTGTCCATAAGTCGGAAAATACACCAAAGTCACTCGATATGGTAACCCTACCTCCACAGTACTGTATTGAATGGTATCTAAAGCACATAAGGCTGATAAGGAAGAACAATTAGCAAAAGTGGAGAGAGAGAGAAAGGAAACTAGTTCTGCGGTTTTAAGAAACAAATTTATGTATGTAGATTGGACTTTTGAATTTAATGGTATTATGGGAGCTTAATGGTGTTATGTCCATAAATTGGGTGTCTGTAACCCAGGGATAGCCTGTATTCCTGTTTCTCACACTATGGGAGGAAGTCATTTAATCTGGCTTTGAGCAATCCTATCAATCTTATTCCTCTGCACATTACCCTGTAACCTGTTCCCCAGCTCCCCCCCCCAACTCCCCCATATTCTACCAACCACCCACACACCAGAGGCACTTTACGGCGGCCAATTAACCTCCCCAACCTTCAAGACTTTGGGACGTGGGAGGAAACCGGAGCACCTGGATGCAACCCACGAGGTCACAGGGAGAACTTGCAAGCTCCACACAGACAGCACCCGAGGTCAGGATCGAACCCGGGTCTCTGGAGTTGTGAGGCCGCAGCTCTACCCGCTCTGCCACCAGGCTTACTCCAGGCTGCACAAAATATCCACCCCTTCATAAACTAAACTACAGCAAAATTACCTGCAGCTCAGGACTAATCAAATCTCCACAAACTAGAGTTCGTGGAGGAGGGTTGTGTCGGGGCCACACTACTTTTCAAAACCCTCAGGCCTCCAGTGGTATATTTCTACATTTCTGCCTACTCAGGGCTGCTTTATTTTTTTAGTCTCCTATTACCTCCTGGGGACCCACGTCAACGGTGGTGCTTTTGGCCCTCCCTGCTGTGGCAGGGTGCAGGGCAACTTGGACCACGTTCCATTTGTTGTGCAACTGAACTGAAGATTGTTCACAGCGTAGATGTTCTCAAGGTTTCTGAATCAAAATGTGTGAGCTTCAGGCCCACCCCTTTGCATTTTGGCCTGAAGCACTTTGTGAGAGACAGCTGCCCTGGCCTTTCGGAGGAAGTGTTTTACACAGTCCCGTTTGCCTTATTGGGCAGATTTCACTCATTCATACAGTCGTACAGCACAGAAATCCTTCAGCCCACCATGTACACGTGGAGCCCGCTACAGAGAGTCCAACGCACAGGACCGCAAGAGGCTACGGGGGTTGTAGACTCAGCCAGCTCCATCACGGGCACAACTCTCCCCGCCATCGAGGACATCGTCAAGAGGCGGTGCCTCAAGAAGGCGGCATCCATCACTGAGGACCCTCGCCATCAAGGACATGGGTCCTTCTTGTTACTATCATCGGGAGCTTGAAGACCCACACTCAACGATTCAGGAACAGCTTCTTCCCCTCCGCCATCAGATTCTGACCTTTTTGCCCATCCATCAGATCCCCATTTGTCTGCACTGGGACCATATCCTACTGTGCCTCACTTCAAAAAAAAGGTGTCCCGGCCAGTGTTTATCTCTCAGTCAGATGGCACGGTCATTGCTGCCTGTGAGAGCTTGCTGTGTACAAATCGAAATCCATGTCACTATGGTGACTGGATGCAAAGTATTTCATTGGCTGCACAGCCCTGTGATCACAAAAGGCACCGTACAAGTGCAAGTTCTTTTCAGCTCTGAATGAAAGTGTCTATTTGTTCTGAATCTCATTCCCTATAAATACATTGTCCCTTCCTTGGTTTTATTACATGCAAGAAGCCTGGTTTTGAATTTCAAGTCTGCTGTCTCCAGTACTGATGACGGCAGATAAATGTACCGAAGGGTTTGCCAAGAAATCCTTTGGATCGGGCCCCTGTAAATGAGGGATATAAATAGTTACTTCACAGATCTTTGAACACCAGCTTAATTCCCCACTCATCCAGTAACTCAACCCAGCAAACTCTACGAGGAAACAATGAACAAGACAAGGTTTGGAACAAAGCAGATTAGCTCTCCACAATGTGCAGTTGCTTGAAGTCCTGTCCCGCAGTAAATTTTACCATATTTAGTTTGCCGAACCTCAGCAATAGAGTGCAATGGTGCAGCTAGTACGAAGCAGTAATTCCCAATGAAGCAACAGGACATTGTACCCCTTGTAAAGTGAAGGAGAAGCAGTTCGGTCTATTGGCATCCTAAGAGAGTGGATGTGTTCATCAGCTGGAGCAGAAAATAAAATGCTGGAAGAACTCAGCAGGTCGGGCAGAATCTGCAGAGGAAAATGGTCAGTCGATGTTTAATTGACTGTCCATTTCCCTCCACAGATGCTGCCTGACCCGCTGAGTTCCTCCAGCATTTTGTTCCTTTGCTTTAGGTTCCAGCATCTGCAAGTCCTTACGTCCTGTGTTTATAAGTTGCCTCGGTCCACGCACAAAAAAGTGAAGAAGTTGCGGCTTAATGAATTTTTGCAGTTTCAGTGGAAAAAGATAAAATCCATTGGAGTTCAGTCTAGTGGGAACGGGAGCAATGTGTCTCTTGGAATCCAGGCAGTGTGAAAGCAAGTAGAAAGGAATTTAGTGCGTTGGAATTTCTTAAAACAGGCACAGCTTGCTTCCATTGCAATTCCAAGAAATGGGAGATAGTGGGAAGGGATTTAGTCATATTTCTCACAGCTGGGATTCACAGGAAACTAATCTAATCGTGTATAGCACGGGAAGAAAAATTAGTTGTCAATCAGCATTTATGATTGTAGTTCATTAGATTTAGATACAGTAGAAATATGTTGAAGGTGATTAATGCAATATAGAAAGTCCCTTGCATCAGCATGCATTTCCCTCCTGCTTAGCGTAAAATCTTCTGTCATGTTTTACATTCACAAACCCCTGCTAATAATATTTCCTCTGTTATAAAATGAATGCCACTAAATATCTTGTGGACAATGATGCAGAAGACATGTGGAAAGAAAAATAAAAGTTAAAGCTGAAGAGAGTTGAGGCTTGTCTTGCCTGATTAAAAAAAAGTAAATAACGTTGGTATTTGAAACAGTGGAATAAATCTGAAATGTCTTGCTCAGGCATCTTGCGATGATATCAGCAGGAGTTTATAGGTGTGGTATTACAGATTTCATGGGCAGGGGATCGCTGGCAGAGCAGCTAGCATTGTTGTAAAACATTCTGTAAATGAACAGCTGCTTTGCAACACTTAGTGTCCACAAGTAGGCTCGGTGAGACCAAGGACAGGAGAGGTTGCTCCTGAAATTGGAGCTACATTTTTGCATTTTCCCAGGTTGTTCCATTCTCAGGAGCGCTGTTGGCCTCTGGCTTTCGACCCAGAGCTGATCTGTGATCTCCAACCACCTTCTACACTCCATGAGAGTGTCAGGATGCTTGGTGGAAATTGTAAATCACCCGTGCTCAGCAGGCTACAGTCCGGTGCTGTCTGCGTGAAGTCTCTGTTCTCCACGCGATTGGCTAGGTTTCCTCTGGGTGCTCCGGGTGCCTCCCACATCCTGAAGAAATGCTGGTAGGTTAATTGGGTCCTGTAAATTTTCCGTAGTGTGGTTAAGTGGCAAAAGGATCAAAGAAAAGTTGGACATGAGAGAAAGAAGTTGTTATAGGACGACAGGGAAATAAGGAGAGGGGGAATAAGATATCTTTATTAGCCACATGTACATCGAAACACACAGTGAGATGCATCTTTTGCGTAGAGTGTTCTGGGGGCAGCCCACAAGTGTCGCCACGCTTCCGGCGCCAACATAGCGTGCCCACAACTTCCTCACCCGTACGTCTTTGGAATGTGGGAGGAAACCGGAGCACCAGGAGGGAACCCACGCAGACACGGGGAGAACATACAAACTCCTTACAGACAGCGGCCGGAATTGAACCCGGTCGCTGGCGCTGTAATAGCATTAAGCTAACCGCTACATTACTGTGCCTGCTCCTTACAGCACTGATGGGATTATTGGACTGATAGGATCGTTCTACAGGGAGCCAATGGGATGAATGGTCTCCCTTTGTGTTATTTGTGGCAACACTTTAAGACCAATATATTCCCTATTGTGGCCAATTATTAACAAGGCTCTCACCCTCCCCCAACTTCTGCAGCTAGCATATCAGATGGATGATGCTTGACGCGTCCCCTGGACATTGTGGACTAGAAATTTACCTGCTTGAAACCAAACAATAGAAGTGTGGCAGTATTGGAAATCACATGCTGCAATATTCCACGTCCTTAGATCCCTCTAGGTTGCCACGCAGGTTGATAGGGTGATTAAGAAGGCGCATGAAGTGTTGGCCTTCATTAGTCAGGGTATTGAGTTCAAGAGCCGCGAGGTGATGTTGCAGCTCTATAGAACTCTGGTTAGACCACACTTGGAGTATTGTGTTCAGTTCTGGTCGCCTCATTATAGGAAGGATGTGAAAGCTTTAGAGAGGGTGCAGAGGAGATTTACCAGGATGCTGCCTGGATTGGAGAGCATGTCTTATGAGGATAGGTTGAGTGAGCTAGGGCATTTCTCTTTGGAGAGGAGGAGGATGAGAGGTGACTTGATAGAGGTGTACAAGATGATAAGAGGCATAGATCGAGTGGACAGTCAGAGACTTTTTCCCAGGGTGAAAATGGCTAAGATAAGGAGGCATAATTTTAAGGTGATTGGAGGAAGATATAAGGGGGATGTCAGAAGTAAGTTTTTTACACAGAGAGTGGTGGGTGCGTGGAACGCACTGCCGGCAGAGGTTGTGGGGGCAGATACATGAGGGACATTTTAAAGACTTTTAGATAGCCACATGAATGATAGAGAAATTGGAGGGCTATGTGGGAGGGAAGGGTTAGATAGATATTGGAGCAGGATAAAATGTCGGCACAACATTGTGGGCCGAAGGGCCTGTACCGTGCTGTAATGTCCTATGTTCTGTATTGTTTCAGGCTGTCTTTCTCCTGCTAACAATGCCTGTTCATTTTTGGGTGCGATTTTCATATTCACAATAATTTTCTGGCGTCGAACTTGCTAATTGACATTGGTGGGAGAACGACGCTAAGCTGGTCACCAGCGAGGTCTTCAAACACGTGGTGTCTATTCACTCACAGACCAGCCAGTCGCACCGAGTCCTACCTTCGCAGCCAGACCACTGCACCCCACTCAGCGCACTCACCCCTGCCTCCGTGCACTGTTCACACACCAGGCGTGAGCTTGCTTACAGGCTTAAACACTCTTCCCTCTGAGGCTGTCTGCGTGGAGTTTGCACGTTCTGCCCGTGAACCCGTGGGTTTCCCCCCGGGTGCTCCGGTTTCCTCCCACTTCCCAAAGGCGTGCGGGTCGGTCGGTTAATTGCCCTGGGGCATAAGAGCCGATGAAGGGGCCTTCAACCTGAATGGTTAACTCCGTCTGTCCCTCCACGGATGCTGCCTGACCTGCTGAGTGTTTGCAGCATATTGTTTTTATCTCAGACTTCCAGCATCTGCAGTTTTTCTTATTGTCAGTTTATTGAACCTTGGTCATTTTTTTAATCCATGCATCTGCTGTCTCTTTCATCCGAGGCCATCGGTTTTGCAAACAAGATCATTCTGTAGTACTTCATCAAACGTCTGTCCTAAGTTCATCAGCTCCACTCTTCTTCCTCTCACTCTGGCAAAGTCCCCCCGAGCCTCATTCATCTTTTCTGTCACCCCCGGAGGTGGTTACAGAGATGGGGAAAGATGAGGACGTCAAGCGGTTTGGACGCGAGGATAAGAATTGTTAAATTTACGTTAGAGATGCAAGAGACTGGAGATCTGGAGCAACACACAAAGCAGCTGGAGGTACGCTGCGGGTCAGGCAGCAACTTCTATTTACTTATTTACTCATCTATCTATCTATTTATTTATGCGATGCAATAACAGGCCCTTGCGGCCCAACGAGCCTGCACCGCCCATTTAAACTGATGAATTGACCTGTACGATCGGTATGCAAGACAAGTTTTTCACTGTATCTCGGTACAAGTGACAACAATAAACCAATACCAATGCCAATGGAAGTTTCGGGTCGAGACCCTTCATCTGTACCCATGAAGTCCTGATGAAGTGTCTCGACCCAAACCGTCGACGGTCCACTCCACAGATGCTGCCTGACCTGCTGAGTTCCCCCTGCTCCTTTGTGTGTTGCTGTTAAATTTACGTTGTTGGTGAGCACGGTTTTCGGGTTGCTCCCTGTTAGAAATGTATTCAAGGATTCCTCAGGGGATGAAATGGTTGAACAATGCAAGCAAGCAACGATGTCTTTCCCAGTAACACTGCAGGTGTTTTCTTTTTAAGATTATCCCAACAGGGAGTCAGCCCAGGTGACAGTGTCTCACCTGTACAACAACCAGAGATTTTAGATTTACGTTCTCAGCTTGTGTTTAAATGCCTTAGTGAGTTCTCCCCTCCATATTTCTGTGACTTCCTCCAGCTCTGTAACTCCCTGCACCTACATCTTGTGTACCTCAGCTGTCTTGACCCCCCCCATTATTAGTAACCACGCCCTCAGCTGCATCAGCCCCGGCCTCTGGAAGTCGATCTTGAAAGCTCACTCCAAGCTATTCAGGAACGTGCGTTGCTCACGTTGATCTAACCACCTTGCTGGCCAACGGTCCTCTCAAATTCACTGGTCGGAGCTTGAGGAGAGCGCGATTAATTGGGGAGCTCTTTCCAAGGGCTGACACAGATGCGCCACGCACGTTGACCACACACAGCGCTGTCTTTCTGTGATGCAGAAGCCATGTGTTTCCCAAACCGTGCGTATGTTGTCTGCAGGACATGTCAGAGAGAGCACGGAAAACTTCAGCACCTGTTCCCGTATAAGCCTTTTATTTCATATTTAAGTAGGCATTAGACAGCCATAAATTCAGAACAGCCCCAGAGCAGTCCTGAATCTCAAACTTAAGTGTTTCTATTTAAAAAAACTGGGCTACAAAATATTCAAAGCTGCTAGATTTACAGCTTGGTTTTATTCCTCAATGTTTTGGAAACCTTTTTTTTTACAATATTCCACCCAACTGAATGGGTTGGAAATCTTCTGTTAAAAGGTTGCTGCAGTCCTTCCACATGAGTTCACAGGCTGAGCAACATCTCCCCCAGTTACTCACTATATGAAAGAACCCTAGTGTCGTCACTGCCTGATGGGCAAGTGCACTCCTTCCCAGTTCCCATCCTGTGCTTGATCTTTAGCCTAAAACAAGTTTGTTAGATCTAACTTCGTAGGCACTTACTATTTTTGTATGAAATTCATTCCCTCTAACCTCAACAGTTTTAACAAGGGCATGGAATTAATTTAAAATCAATTGTCTAACAACTCAGTTAAAGTGGCCATTGAGGAAATTTTGCACAGACGTGAAAGCTTTGGTGCTGATTTTTTGCAAAGACACAAGTGTGGGATTTGGAGCAACAAACAATCTGCTGGAGGAACTCAGCGGGTCGAGCAGCATCTGTGGGGGGAAAGGAACTGTTGTGGCGACTCACCGTTTAGTCGGGCGAACCGGCTCGGCAGTCGGGTCGCGCGGCGTCGGAGCGGCGAGGCCCAAGATGGCGGCGGGCCTCGTCTTTCCAAGTGACGGGGAGAACCCGCGCGCGGGAGAGTCTTGATGACGTAGGACTTACGTCATTGCCGGTTGTTTTGGGCGGGAACAGTCTCCCTTAAAGGGCCTGCGCAAGGCGGGAAAATAAACCAGTTCTTGTTTGGCAATCCTCCGACTAGCGTCTTGTTTTATTCCGCGGTAGCAACCGCTACACTGTCGACGTTTCAGGTCGAGACCCTGTGTCAGTCCTAATGCACAGTTTCGACCCGAAACATCGACCATTCCTTTCACCGATGCTGTTTGACCCGCTGAGTTCCACCAGCAGATTGTTTGTTGCTCTGGATTCTAACATCTGCAGTCTCTTGTGTCTCCAGAAGTCTGGGGTTTGTTAACTTGCCTGCCTGGCCTCGGTACACAAGGGTTTAGTTGGAGAGTGAGGGAAGGCAGGAGACATCTTGCGGGGCGAAGGCATCTTGACAAAGGCTGAACTTTTGTCAAAATGGGTAAGGTGTGAGGGAAAGTAAAATATAAAATTATCTTCAGCCTTGTTGGCTGTGGTGGGAGTGAATTGTGGTGTGGTATCCAAGGATCATAAGGTCCTTTGGGTGATCAGAGAGGATTAACAGAGTACTTGCCCTTGGAAGATGTGATGGTGACACCACGTGTTGGAAGGCTTTCTCAAATCATGTGTTTCTTTCAGTTGCCAAGGAAAATAAGTCAGCTTTAAACACACTGCAAGACATTCATACCATACAGATCACTTAACTCAGAGGCAATGTGTTCAAGGATGTGGAACAGGTGATTCCTGGTAGAATATTTAGGATGATAAAACAAGAAAGAAAAAGTAGGCCGCTCAAGCTAATTGTGGAGTGTGTGTGTGTGTGTGTGTGTGTGTATCTGTAATTTTGGTAATCCCACCAGGCCTTAAATGTGCTGGGCATTTAGAGAGTGCAGCTCATCTGTCAGGGGACAGCTGTTCGCACAGTTTTCCTGTGTAGAATCTGATCCTTTGCTGGTCGTTCATTCGGAGCAGGGAGGATTTAACAGATTGCACTAGCCGGTGTTTGCCAGAGGCAGAGAGAGGGCAAGGTTTTGTTGGAGGAGCAGAGCGTTGTGTGCTGCTGGGTCATGTTCCAGAGTGGAGGTCACGTGAACGTCCACCTCTAGTTGCCCCCACTCAGTTGAACGACTCCATTTCCCCTGCATTTGCCACTTTATTTGTCTGTTCTTCCAGGCTTCCTTTGCAACTTGTAAGATAAATCGCCTCCCGTTCTTGTCTGCGTCTCTCTCGATTAAGGTTCTTAAAATTGGTCAAGGTTTGGAGACACGAGGCTGGAGATGCTGGAATCTGGAGAAATGAACAATTTGCTGGAGGAACTCTGCGAGCCGAGCGGCATCTGTGTGGGGGGGAGCGGGGGGAAGGAATTGTCAAAGTTTTGGGCCAAGACCCTGCATCAGAACTGAGAGGGGAGATAGCCAGTATGAAGAGGAGAGGGGTTGGGGGTGAGTCAGGGGCTGGTAGGTGATAGGTGGATCGAGGAGGGGTGAAGGATGATGGACAGATGGAGCCAGCTAGGGGAAGGGGAGGACCTGGGTGGTCAAGCATTCCAAAAAAATGTCCACACTGTATAATGCTGAATTGATGTCTTGTTCACATCTCCATAGAATGAAGTCCTCTTACTTATTAATAAGATACGGGATGTGCTTTAGAAATCCAATTACTTTCCTTTACAAGGCAGATGTACATTATACCTTTAATAACTTCACTTTAAATAAAAACCTTGGTTTCTGAAGCTGTTGATCCTGGGGAGGAGGATTGCGTTGGGCTGGTGCTCCTCTCTGTGGAACAAGAAGAGGTGATCTGACTCAGGAGTGGAAAGATGTGCAAGGATTTGGACGGAGTTTGCCCACTTCAGATCGTCCACCACTTGGGTCCGCGGTCACCGGACCCAAATGGTGGACGATCTGAAGTGGGCAATCAGGAAATCGGACGGAACTCCTTCATGCAAAGAATGACTGAATGTGGGACTTTGCTGTGCCGTGGAGTAGTTGAGGAAGGTGGCAATGGGTACATCTCGAGGGGTGGATTACACAGGCACGAAGGAGCAAGGAATGTGAGGCTGTATCGTTAAGGTTGGGTTCTGTCATGTCACCAGAGGTGTGTGTGAGGATGCACATAAGCAAGGACAAGTTGGCCCTGTACCTTTGCTGTGAATTCTACATGGTTTTGACCCAGGCCAGTTCTTGCGGGGAGGAATATTGCCCGAGTGTGATTATATTTGGATATAAAAGCGCAAACCATACATGTGACGTGCTGGTTGGTTGTTAGAACATAGAACAGTACCGCACAGGAACAGGCCCTTCGGCCCACAATGTTGTGCCAAACTAATTAAACTAGTAATTAAAGGCCTAACTAAACTAATCCCTTCTGCTTGCATATGGTCCATATCCCTCCATTCTTTGCACATCCATGTGCCTATCTAAGAGCCTCTTTAATTCCTCTATTATATTAGCCTCCACCACCACCCAGGCACCCACCACTCTCTGTGTGAAAAAAACTTGCCCCGCACATCTCCTTTGAACTTACCCCCTCTCACCTTAAATGCCTGCCCTCTAGTATTCGACATTTTGACCCTGGGAGAAAGGTACCGTCTGTCTATCTATGCCCCTCGTAATCTTATAAACTTCTATCAGATCCCCCCTCAGCCTCCGCCGCTCCAGAGAAAACAACCCAAGTTTGTCCAACCTCTCCTCACAGCACATGCCCTCTAATCCAGGCAGCATCCTGGTGAACCTCTTCTGCACCCTCTCCAAAGCCTCCACATCCTTCCTGTAATGGGGCGACCAGAACTGAATGCAGTGCTCCAGATACGGCTGAACCAGAGTTTTACCAAGCTGCAACATAACTTCCTGACTCTTGATCTCAATACCTCGACTAATAAAGGCAAGCGTGCTGTACACCCTCTTTACCACCCTGTCAACTTGTGCAGCCACTTTCAGGGAGCTATGGAATTGAACCCCAAAAATTGCTAGTCTTTGATAAGGAGTTGGTGTAGGTTCTGAGATGCTTTGCTGCCTTCCCGACTTTAGTTAGTGCTGCATTCAGCAGAACACAAGACAACAGGAGCAGGAGTAGGCCAGTCGTCCACTCAAGCCTGCCCCACCATTCAATATGATCACTAATTTCTGCTGCCCTCAACTCCTGTGCCAGTTCTTCAGAGCCCTCAATTCCTCAATCTTTCAAGTAGTCATCTATCTCCACCTTAGACATATCCAATGATCTGGCCTCCACCACCCCTGTGTGAGCAGTGAATTCAAGAGATTCACTACCCTCTGAGAGGAATGTCACATATTCTTCACAACAGACACAAACGCAGTTAGAGGACCACGGTCCAATTGCAGTGTGCACGTGAAACACTCTGTCACAGAGGGAGCAGTGTGGGATGTTTGTATGTCAGTGAGTCACGTGTGTGTGATGTACTTGCCGTGTAAACACATAATAGTTATTAGTTTGTAATGAAATCTGAAGCTCCTGGTACCTGGAGTTTATACAAGGAAGAATTCCCACACAATAGAGGGCAGCGATCACTACAGCCTGGTAGACTGTGTGTTTTATGCCAGGCCTCATTCGTTAGACACCCTTTTCTTTCTTTTTCAATCTTTTTATTAATTTTCAAATTAATACATATAACATCGGTAATTATACACAAAGAGATCGGGAGGACAATCATGAGATATATAGTCATAAAGAATAAAAAATATATTCCAGGCCCCACGGTTTCTTAGTAAACGAATATATCACAAAAAAAATCAAAAAGAGGAAGAAAAAGATTTATTGTATAAAAAAAACCCCAAATCGAAAAAAATTGTAAGTAATAAAACGAAACAAACTAAAAAAAAATTTCAAAAGAAAAAAAACTGGACAGATATTTCTCGATGAACAAAGAGCATTATTACGTTGTCAACTCCACTCCTCTAAGTTCAAAGATTATTGAAAAGGGATCTTTTTCATGTGAAGACACCCTTTTCTTCAACCGACCAAAGGCTGTGCTGGGGCATTGAAGGCAGTGATGGTCTTCCTCCAGTGATGTCTGCCTTTACCGAGAGGTGGCTTGGGAAATAGCCCACGCCTCCCAGAGTCTCGCTGTGAACCTTTATTGTTGGGGGGGCGGGGGCAGTGGAGGACCCTTGTCTTGTGGGCGGTGAGCATGAAGCCCAGCCTCTCGTGGTGCAGGGAATGAGCTGATGATGGCTTGGAGTTTGGCCTCCGAGGGTGTTTAAATGCAAGTGTCGTCTCCATCCTGCAGCCTGACTGCTGAGGTTCAAGTGAACTTGGATCTGGAGTCTAGATAAGATCTGTTTATTAGTCACATGTACATCGAAACACACAGTGAAATGCACCTTTGGCGTAGAGTGTTCTGGGGGCAGCCCGCAAGTGTCGCCACGCTTCGGGCGCCAACCTAGCACGCCCACAACTTCCTCACCCGTACATCTTTGGAATGTGGGAGGAAACCGGAGCACCCGGAGGAAACCCACGCAGACACGGGGAGGACATACAAACTCCCTACAGACAACGACCGAAAATGAACCCAGGTCGCTGGCGCTGTAATAGCGTTACGCTAACCGCTACTCGCTGTAGATTAAATGTCTCCCATAAGCTCCACAAGGGAACCAAAGTCAGTGTCCTCTCCCAGTCCAACACCCCTGGCACTGTAGCCCTAGTTACATGCAGTTGGCTCTGTTGGGATACCCAGCACCAGACTAATGAAACGGATACTCTCTTCTGAGATTGATAGTGTAGTGTACACTGTAGTGTAGCAGTTAGCGTAACACTATTACAGCGCCAGTGACCTGGGTTCGATTCTGGCCACTGTCTGTAAGGAGTTTGTACGTTCTCCCCGTGCCTGCGTGGGTTTCCTCCGGGTGCTCCGGTTTCCTCCCACATTCCAAAGACGTACGGGTTAGGAAGTTGAGGGCGTGCTATGTCGGCGCCGGAAGCGTGGCGACACTTGCGAGCTGTCCCCAAAACACTCTACGCAAAAGATGCATTTCACTGTGTGTTTCGATGTACATGTGACTAATAAAGATATCTAAATCTAAATCTCGGTGGACAGAGGAAAAGATTCAAGGGCATGCTCAAAGGAAGAAATGGAGCATTCCTTACCAACTCCTCTGAATAAGAGGAGAAGAAGCATTGTTGAGGACCTCGAGCCCACGTATAGCAGTCGCCAGGTTACGACAGGGTTCCGTTCCTGAGAACTGTCCGTAAGTCGGAAATGGACGGCCACGGCGCATGGGAGACAGTCACAGCGGTGACGGGACAGCGTTGCGGGCACGGGGAGAGCGTCCGCCAGCCAGCCTCACTGACTCAGTGAGCGAGTCTGCTCAGCGCTCCCGGCCCCCCCCCCCCCCCCGATTGTTGCGGCTTGGGGAGGGAGGGGGTTGGGGGGAAAAGCGCGGGGGAAATGCCCCGTTCCTGTCCGGCAGAAGGTGCCTGCAGCCCCGCAGCAGCCGGCAAACACAGCCCCATCCGGTCTCCCAAACCTTGCTTCATCTGTACGGGGTCTCCATGAGTCTGGCGTTGGTCATCTGGGGGCGGACCTGTATCAGGGGCACACAGAGGCCCCGGATAGACAGCAGAAGGAGCGCAGCACTTCGCAAACCCCCCTGCCCACACCTCCTGCCCCATCTCTGGAAGAATCTCTGGAAGGGTCCTGCATTGCCCTCCTCAAACACCAGAGTCGGAGCAAGTTATCCTCGATCCAGAGAGCCTGCAGAAGACCAGACTACCTCTAGCACTGATTGGGAGGTGGTGGGGAGAGAAGACGACTCCTCCACCCCCAGGAACCCGGAACGGAGTGCAGGCTTGGGCTGAGTACTCGGGAGCTTGTGAAGGGGCAAATTCCTCAGCGCCTATCTGCTGTACCCCCATCACTTCATCCCTACAACGTCCCCTCCCTTCCTGGGGGAATGGAGTGAACATTTTGTCAACAGGGGGTGACCGGGAAGAGCAAAAGAGCAAAAAATAATCCTCTTTGCTCAAAGCAACTGGAGTTTTTTTTTAGAAGTGTCAGTGGCCTCACCGAGTTAATTGGACTCCAGCCAGTCCTGGGATAATTTGTACTTCCTCTCCCCTTCAGAGAGTGTTTGATGAAAGAGCTGGAACACAGGAACTGCCTTCAGCGATGGGTCTGGGACCACCTCCTTAATGGGAGGCGGTAATTAACCCTTTCTTTCCTGGATGTGCGGCTTTTGTTTTCAGTCAGAACCCATCCACTGCTGAACAATTTTGAGGGAGGCATGCAGCACAGGGGCAAGATCAGGACAATCTTTCTGGGGCAGTGCAGTGTTTTTTCCAGCTACATCGGACACATCATATCCTGGGAGAGCCACACTTCCATCATTTCGAGGCCACACTTTGGTGAAAACACAAGGGGCACAGCAGGTAGAGCCGCTGCCTCGCAGCTCCAGACACCCCGGGTTCAATCCTGACCTCCGGCACTGTCTGGGTGTGGAGTTTCCATGCTCTCCCTATGACCGGGTGGGTTTACCCCCAGGTGCTGCAGTTTCCTCCCACGTCCCAAGGTCGTGTGGGTTGGTGGGTAAATTGCCCCCGGTGTGTAGGTGAGTGGCAGAATCTTGGGGGGGGGGGGTGGGTGGGGGAAGCTGATGGGAATGTGGAGACAATAAAAGTGGGATTGGTGTAAATGGGTGGTTGATGGTCAGTATGGATTCGATGGGCTGAAGGGCCTGTTTCCCTGCTGTTTGACTCTACGACCCTATAACGTTGTGTGAGGTTTTGAAGTCCGTCCATTGGACTGTTTCCTTTCACTCAGTGTCCTGCAGATGCAGATCAAATTCGTGAGCAGTTCCAGTAGGGGAGGAGGGGACATCCCATTCGCCGACTGTGGAGTCCATCTTGTGCCTTCCCTCTCTGTTCCCTGCCCAACCTCCACCCCAGCTGAAGCAAATAGTTAAAATTAATTTTGAAAATTTGCAAAGACGAGAACACTCCTGAGAAATCCGCAGCTTAGATCTTGCGTTGCCAACTCATTTCAGTAATTTTTGTGGCCGGCATTCATTAGTCAAGTGGTTTGGTTTCACAGAGTTGGGAGTCAGAATGACCGGTTTTGCTTTGAGACTTCTCACGGCTTGGTGCAGGAAACTTGCACTTTGATTGCATGTTTGTGCCCAGAGGTGGGGCAGAACAGTGGCCATTCTAGTGTGTGAGCCTCAACAGCAAGCGGCGTAAGGCGTCGTCTCAGCGGATTGTTAATTGCCAGTCAAGTGCTTGTTCACTGATTTTTCGTTAGGATGGCCCACAAGCAGAACCCTTTTAAGACCTCAGCGCAGCTCAAGTAACACACTCTTTTCCTTCACTCCAGGATGCAAAGTATTGTTTCTAGGAAGACTACAGAGCAATGGGGTTAGTATAGATGGGGTACCTAATGGTCAGCATGGGTGCGGTGGGCCGAAGGGCTGTATGACGATATTTTGTTCTAGTGGTGTGATATAGCAGAATTTGTAGTCTTCTTTACAAATAAAAATGGGATTGCTGTAAATGGGTGGGGGCATAATTTTAAGGTGATTGGAGGAAGATATAGGGGGGATGTCAGAGGTAAGTTTTTTTACACAGAGCAGTGGGTGCATGGAACGCACTGCCTGCAGAGGTTGTGGGGGCAGATACACTAGGGACATTTGAGAGACTCTTAGATAGCCACATGAATGATAGAACCTTATTGTTATTGTTTTTACCTGTACTACCTCAATGCACTCTGTACTGACTCAATGTAACTGCACTGTGTAATGAATTGACCCGTACGATCGGTTTGTAAGACAAGCTTTTCACTGTACCTTGGTACAAGTGACAATAATAAACCAATACCAATACCAAAAAAATGGAAGGCTATGTGGGAGGGAAGGGTTAGGTAGATCTTAGAGCTGGAAAGTCCACCTTTCCAGTGGTAGAAGTGGTGGCTTAGGATGTGCTGTTGAAGGAGCCTTTCCATGTAATCATCGTGTACCTTCATTAGTCAGGGTATTGAGTTCAAGAGCCGCGAGGTGATGTTGCAGCTCTATAGAACTCTGGTCAGACTACACTTGGAGTATTGTGTTCAGTTCTGGTCGCCCCATTATAGGAAGGGTGTGGAAGCTTTAGAGAGGGTGCAGAGGAGATTTACCAGGATGCTGCCTGGATTGGAGAGCATGTCTTATGAGGATAGGTTGAGTGAGCTCGGGCTTTTCTCTTTGGAGAGAAGGAGGATGAGAGGTGACTTGATAGAGGTGTACAAGATGATAAGAGGCAGAGATCGAGTGGACAGTCAGGAACTTTTTCCCAGGGCGACAATGGCTAACACGAGGGGGCATAATTTTAAGGTGATTGGAGGAAGATATAAAGGGGATGTCAGGGGTAAGGTTTTTACACAGAGAGTGGTGGGTGTGTGGAACACACTGCCGGCAGAGGTTGTGGGGGCAGATACTTTAGGGACATTTAAGAGACTCTTAGATAGTGACATGAATGATAGAGAAATGGAGGGCCATGTGGGAGGGAAGGGTTAGATAGATATCAGAGCAGGATAAAATGTCGGCACAACATCGTGGGCCGAAGGGCCTGTACTGTGCTGTAATGTTCTGTGTTCTACCTTCTACAGAAGGATCTTGGGGTCCAAGCCCATAGCTCCCAAAAGTGGCAACACAAGTGGATAGGGTGGTAAAGAAGGCATACAATGCCTGCCTTCATCAGTTGGGGCACTGAATGTAAGAGTCAGGAAGCCATGTTGCAGCTGTATAAATCTTGGTTAGGCCGCACTTGGAGTATTGTGTGCAGTTCTGGTCGCCCCCATTACAGGAAGGATGTGGAGACTTTGGAGAGGGTGCAGAAGAGGTTCACCAGGATGCTGCCTGGAGTAGAGAGGATTAGCTAGAAGGAAAGGTTGGACAAACTTGGACTGTTTTCTCTGGAGCGTCAGAGGCTGAGGGGAGACCTGATAGAAGTTTATAAAATTATGAGAGGCAGAGATAGGGTAGACAGACAGTCTTTTTCACAGCGTGGAAATGTCATGTACAAAAAGGCTTATCTTTAAGGTGCAAGGGAGACAGTTTAAAGGAGATGTGCAGGGTAAGTTTTTTATACAGAGCGGTGGGTGCCTGGAACAAGCTGCCAGGGGTGGTGGTGGAGTCAGACACCACAGTGGCGTTTAAGAAGCATTTAGACAGGCACATGAACGTGTAGGGAATGGAGGAATATGGATCATGTGCGGGCAGAGGGGTTTAGTTTAATTTGTATCATGGTCAGTACAGAAATCGTGGGCTGAAGGGCCTGTTCCTGTGCTGTACTATCTTCTGTTTTCTACGTCATGCATCATGTAGATAGTACAAGTGTCTGCCTGGGCCCTAAATCCTCTCCTTTAAGACATCCCTTAAAATCTCTATCGTATATTAATATCTTCACTCTTCCCCACTCCCTCTCTTATTCCCATCGCTGTCTGTAAGGAGTTTGCATGTTCTCCCCGTGACTGCGTGGGTTTCCTCCGGGTGCTCCGGTTTCTTCCCACATTCCAAAGACGTACGGGTTAGGAAGTTGTGGGCGTGCTATGTTGGCGCCGGAAACGTGGCAACACTTGCGGGCTGCCCCCAGAACACTCTACGCAAAAGATGCATTTCACTGTGTGTTTCGATGTACATGTGACTAATAAAGATATCTTATACAGAGGAGGTGGATGAGGCCAGCGTTATTGCCCATCCCTAACTGCCCCTATGAAGGTGGTGTTCAGTGGCTGCATTGCTCTGCAAAAAAGAGCCTGTGTGTTCAAGGTGCTCCCACTGTGCTGTTGGAAAGAGAGGGCCAGGATGTTGACAAAACAGCAATGTATTTGCTAGTCCTTGTGGTGTACAAAATGGAACAGAATTCGTAGTTTGCTCTTTGCCTTCTAGTTGGTTGAAGTGGTGGGTTTATAAGGTGCTGTTGGAGGAGCCTGGTCCCCAGGACCGCAAGAAACTGCAGAGAGTTGTGGACACAGCCCAGCGCATCAGACACCAGCCTCCCCTCCTTGGACTCTGTCTTTACCTCTCATTGTCCTGATGAAGCAGCCAACATAATCAAAGACCCCACCCACCTGGGACATTCTCTCTTCTCTCCTCTTCTATCGGGTAGAAGATACAGGAGCCTGAGGGCACGGACCACCGGACTTAAGGACAGCTTCTACCCCACTGTGATAAGACTATTGAATGGTTCCCTAATACAATGAGATGGACTATGACCTCATGATTTACCTCGTTATAACCTTGCACCTTATTGCACGCACTTTCGCTGTAGCTGTGATACTTTACTCTGTACTGTTATTGTTTTTACCTGTACTACTTCAATGCACTCTGTACTAACTCAGTGTAACTGCACTGTGTAATGAATTGACCTGTACGATCGGTTTGTAAGACAAGCTTATCACCGTACGTCGGTACAAGTGACAATAATAAACCAAACCAATAAATACCAATACACTGTGGCCAGTCACACCAGTGGTGGAGAGAACGTGCACTCAAAGTAGCAGGTGAGGTTGAACCCACTTTTAGTTTTGCCGAAGTTGCACTAAGTCAAAAGTGTTCCATCACTCTTGTGCCTTGTTTGTCTTTTATACTCATTCAAGGGATGTGGGCTTCGTCGGCTGAGCCAGCATTTAATTGCCTGTCCCCAGTTGCTAAATGGATAAGCAAAATCGTCCAGTGGTGTCTTGGTCTGAGGTGAGAGGTTAATCTTTGAAGGAGGAAATAGTGGTCCAAGGGAGCAGACCAGGGGATTGGATGGGAGTTGGGGGAGCAACATTGGTTTTGGGGGGTGGGGGGAGGTGGTGGGTGGCAGGGGCTGGAGTCTGACAGATCATTCTGCTCTGAAGGAAGGCTGTTGGGGGAGAGAGATTCTCAGATATTGTTTTATCCATTCAAGGGGTGTGGGCTTCGCAGGCTGAGCCAGCACTTATTGCCCGTCCCTAGTTGCCCTTGAGAAGGTGGTGGTGAGCTGCCTTCTGGAACCGCTGCAGTCCGTGAGGTGTGGGTGCACCCACAGTGGTGTTAGGAAGGGAGTTCCAGGACTTTGACCCAGCGACGGTGAAGGGACGGTGATATATTTCCCAGTCGGGACGGTGTGGGGCTTGGAGGGCAGCTCCCAGGGGGTGGTGTTCCACGAGCTTTTGCTGCCCTTGTCCTCCTCGCTGGGAGAGGTGGTGGGTTTGGAAGGTGCTGCCTGAGGAGTCTCGGTGAGTTGCTGCAGTGCATCCTGTAGATGGGACAGACTGCTGCTGCTGTGTGTCGGTGGCGGAGTGAGTGGGTGGGTGTGGATGGGGAGCCTGGCAAGTGGGCTACTGTGTCCTGTATGGTGTCAACTACTTGTGTGTTGTTGAAGCTGCCCTCACTCAGGCTGGTGAAGGGCTTTGGGGTATCAGGAGGTGAATTGCCACCAAGTACCCAACCAGTGACTTGGTCGTAGCCACAGTATATATATAGGGCCCTGATGAGTCTGTGGTATGATGTTTATGGTGGAGAATCTGATGTACCAATGCCACTGAACGCCAGCATACAGTAGCACAAGGCACCTAATCCTAAAGCCAGCTCTAATGTCCCAATTTGCATTAGCTGGGCTATTTAAGTTCAGTTTATAAAAAAAACTATTGTAATTATTGTTCCCCTGAAACTCTCAGATTGTCCCAAAGACTAATCTGATTCCCTCGTGCCCTTTGTAGAAGGAAACCTGCCAGCCTCGTCCCACCTTGCCTTGAAGTGACTGAAGACGCACATCACTGTGGTTGGTTCTTAAATGCCTCCTGGAATGGGCTAGGAATTCAAGACAACTGTACCCAGTCAGTGAACCGCAGGTCCTGTGGATGAGCATGTAAAGACCGGGCAGTGGATCGGCCTTTATGTTTGGAGACGGCCTTGGGCGCTGATTACATCTGTATCTGGGGATTGTGGAGTGGAATCAGGCATTCCAGTCATAAGGATCATTCTTCAGGGAAGGGTGGGAGTGCTGGCATCTGGAACGGAGAGCTGGGTGGGAGTGCGCATGGGTTATCAGGTCTTTATCCTGGCCCGTCGCCATGAACCTGAAGGAAATGCCTCAGTGTGAGCTCACTACAAACAGGGAGGCACCCCCCCCCATCAAACCGAGCTACCAGAGCGTGCCGTCAATCAAACCACTAATGCTGGCATTTAACCAGGCCCAGCGCCCTGTGTGTATCGGAAGCAGGGTTTAGCCGAGGTAGGAAACGGTGACCGCCCACTTAGGCCGGAGGTGGGTGAGGGTGTGGTGACGGGGAGGGCGACGGGCTAGGAAACTCTGCCTGCTCTGATAACCTGTCGGTCTTTAGGGCCCAGCTTGGGGAGGATTTGTGGCTGGTTTTCGATCTCCTCCCTTTGTTGATGGGTGTGGGCCATGATCTCTGCCCTCCCTCACCCTGGGGGGAGCAATTAGGCGCTCTGATGACTCCTGGACCTTTCATTAACAATGATTACAGTCAGGAGGCGGGAGCAGTTAGCCCTGTGACATGTCCGGCATTGAGAAGTCACGGAAGGGGGGTTGGGTGGGGGACCTCGAGAGGAAGGAGCAGTTAGCTAGCTGTATGCAGTGAAAGTCAGCCTCCAAACTTCTGGAGCCATTCCTTCCTTCAGATTTCCACTGCTGCTGACCCTGGCGGTTTCTCGCTGGCATACGTTGGCTCTGTCGGTATTCTGAAGCCACCCCGGGCTCTGATGATGGGTGCCACTGCCAGGATACTGTAGCCCATTGGCCAATAATTCAAAGCAACACCCGAACCAGTGCAGCAGGCAGGCACTGGAGAAGAAACAGGAGCGAAAACTCCGGTCCAAAGCCACTGCCTCACCAGCCTCCTCACTGTTAATTCGGCAAGGCTCAAGACCCGAGGGGAATTGTATCACGAGGGGGGATGTGGCCCCTGGTGCTGCCCAGGGAAGGCAGTTAGTTGCCCTCCCTCCGGTACAGCCAGTTGAGGAGATGTCCCCTGGGTCACTTCTTCCCCTGGACTACAGTGCTGAGTGCCTATCCCTTCGAAAGTGATGGGAAGTTGTGCAAAGTCAACGACAAATGCTCAGAGACGAACGTGCAGTCAGAGCTCCAGGAACCCTGCACTCAGTCCCAATCAGGATGAGGGGCCCCTGTTACGGTGATCTTTCTCGATGCGCTTGGTCCGAGGGTCAGGCCAACCCCGCCTCTGGGGACGGTGCCAGGACGAACCGGGCCTCTGCACTCAGCGCCGCCGACAGCTCGTGACAATTCGTGATTTACCACAGCAGCACCCAGCAAAGCAGACACCCTCCTTTGGGGCAAAAGACAAACTACTGGAGGAACTCAGCGGGTCAGAGAGCATCTGTGGAGGCAAAGGGATAGTTGACGTTTAGTGTTGGGACCTTGCATCAGTCTTCTGTGTTGGTGCTGGGGCCTCCCGAGATTAATGTCCTCATTACCCCTGGGTGGAGAACTCAGTTACAGAAGTACAACCATTCACCCTGCTGTTCGTCTGTGGAGGCATCAGTCACACCTGCACAGCTTCTGTTCACACCTCTGTTGGTATTGGTATTGGTTGATATTGGTATTGGTTGGTATTGGTATTGGCATTGACTTTTCTTTATCAGTTGTCAATGCATTTGGTGTCTCCCGGAATACTGTCACACTTGCCAGCAAAATGTAGTCATTTCTCATTGCTGTGTCAGAACGCCTAGGGTCAAGTCCCACTGCTTGAGCACAGAACCTGTCCAGACCTCCCACCCTCAGTACTGCACTTAGTCCCGATCAGGATGAGGGGCCCCTGTTACGGTGATCTTTCTCGATGAACTTGGTCCGAGAGTCAGGCTGAACCACCACCCCCACCTTTGGGGAACGGTGCCAGGATCAACTGGGCCTCTGCACTCAGCACCATCGACAATTCGTGACTTACCACAGCACTACTGAGGGAGTGCCCCTGACCTGAAAATTAATGATCGCCGCGGAGAGATGAATTCACCTGGCGCCTTTTGTTTCCAGCCCTACACGATTGAAAACGGGTTTTTCCACGGGTGAACCGTTTCCGGGTCCCTCTGCGTTTCCCCGTCGACAGTCACCTAACCCGATGTATAGGAGGGTGTATCGGGTACCTGGGCCACGCTGTCCCGGGAAGCCGCTCTCTTGCACCCCCAGGGTACCATGTTTTACTGGGAGGCCTGCAGATGGCTGGGGAGCTTGACTGGAGCCTGGTTGTTGTTTCTCCTCTTCCCCAGTCACCAACCCATCCCCATCCTAACAATCCACTCACCTCCTCCCCACCCGACCAAGAACCACTCCCGCCCACCGGCCCAATCCAGCCACTGGCCACTCCATCGACCAACTCCCCCCAACCCATCAAACAACCCACCTGAACCCCACCACCCCATCCCACCAATCACTGCCCTACTAACCAACTACCCACCCAATCCCATCAACTAACCCACCCACAAATCAACCTGCACCTCCGGCCCACCAGCCAATCAACTCCCACCCACCCCCCATCGTCCCACCCAACCCCCTCACCATTAGCGTTATCCTACCAACCCCCCCCCCACCACATCCCGCCAATCAACACAACCTCCCCCACCCTACCGATCACCCCACCCTCATCACCCAACCGAAACAATCCTCCCGCTCCACCAACCAATTGTGCTCACGGCCCCCAGCCAACTCCCCCTCCCCACCCCCTCCTCCCCTCCCCCCCAAAACCTCCAGCTGCTCCCCAGCCTTTACCAATACCGCACCTTCTCCTTTTACCCCGGCTTACTACAGAAGCATCAGTGGATTCCCAGTCCTCATCCCTGTCTCTGTTAGCTCCGGGCCACCGCAATGGAATTCTGACGCAATCTGTCCCCCACTGTGTCCTCTCTAAACCTGACATCCAAAACTGCTGCCCATTCCCTCTGTAATCCACAGTCCTGTAAGACATAGGAGCAGAATTAGACCATTCAGCCCATCGAGTCTGTTCCGCCGTTCAACCATGGCTGATTTTTTTTCAACCCCATTCTCGCTATGTAACCTTTGACCCCCCCCCCCCCCCCCATCAGTCAAGAACCTATCAATCTCGGCCTTAAATACACCCAATGACTTGGCCTCCACAGCCCTCTGTGGCAACAAATTCCCTCTGGCTGAAGAAATTCCTCCTCATCTCAGTTTTCAAGGGACGTCCTGTTATTCTGAGGCTGTGCCCTCAGCCCCGTTCAGCCCTCACCCATCCGTACCATTGTGTAGTGTCCAGAAGCCAGAGTTGAGTGGTACAGAGGATGGAATGAGGGACAAATTGTCCCGGATTGCATTGGAGTAGCCCAGAGCTAACAAGGACTTGGATGTGCCATAATATTAAGCTGTGCACTTTTTTACATTTCACGGGATGGGGTGTTGCTCCCAAGGCCAGCATTAATTGGCCAGCTGCAACTGCCCTTGATCTTGAGTGGCTCGTTCAGCCTGAGTCGTGCTCAATGGTAGAGTCAGATCTGACACGGATCAGCTAGGTCAGTTGTCTGCCAGATCCATTCACGAATGCTCATGTTGACCTCGAGGGAACAGAGACCAAAGGCAGTGCCATGAGGAGAATGGCTTTGGCACTTCAAGGTGGGACGTCCAGTTGTGACTCTCCCAGCTGTTGGCGAGACCACGTTGTGTACAGTGCTGGTCACCCAGCTATAGGAAGGGTGTCATTAAGCTGGAGAGGGTGCAGAAAAGATTCACGAGAAAGTTACCGGGACTGGAGGGTTTGAGTTACAAGGAGAGGCTGGATGGGCTGGGACTGTTTTCCCTGGAGTGTAAGAGGCTGAGGGGTGACCTTGGAGGTTTATATGATCCTGAGGGGCACAGATAAGGTGGACGGTCAACATCCTGTGAGTGGCGGGAGGTCTATAAGGGACGTTGCCCTACCAAGAGCTGAGGTGGTTGACATGGTGACTGAATCCTCCCTCCTCTCCACAGCCTGCTTAAGTATTCTGGCTTCTGCCCTCTTCCTTTCCAGTCCTGATGAAGGGTCTCGGCCCGAAACGTCGACTGTTTATCTTCCTCCACGGGTGCTGCCTGACCTGCTGAGTTCCTCCAGCACTTATTGTGTGTTGCTGGTTAATTACTGCCAGGCCTTCAGCTCACTTTACAGGGATCTGGCATAGTCGTCGCTGTTGTAATGACGCCCTAGCCTCTCCGATAAGTTACTTGGGCAACATCACTGCAAATCACAGGCAAATTATGTGAGCTTGAGATAAAATTTCCATTGGAGCCTCATTTGGGGCCCTCCTGGAGAGCATGCTGTCAGCCCTTGCATCCCGTCTGTTAAAGTTAACGGGCAGGATATTGCAGGCTGTGCACTGGGAACAAGGGAGACTCCATTCACAACCTCAACAACATCCCTGCCAGCCATCTACCTTCCCTACAGCTCAGGTCACTCTTCTGTTCTTCCCTTTCGCTCAATGGATGGATTTGATTGTCTTAAGTATCCCCGGCAACTCTCTCTGTCTCCCTCCATTAGCGCAGCAGCTACACTGCTGGAGTACTTCAGTGGTTGCACAACACTTCGGGAGATCTTGAGGTCAGGAAAATCATTATATTAATACAGGGGCTTCATTATTGATTGTTCTCAGCTCCACCTCCCTTGGTTCTCTTTTCCAACGTAAGATAGGATTTCTTTATTAGTCACATGTACATTGAAACACACAGTGAGATGCATCTTTTGCGTAGGGTGTTCTGGGGGCAGCCCGCAAGTGTCGCCACGCTTCCGGCGCCAACATAGCACGCCCGCAACTTCCTAACCCGTACGTCTTTTGGAATGTGGGAGGAAACCGGAGCACCCGGAGGAAACCCACGCAGACACGGGGAGAACGTACAAACTCCTTACAGACAGCGGCGGGAATTGAACCCGGGTCACTGGCGCTGTAATAGCGTTACGCTAACCGCTACACTACCGTGCTGTGTACTTCTTTTATGTCGTACTTCTATTTTGCAGTCTTTTCTCTTTCCTGTTGATTTGTATCTCCCTTCCTATCTCTTTTTTAAATCACTTGATCTGTCTCTTTATTATCTCTTTGACTGAGGTTATGGTCTTCTTCCCAATGTGATAAGGCATCTGTGTTATTAATGGTCTTTGAGACCCTCTCAGACAATAGATAAGGTGGAACCAGGGGATGTGGTGTACTTAGATTTTCGGAAAGCTTTCGATGAAGGCCCCACGCGAGAGGTTGGTCAGCAAGACCAAAGCAAGTGGAGTTGGGATAATATAGAGGCAGAATCGGTTACTGCACAGAAAGCAAAGGGTGGAACTGCCAGATTGTTCTCGGCTGTGACAAGTGGGGTACGGCAGGGATTGGTGCCCTGGGTCCAGCTACTCTCAATCTATATCAACAGTTTGACTGAGGGGACCAAAATAAGGGCAGGCATGGTAGTGTAACGTTCTACAGCGCCAGCGACCCGGGTTCAGTTCCGGCCGCCGTCTGTAAGGGAGTTTGTATGTTCTCCCCGTGTCTGCGTGGGTTTCCTCCGGGTGCTCCGGTTTCTTCCCACATTCCAAAGACGTCCGGGTTAGGAAGTTGTGGGTATGCTATGTTGGCGCCGGAAGCGCGGCAACACTTGCGGGCTGCCCCCAGAACACTCTAGGCCAAAGATGCATCTCACTGTGTGTGTCGATGTACATATGACTAATAAAGAAATATCTTATTTCTCAGCTTGCTGATGATACCAAACTCGATGGGATAACCTAGTGAGAAGGAGGATGTAGAGAGGCTTCATGGGGATATGGACGAGCTGAGTGAATTAGAGCATGGCAGATAGATTACAATGCAGAAATGTTTGAAGTTATCCATTTCAGTGCTCGAAGCTGAAAAGCAAGCTGCTTTTAAAATGGTGAGAGCTTGGGCTGTGTTGTTGTTCATAGGGAGCTGGGTTTCCTTGTCCGTGCAACTTTGTACATCAGTGCAACAACTGAATAGAAAGGCAAATGGAACGTTAGCCCTTCTTATGAGAAGATACATATATAGAAGTAAAGACATCTTACTACAATTACATAGGGCCTTGGTGAGACCAAGCCTGGTGTATGGGGTAGAGTTAGAACATGGTGCACTACAGCACAGTACAGGCCCTTCGGCCCACGATGTTGTACCGATATTTTATCCTGCTCTAAGATCTATCTAACCCTCCCCTCCCACATAGCCCCCTATTTCTCTATCATTCATGTGTCTATCTGAGAGTCTCTTAAATGTTAGAGTAAGAAGGGATGTACTTGCACTTGAGGGAGCACAGTGAGGATTCGGCAGGCTGGTCCCAGGGATGGTAGATTTGCCACACATGGAGAGATTGAGTAGGAGATCCCACTGAAGCAGAGGAATATCTTACAGGGTTCCACAGGGTGGGTGCAGGGAGGAAGATCCCCCTGGCTGAGGGGTCTAGAACCGCAGGTTACTGTCTCACGATCGGGGGTAGGCCTTTAAGGACTGAGTTGAGGAGAAACATCCTCACTCAGAGGCTGATGAATCTTTGCAGTCCTCAACCCCCTGCCTCCCCCCCCCCAACCCCCCGAAGGGCTGCCAAGGCTCGGTCACTGAGTTCATCCTGCATTTCCGGATATTATGAAGGGAAATGAGGAAAGTACTGGAAAAAAGCGATCCAGCCAGTCCCATTCTCCCTTTCCTTACCTCCCTGTAACCCTGCAACTTATCCTCTCCCACACACATTCAGCAGCTCCCTCCTTTGATTCTTCACCACTTACCCCACACGAGGGGTAATTTACAGTCGCCATAACTCTAATGAACTTCTTGTTCTACTTGTTAACGACCAGGTTCATAGAAGTAGAAGGTCAACCATGACTTTGATGAATGGCGGAACAGATTGAAGGGCTCAGTGCCCCACTCCTCCTAGTGTTTTTCTGCACTTAGTGCAATTAAGATTTATCAATAACCGTTTCCTGTTTGCGCCACCTTACCTGATCGCTGATCCCTCTCCATCCCCCCCCCCCAACCACCCCACACTCTCTCAGCATCCTATCTCACCCACCTGCCCCTTGGTGGTCCTTTCCCTTCCCAACCCCCTGCCCCATCTCGCCCGCGTTCTCTCTCGTCTGATCAGCTCTCCTTTGCAACGTGATGGAATCAAGGACAGGGATAACTGGCGGCTCTTGTCACAACATGTGCTTCTGCTGACGATGGCATCTCATTATTACTCTGGGTCGGCTGAGCAGGCTCTGATAGGCATTGCAAACCAGATTAAGGCCCCTTCGGTCTGGTGCGTGCAGTGTACATGGACACTTCCTGTTTATTGGGTGACGAGACAGCAAGGGGAGAGAGGAATCAAAGGGTATTGCAGCAACAGTGGGCCCAGTGAGAGTTCTTCAGCTTTCCAAATTGGTTGCAATAAAATATCAGCATTACCTAGGCTTTCAAGGTTTGGTGTAGATCGACATACCTGTTAATTGTGATACAGAAGGAGGCCATTCAGCCCATTGAGTCCGGGCTGGCTATGGAGAAAACAATCCCACCAGTCCCATTCCCCCCCTTCCTTATCTCCCTGTAGTCCTACCACTTATTCTGCCCCACCAACTCCCCTTTGAGTCTTTTGCCCCTCTGCAGCAGGGGCAACTTGCAGCATTTAATTAATGAACCTGCCAAGTCGTCATCGGAACGTTGGAAGCTACCGGGGCACCCGGGAGAAAGCCCAAGCTGTCACGGGGAGAACATGCAAACTCCAGGCAGACAGCGCAGCTTGAACCCTGGTCGCTGGAGCTGGGAGGCAGCAGCACTACCTGCTTCACCGCCTGGTCACCCCAGCCAGAAATTCGTAGATTAGATTCATACATTCATAGAGTTAAACTGTGCGGAAATAGGCCCTTGGGCCCAACTCGCCCATGCTGACCAAGATGCCCATCTAAGCCAGTCCCATTTACCTGCATTTTGCCCATAAACCTTTCCTATCCATGTACCTGTCCAAATGTCTTCTAAATGTCATAATTGTACCCGCCTCTACCACTTCCTCTGGCAGCCTGTTCCACAAACTGCGACACAGTACCACTGTTGTCTTGGAGCCTCCCAGGTTGTAAAGGTAAATCTGCTAAGGTTAGCCCAGGAGCAAAATTTATCGGCATATTAAATAAAAATGACTTACCAGTGAGGCAAGGAACACAGTAAGGAGGTCGGAGAACACAAGGAACTTCCAGGAATGGGCCTGGACTTGATGGAGTTCAGAAGGATGGGAGGGGGGTGGGGGGAGCCTCATTGAAACCTACCGGATACTGGAAGGCCTGGATAGAGTGGACATGGAAAGGATGTTTCCATCAGTAGGAGAGTCCGGGATCCGAGGGCACAGCCTCAGAATAAAGGGACGTCCCTTTAGAACTGAGATGAGGAGGAATTTCTTCAGCCAGAGGGTGGTGAATCTTTGGAATTTGTTGCCACACGAGGACTGTGGGGACAAGACAGTGGGTGTATTTAAGGCAGGGATTGCTGGGTTCTTGATTGGTAAGGGGGTTAAGGGTTACAGGGAGAAGACCGGAGAATGGGGTTGGAAAAAAAATCAGCCATGATTGAATGGCGGAGCAGACTCGATGGGCCGAATGGCTTAATTCTGCTCCTCTATCTTCTGGAATGCATCCAATCAAAGTGTGCAGCTTTTCACTTGTCTTTTCCATCCATTGAGAAATAAAAACATGAGAATCTTTATTCAAACCACCTCAGCTTGTTCCTCTGGGTGAGTGAATTGAAGACCAGTGGTTACATGTGTGAGGTAAGCAGGGTGAAGGTCGTTGCCACAGCTTCCAACCTGACAGGGAGGTTCACGCAAAGCGATGGACATCAAGGCCATTAGGAATCCGGAACGCCCCAGCTGTGGGTAACATTGGTCCTTAAGTTGACGTCTTGAATTGGGGGGAAGGCTGATGTCAATAGCTGAAGACAGGAGCCAGCTACCTGAAAGTCCTTGCAAGTGTGGGCTGGAACTCTTGAAAAGTTGTTGGGAAGGGGCTGAGGGAGCTGAGTGAGGATGTGAATAAGTAAAGCAAACAGAACTTAGATAAAGCGTTTTAGTTTCGCTGGAAAAAAACTGGGTGAGAAGATGGCACTGCAGGGAGAGCTGCTGCCTCGCAGCTCCTGTGACCCCAGTTCGATGCTGACCTGCGTGTGGAGTTAGCACGCTCTCACTGTGACCATGCGGGTTTCCCCTGGGTGCTCCCGTTTCCTCCCACATCCCGAAGACATGTAGGTAGATCAACCAGCCGCTGTAAGTCACCACCAGTGTCAGAAGGTGGCAAAAGCCAAACGATCCATTTTGCTTAAATGGAAGGATCCAATCCCCCCTACTACTTTTCAATGGTTCTCTCAAACTATATCATGTTTAAACTTGGAAAAAATTAGGAGTGGTACTGTCGATCCTTCACTTAAATTTGAAGATATTTGGAGTCCATTTATTCAATATTTTCACATGATATAGATCCCCTTATAATAACCTTTCAATTTAGAGGAACGGAGTTAACAACATAATATTGCTCTGTGCCTATTGAGAAATTTTAGTCCAGTTTTTTTTTCTGTTTTTTTTTTGAATTTTTTTTCTTTTGCTTAGTTTGGTTTGATTTATTGTTTATAATTTTTCTTACTGTTTTGGGTTTTTTTTCTTTTATATTTTATAATAAATCTTTTTCTTTTATATTATATTCATTCACTAACAGATCGTTGGATCTACAGATTTTTTTTATACTTAATTGTTCTTTATGATTATCCATGTCATGATTGTTCCCCTGATCTCTTTGTATTACATGTATAAACATTGATATATTAATCTGTATTAATTTGAAAACTAATAAAAAGATTGAAAAAGAAAGAAAGAAGGTGGCAAAAGAATCAAAGGGGCGTTGATGGGAATGTACAGGAGAATAAGTTGCAGGGGTGCAGGGAAATAAGGACGGGGGGAGAGAATGGGTGTGATGGGATTGCTCTTCAGTGGGCTGGCAGGACCTGATGGGCCAAATAGCCTCCTCTCATCTCGTTGTAGTTCAAAAGCTGATTTCTGACTCGGGGCAATGAGTAAGGTAATGCAGGAAGTCGGTGCGGACATGTTTGTGTCAGTGACCCTAAAGCCACCTCTCTGACCCTTTTGAAGGTCATTGGGCAGACCCAAGGGCCTGAGATCTCCCGACGAATCTGAAACTCCAGTGATTGTGCTCATTTCTGGTCACCTCATTGGAGGAAGGATGTGGAAGCTTTAGAGAGGGTGCAGAGGAGATTTACCAGGATGCTGCCTGGATTGGAGAGCATGTCTTATGAGGATAGGTTGAGTGAGCTAGGGCTTTTCTCTTTGGAGAGGAGGAGGATGAGAGGTGACTTGATAGAGGTGTACAAGACGATAAGAGGCATAGGTCGAGTGGACAGTCAGAGACTTTTTCCCAGGGCGACAGTGGCTAAAACGAGGGGGCATAATTTTAAGGTGATTGGAGGAAGATATAAGGGGGATGTCGGGGGTAAGTTTTTTACACAGAGAGTGGTGGGTGCTTGGAACGCACTGCCGGCAGAGGTTGTGGGGGCAGATACATTAGGGACATTTAAGAGACTCTTGATAGCGACATGAATGATAGAGAAATGGAGGGCTATGTGGGAGGGAAGGGTTAGATAGATCTTAGAGCAGGATAAAATGTCGGCATAACATCGTGGGCTGAAGGGCCTGTACTGTGCTGTAATGTTCTATGAAAACTACCTGAGCTTTCCTTTTGTGGTGAATTCATTCAACTGGGTTGATATCACCTTCCCCTTGCCTCTTCAGACTATTGATTCAGATTAGTTTATTGTCATATACACTGGGGTGCAATGAAATTCCTTGTTCACGTGCTCACAGAGTAAACAGTGTACACTGTAATATATTGGGCTTCTTTCTGAAGCTCAGTAAGACACCACTCAGAGCACCTGTTTTATGCGCCCACAGCTACTGATGCTTCAGGAAGGCCCCTGTAAACCAGCAGGAGTGTGCTTTTTGTTGGCTGCTAGGTGTGACACCAAGTCCTGGAGCACGGGAGGGCCCACTCTCAGCAAGCACTGAATCCGATGAGCGATGCAGTGGCGTTGCAGGTAGAGCCACTGCCTCACGGCTCCAGAGACCCAGGTTCGATCCTGACCTTGGGGGCTGTCCGTGTGGAGTTTGCACGTTCTCCCTGTTCCCCAATTTCATCCAGGCGCTCCAGTTTCCTGCCATGTCCCAAAGGGGCGCGGGTGACAGAGTCACTGTAAGTCACTCGTGTGTAGGTGAGTGGTAGAATCTGGGGGGCGTTGATGAGAATGTGGGTGAATATTAAAAAAATGGGATTAATGGAGGATTGGTGTAATTGGGTGGTTGATGGTCAGCACAGATTTGATGGGCCAAGTGGGCTTTTTCTGTGCTGTATCACTCTGTGACTGATCATACCTGGGGCTGCAGCCAAGGGCTCCCACAAGAAGAATTTAGCCAGATAGCCATGGAGCTGTATGCCAGCACGTCCCTCGCTGCCCTGCAGCAGATTCCTAGAAACTTACAGCCAGCTGGAGACCACTTGGCCCATCATCCCCATACTAGTCAAAAACGGACTTCGGGATAATCCCACTGTCCTGCTTTCGGCCCCTGGCCCTGCAGGTCGTGGCTCCTGAAGGACGCATCCAGGCCCTGCTTAGGTGTGGAGAAGGTTTCTCCTTCCACAACTCTTTGAGGTCGTGAGTCCCAGAACTCCACCACTCGTTGAGTGGAATCATTTGTTCTCAACTCCTCCCTAATCCTTCCACCAATTAACTTTAACCTATGTCCCTTTTTCAGGGAAGTTCACCCTGTTGCAGCCTCTAATATTTTCTGCACCCTTCCCGTGTCTCCTATGTTCCAAAGGAGGTCCCAAACCTAGACAGTCTCTCCTCATAACTATTGGTATTGGTATTGGTTTATTATTGTCACTTGTACCAAGGTACAGTGAAAAACTTGTCTTGCGAACCGATCGTACAGGTCAATTCACTACACAGTGCAGTTACATTGGGTTAGTACAGAGTGCATTGATGTAGTACAGGTAAAAACAATAACAGTACAGAGTGTCACAGCTACAGAGAAAGTGCAGTGCAATGAGGTGCACGGTCACAACAAGGTAGATCATGAGGTTCCTAAACCCGTGACCTCTTACCACCAGTAAGAGGACAAGGGCGGCGAACAGGAAGGGGCGCCACCACCTGCGGGTTCCCCTGCAAGGTGCACGCCTTCTTGACTTGGAAGTATATCTGCCTTCCCACGTCACCACCGGGTCTAATCCCTGGACCTCCCTCCACTGTGGGAGCACCCTCAGCAGCAGGACTGCAGCGGTTCAAGAAGGCGGCTCACCCCCACCCTCTCGAGGGCAATCGGGGATGTGCGATAAATGCTGGCATTGCCAATGGTGCCCACTTCCAATAAAAGGAATAAATATCCATCTCATTCTGTTGGCCTCTCTCTCTATCCCTCCTCCCCCTCTCCATCTTTGTTCCTTCCCTCTCTTTCCCCCTTTTTGCCTCTTCTTCCCTCTCTGTCCTCTCTTCCCAACCCTTGGATTGGAAGCTTATGTCTGATGTCACTTTTCTTGCTATTTGAATGATATTCCAGCAGGAAATTGGGGAAATGAGTTCACTGGGCCACAGGGAGAGGAGGAGGTCCTTCAGTCAAACCAGGATTGATCTTTGTTTTATCTCTGTGTACTTGCCTGGGCTCCATCGCCATAACCAAACTCTAACAGACTTGTGGCGACAAACAATCTGCTGGAGGAACTCAGCGGGTCGAGCAGCATCTGTTGGGGGGGCGGGGGAAGGAATTGTCAATGATGCAAGGTTTTGACCCAAGACATCGACAGTTCCTTTTCCCCTACAGATGCTGTCTGACCCGCTGAGTTCGTCCAGCAGATTGTCTGTTGCTCCAGATTCCAGCATCTGCAGTCTCTTGCAGTAAAATCTTTTAAAAAAACTATTATTAGCCTGAGATAGGCTCAGGTTAAATTCATCACTATCAGCTTTATTACTAAGAATGGGAAAACGAGATTTAAAATGCTTCTCCAGACTATCTATTACTATGGGACAACCCACCTTTGCCAGGCATCTTCTGCCGCGTGGGAATTTGGATCACGACCACATTTCCGATCTGCAAACTGTTCAGGTTACAAACAGTTGCAAACTGTAACCTGAGGAGGACCTGTAATTGTTTTAAACACCTTAATTAAGTCATCGCTCAATCTTCTAACTGCAGAGGGATTTAAAACACTGGTACAACGTGGTGGAGCGGTTGTTACTGGATTGGTAATCCAGATGCTAGAGCCAACAATCCAGAGATCCCACCATGGCCGCTTTGGAGTTTAAGAGTCCTAGAGTGATGCAGCAAGGAAACAGGGCCTTCAGCTCAATTTGTCCATCCCGACCATTGTCTAATTTCTGGAATTAAAACCAGTCATCAGCGATGACCACAAAACAACTGGATTGCCTTAAATCCTGTCTGGTTCACCAATGACCCTCAGAGGAAGAAATCTGACATCCAGTCTGCTCATCACGGCTCCAAGGTGTAATTTAAATGCCCTCTGAAATTGTCACTCATTTTAAGGCCGATTAAGGATGGGCAATAAATGCCAGTGATGCCCAGATCACGAAAAAGTCTGTATTTTCTTTTAAATAGCTGTCCTTGTGTTTGCCCTTTTTAACCCTTGGTTTAATGCTTGTCATTACGTCCTGCCTGAACTGAACTCGTTCCTCTAACCAGTGTCAGATCAGTACCATCAGCGGTAACATGATTTCTAGCCTTTGTATAAGATAAGATTTCTTTATTAGTCACATGTACATCGAAACACACAATGAAATGCATCTTTTGCGTAGAGTGTTCTAGGGGCAGCCCACAAGTGTCGCCACGCTTCCAGCGCCAACATAGCACGCCCACAACTTCCTAACCCGTACGTCTTTGGAATGTGGGAGGAAACTGGAGCACCCGGAGGAAACCCACGCAGTCACGGGGAGAATGTACAAACTCCTTATGGACAGTAGTGGGAATTGAACCCTGGTCGCTGGCGCTGTAATAGTGTTATGCTAACCGCTACACTACTGTGCCTGCCCTAATTCCAATCCCCATGGGATAAAAGGACAATGTTCCATTCCCTTTTTAATCGTGTTTTACAAAGTGCCTGCTTCTGACCTTTTCACTTAAACCTCCAAATCTCTGCCTCTCATCAAATACAAAATACCCCGATCGCTTGCAATATTTACGCAATCTCCACGTAGCCCACTTTAACCTGCTCGTCCAACCTGCACAAATCCTTCGGCAACAATCTGCTTCCACCTACGCCCTTCCTGAGACACCCTGAGATGCTAATGTTGACGTAGCTGGATGCACAACTCTGGGTTCCTGTAAGTGATAGGAAGGGGTGAGAGAGATGAACGAAGATGGGCAGGTACAGGGGGAGGGAGGCATCTAGGGCAAGGTCAGTCAAGAACCAGAGATCTGCCGGGGTACAGCCCACCATATCGTCATTCTCTGTGCTAAAGTGCCCCGGTGGAGTCAGGTGAGTCGAGGTTAGCTGGGTCCCAGCTGCTTTGTTGGTCTGAGTGCTGTAGCCATCCTGCTAACATGCCTGATGTGGTGAGACAGGAACAAGGCCCATCATATCCGGGTGTTGTTGATTCCTTGAGGCCAGCAGAATTTATGTGCTCAGTGTGCCTCTGGGCCTCTCTGCTTCCGTGTGTGAGCGTCAGGGAACGAGGAGACAGGAGATCAAATGCATGGATGAATTCTCTTTGGCTTCTGAGTGCAGGAACTTTAGTCTTCACTTGCAGTCTGTCCCAGCTTCTTTGGAATTTCAAAAGTCTACAGTTTCTCACACGTCTGAAATCCTGCAGGGTGTGGAGGAATGCTTTAGCAGTTAAAAGAAATCAAAATGACCCAAAGTTACAATCAAACTCACACATAACTTCAAGGGGCTGCAGATGCTGGATTCTGGAGCAAAATATACAGATTGCTGGAAGAACTCAGCCGGTCAGGCAGCATCTGGGATGGTCGACGTTTCTGGTCGAGACCCGTGCATCAGGACCCGAAATTTCAACCATCCCTCTGCCTCCACAGATGCTGCCCGACCCGCTGAGCTTCACCGGCAGCTTGTTTTCAGTCATGCATAATGTGGTCTTTAAAGAAAGATACAGTAAAGTTCCCTCTACACTGTCCAGTTATTGCATCAGACAGTCACAGGCTAAGGTTAGATGCAGAGTAAACCCCCTCTGCACTGTGTGTGTTCACCAGGCAGGGAGACTGTGGGTAGGGCTCCCTCTGCACTGTCCAGTTATTGCATCAGACAGTCACAGGCTAAGGTTAGATGCAGAGTAAACCCCCTCTGCACTGTGTGTGTTCACCAGGCAGGGAGACTGTGGGTAGGGCTCCCTCTACACTGTCCAGTTATTACATAAAGCAATCCCAGGGTAAATTTGCATGCAGAACAAACTTTCTCTGTACCGTACATTAGGGACACCATTTATTTTCTATTTCAAAATATACTTAATTTGTAAAAAGAAATATAAAAACAGAATGTCCTCGTCAAAGTTTTCGTAACAAGTGATGTTACTCATTATTTCATCAGTTATCCATTTACAAACTTCACGAGGATGTTACCAGGACTGGAGGGCTAGAGTTATAAGGAGAGACTGGACAGGCTGGGGCTGTTCTCCCTGGAGCGTAGGAGGCTGAGGGGTGACCTTATGGAGGTTTATAAAGTCATGGGGGGGGGGGGGGGGGGGGCGGGGGGGTTTGGATAAGGTGGGTGGTCAGAGTCTTTTCCCCAGGGTAGGCGAGTCCACAACTAGAGAGCACAGGTTTAAGGTGAAAGGGGAAAGATTTAAAGGGGACCTGAGGTGCAACCTTTTCACACAGAGGGTGGTGGGTGTATGGGACGAGCTGCCAGAGGAAGCTGGAGAGGTGGGTACAATTACGTTTCGAAGCCATTCAGACAGGCACAGGGACAGAAAAGGTTTAGAGTGATAGCCAAACGCAGGCAAATGAGACTAGCTCAGACGGACAGATAAGATATCTTTATTGGTCACATGTACATCGAAACACACAGTGAGATGCATCTTTTTGCATAGAGTGTTCTGGGGGACAGCCCGCAAGTGTCGCCACGCTTCCGGCGCCAACATAGCATGCCCACAACTTCCTAACCTGTACATCTTTTGGAATGTGGGAGGAAACCGGAGCACCCGGAGGAAACCCACACAGACACGGGGAGAACGTACAAACTCCTTGCAGACAGCGGCGGGAATTGAACCCGGGTCGCTGGTGCTGTAATAGCGTTACACTAATCGCTACACTACCGTGCCTGCCCTTGATCGGCATGGACGAGTTGGGCCAAAGGGCCTGTTTCTGCACTGTATAACTCTACGACTCCACGGCTCTTAAAGTAAATAGCTCATGGGGTTTTAAACACAAAGCTTAACTAATTTGTGTGCAGTGGCAGGAAGGAAACTGTGGCACAGCCCCCTCCACACTGTCCAGCAATGACATCAGACAGTCCCAGGATATGGTTGGAGTCTACAGTAAATCCCCTCTACACTGTGTATACGAAACATTCACCAGGCAGGGAGACTGTGTGTCCAGCCCATTCTACAGTATCCCATCACTTTCAGAGCATGTTCACCACAGGTTCCCTACAGATAGGGTGACACAGATACATCGGTCTCCATGACAAGTTATCGACATGTTACTGGAGATACAGATTTAAACTTCACTCGACACTCGGTCGGTGAGATCTGCCAGATAAGAACTCTTGTAACAGACGCCTAAGAGAAAAGGAACTGCGGTAATTTTGCCTCCATCTGTGTTTAAACCACTTTTTTTTCACAACTATCACTGCTGTTCCTAGCAGACAAGCCTCTCAGTGACTTGGCTGAGACGGTAACAGCCCCAAGGTCTAATTCATTCCCTCCCCTCCCAAACATATCCTGTGTCAAAATATCCGTGGAGGAACAGCTGCGTCCGATTTCCTCTGGAGCAATTCGGATCAAGTTGGTTATTTATAGCATGAAGAAAATTCCAGAATTTTTCATCAACCACTTCCCCACCAAATTGGAAGCATTTCCATAAGAAAGCTGAGGGTTGCCAAGTGTTCAAATGCTGACTGTTGTTGGAACAGGGGAGTCTCCCATACTCCAAATTAGCATATTCCACTCACATCACTAAACATGCATTTCCTATTGTCTTAAAGCACAGTAACTCAGATCTCAAGGGGAAAGGAAATTGCTCATTACAATTCCAACTAAACCTCACTTCACCATAAACATTCTGCTCAATGACTGCTCCATGGCTGAGGGGTGGTGGTTTGAAGAGGTGGGTTGACAGGGGGTGTGAAGAGGTGTATTGGGAGGGGATATGAAGAGGTGTGTTGGGGGGGGTGTGAAGAGGTGTGTTGGGGGGGTGTGAAGAGGTGTGTTGGGAGGGGGTGTGAAGAGGTGTGTTGGGAGGGGGTGTGAAGAGGTGTGTTGGGGGGATGTGAAGAGGTGTGTTGGGACGGGGTGTGAAGAGGTGTGTTGGGGGGGTTTGAAGAGGTGTGTTGGGAGGGGTTGTGAAGAGGTGCGTTGGGAGGGGGTGTGAAGAGGTGTGTTGGGGGGATGTGAAGAGATGTGTTGGGACAGGGTGTGAAGAGGTGTGTTGGGAGGGGGTGTGAAGGCGTGTGTTGGGAGGGGGTGTGAAGAGGTGTGTTGGGAGGGGGTTTGAAGAGGTGTGTTGGGGGGATGTGAAGAGGTGTGTTGGGAGGGGGTGTGAAGAGGTGTGTTGGGGGTGTGTGAAGAGGTGTGTTGGGGGGGTGTGATGGGATGTGTTGGGACAGGGTGTGAAGAGCTGTGTTGGGAGGGGGTTTGAAGAGATGTGTTGGGAGGGGGTGTGAAGAGCTGCGTTGGGAGGGGGTGTGAAGAGGTCCTTTGGGAGGGGGTGTGAAGAGGTGCGTTGGGGGGGTGTGAAGAGGTGTGTTGGGAGGGGGTGTGAAGAAGTGTGTTGGGAGGGGGTTTGAAGAGGTGCGTTGGGGGGGGTGTGAAGAGGTGTGTTGGGAGGGGGTGTGAAGAGGTGTGTTGGGAGGGGGTGTGAAGAGGTCCGTTGGGAGGGGGTGTGAAGAGGTGTGTTGGGGGGGTGCGAAGAGGTGTGTTGGGAGGGGGTGTGAAGAGGTGTGTTGGGGGGTGCGAAGAGGTGTGTTGGGAGGGGATGTGAAGAGGTGTGTTGGGAGGGGGTTTGAAGAGTTGTGTTGGGAGGCGGTGTGAAAAGGTGTGTTGGGAGGAGGTGTGAAGAGGTGTGTTGGGAGGGGGTTTGAAGAGTTGTGTTGGGAGGCGGTGTGAAGAGGTGTGTTGGGAGGGGGTGTGAAGAGGTGTGTGGGAGGGGGTGTGAAGAGGTGTGTTGGGAGGGGGTGTCAAGAGGTGTGTTGGGAGGGGGTTTGAAGAGGTGTGTTGGGTGGTGGGGGTGCTAATGGTAGCACAGAGTCATCCAGAACAGAAGCAGACCCTTCAGCCCACCAAGTCCATACCAACCATCAGCCACCCGTTTACTCTAATCCCATTTTTATCCTCCGCACATTCCCATCAGCTCCCTCCAATTTCCACCACCCAGCCAGACATTCGGGACAACTAACCCACCAACCAGCACATCTTTGGGATGTGGGAAGAAACCAGAGCACCCGGAGGAAACCCAAACCAAGTTGTTACGGGGAGAACATGCAGACTCCACACAGGCAGCACCTGAGGTCAGGATCGAACCCAGGTCTCCAACGCCGTGTGCCAGTGGCTTTACTCCGTGAGCCACCATGCCATATCATGAGAGATGAGTTCCGATTAATGGCAAAGAGAATCAGAGGGGAGTTGATGGTGTGTGAGAGTGTTGCAGGGATACAGGAAATAAGGGGAGGTGAAATCGGACTGCTGGGATTAATGCTCTGGGATATGGTGGAATGTCCTCCCTGTTTGTCATTTGGAGACGATGTATCTGTCCAGCTGGAGGTGGAAATGTACTGAGGTGTCTGTTTTATTTCTCATTCGCTGGATGTGCACAATGCCGGTATTTATGGCCTGTCCTTAATTGCCCCTGAACCACGGAGGTGGTTAGAAGTCAACTCCCTTGGTGGGTCTGGAGTCAGGAAAGTGTGCCGATGAACGCATGCATAGAATCCTCTGCAGGTACACGTGTCGGGGAATTGCGGAGAGAGCTGTGTGCAGGCACTATGTACTGCATACAGACAGAGGGACGGGCAACAGAGGGGCAGTGACGGAACTGTGTTATAAGTGGACATCTGGAATGAACTGTGCAGACAGTGTGCATTCAGAATAGAAGTTGTAACCTGTAAATGAGGGCTGGTTTAAAATCTTCTCACTGTGCGTTGGAAATAACTACAGAATCACACAGTTTACTCAGCTCTTGCAGTTATTAGATCAATGCCACTTCTCTGGGCAGTGGTCTCATGTGTGTAACTGCAGGATTATCACACCAGCTGCTTTGAGGCATGCTTCTGCCCACTTCCGAGTTTTCACGAAACTATGACGTGGGCTATCTTCGAGTTCAGGCTCCCTGCTTGGTGTGCGGCCTAGTCTGGCAGAGATCTGTCAGTTCATCACACCCCAGAGCCCTCCAGCACTGCAGTACTGAGTGAGTGCCGCAGTGCCACAGGTGCCGTCACTGGGATGAGCTTGGAACCTGCCAGACACGCTGTTTCTGCAGGGCCCACTGTCAGGAGCAGAGGTGGCAGCAGATCCTCCCAGTGAAGTGATCCACGTTGGTGCCTGTTCCCAGGCTGTTTAACGCCATCCTTGCAGCCCCTGGGTCTCGGGAGTCAACCTTCTCTCCACCTCCGGGGGACGAGATGGGGAGATGGACACTGCTCGTGAGCGGTGAGGCGGTGAGCAGGCGGACACAGAGGTGAATCACTTCTGGGGCAGATCCTGTCTGATTTATTCCCCTTCCAGGGGCTGTACTCGTTTCGGGAATCCTGAAAAGTGGGCAAACGAGTGTCTCGACGTAGCGGGTGGAACCCCTGCCCAGAGAGGTGGGGTTTTATCCAGTGAGCTGAGGGAAGCCTGGGGCTGCCCGCCACTGGCCTCTGCTGGGCAGAGACGGGAAGTATGCCTGATCCGCAGTTTTCTCTTCCCTAGGAGCCACACGGGACATCGGCTCGGCGCTGACCCGGATGTGTATGAGACATCGCAGCATCGAAGCCAAGCTCCGGCATTTCACCAAGTCAGTGTCTCGTCATTCGGAGGATTCGGCGCCTGGGGTTGGTTGGGCTGAGGGCAAGGCCAGTACCTGTCCCCCTTCCCTCACCATCCCATGGAGGTGGTCACGGCTGCCTTCCTGATCTCCCGCAGTCCTTCGGGTGAAGGAGCTGCCAGAGTGCGGCTCAGTCAGAAGAATAAAGATCACGGCTCAGGGACGAGAGAATGGGCGAGATATTTCAGTGTGTGAACCAGTCAACTGATGGAGCACAGCCCAGTGGGTGACATTGGCTTGGCGTTTGGGATGGAAGGTGTCACATTCAGGTTGGGGGCAGACGGTGGGTGTCAAAGGGACGCAGGGGCTTCCACAGTGCGTGTCTGGGGCAGGAAAGGGAGGAGTCAGGCAGATACCCCCTCTCGTGACAAGGGGGTCATCTCTACCGCCTCCCATTGGTTGAATGGTCACCAAGACCGGCCAATGGTGCGGCTGGTGGCTGGGGGGGGGGGGGGGGGCTGTGAGTCCTGGAGAGAAGCAGAGGGAAGCGAGTGCCCCCTCACCCACCCCCACCCCCCGTGAACCTGCGCTGCTGTGCTCTCGGGAGGAAAGGATTCTCATCAAACAGAATGAAAAGACAACAGGGTCACAGAGAGGGGATAGGAACAGTTGCCATGTCTCGGTCTGTGGGGAATGAGGCCTCTCTATAAAGCAACGCGCTGGGCAGTAGTGCCAATCCTACTCCTCTCTCTCTCATCCGTCTCCCTCTCTCCTCCCTCCCTCTCTCTCTCCCTCCCTCCCTTTCTCCCTTCTCTCTCTTTCTCTCTCTCTCTGTCTCTCTCTCTGCCCCCCTCTCCCCCCTTCCCCGCCTCTCCCTCTCCCCCACCCCTTCTGTCCCCCCTTCTCTCTCCCCCACCACACCTCTCTCTCTCTCTCTCTCTCCCCCTTCCTCTCTCCCCGTGTCTCTCTGATGATGAGTACATTTCCGTGTCTCTCCCCAGTGCCCTGATGGAGAGCCTGATCAACCCCCTACAGGAGAGGATTGAGGACTGGAAAAAGTCTGCCACCCAGCTGGACAAAGACCATGCCAAAGGTACAAGCCCGAGCTCTTTCTCCCCTCCCTCCCTTGTCGTGATTCAACCTTCCCTGGACGCTCAGGTCCCAATCTCGTCCCTACATCGCCCTCTAGGGTTCAGCTGCCATCTACTCCATTCTCGACCAGCAAGTGGCAGTGTTGTACCTCAAAAAAATCAGCCGCAGGAGAAAACTTTGGGGAAAAGTTTGCTTGTCACAACCTGAGCTGTGACCCACGGGACCAATCGCTTAGTCAGTACTGAAGACGCTTCATTTTTATTCTTTTCAATTCCCACCAGTGAACATTAATCCATTAAAAGCAGGCAGTGCAGCAGAGACAGCAATCACTCAGGCTTTTACTAAAAATTTCCACGTAAGTCTTACTTTTGTTTGAATTTTGTTTTATTAATCAGAATCCTCAATGCATCAATACATGGTGTCTTTCTTATGATGACACAACAGGAGGACATTCATCCATTGTATCCATACTGTCTCCTAGCAAAGCAATCAGAACCAGTTTATTGTCACCGACATGTCATGAAATTCGTTGTTTTGTGGGAGATAAAAATTACTCAAAGTTACCCCAAAATAAATAAATAAATGGTGTGAAAGAGACATAAAAACATAAAAATTACTATAAGTTACAAAAATAGTGCAAAAAAGGAATAACAGGACAGTGTTCATGGACCGTTCAGAAATCTGATGACGGAGGGGAAGAAGCTGTTCCTGAATCGTTGAGTGTGGGTCTTCAGGCTCCTGTACCTCCTGCCTGATGGGAGTACTGAGAAGAGGGCATGTCCTATTCTCTCTTATTTCTCTGCACCTCTGAAACATACTCTCTCTCAGACATGCCCATCAATTCCCCCGTGATTCTTTAACCAAGTACCTACACTGGGGATAATTTCCAGCAGCCAGTTAACCCACCGACCCCGCACGTCGTTGGGATGTGGGAGGAAACCGGAGCACCCGGGGGAAACCCACGGGGTCACAGGGAGAAGGTGCAAACTCCACACGGACAGCACCGGAGATCAGGATCGAACCCCGGTCTCTGGAGCTGTGAGGCAGCAGCGCTCCCTGCTTCAGCGCCATATGTCCACTGTGTCCTCTGTCACTGACGTAGCATCCCACTCTATGTTCAACCATGGCGTGGCAGTTCATATGATACAGCACCACTCACATCCTGCACGCCATGTTCTTTCCAGCATAGAATTAAGTGGGGTAAACTCCTGGCCACTCCCAACATACAGAATCTCATTGTATCTGACCTGTTAACATTCACTCCCAGCAGATGGATTCTCAGTCACCCTGTTATATATTCTCAGTATGTTGACCATCAAATCTTTGTTCCATTCATTCCACAGGAAAAATCGTACTGTGCCCAATCATTCTTTCCTTTTACAATATTTTTATTAAATCCATGAAAAAAATACAGAGTAAATGCATCAAAAAAGAAAGTAAAATTACTACTAAATACATTGTAATAAGCCGTACTTAGGATTACAATACTCTAAATCAATAATCACATATAGTAGTTAGTTAATAAGGAAAGAAAAAATTGGAATATTTTATTACAAAAAAAAACCTACCCCCACTACCAAAACCCGAAGCTGTTAGATAGAAGAAACAGCAAGGAAAAACCTTAAAAAAACGTTACAGTGTCAGCCAATATCTGCATTTTAGTCCCCAAATCAGAGATTTTGAAAATCGTTCAAAAAGGGTTCCCACAGGGTTTGAAAGTCTAGATTAGATTCAAAAACTGAACAGCGAATCTTCTCGTTCATTCTCACTATTGAATCCCAGTGGATTGAAACCTTCCACTGCCAGTTATAAAATCCCAATGGATTGAATCTTCCCTGTTCCTGGTGCATAGAATCCCAATGGACTGAATTCTCCTTCATTCCCAGTCTATAGGATCCCGGTGGATTGAAATTCCCAATGTATAGAATCCCAATACTTTGGAATTCTGATAAGCAGGAAAGATTTCACTTGCTGGAACTGTCGTTGCTTAAGTAAACTGATTCCCCAACGTTGCTTCTTCACCCCTAGAGTATAAGCGAGCTCGACATGAGATAAAGAAGAAATCATCGGACACTCTCAAACTTCAGAAGAAAGCACGGAAAGGTGAGTGGGTTTCAGTTTGCTCTGACCTGCCACCCCAGTGTGAGAAGTGCATTAGAGTTTACCAGAGTATAAACCTCAGTCATCTGCAGAGACCAACGTTCCTGTGGGGCTTCAGACAGGAAGCTGTCAGTCCTTTAGTTCTTACCCAGTACATCTGCCTTCCCTGGTCATTACCCAGGACACTGCCCCTCTCTGGGCACCAGTCATTACCCTGAGCACCGCCCCTATCTGGGCACTGGTCATTACCCTGGACACTGCCCCTCTCTGGGCACCGGTCATTACCCTGGACACTGCCCCTCTCTGGGCACTGGTCATTACCCAGGACACTGCCCCTCTCTGGGCACTGGTCATTACCCAGAGCACTGCCCCTCTCTGGGCACCGGTCATTACCCTGGACACTGCCCCTCTCTGGGCACCGGTCATTACCCAGAGCACCGCCCCTATCTGGGCACTGGTCATTACCCTGGACACTGCCCCTCTCTGGGCACCGGTTATTACCCAGGACACTGCCCCTCTCTGGGCACCGGTCATTACCCAGGACACCGCCCCTCTCTAGGCACCGGTCATTACCCAGGACACCGCCCCTCTCTGGGCACCGGTCATTACCCAGAGCACTGCCCCTGTCTGGGCACTGGATGCTGCACTGTAGCCAGGTGACATACTTGGCGATGGTTTGCAGTGATTTGGATCCCAGTAGAGCCAAAGAGAGCCGACGCTGGTGAAATAACCCCAGCAAGGTCTCCTTCAGCTGTGGCGTTAGAAGTGAGGTGTTCACAGGTGCCCAGATCCAGTCCCATTCCAATGTTTTGGCGAGGTAAGCTGGGGTACTTTGTCTGGACATTCCCTGTGCCTGGAGTGAACTGTCCTCAGTCACTGATGCTGCTTTTCCCACGACCTTCTCTGACGTTCTTCCTTTCTCCCTTTCCTCTCCTCCTCCCTGTAGAGCTCCTCGGTAAGTCTCCTCTCTGATGCAGCCCGTCTTTTTCTCTCTTACGCTTGTGACTTTCACGTCGTTACCTTGTACAATCAGTGTCTGTGCAAGTGCTACGATCGGATAAATGTTTAAGATTGTCCTGAGACATGGAACCTCGTCTGTGTCTCACTTGGAAAGATTCGAGTTGGACTGTGAAATATGAACGTTGGTCTTGTGTTGGATGAAATACAGTGGAGGGGAGCTTAATCTGTGACTAACTCTCGCTGTCCCTGCCCTGTTTGATGGGACGGTGTACAGGGAGCTTCATGCTGTATCTAACCCTTGCAGTCCCTGCCTTTGGCGTGTGTACCAGGACTGTGTAGGTCGAGCTTTATTCTGAGTCCAACCTGCCTTTTATCCCCTGCTTTTTTAGCCTTTATTCCCAGCCCCTATTTTGAATGTTTTGGGGTTTTCTTTCATTTTTTAATAACTTTATTAAAACATCCCAACAAATAAACTTAAATTAAAATATTGTCTTTTGCATGTTGCGGTGCCTGCCCCGGGAGTGTGTGACAGGACAGTGTAGAGGGAGCTTCACTCTGGGTCTAACCCATGCCCTGGGAGTGTGTGATGGGGCAATGTAGTGGGAGCTTCACTCTGTGTCTGACCCTGTCCCCGGGAGTGTCTGATGGGGTAGTGTAGAGGGAGCTTCACTCTGTGTCTGACCCTGGGAGTGTGTGATGGGGCAGTGAAGAGGGAGCTTCACTCTGTGTCTGACCCTGTCCCCGGGAGTGTCTGATGGGGTAGTGTAGAGGGAGCTTCACTCTGTGTCTGACCCTGGGAGTGTGTGATGGGGCAGTGAAGAGGGAGCTTCACTCTGTGTCTGACCCTGTCGCTGGGAGTGTCTGATGGGGTAGTGTAGAGGGAGCTTCACTCTGTGTGTCCCCCCCAGGTATGGAGTGTCTGATGGGGCAGTGTAGAGGGAGCTTCACTCTGTGTCTGACCCTGTCCCCAGGAGTGTCTGATGGGGTAGTGTAGAGGGAGCTTCACTCTGTGTCTAACCCTGCCTCCAGGAGTGTGTGATGGGGCAGCATAGAGGGAGCTTCACTCAGTGTTTTTGCCCAGATGTGGAATGTGTGATGGGACAGGGTGGTTAGTGCTTGGGTGATGATGCTGCTGGTTGAGACGTGGGGGTGTGGCTCAGAATCTTGCTTCAGCGGGTCTCGTCCTAGCACTTGCTCTCCACATTGACTGTTCAACCGTCACTTCACTTGCCTGCTGCCTGCTGTACCCTGGATCAGCTGCCTGCCTTGCTGTGTTTCCTCTGGTCAATGTGACCTTTGTGCATGACTGTCGTGGACTGCATTGCTGTGAGGTGTATCTGTGTACACTGTTCATTACCACTGTAAGGTGTGTCTGTGTAATTTGCTTGTTATTATTCTATGGTTTATCTGTGTGCTACGCTTGTTATTACTGTGCAGTTCATCAGTCAAGTCGAGTTTACAAGTTTATTGTCATATGCACATGTATGCACAGGTACAATGAAAAACTTGCTTGCAGCAGTCACAGGCACATAGCATTAGAGACACAACATTCACAAGAAAAGGATAAATTAGAAGAAAGAACACAAATAGAAGAAAAATAAATCCATTGTAGTGCAAAGTGGTCATAGTGTTGCTCTACTGAGGCAGTGATTAGGGGTGTGCAGGTTGGTTCAAGAATCGAATGGTTGAAGGGAAGTAGCTGTTCCTGAACCTGGTGGTGTGGGACTTCAGGCTTCTGTACCTCCTGCCCGATGGTAGCTGCGAGAAGATGGCAAGGCCTGTGTACAGTCTTTGTAATTACTGTGAGGGGTGAGCTATGACCACATTCGAGAAGATCTGACTGAAACCTGTAGAATTGACTGAAAAACACAATGCTGCTGGAGGAACTCAGCAGGCCAGGCAGCACCCGTGGAGAAAAGCAGGCGGTCAACGTTTTGGGTCAGGACCCTGCTTCAGGACTTAGAGAAGGGTCCTGACCCAAAACGTTGACTGCCTGCTTTTCTCCACGGATGCTGCCTGGCCTACTGAGTTCCTCCAGCATCATGGTGTTTTTCATCTAGATTCCAGCATCTGCAGTCCTTTGCTTCTCCTGTAGAATTGATTATTGTCTATCTGCTCCTTACCTGTGTTGAATTTGCTGATCTCAACCAGGACAGCATGAAGTGTGCCCACAAGTGGGATAAGGCAATGGCCAGAACTTCAGTTATTGTCCATCCCTATTAAGCCCGGAGCAGGTGGAGGTGAGCCGGTGCCTTGAACCTCTGCAGTCCTTCTGCCCTTGTCCTTCGAAGCCCTTGCCTCTGCTGCTGCCTGTAGGAAAGCATGGGACTGTCAGTGTTGATGGGAGGAGAGAATTCGTTGTCACCATGGCATGGTCAACAGTACTTCTCCCTAACCCCAGCCTCTGGTACAAGGACAAAGCAGCAGTACCTGGACAGATGTAGTCAAGCTCTCCCAGCACGTACGATAAGAGCCACCTTCAGCACTTTCCCACCCTACGTCGATGATATAACCTCAGCCCTTCCTCTCAGCTGTCCTCCAAAACCTACAACCTCCACCACTGGAGGGGCAGGGGGAGGGCAACAGGTGAAGGGCAACACCACCTCCCACAGGTTCCCCTCCGAGTCACCATCCTGACGGGCAAACGTAATGCCAGACCTTCATCGCTGCTGGGTCTAACTCCTTCCCCCAGCAGCACCTCCGCCGGAAGGACGACAGCAGTTCAAGAAGGTGGTTCACCCCACCCCACCTTCTCCAGGGCAGCAAGGGATGGGCAATAAATGCCTTGCTCAGTGATGCCCAGCTCCTGAGAAGTGCATTGAAAAGCAGCACTGAAACCAGGGTGAAAGTAAATTAAATTTCTTATTGGCCAGGTCATATCGCAGACCAGCAACTCTCTCCCCAACCCATACTGGCTGACCTTAAGCTCTGCACAAAAGCTGTTGGATCTTTCAGCGTTAGTGACGGTAGCTGTACCGGCCTGCAGGTGGCACACTCGCACCTCCTGGGAAATGGATCCATTGGTGCCGACTTTCCCAATGTAACTCACACACACACACACACACACACACACACACACACACACACACACACACACACACACACACACACACACACACACACACACACACACACACACACACACACACACAAGCCGTTTTCCCCCAGGTCGCACTGGTGATCCTGTCTGGGTGAAGTTGGCGTGGGGACATCTGTGTGCTCTCCACCTTGTGAGCTGTCTACCCAGCATCACCCAAACAGCTGCAGTTCACCCACCGCACGATTCTGCCCTGGGAACTTTGGGCGCAACCTACGACCTTCGTTGAACCCTCAGAGAAAAACTAGGAGCACATTGCCCTTAGCACGTCATTCAGTGGGTCTGCTCTGTGGTGTCACCTGCCTCAATCTCCCAGCCTCAATATTTGGGATAAAAGATACCTCGGGGCGGGTGGGTTATTCCCCCGTCCCTGATGATCTGCAGACTCTTTGTACACCTCCCACTTCAGCTGCGTCAGTACACTGCTTTCTCTTCCCTCTGGACCGCCTCACAACACACGTGCATGCGCACGCGTGCGCGCACGCACACACACACACACACACGTACACACTCACACGTGTACACACACACACACACTGTAGTGTATATCACATCTTTTCTGTAGTGTATATATGTGGTAAAAATATGAACTTTGCTTCTATAAATGTCAATTAATGCTTGATCAATTGTTAATTTTAAATCAGTGATTGATACATTTTTGATAACCACATATATGCACTGCAGAAAAGATGTGATTAAGCTGGAGAGTGTACAGTAAAGATTAACAAGGATATTGCTGGGACTGGAGGGCTTGACTTATCGGGAGAGATTGGATCGACTGGGTCTGCTTTCCCCCACTGTAGGGGTGTCTAAAACTAGAGGGCAAAGGTTTAAGGTGAGCGGGAGGAGGTTTAAAGGGGATCTGAGGGGTAAATGTTTTCACACACGGAGTGGTTGGTATCTGGAATGAGCTGCCAGAGGAGGTGGTGGAGGCAGGAACAGTCACAACAGTTAAGAGGCATCTAGACATCTGGATGAGCAGGGCACAGAGGGAGATGGAATGAATGCAGGCAAGTGGGGATTAGTATAGATAGGCATGATGGTCAGCATGGACGTGATGGGCCGAAGGGCCTGTTTCTATGCTGTACAACACATCCATCCACACACATCCAGGCATGCATGCACATACTAATATATTAGTCCTCTCTCTCTCTCTCTCTCTTCCTCCCTCCCTCCCTCTCTGTCCACTTCCCTTCTCCCTTTCTCTCTCCCTTTCTCCTTCCCTCTCTCCCTCTCTCTCTCCCTCTATCTCTCTCGCATTCGCTCTCTCACTCTCTCTCGCATTCGCTCTCTCACTCTCTATCTCTCTCTCACACTCTCTCTTTCCCTCTCTCTCTCCCCCTCTATCTCTCTCTCGCATTCTGTCTCTCACTCCCCCCCCTCCCTCCCTCCCTCCCTCCCTCTCTCTCTCTCTCTCTCTCTCTCTCTCCCCCCCCCTCCCCCCCCCCCCCCACCCACACAATCTCATGGAGGAGATTGTCATGCCTTCCCTGTATACCTGTATATTCCTCAGCCCTCTGGCCCTTTCTTCAGCTGCTGCATGGCCCCAGCAGAGTTCACCCTGTTCCGACGCCCCTCCTTGTCATCAGTGCAGCAGTTGGGAACTCACTGCACATTTCCCGACAGACACCTCTCAGCTCCAGTTTCAGTGCACCATTCCGTGTGAAAACCCTCTGCCACTGTACTTTTGGCCAGTTTCACACTTGGTCTGCACTAAACTTTTTTAATATATTATTGCAAAATAAACTTTATTCATCATAAAAAACAAACTATATATAACAATAAGACAGTGAAAACCTTTACATTCGTGTACGGATCAATCATTAGTGTTACCTTTTTTTAAGAAAACACAGCACTGATGCCACTCATGCGGCTCCCTGGGGTACTAACCCAATCCCATATTTACAATCTTTAAGGGGCTTCCTTGCCTGACCCCGCCCCTCCCTCTGCTGTGGCAGAAGAACCCTAGACTGTTATCCTTCCCCACCGAGCCCTTGCGTTGGCTGCGCCCAGCTTCAGTGCGTCCCTCAGCACGTACTCCTGCGGCCTGGAATGTGCCGGTCGGCAGCATTCCCCTACGGACATCTCGCAGTGCTGGAAGACCAACAAGTTTCGGGCAGACCAAAGGGCGTCTTTCACCGAGTTGATGACCTTCCAGCAGTCCTCCCGGGGGCAGCGCGCGTTGGGAGTGATGTTTCGACTATGCAGGAAGGATCTGACTGGGAGGGTCCCTCTCACCGCCAGCCAAGCGAGGTCTTGGCGCTTGTTGGTGAGTTCTGGCAATGAGGCGTTCTGCCAGATGGTCTGCGCTAAACTGGACCTGGTTGTCTCTGGCATCTACTGGCAGGCTGAGCCCCTGAGTGTGCCTGCGGTGAAACCCTAGTGTTGTCTGTTCCTCCTCCAGGTAAGGGTGACCTCAGGCCTCAGGTGGAGAACGCCGTGCAGGACGTAAATGACATGTATCTGCTCCTGGAGGAGATGGAGAAACAGGCAGTGCGGAAGGCTCTGATCGAAGAGAGAGGCCGCTTTTGCACTTTCATCACCTTTTTGCAACCCGTGGTGGTAAGCACAAAAGGCAGGGGTTCAAATGGAACGTTGCTCTAAATAGGTGGAGTTCACAATCCAGGGGTTTTTAACCGTGTTGAACACAAAACCCTGCAGGTGCTGGAAATCTGAAATAAGATCCAGGAAGTAAAACACAGGTCAGGCAGCGTACATAGAGTTATACAGCATGGAAACAGGCCCTTCGGCCCAACTCATCCATGCCGTCCAAGGTGCCTACTTGAGCTGGTCCCATTTGCCTGTGTTTGGCCCATGTCCCTCTAAACCTTTCATATCCAAGTACCTGCCCAAATATCTATTGAACGTTGTTATTGTACCTGCCTCTACCACCTCCCCTGGCAGCTCGTTCCATATCCCCACCACCCTCTGTGTGAAAAAGTTGCCCCTTGGGTCCCCTTTAAATCTTCCCCCTCTCGCCTTAAACCTACATCCTCTGGTTTTGGACTCCCCTACCCTGGGAAAAAGAATGTGACCCTCCACCTTATGTCTGCTCTTCATGATTTTTTAACCTCTATAAGCATGTCCCCACTGTCTGAGTCTCCCCACTGCCTGAATCTTCCCACTGCCGGAGTCTCACCACTGCCTGAGTCTCCCCACTGCCAGAGTCTCCCCACTGCCCGAGTCTCCCCACTGCCCGAATCTCCCCACTGCCCGAGTCTCCCCACTGCCCGAGTCTCCCCACAGCCCAAATCTCCCCACTGTCTGAATCTCCCCACTGCCTGCACCTCTCCTTGAGGCAGGGTTTGGACCTGAAATGTTGACAATTCCTTTCCCCCTACAGACACTGCTCAACCCACTGAGTTCCCCCAGCAGATTGTTTGTTGCTCCAGGTTCCAGCATCCGCTGTCTCTTGTGTCTCCTGAATCTCTCCCCACCGGCTACTGAGTCTTAACATAAAGTGGGCATCCTGCCAATCAATTGCCCCCGGCCAGTTACATCTTGTGAAAGATGCCGGAAGTTCCCGCCGGGTGTGATAGATTCACCAATTCAATCTTTAAAGGCTGGAGACTCTCCCTGGTGGAGATGGAGAAGCAGCTCCTTTTACCTTTACCGGGTAACTGGGTGAAATGCAAACCAGTTCAATTCCGTGACAATGACATCTCCACCAAAAGTATCTCCCAAAATACTCTGGCACCTCTTAACCTTTGGGAGAGCCAGTGTGAGTTGTTTTGCTCTTTATGATCTGTCTTGCGCCTCCTGGGTTATGGCAGTGATCACCACCTACCTACCATCTGGTCAGGAATGAACACAGTCCCAACCAGGTGTGGGTAAGTGGGAACCATTGGGCAGAAGTTGGACCCCTGGAGGTTAACGGTGACTTGATCCGGTAGTTTGGAACAGGATGTAGCGAGTTAGTAATTACTTTGATGGGAATAGAAGTCGGACAGAATGTAAAGTGGGTCACCAACTGCCCATAAAGTCAATGTCTCCCATTAAGGTCTGAGACAGAATGAGCCGTCACTCTCTCTGAGTGAAATCCTTCAAATAGATCATGCTCTATGACTTATTCCCAGCAATCCATTACTCGGTATATGAAGCACCTGGATTAGGTTGGGTGACTCACGGCCAGTGTACGCTGGAGGTTCAGTGGTCCTACTCACATCTACAGTGGACTCCCAGTACATTTACTGTGAGCCCTAAGCAAGGTAGGGGTTAAAACCAGACTGTTCTCCTGTTGCCACATTGGAATCTCGAACCGGTGAGTGAGCCTCGGGAACGAATGAGTTTGTTTTTGACTGTGATGCCCTAAGGTTGATTTTATTTTGGGTTTGCGTGCGGGAGTGTCGGGGAATGCTGTCTCTGGTTCCTCACGTGTTCGCCTCCGAGCAGGAAAGGGAGAGTGCCGCCATTTGGCCCATTCAGCGAGGTGTGTCAGGTTTAAACCACCATGTTTTCTCTAGGATGGGGAGATTGCGATGTTGGGGGAGATCACACACCTCCAGGCAATTGTTGACGATCTCGTCGTCCAGACAGCGGAACCACACAAACTGCCTCCGGCCAGCGAGCAGGTAAGGAGACACCGCAATGTGTACACAGACAGCAGCGTTCTCTTACACTTCTGCTTGGGGCATGTGTGTATGGGCTGATGAGTGGGTGCAATGGTGGGTGACTGGATGCACCCATGCATGGACAGGTGAGTGGGTGCAATGGCGGGTGAGAGGATGCGCCCATGCATGGGCGGGTGAGCGGGTGCAATGGCGGGTGAGTGCATGCACCCATGCATGGGCTGGTGAGCGGGTGCAATGGTGGGTGAGTGCATGCACACATGCATGAGTGGGTGCAATGGCGGGTGAGAGGATGCACCCATGGGCAGGTGAGTGGGTGCAATGGTGGGTGAGTGGATGCACCCATGCATGGATGGGTGCATGCTTGCCTGAATGGTTGAGTGGATGCATCCATGCATGCATGGTTGAGTGGGTGCATGCACAGGTGGGTGGGTGTGTTGCATGGCAGAGTGGGGAAGTGGTTACGAGGGTGTGTACGTGACTGGGTGGTGTGCATGGGCAAGTGCGTGCATGGATGGGTGGGTGAGTACACATTTAGGATGTGTCAGTAGGTGAAGTGAGGCTGCAGGCACAGCTCATCACAACACAAAGCGGCCCCACGTGTGACACAGAGGGGTCGGATATCCATTGCCTCAGCACTGTGAGCTATTGGCGGGTGTAGATGTGACCCCAGCCAGCAGTTTATCCCAGTCTAAGTCACAGAGTAGGAGGAGGTGCTCAGCCTATAACTGCCCCACACCATGGGTTGGTGCAGTGGGTGTGTTACCCCTGGATTAGCAATCTCAACCTCAGCCCTGCCCTTGTTCAAAAACTCAGGGCAGCTTTTCAACCCATGATCTGATTCAGAGGTGCTTTTGAACGGTGCTAAGAGAGCCTCGCTCAGTGTTTAATCCACGTGATACCTGGATTGGGGACTGCTCGCCAGTGATGGCCACCTGCATGGACCACAAATGTTACTCTGCATCTGAGCCTTTCTGGTTCTGACTGAGCTGCCTGGATTGGAAGCCTTTCCAATCCCAGTTCCTGCCTTCTGGCTCTGAGCTCCTGGTCATATCCTTGACTGCATCCCCTGCCAGAAGCAGCAGTATACCATACCTGCGGACTGGGCTGTAGTTTTCCAAATGTCACTGCAAGTGTGTCACATCCTAGATGCAGCATACTTAACCTGAGGTAGGTAAAACAAGAGGGCATAGATTTAGGTTGAGGGGGAAGAGATTTAGAGGAGATCTAAGGGGGACCTTTTTCCTGGAGTACCTGGAACACACTGCCTGAGGGAATGGTGGAAACAGAGTCACTTAAAGAGTACCTTGACGAGCACTTGAATCGCCTGGGCATGGAAGGCTATGGGCCAGGTGCTGGAAGATGGAATTAATACGCATGGGTGCCCGCCGGCCATCACGGACATGTTGGGCCGAATGGCCTTTTTCATAGCGTATGATTCTACAGTTGTCCTCAGGGTATTTTTCTTAAGGATCCTTTTATAAAAAGTTGCCTTGTTACTTTGTTAAACTCCAGATCATCTCTAACCAGATCCCAATTAGTCACAAAAGGTGCCATTTTATTAAGCAGAGTCAGTGGAGAAAAGTGGATAACAGCAATGCTCTCAGCGTAACTAAATGCCTCGGCGTACTTGGCACAAACCTCATCGGACAAGCCACGTAAGCAGGTAGCAGGACACGTGTCTGAGTCCCTGGTTAGTTGCAAGGAACATCTTGAAGCTGGAAGGTTTAACGGGTGAAGGGCAGAGCTTGAAACCCAGGCAGCCAGAAGCACGCCCAACAGCGGAGAAGGAAAGAAAATCGGGAGCATCTGTCAAAGTCGACCCGCACTCTGTAATAAATCAGACGACAGCAGAACCAAAGAACTTAAGATCAATGCTTTATTAGTTTAACACTAGCGGGAGTGAAGGATACAGAGAAAGAGTAAACAGTGTAACCTGAGCTCTGTATGAGGCTCACTCAAAGAAGCACCGGTTACTGTGTACCTTTATACCCACTTCATGGGAAATCTTGGTGGGAAGTTGCACTTACTAAGGCAGTTGTTTACATAAAGCTTTTAGCACAAGATATGTCTAAACCACTACTTTCTTTCTCACCCACACCTGGCCTCAAATCCAGTCAAAACTATAGTCACCCCATGGCTGAGGTAATTCCTTTCTATGGGAAGAAGCTGACCATGAGAAGCACACCATTAACCCTTACATTGCCGGTCGTTAACCCCTGCATTCCCTGCTATCTTTTACACATCAAGGAAACCAGAATTGGAGGAGTGCAGAGATCTCAGAATACTGTAGGGGTGGGGGTGAATAGAGAGGAGAGAGTCACAGACAGACCGGAATGAGCCCTGAATAACATCAGTGAAACAAGTATGTTTTTCACAGTGATCTTACTGATACCAGCTTTTTAAATTGAAGGTTTATTTGGTAGCTTGAATTTAACTTCTCCAGGTTGTCTTTGACTCCCCTGTCCTGCAAAGGTATGGCATAGACTGCTGCCATATACCTGGCATCTACTTTGCAGAGATAATGAGATCGTAAAAGAGAAAGGAAAAGTTAGATCAGGTTTGCTGCTTCAGGGTTACCCTAGAGTACACCTGACCTTGTACTAACAGAGGGCAAGGTTAGTGCTGAGATCAGGAAATTCTGCCACGTGTGATTGACGTGTGGGGTGGGCTTCAGGGTGGAGGGAAGGACTCTGGAGTCGTTCAAGCATTGAAAAGTTGCATGGTGCCCATATCTGGGTGGATAAGCAAAATTGTCCAGTGGTGTCTTGGTCTGAGGTGATAGGTTAATCTTTGAAGGAGGAAATAGTGGTCTAAGGGAGCAGACCAGGGGATTGGATGGGAGTTGGGGGAAGCAACATTGGTTTGGGGGGTGGGGGGAGGTGGTGGGTGGCAGGGGCTGGAGTCTGACAGATCATCCTGCTCTGAAGGAAGGCTGGTGGGGGAGAGAGATTCTCAGGTATTGTTTTATCCATTCAAGGGGAGTGGGTTTCGCAGGCTGAGCCAGCACTTATTGCCCATCCCTTGAGAAGGTGGCGGTGAGCTGCCTTCTGGAGCCGCTGCAGCCCGTGAGGTGTGGGTACACCCACAGTGGTGTTAGGGAGGGAGTTCCAGGACTTTGACCCAGCGACGGTGAAGGAACGGTGATATATTTCTGAGTCGGGACGGTGTGCGGCTCGGAGGGCGACTCCCAGGGGGTGGTGTTCCACGAGCTTTTGCTGCCCTTGTCCTTCTCGCTGGGAGAGGTGGTGGGTTTGGAAGGTGCTACCTGAGGAGTCTCGGTGAGTTGCTGCAGTGCATCCTGTAGATGGGACAGACTGCTGCTGCTGTGTGTCAGTGCTGGAGTGAGTGAGTGGGTGTGGATGGGGAGCCTGTCAAGTGGGCTGTTATGTCCTGGATGGTGTCGAGTTTCTCGAGTGTTGTTGAAGCTGCCCTCACCCAGGCACGTGGAGAGTGCTCCCTCACACCTGACTTGATCCTTGTAGATGGTGGACAGGCTTTTGGGGAGTGCATTCCCAAGGAATAGTCTGAGGAAGGACCTTTGGCAAAGCAATGGTATAGGTGGTGTATGCTTGTGGGAGGGGCAGGCTTGGGACCAACCTTTGTTTGATATTTTCCATCTACAGGTACTTTCTGTGATATGGTGAGGTTTTCTGCAGGGCAATAGGTGAGAAACTTGTACTTTTTGATAAAAAGATATCTTGAAAGGACTTTTTGCAATGGTATAAAATGACCCACTGTATCCCTGGACTCTGTTCCTCATGAAGCCTTGCTTGTTCAATATTCCCCGAGTAACCCACGTCTGTGTTCCCCCCCACCAGGTGATTAAGGACCTGAAGGGTTCTGACTACAGCTGGTCCTACCAGACTCCACCATCTTCCCCCAGCAGCTCTGGCTCCCGGAAGTCCAGCATGTGTAGGTATGTATGATTGACAGGTCACATGCCAGATGCGCGAGGTTTCCCCTCCTCTCTCCTCTCAGGCTTACGGCTAGCAAGGGCTTTGTAGAAAGCTTTCCCAGTGGGCAGGGTGCGGGTGGACAACACAGTTTCAGTCTCTTCACACAAGTACTGTTTCAGTAATCCTTCCTGCGACGACTCTGCTGCCCTTCATAAGTGCCCAGGATTCAACAGTGAGACTAAGCATGACTTCCTTCCTTATCCAGCTAATGCTTCTGTTATTAAGGATAAGATAAGGTCTCTTTATTAGTCACACGTACATCGAAACACACAGTGAGATGCATCTTTTGCGTGGAGTGTTCCGGGGGCAGCCTGCAAGTGTCGCCACGCTTCCGGCGCCAACATAGCACGCCCACAACTTCCTAACCCGTACGTCTTTGGAATGTGGGAGGAAACCGGAGCACCCGGGGGAAACCCACGCAGACACGGGGAGGATCCCTTCAGAAGGAACCCAGAGTGCAAAGAAGATTTACAAGGATGTTGACATCTTTGCACTGCCCCTGGAACAACTGTTGTGTCCTCACCTGTACCCAGGGGTCTGGAGTTTTATGGACAGTGGTACCGTCTTTTCCTCCTTCCCTACATGGCTGCATTCAATTTAACTGATACACGGTTTTGCACGCATTCAGAGGAAGGATTGTTGTTTAGGCCTTGCTGTAAATGGGGATCTAAGGAAAGAGAGAAGATAGAATGGTGGGGGGGGGGGGGGGGGGGAGTGCCAAGTACCTCACACTTGGTGAGGTACTTGGCACTTGGTGAGGTGTGGTGATGGTGCTGTGGTTAAACTACCAGCCTTATAACACCCAAGGCCCTGGACTAATAATCCCAAAGACCGGAGGTCAAAGGATAGACGAGGGACTACAGATGCTGGAAGTCAGGAGCAACACACATACAAAAAGCTGGAGGAACTCAGCAGGTCAGGCAGCATCTGCGGAGGGAAATGGACAGTCTCCGTTTCGGGTCGAGAAACGTCGACTGTTTATTTCCCTCCGTAGATGCTGCCAGACCCGCTGATTTCCTCCAGCTTCTTTGTGTGTGTGTGTGTGTGTTGCTCCTGAGTTCAAAGCCCACCACGGCAGCTGTGGAGTTTAAACTCAGTTCAAAGTCTTGGATTTTTAAAAAAAAAATTATTAAGATCAGCTAGACTCCCAAACTAGTGACTTGTCATAAAAAACCCATTCGGGGGAGGTAATCTGCTGCCCTTACCTGATCTGTGACATACTATAGCTATCTCACACTATCACTATCACACACTATCTCTGTCACAAAATATCACTACCAAACACTGTCAGCAGATTCGTCAGCCCTGAAGTGACCATGAACGGTAATCTTTCCCGGTCGTCAGGATGGGCAGATCCCAGGTAAATGAAGAAATTTGATGGCAGTCTTTGACCATGGCCTCCTGCTTCGCATCCGGTTTTGTTCTCAGCAAGTCTGACCTTGTCTTAAATTGCCTTCCTGACCTTCCCTCCCTCCGTACCCTTTACCCAGCAGTGTAAACAGTACAAACAGCAGCACCTCCCGCTCCAGCGGTTCCCAGACTCACTCGCCAAGCTCAAACTACCGCTATCGCAGTTTGGCTCAGCCTGCCAGTTCCAGTGCCCGGCTTTCCAGCATCTCCTCGCATGATTCTGGCTTCATGTCCCAGGACGCCATGTACTCCAAGCCACCGTCACCCATGCCATCAGATATAACCAGTCAGGTGAGTGCTTCTCGTTTCGACGTCGGCTGATGTCACTGCACCACTGGGGAACGGCAAGTCCTGTGCCAGCATACAAAATAGGAGCAGGTGTAGGTCACCCGACCTTGTTCTGCCATTCAATAACGTCACCATTGATCATACAGCACAGAAACAGATCCACACTAACCATCGAGCACCCCTTTACAGTGAGTGCATTCATTGTCCCCGTGCTCCCGGCAGCTTTTCCCCCCCCTCCAGATTCTTCCTACACACCAGGGGGGGCAATTTACAGCGGCCGATTAACCCACCGACCCCGCACGTCTCTGGGGACGTGGGAAGGAACTGGAGCGCCGGGAGGAAAACCCACAGTCGCAGGGGGAACGTGCAAACTCTGCACACAGGTGGCACCCGGGGTCAGGATCGAACCCGGGTCTCTGGAGCTGCGAGGCAGCAGCCCTACCCGCTGCGCTGCCCACTTTCCAAGTTCTAACATCTGATTATAACCTCAACCTTACATTCCTGTGTATCCATGGTAACCTGAAATATCAGTTACCACTGCATTAAAAATAGGCAAAGACCCCTCCACTCTTTGAGGAAAAGAGATCCAAAGATTTGTAGTCCTCTGAGAAAATATTCAACCAGATTTTTTCTTTTGATTGAAGTATTTGCTGGGAACAGCCATCTCAGAACCCAGGATACGCTCAATTTTTGCGGGAGGTGAAAAAAGCGGGAACCTGAGGTGTCCGGGATTGGGGCTGGGGCTGCGGCTAACCCTCATGTACCGAGTGGGTTTCCTCCCACCTCCCAAAAAGATGCAGGTTGGTGGGTTAATTGCCCCCTAGTGCGTAGGTGAGGGGTAGAATCTGGGGAGAGTTGGTGGGAACGGGGGGAGAATAAAATGGCTTAGGGTAGGATAAATGGCACGGACTCGGGCTGAAGGGCCTGTCGCTGTCGTGTCAGTATACATCTATAAGCCCGTTTCATGCTGGGCACGGAGAAGAGGATACCATACAGGGAGATAGGCGGGCAAATGGGAGGGATAGAATGCTGTGGGAGCTGGCACAGAACAGCAGCCTCCTATGTCCAAAGTAAATCGTTGATATCAGCCCTTCCATGGGACCTGATGGAATTGCTCCCATGGGAGCCAGCATTGACCTAATGCACCAAATGGCCGCCTCCCATGTCGTTACAAGTGTAAGAATAGTATAACATGCAGAGTTCCCACACACAGTGCCTTGACGTCCATCTAATTTCAAGAAAGGTCCTGAGATTAATGCCTCAGCTGCATGGTGACGTGTACCTGCTAGGATAATGTGCTCAGTTTCTGGAGTGTGCTCGGAGCATTGCATTCCTCGTTCACACTTGCGGGCTGCTGGAAGACAAACAGGAGACAAAGCAGCATGAATCAGACAAAGAACGGGTTTTTTCCAACCTGCAGTACCTCGTGCAGCATACTGCACACTACAAGAACCATTTCTGTTCACAGTGCCACTTCTTTCTGTCACGTGATGGTGAGAATGCTCGCCATGCTCTCTAAGAAGACTTATAATGCACAGCAGACTGAAAACATCGGGCAGCACAGTGGCGCACCTGGTAGAGCTGCTGCCTCACGGCACTAGAGACCAGGGTTCGATCCTGACCTGGGCACTGTCTGTGTGGAGTCTGCACATTCTCTCCACGACTGTGCTCTGGTTTCCTCCCGTATCCCAAGGACGTGCGGGTTGGTGGGTTAATGGGCTGCTGTAAATTACCCTTTGAGTGTCGGTGAGGGAGGGGGATGGGGGGGGCAGGAGTTGATGAGAATAAGAAGTGTGATTGAAGTGTAAGTGAAGACACAAGAAATTCTGCAGACGCTGGAATCTAGAGTAACGCACAAAAAGTGCTGGAGGAACTCAGCGGGTCAGGCAGCATCTGTGGAGGGAAATAAACAGTCGACATTTCGGGTCAAGACCCTCCATCAGGACTGGAAAGGAAGAGGGCAGAAGCCAGAATAAGAAGGTGGGGGGGAGGGGGAGGGGTAGAAGTGTAAATGGGTGGTCGATGATCATAACAGATTCAGTGGGCCGAAGGGCCTGTTTCCATGTTATATCTTTCTGTGTTGACTCCATGTTGATTCTGTATCTGTAACTAAACACACAAAACAGGATTGATGTCATGAATGTTCAAAGTAAAAGCATTCTTCATCCACAATGCACAATAGGCAAAGCATCCTATCTGGATGTATCACGGCTTGGTACGGCAACTGCTCTGCCCAAGACCGCAAGAAGCTGCAGAGAGTTGTGGACACAGCCCAGCGCATCAGACACCAGCCTCCCCTCCATGGACTCTGTCTTTACCTCTCGTTGTCTTGGTGTAGCAGCCAGCATAATCAAAGACCCCACCCAGCCGGGACATTCTCTCTTCTGTCCTCTTCCATGGGGTAGAAGATACAGGAGTCTGAGGGCACGTACCACCAGACTTAAGGACAGCTTCTACCCCACTGTGATAAGAATATTGAACGGTTCCCTTATGCAATGAGATGGACTATGACCTCACGATCTACCTTGTTGTGACCTTGCACCTTATTGCACTGCACTTTCTCTGTAGCTGTGACACTTCACTCTGTACTGTTATTGTTTTTACCTGTACTAATGCACTCTGTACTAACTCAATGTAACTGCACTGTGTAATGAATTGACCTGTACGATCGGTTTGTAAGACAAGCTTTTCACTGTACCTCGGTACAAGTGACAATAATAAACCAATACCAATACCAAATACATTCACCTTTCTGGAGACAGCGCAGGTTAGACAGAGGTCATTATCACTTTGCAGGTCTTTTGAGAAGCCACAGACCACAGGAGTCCATTGAACTATTGCCTGTGGGGCAAATGTTCCCTTTTCAAATCAGAGAATAGAATTTGAGAATTTCAACGGCACATTATAGACATACGACACGTGTTTGGCTGAACATCGATAGTGCATTGATCTGAACCAGACCACATTGCCCGAAGCTTTCTCCGTGAGCACCTCCAGAATTATGTTGCGGCTCTCTGTGCCCCTATTATACAGCAAAGCAAGGGAGGAACACATTAACAACATTTGCACAAGTATAATTTCTCTAGCATTCAGGGGGTTTATAGAAGGAAAGATTCCACAGAGCAGCAATGGTATAAACACCATTCATTGAAAATATACCTAGCTCGAGACCAGTCCGAATTCTAACTCACATGAGACCTACAAGCAAATGCACGAATTCATTGGTTCATTCGGACATATGCTTTGTTTTCTCTGATGGGTTGTGCTAAAGTTTATATTCAAATACAGGAAATATCACTTAGCGATCACCCAGAGGATGAAGATAGGTTCTATGCATTTTAATTTTTTGGCAAACTGTGGATTGATTGGTATTGGTATTGGTTTATTATTGTCACTTGTACCGAGGTACAGAGAAAAACTTGTCTTGCATACCAATCGTACAGATCAATTCATTACACAGTGCATTGAGGTAGTACAGGGTAAAAACAATAACAGAATACAGAGTAAAATGTCACAGCTACAGGGAAGTGCATTGCAGGTAGACAATAAGGTGCAAGATCCTTCCTGCAGTGCGGCGACCAGAACCGTACGCAGTGCTCCAAGTGCGGTCTTAACTAGTAGAAGAATCAGAGGGGGAAGTGAGGAAAACATTTTCACCCGGAGGGTGGTGGGGGCTAGAACTCATGACCTGAGAGGCTGGGAGAGGAAGAAGCCCTCGCCGTATATGGAAAGCACTTGGATGTGTAGTTGAAGAGCCAGGACCTGCAGGGCCACAGATCGAGTGCTGGAAGTGGGCCGGTGGCATTAGATGAGACAGCTCTTTCCCAACCAATGGACAAGTGATGGACCTCGTTGGGTTTATGAATCCTCTGGGATTCTACAAAAGAGGTGTCTGTGGAATGAATGTGCAGTTCAGAACTGAGGCGTTACTTGGCTTCTGAACACCTGGACCCATGAGAACAATGCTTGGGGATAATTAAAAATTAGGCTCAAGTTAAAATTGGTCTCAAGGTTTACCTGTCAGTTTCACTCATCTGAGAATGGCAAGGTTTGCTGAACCAGTTCAGCAGGTCTGAAGTAACTCAGAGCTCTGTGGTTTCAAAGCTATAAACATCCTAGGTTGTCCCTGCCCATCTAGATGAACAGCCCTCAGAACCAGCTACTCCAGGCCCTGTTTTTCACATTACTCACATTTTTATTTTATAGTGACGTAGAAGTGGGCCATTTGGCCCATCGAATCTGTGCTGGCCCCCAGTGCAATCCCTGGCCCCCCTGTTCCTTTTCCTGTAGCCTGTTCTCTCTTACGTGTCCCACCAACATGCCTTTAGGGTGAGGGAGGAAACCGGAGCACCTGGGGGGTGGGGGGGAAACCCACATGGTCGCAGGCAGAACGTGCAAACTCTGAATACTTGAAATGCTAACCAGCTCTCGTCTCTTTCCCTTCCTTTGCTCCGCCTCGCCTCCCTGGACTCTGGACCCAACGCAGAAGTCATCAAGCTCGGCTTCCTCCGAGGCGTCCGAGACGTGTCAGTCGGTCAGCGAGTGTAGCTCACCCACTTCGGTTAGTTCTAGCTCCACAGCTGGAGCCTGGTCAGGTGGCGAAAAGGTGAATCACCCATACTCATCGCTAATTCTCTCCCATCCGGGCCTGAGGAACCAGCAAGTAAATGCCATACAGCACAGTCGGGATAACTTGGTTAATCCACAATCCATGTGCTTGGGGCCCATTCCCACCCCTCTTTTTGATACTGTAAGTTTTAAAGTGTTTGCTTCTTTAGATATGCTCCATTAGTGAACTGTATTTCTACCAGCACCTTGCTCAGCTTTGTTTAATAGGCATGTAAGTACTTGGAATGAATCGGGGATATTTGCCAACCCAGTCCAACAATCATCATTCAGAGTCCAGCTGTGTGACGCTTCTATTAAGGTTCTCTCTGCAAAGTACAACAAGGGCTCAGACATAAGAGTTATACTGCAGAGAAACAGGCCCTTCAGCCCACATGCACCCATCCATACTAAACCCACTGGCCACGGTTGGCTGGTAGTCTATTCCTTAGTGATTCAAGTGCTGATCTAACTACTTAAAGTATCCATTGTACCACCTCAATGATACAACTGATGTGATGAAATGGTTGGCATGTAAAACAAAGTTTTTTCACTACACCTTAGTACATGTGACAATAGTAAACCAATTTTTACCAATTTACCTGCCTCAAGCAGCACGTTCCAGTTTCCAACATCCCTCTGGCTGAAAAAAAGGTCTTTCTCAGGTCCCCTTGGACCCCACTACCTTAAACCTTGGCACTTAGTTTTAGACACCTCTGCAGCGGGGAAAAGTTTCCCACTATCCACCCTATCCACACCTCTTCATAATGTTATATAATTCAATCAGGTTCTCCTCCGTGCCAAGAAAAACAAACTGAGTTTGTCCTGTTGCTGTGGGCAACACATTAAGTTCACACTTTTATCATCATATCTCAATAAGAATACTTCAGTATATCTGCTGAATCACTGTGATTAACAATGGGGGGGGGGGGGGAGGTTTTCCAGTGAAGAGTTCATGAGATATATACAGTATATTTAAAACAAAAATAAAAGCTTGGTCATAAAATGGCAGGTGTTAGAAATCTAAAATTTATTCAGAAAACGCTGGAAACACTCAGCAGGTCAGGCAGCATCAGTGGAAAGAGAAAAACAGACATAACCTTTCAGGTCAAAGACGTTTTGCTTTCCTTTAAACGAAACTATTATTCATTGATAATATCCCTCAGGGAAGGAGCATCTCAGTTTGTATGAAAGATGAAGCAGCTCCTCTAGAAGTGAGACTGAGCCATATTCTTTTTATATTCATTCAAGGGATGGGGGCTTTGCAGACTGAGCCAGCATTTAATTGCCCTGTCCCTAGTTTGCCCTTGAGAAGGTAGTGACTTCTCGAGCTGTTGTTGTCCTTGAAGCATGGATCATTAGAGTTGAGCAGTACGACCTTAGCCCCTGTCTAAGTGTACCTAACGTTTACACAGAACATAGATCAATACAGCACAGAACAGGCCCTTCAGCCCGCAATGTTGTGCCGACATAGCTAATCCCTCCTACCTACAGAATGCCCATATCCCCCCATTTTCCTCTCATTCATGTGCCCGTCCAAGCCCCTCTTAAAAGCCCCCAATGAATTTGCCTCCACCACCCTATCAGGCGACACATTCTAGGCATCCACTGCTCTCTGAGTAAAAAAACTTACCCCTCATGTCTGTTCTGAACCTACCCCCTCTCACCTTAAATGCATGCCCTCTGGTATTGGATCACTCAGTAATGGGTAAAAGATATTGCTTGTCCACCCTATCTATGCCCCTTATAATTTTATACACCTCCAACAGATCACCCCTCAGCCTCCGCCGCCCCAGAGAAAAGAGCCCAAGTTTGTCCAGCCTCTCCTGATAGCACATGCCCTCTAATCCAGGCAGCATCCTGGTAAACCTCCTCTGCCCCCTCTCTAAAGCCTCAATATCCTTCCTATAGTGAGGTGACCAGAATTGCACGCAATACTCTAAATGTGGCCTAACCAGAGTTCTATCATAACTTCCTGACTCCTGTACTCAATACCCCGATTAATGAAAGCAAGCATTCCATAAGCCTTCTTAACCACCCTATATACCTGTGTAGCCACTTTCAGTGAGCCATGGACTTGCACCCCAAGGTCTGTCTGCTCTTCAATGCTGTTTAGGGTCTTGCCCTTAAGAGTGTACTGCCTCTTGACATTAGTCCTACCAAGGTGCAACCCCTCTCATTTATCCAGGTTAAACGCCATCTGCCACTTCTCTGCCCACAGCTGCAACTGATCTATATCACTGATCTGATCTTGATCACAGACAGGAGAAGGCCATTCAACCCATTAGGTCTGTTCTACCATTGAGTTAGAAGTCAGCTGCAATTACTCTTTTCCTCTCCATACCCTGATAGCTAATCGAATTCTATTGACTTCAGCACTGAACACTCCCATTAAGGATGAGATTGATCGTGGGGTAGGTTTGTATGGGTCGGCACAACATCGTGGGCTGAAGGGCCTGTACTGTGCTGTACTGTTCTATGTTCTATTATCCTGGCATCAAAAGCCTTTTGGCAAGAGAATTCCGCCTTCTTACCTCCCTTTTGTCCCCTGATTACTCCCGAATTCTGTTGAGGTGTGATGATAAAAGTGTGGATTCAGCTCTATTTCACAATTTCACCCCTCCACCCAAGAAATAGCCCCCCCTTATCCACCTTATTAAATCACTTTTCCAGTTAATACCCCTTGATTAAATCACCTCCGAAAGGTTATGCTCGAGAGAATATAATACATGTTACCACTGCTTCATTAGATAACACATCTCTACAATTCGATATTGTAGCATTGACCAGGGCTGAAATGTCCTTCCCAGGGTTTAAGCACAAAGTGCTTTTCACTGGCCAAGACAGGTATCACAAAATATACAGAGCAATTTCAAATTCAGTCAACTGGAGGAGAGCAAAACAAGAATATAGCATGCACGGAAAACCACAGGTGTTGGGCAGGAGATTAACTTTTAAATGTGAAACTTGATAGAAATGTAATACAACTGGACTCTTAGTAATGATAATTGGATTCAATGCACTTAAGTATCCTGTTGTTATAAAATACATGCATACCTATTGCAAAATTGAGATGATGTAAGTTGTATAACTTAAGGAAGGAATTACAGAAGGCTCCAAACAGAAACTGTTGAGTTCAAGAATTCACTGGTGAATACTTTGAAAACTTACAGTATTTATTTGCATACAGAAGGATGTGAGGTTAAAGAGTTGATTTGTGGGGACTGGGGTAGTGCTTCCCTGGTTTTGGAGACCCAGTGGCTTCTACCTGAGTTTCAAGGGAATTTTTCTCAAAAAAACACAACTTGCCAAACAAGCACTTAGCTTGTTGATTGGCTTCTTGTGTTGGCTTTAGCCGTGGCTGCTCTGATTGAAGAAGACTCCACATTGCTTTAAGATTTTAAAACTTTGATACATCAAAGCCGCAGGACCTCTTGCCCGTTAGTGCAGGCAAGTCACTTCCCAGCTGGAGATAGTGCGACTGAAGCAAGGAAATCATCTTCAACTGGCAACCCTTGTGTAATGATGGTGTGTGTAAATTTTGGTGAATGCCACATTGGTGTCTGTTTCAATGCATTTGAATCACTAGTTATCTCACACCTCGCAGCCCAAATCTGATCAGAAAGTTGTGCGTGAACTTTTTTTTTGGGGGGGGGGAGGCGGGGAGGGGAAGAAAACAACCATAGTTAGCAAATCAACAGGTTGCAGCTGTGACCACCTTCCCTCTGTGTGCAGTTTCTGGATTTTGAACAGTACTGGCTGAATTGTTGGCCACGCATCTTGGGCTCTCCTTTGGAAAGCCGCCCGATTGAGTTGTGTTTTCCTGCACCTTTCTCTTGCGAACCGTCTGACTGCTGTCCACTTAATTGCCCGTGTTGACATCATGTTCTTCCATCTGTAGTTCATGCCTGGTCATGTGCATTGCCATCTTCCCAGTGAGCGTTCTTCACCTGCGTTATTTGGCTGTGCTGCCACCATCCCTGACACCAGGTCCTACACTGGGCCTGCCCCTGCTGCTTTCCCTGATAAGCCTCCCTTTAACCACTCCCTTGGAGCTAGCACTGCCCACTCATCAACGATCCCTAGCTGGAAGGTTTGTTTCTTCACTTTTTGTGTTATTGCATCTCATTTAATTTGTGCTCACCTCCCATCACATTCTCTTCACACATTCGCTGTTCCTTCCCAATCGCTTGCATGCATCACCTCAGGATCGACTGCATTGCCAACGCCTTTCTTGCGGCTGCTCCTTTAATTGTGGTGCTGTAATTCCAAGGCAGCCTGAGGTTCCTCGGAACTGGGAAGTTGTAATCTGGCCGATCTGATCGTGGGCAGTGGTGGTGGCAGCCGAAAACTCGGGAGCAAGGGGGTCTCTGCAGAGGGGGAAGGGAGGGAGGGAGGGAGAAAACAGCTGAAGGGTGCAAGAAGCAAACAAGAGAGAAAGAGTAAAACGTGCACTTTAGAAAAACTGAGGAGATAACACATTAAAATGAATGACACATAGACCAGAGAGAAAAAGTATCAGTGATCAGTTTCCAGAAGAGATGAAATTTTCAGGGGAGGAGGGGGTGAATGAATATCTTTGCTTCAGTACAAACCAGGCAGCAGCTTATTGGTTATTTACTATACATGCTGCTGCCTGGTTTGTGTCTCCTGCTCTGAGTTTGGACAATCTGGACCCAACTGGGGAGCTGGGGAGTAGGTACAGAGGAGATGTCAGGGGTAAGTTTTTTACTCAGAGGGTGGTGAGTGTGTGGAATGGGCTGCCGGCAACGGTGGTGGAGGCGGATACGATAGGGTCTTTCAAGAGACTGTTGGATAGGTACATGGAGCTTAGAAAAATAGAGGGCTATGGGTAAGCCTAGTAATATCTAAGGTAGGGGCATGTTCAGCACAACTTTGTGGGCCAAAGGGCCTGTATTGTGCAGTAGGTTTTCTACGTTTCTAACTCCTGTTGACAAGGATGCGACCAAGTTTACTTTACCACATAAAAGCAGTAAATGCTGGGAACACTCAGCAGGTCAGGCAGCTTCCACAGAGAGAGAAACAGGGCTAACGTTTCAACGAAGCATTAACTTCGTTTCCCTCTCCCCGATGCTGATAACATGCTGAGTAACTCCCGCATTTTTCTGCTTTTGCTTCAGATTTCTGGAGTTCTTTGTTTCCTTTAACCTTGCTCAATTTAAGAAATAAATGCCTAATAACTGGTAAGGCAATCTCGCTCTACGTTGTCCCAGGATAGAGGATGAAATCCCCCTCGGAAGTGGGAGTCAAGTTTCGGGAGGTCCACTGGGATGAGGTCAGTTTACAAGTGCTGCCAGTTGGTTTGCAGCAGGGGGGAAGGGTCTGTGTCGTGTACCAGAACTGGAAGAGCAAGGACTGTGTGTGCTGAGAACTGATGGAGGAGAGACCCGGGGGACTCCGGTGGGCAATCTGGGCAATGAGGAGAGTTTGGGCTTCAGTAAAAGGCATGGGTTACATAATTCCCAGGAGCCAAGTCTAGGCATTTATTGGAGCCACTTCTAGTAAGCCACCATTCAGCAAACCCAGAATTTCTTAATAATTTAGAAGCTGCCTTGCTACGATATCTCGGTCGAATGAAATTCTCCTCCTCTTTCCGGGCTGTGAACTTCCAGTACCCACATTGACATCTATTTCTATTCACTGGGCACTTGCCTCAATTTTCCAGGACTGGTCGAAGCCTGGTCCATACGACCAGCCGGTAGTGAACACTCTACAGAGACGCAAGGAGCAGGCTGAACGGTACCGCGAAGCAGAGGCAGTCTCGGCTGCCATAGTCTATCCGGGGATCAGCGTCGAGGAGGGACAGAGGCCTCGTGTGACAGCAGCGTCACTGGCTGCTAAGGTACAGTACATGACAGTGCAGGTGTAGTATATTACAGTACAGGGTACAGTATATTACAGTACAGGTGCAGTACATTACAGTACAGGGTACAATATATAACAGTACAGGTGCAGTACATTATAGTACAGGGTACAATATATTACAGTACAGGTGCAGTATGTTACAGTAAAGGGTACAGTTACAGTACAGATGCAGTATATTACAGTTCAAGGTGCAGTATAACACAGTAAAAGGTGCAATGTATTACAGTCCAAAATACCATATATCACAGTATTAGGTACAGGATATTATGGTACAAGGATCAGTATGGTAAATATAAGGTGCTGTATAATACAGTATAAGGTACAGTATATCACAGTACAGTATAGGTACAGTGTATTACAATGTAAAGTGCTGTTTATTATAGTACAGGTTGCAGTATATTACAATGCCAAGTTCAATACATTACACTACAAGCTGCAATATATTAAAATGCAAGGTGTAGTATATTATAGTACAAGAAGCAGTGTATCACAGTACATGGTGCTGTATAATACAGTACAAGGTGCAGTATATCACAATATTGGGTACAGTATAAGGTAGAATATATTATGACATAAGATGTTGTATATCACAGTACAAGGTACAGTATATTACTATATCAAGTGCCATTTAGTAAAATGCAAGGTACAATGTATTACAGTACCAAGTTCTGTACATTACAGTACAAGCTGCAGTAAATCACAGTATAGGGTATAGTTTATTGCAGTATAAGGTGCAGTTTATTACATTTCAAGGTGCAGTTTATTACAGTACAAAACGCAGTATATCACAGTACAGGTTACAGTATATTACAGTATGTGCAATACATTAAAATGCAAGGTGCATTATATTACAGTACCAGTACCATTTGATTAGTACAAGGTTCAGTATATTAAAGTGCTATCTTTACACACTCCTCCTCCGCTGAGTTATGTTGCAGTTCAAGGAGCTTGCTTTCAGGGTGTGCTGTTGCCAGCATTAACCCAGTGCTGTGGATGTGTCTCTGTGCATAATTGGGCCCAGCAAGTTCCTTGGCACAAAAACTTTGACACAGAATTAAGCCATTCGGCCTCTCAGTTCATTCATTTAAGCTGCAGGCCACGTGCTTCACAGGTGGCTGGTACGCCGGGACAGGCAGCCGTTGGAGCTGCCTCCACAGGTCCAGTATTCCTCAGAATTTGTTGCCGGTTCCCACAGGGATCCTCGGAAAGCCCAGTACACCTTTGTGTGCATTCACATTGCCTTCACTGGCAGCTCACTGGAGCCTCGATAGAAGCCTGGGCGAGCAGTCCCATGTGGGCTCATAACGTCTGGTGACAAGTTGCTTTAATTGCGGCACTGATGTTTAATTAAAGCCGGATTGTTGGTTGTCAAATGTATCCAAGGATAGGGGGAGCACTGGAGTCCAGGTCCAATCTGCCCTCGTCATTCTGACCCATTTGAAAAGGACAGGATGACCCTTTAAATGCAATGAGAAAGGTTCTGCATTGGTGCCTTGGAGCCACCATTATAAGGAGAGTGGGAGCCAGCCGGAACAATCCCTTCAACGTTAGCTACATGACCAGGATCTGCGGAGTGGAGGGAATAAGGTCATCCCCACTAGCACGGTAGTGTAGCGGTTAGCGTAACACTTTACAGCGCCAGCAACCCGGGTTCAATTCTGGCCGCTGCCTGTAAGGAGTTTGTACCTTCTCCCCGTGTCTGCGTGGGTTTCCTCCCACATTCCAAAGTCGTACGGGTTAGGAAGTTGCGGGCGTGCTATGTTGGCGCCGGAAGCGCGGTGACACTTGCGGGCTGCCCCCAGAACACCTTACGCAAAAAAAGATGCATCTCACTGTGTGCTTTGATGTACATGTAACTAATAAAGATATCTTATCTCTTATTTCTTGTGTCTCTTTCCTTTGAAAGCACGGGGAGGAGATATCCACGGCAGCCAGTGACCTGGCCATGGTGCTGACCCGTGGCCTGAGCCTGGAGCACCAGAAGAGCAGCCGGGACTCCCTGCAGTACTCCAGTGGTTACAGCACCCAAACCACCACCCCCTCTTGCTCCGAAGACACCATCCCCTCCCAAGGTACTTCCGTCAGGAGATCTCTCTGTGCTCCCTTTCCAGGTGTTTACCCTTCTGCACAAGTATCACGCTACGCATCCACCCCCAGACCATAGATACAGAGACCTACTTGCTCACTTTCTGTGTGACGTGACTCAGTCATTACTGCTTTCTGCCTTTGCTGAAGGGATAGATGTTTGAGCTTGCCAGATATGAACTGGAGCTTAACTTCTGTAGGCAGCATGTTACATTGTGGACATCATAACCTTGCTGATACTTCAATGACCGTGCTAAGAATTTTGTTGTTTATTAGTGTGTTCAGTGATTCATTATTGCTCACGTGAACACACAAATGGACCGATAAACAAGCAAATATAATTCTCAGTGAGCACATTAATGCATTTTATCTCTTGAGTGCACTCGTGCATTGCTTTGTTGAACATGTTGCTTTGTTGCATTAGTGAGCACAGTTGCTGCTGTAATGAGTGCACTCATAGAACATAGAACATTACAGCACAGGAACAGGCTCTGTGACGAATGTCTGTGCCGAACACAATGACAAATTACACTAAATCTCATTTGCCTGCACATGGGCCATATCCCTCCATTCCCTGCATATTCATGTGTATGTCTAAAAGCCTCTAAAACACCACTATCATATCTGCCTCCACCACCACCCCTGGCAGCACATTCCAGGCACCCACCACTCTCTGTGTAAAAACAAAACTTGCCCTGCACATCTCCTTTAAACTTCCCCCCTCTCACCTTAAATGCATGCCCTCTAGCAGTTGACGTTTCTACCCTGGGAAAAAGATCCTGACTGTCTACTCTATCTGTGCCTCTCATAATTTTATAAACTCCTATCAGGTCTCCCCTCAGCCCACAATGGTCCAGAGAAAACGACCCAAGTTTGTCCAAACTCTCCTTATAGCTCACACTCTCTAATCCCAGCAGCATCCTGGTGAACCTCTTCTGTGTCCTTTCCAAAGCCTCCACATCCTTTCTGTAATAGGGTGACCAGAACTGCACACAACACACAAACACACACACACACCCTAACCAAAGTTTTATACAGCGGCAACATGACTTCCCGACATTTATACCCAGAGCCCAACCAATGAAGGCAAGCATGCCGTACACCTTCTTTACCGCCCTATCTACTTGTGTGTCAACTTTCAGGGAGCTATGAACTTGGACCCCAAGATCCCTCTGTACATCAATGTTGTTAAGTTTCCTGCCATTAACTGCATACTTTCCCCTTACAGTTGACCTCCCAAAGTGCAACTTTGCAAAGTGCCTCCCAGATACTTTGCATGTCAGAGAGCACAATATTGGGTTGTTGATTTAATGAGTGCACTGAGGCATCGTTGATTTAGGGGTACACTTGTTCCCTTGTTGTGAGAAATGAGAGAAGGCCCCTTCAAAACAAAATCATGTTGAGAGAGTTTAGAAAATGCCCTAAGTTGCCAGCTGGCTGCATTGAATCTTTATTAGTGGAATGACAGGAGAATAATCTGGCTGTCCATGGTGAACTTCCCAGAATGAAAGCAGAAGATGCAATGATTTGGTGTGTTAAAGTTTTCAGCATTCAGGGTATTGGCTGGTCCAAACATCACTGTGACTCCTGGTGATGTTACTGTAGGAATTAGTGGTTGCAGAATCTGCCCCAGCCTACTAAAGATACGAGCCTTCAGTCATTGGGTATCAGGGGTTCCCAACCCTTTTTCTTCCTTACCAGATAGAGGAAATGTCAGTGGAATTGGACCCACGTATAGAGCCTTTTAAAACGGTGGTCAGACACTGAAGGTGAGGTCCTTTGATGCAGTTTTTACACTCTCATTTTCTCCCTGCTGTGGACTCTGTCTATACCTCTCGCTGCCTTGGTGAAGCAGCCGGCATAATCAAAGACCCCTCCCAGCCGGGTCATTCTCTCTTCTCTCCTCTCCCATCAGGTAGAAGATACAGGAGCCTGAGGGCACGTACCACCAGACTTAAGGACAGCTTCTGTCCTGCTGTGATAAGACAGTTCGCTTTTACGATGAGATGGACTCTTGACCTCACAATCTACCTTGTTGTGACTTCGCACCTTCTTGTCTACCTGCACTGCACTTCCCTGTAGCTGTGACACTTTACTCTGTACTGTTACTGTTTTTACCTGTACTACCTCAATGCACTCTACTACATCAGTGTAACTGCACTGTGTAATGAATTGACCTGTACAATCTGTATGCAAGACAAGTTTTTCACTGTACCTCAGTACAAGTGACAATAATAAACCAATACCAATGACTGCAGCATGTCCACATGGACTGCTACTTCGCCACTGCGAGAATTGTTGAGGATTTACCACACGGAAGGAGGTCATTCAGCCCATTGTGTCTTTAGCAGTGAAAAAGGAACAACCCGGCCTAATCCCACCTTCCAGAACTGGCTCTGTAGCCCTGCAGGTTACAGCTCTTCAAGACCACGTCTAGTACTGTCTAAATGTGGGGAAGGTCTCTGTCTAACCCAGCCTTCCAGCCAGTGAATTCCAGACTCCCGTTGCCCAACCCCAACTTGGGTACAAACTTTTCCTCATCTCCCCTCAAACCCTTCAACCAGTTACTTCAAATCTGTGCCCGCTGGTTTTTAATCTTACCTTTAAAGGCTTCCTATTTAGTCTGGCTCGGACCCTCCTTTTCCATGTAAGGTAAAAGCTGTTCAACTGCAAAGGCAAGGTGCGGGGATTGGGATCTGTTCTGAGGCAGCTCTTGCCTCCAGTTTCCACCTGGGCATTATTTTGGGAGCCCGTTAGTGGTGTCCCTTGCCAGCAGCCCGATGAAAATCCCACAGCACCGCATAAACCTGACCATACATTATGGGCAGTGCCTGGTTTATTGGTCCACTGAGTTATCATTTACTGCTAATATGTGAAAACGATCACAGAGCTGTACAGCACAGAAACAGGCCCTTCGGCCCACCACATCCATGCCGACCATTGTTGCCCATCCACACTAATTCCATTTGCCTGCATTATGACCATATGCCTCGCCTATTTAAGTGTTTGTCTAAATGCCTCTGAAACATAGTCATTGTATCTGATTCCATCACCTCCGCTGGCAGCATGTTCCAGATATCAACCGCTCTCCATGTAAATAAAACGTACCCCTCAGATCGCCTTTAGGATGCTTTGCCCCACCTTAAACTTGTGTACTTTCGTTTTTGATACTCCCACCACTGGAAAAAAGGTCTGACTAACTACCCTATCTGTGCCTCTCATAATCTAATATCCTTCTAATCAGGTATTGGTTTATTATTGTCACTTGTACCAAAGTACAGTGAAAAATTTGTCTTGCATACCGATCGTACAGATCAATTCATTACACAGTGCATTGAGGTAGTACAGGGTAAAACAATAACAGAATACAGAGTAAAGTGTCCAAGCTACAAGTTGCAGACAGACGATCAGGTGCAAGGTCAAACAAGGTAGATTGTGAGGTCAAGAGTCTATCTCATCGTATAAGGGAACCTTTCAATAGTCTTATCACAGTGGGACAGAAGCTGTCCTTGAGCCTGGTGGTATGTGTCCTCAGGCTCCTGTATCTTCTGCCTGATGGGAGAGGAGAGAAGAGAGAATGTCCTGGGTGGGTGGGGTCTTTGATTATGCTGGCTGCTTCACCAAGGCAGTGAGAGGTATAGACAGAGTTCATGGAGGGGAGGCTGGTTTCCGTGATGTGCTGAGCTGTGTCCACAACTCTCTGCAGTTTCTTGCAGTCCCAGGCAGGGCAGTTACCATACCAAGCCGTGATGCATCCAGATAGGATGCTTTCTGTGGTGCGTCGATAAAAGTTGGTGAGTGTCAAAGGGGACATGCCAAATTTTTTTAGCCTCCTGAGGAAGTAGAGGTGCTGGTGAGCTTTCTTGGCCGTGGCATCTGTGTGGTTGGACCAGGACAGACTATTGGTAAAGGTCACCCCTTTGCTCCAGGGGAAACAAGCCCAGCCTAACCAATATCTCCCCATAACTAAGGTCCTCCAATCCAGGCAACATCCTGGTGAGTCTCCTCCGCACTCTCATCAGTGAAGCCACGTCCTTCCTGTCGCTAGGAGCACACGATGCTCCCAAGTGCAGCCGAACTAGTGTTTTGTAAAGTTGCAACATAACATCCCAATTCTTATATTCTGTGCCTCGACCTATGAAGACAAGCATGCCTTATGCCTCCTTCACCACCCTATCTACCTGTGAGGCCACTTTCACTTCAAAAAAAATCACAGCCTTACTGGAGAAATTGGCTTGGCAAGTGTATCTTACCCACTCAGTTGCCTTGCCGTGGTCGGCGCCCGCAGTGCAGCGTGGTTGATTCGGCTGTTTAGAGGGTGACAGAGTGGCGCAGCTGGTAGAGCTGCTGCCTCACAGCACGAGAGTCCTGGGTTCGATCCTGACCTCGGGCGCTGCCCGTGTGTGTGGAGTCTGCACGCTCTCCCCGGGTTTCCTCATTCCCAAAGACGTGCGGGTCGGTGGGTTAATTGGCCACCGTAAATCGCCTCCGGTGTGCAGGTGAGCGGTGGACTTTTGGGGCGAGCTGATGGGGAGGTGGGGAGAACAAAAGATGGGATTAATGTAGGATGAGTGTAAATGGGTGGTTGATGGTCGGCACAGACTCGATGGGCTGAAGGGCCTGTTTCCGTGCTGTGTCTGCATTTGTACAGAGTGCCCTGGATGTGAGCTCACCGTGGACCTACCCAAATGTTTAAGTGATACATGTGTCGAGCACAGACTTGCCCAACAGGCATATTCCATTTGCAGGAACAGATATTGGTATTGGTTTTGGTTTATTATTGTCACTTGTACCGAGGTACAGTGAAAAACGTGTCTTGCATACCGATCGTACAGGTCAATTCATTACACAGTGCAGTTACATTGAGTTAGTACAGAGTGCATTGAGGTAGTACAGGTAAAAATAATAACAGTACAGAGTAAAGTGTCACAGCTACAGAGAAAGTGCAGTGCAATAAGGTGCAAGGTCACAACAAGGTAGATCGTGAGGTCATGGTCCATCTCATTGTATAAGGGAACCGTTCAATAGTGACCAACCTTGCAGTCTGTATCTCTGGTCTCTGTTTAATTCATTCCATTTCCAAAGAAAGCTTATGCTTCGAAATATTTCCTCCAACCCTGCTGGCCTTGATGGAACCACTAACCATGCTCTGTGCCCCCCCCCCAGTTTCAGATTACGACTGCTACTCCGTCAACGGCGACGTGGAGGCAGATCACCAAAGCGAGTTTGACAGATCGTCGACCATCCCGCGGAACAGTGACATCGCGCAGAGCTACCGGAGGATGTTCCAGACTAAGCGCCCCGCCTCGACAGCTGGACTGCCCTCGGGGATCGTGCAGAATGCCTCGGCTACGCCCGGGGTGGCCACCATCAGGCGCACCCCTTCCACCAAGCCCTCGGTGAGGCGCGCCCTGTCCAGTGCCGGCCCCATCCCCATCCGCCCGCCCATCGTGCCGGTGAAGACGCCCACGGTGCCGGACGGCCAGCCTCCCGCGCGGGTGGGCAGCGAGGAGAGCGTGTTCTTCAATGACGACACCTCACCCAACGCCCTTGAGTGCGCCAAGGCCTCGCCCAAGCGGCTGAGCCTGCCCAACGCCGCCTGGGGGGGCGGGGGCGCCGTGGAGATCTCCGTCTACCCCGGGGGCCACATGTCGAGCGAGGAGCAGCAGCAGCTCGCCGCCAACCGCCATAGCCTGGTGGAGAAGATCGGCGAGCTGGTGGCCAGCGCCCAGGCTCTGGGCGAAGGACAGTTCCCATTCCCCTCCGTGCCTCCGGCGTCGGACGACAGCCTCGGCCTCCCGCTGCCCCCGGTGTCTCCCAGCGAGGCCCCCGAAGACATGCTCACCGCCATTCGCCGGGGGGTCAAGCTCAGGAGGACCGTCACCAACGACAGGTCCGCGCCCAGGATCTTGTGATAGTGACACCATGCTTCAGAGCTGACTAGGTACTGACGGGAAAGGAGGCCGAACCAGGCCGCACGTGTCCTGAAACGAACCCTGTGTGATATGAGGAGATTGAACCAAAAGACACTGAACTCTGACTTAACAAGGCTGGTTTCCAATACAGTGCCATGAACTACCTTAAACCAAGCAAGAACAACCTACTGGTGTGGTGGAACAGAATATTTTAAATTAAGATATGGCAGATTTTAAATGCGTGTACTATTGTTCGTTAAAAGAGGAATTTAACATTTTGTTCTTTACAGATATTCTATCAGCCATTTAACTGACTCACTGTGTGACTCTCTCAGCTTTTGCAGTATCTGGTGCAAAACAAAAATGTTCTCTAATGTGCTGTGTGTAGCTTCAAACACTGTGGTGGTCTGCAGTCATCCTCGATGTGCATCAGTCCTCAATGTGCGGCCCCCCCCCCCGGCCCCCCACACAACCTGCCCCTTCCTCCGCCACGGTCACAAGGAAACGAGAGCAGGGAGGAGGAGGGGGAGAAGGTCATAAAGGGGAGAGACGTTCTGCTGGTTCAGAGGAAGGGGTGCAGGGTGGTTTCTTTGGTGCATTGTGCTTCCCTTGCATTTGTTCACGTTGTAGGGGCTGCTTCAAGATAATTTGTGAATATTGGACTGCTCCCCATCCTAACCAACCTTAAGCTAGAAGTCCTCTGTCTAGTCGGGTACTGAGTCCCAGCATTCTTGTCTTAACTTCTGCAATTGGATTTTTCAACATCTAATTATCCAATCAAATAGCTGACCTTGGCAAACGAAAGCCAACCTTTGCAGCCCTGGTGAATGGTACAAGTGGATTTTGGACTCTTCTATGGTAGATTTATTTGGACACTTGCAGACTAATGCAATCTTTTCTCTTAAAAGTAGTAATTTAGTGGTTTTCAATTGAAAGGACACCTGTGGCTGGTCAGACGGGTTATTCACTGTAAGTCTGTGGTGGGAGGTGGATCTAACCGTTCAGTCATTTAATTGTCCTGTCAGTTAACCCTTCAGCTCACCCTTTATTTGTAACAGACTTTTCAACTTGGGGAAGTAAATGATCGCTTGGGAGTGACATCTACCATTGACTTTCATTGATACAGACCTGACCAGTGAAAATGGGCCACGTCCCCTGAATTGATAGATAGATGGAAGGTAGAAATTCAATGCACAATTGGCCTTACACACTGAGGAGCGTTGGTGGAGAACAATATAGTCACTGAAAATCTAATGAAGTTTTATTTGCCAAGATATTTACCCAGACACCTGCCAGAATTTCTCAGAAGGATTGAAAGCCTTTCATCGGGTAATCTTCCCCTTTTAGATAGAGTGCTTTTATTTTTTTGTCTTGGGGAAATGGGCAAAAAATATTCTCCTCTTGAAAGGTGGGGATTGTTGACACAGGGGGCATTAAGTGCACAGGAGATCAAAGCAGCTCAACCAGTGAGACCTGTTGTTGTGTGAGCCACCTCCTGCATGAAAGACACGATTCCTCCCATAAAACCGCGCCCTCCGCTGCTTGATCCAGACGCATATTCGCCCACTTCACCCAAAAGCTGCTATTTTATATAGCAAAAAATGTCCCAGGATAATGTCACAGAGTTGTACAGCACAGAAACAGGCCCTTTGGCCCACCACGTCCATGCTGACCTTTTTGCCTGTCTGCACTAATCCCATTTACCAGCTTTAGGCCCGTTTCCCTCTACACCTGGCCTATTTAAGTGTCTGTCCAAAAGCCTCTTACACGTAGTAATTGTATCTGATCCGACCACCTCCTCTGGCAGCACGTTCCAGATATCAACCACTCTCTAAAACCTTCCCCTCAAATCCCTTTTAAAACTCCCACCTCTCACCTTAAACCAACCTCTCTTGTTTTGATACCCCTACCATGGGAAAAAGGTTCTATCTACCCTGTCTGGGCCTCGACCAAGTCACTCAGCCTCCTTCGCTCCAGGGAAAACGAGCCCAACCGATCCAATCTCTCCCCGTGACTAAAGTCCTCCAATCCAGGCAACGTCCTGGTGAATCTTCTCTGTGCTTTCTCCAGTGTAACCACATCCCTTCTACAGTGTGGTAACCAGAACCGTGCACAGTACTCCAAATGCAACCTATCTAGTGGTTTGTAAAGTTGCTACATGACGTGTTAACTCGTATGTTCTGTGCCCCACCCTATGAAGGCAAGCATGTAATTTTCCTTCTTCACCACTGTATCCAGGGTGATTACCAAGAGCTTTTAGCAAGCCAAAAAATACTATCGCCAAGCCACATTCAGAGCTTTTAGGATGGAAGATGAAATCTGTAGTCAAAGAGGCAGTTTTTAAGGAGCATCTTAAAGAAGGAAGGGTGGCCGGGTTGCTTAGGGAAGGAATTCCAGAGTTTAAGGTCTCAGTAGCCAGAGGTGGAATAATTAAATGTGGGCATGCTGACGACCAAAGCTGGCGATGTACGGATAGGGATCACAAGAGGGATTTTGGAAGGTGTGGAAAGAGGGATGTGAGAATTGTAAAATCAAGGCAATTACTTAATCAGGGTCCAGGGAAGCTCAGTGATCAAGGGGTGAAGGGAACTCAGTGCAAGTTGGGACACAAGGAGTTTTGGATTGGCTCCTGCAGAAGGGAGATCAGTTGGAATCAGGGAGGGTTACAAAGGCTTCAATGTGTGCTTTGACCTACCCAACTGAATCCTCCCAGAAGAGAAGGAGGTGTCAGCTGTAGATGGGCTGAGGCAATGTAGAGTCAGATGATGCCAAGGATGTGGAAATAATTGTTCATAGTGGTGATGTGGTCTCTGTCTCTCTCCCTCTCTCTCTCTGTGTCTCTGTCTCGGTCTCTATCTGTCTCTCTCTCTCTGTCTCGGTCCCCCTCTCTCTCTCTCTTGCTATGTATGTCTCTGTTTCTGTCTCTGTCTCTCTCTCTGTCTCTCTCTCTCTCTCTCTCTATCTCTCTCTCTCTCAGAATCCTCACTCTCATCCCATGGATTGTAACTACACATGTGCACTGTTACTGGAATCCTGTAACTGTCCCATGATGCCAATTCCAGTACCCAGATCACTAAATGCAAGAGAGGAGAGCCTTGGTCAGATTCATGTATTACTGGGGTTAGGAGAAGGACCAAGGGTTCAACTGCAACTGATGTCCTTGTTTTGGGCATTCCAAGGCAGTAACCAGCACATACTGTTAGATGTTACTGGAATAAAGCAGATCGGAGACGTGCACTTTTATTTGGGCAGCAGACAGTTTTCAGTGTTTGAAAATCAAAAACAAAATGCAGTTGCTGGAAATCTGAAATAAAAGCAGAAGCTGGGAACATTCGGCAGGTCAAAGACCTGAAACGTTGACTGTTTCTCTCTCTGCAGACGCTGCCTGACCCGCTGAGTGTTTCCAGCAATTCTCTTTCCAGTTTACTTTCTACTCTTCAAACCAGACTATTGAGAACCCCCTAGTTTCTGTTTGACCAGTGTGCTCTGGAGAGCTTGTCCTTTTCTTTCCTCTTGTGTGAGTAGACATGGATTACTTGGATTTTCCAGGTGTGCGAAGGAACTGCTGGAGTTACCTAGTTAACACTGCACAGTTGACCGGTGTACAGCACAGTAAAAACTGAGCTCTTTGTCAACCCCACACTGCCTGTGGCTTTCACAGTTATCTGGGACTGAATCAAAGGGGCTGCCCACTTATCAGGGGGGTGAGACAAGACCTGCATCCCCCTCCCTTCCATCATTGTCGGAAAGGTGACAGCAATTCTGCTCGTTGAACCAGTGATTGTGATGCTGCTGAATTAGAATTTCATCCTTTTTAATAGTTTTCAGTACAACTAAGTCTCTCACTTGGGCATTTCAGAAGACAGATAGCTGTATTGCTTGTGGTTTTGGCTTTACGTATAACCATAGCCAGTAGGATTTCCGTCACTAAATCACATTACTTCACTATTTGGATTGCTCGTCTAATCCATGAACACTTAATGCTATCTTTTAAAACTGGATTCAAAATCAAGAAAAACTGCTGTGGAATTTGCACTGGCTTTCTCTGGATTATTAATCCAGTTCTCCGCATTGCTAGTCCGCCTCCAGATAACCCAGTTGATTGGTAACAGTTCAGACATACAGGTTACCCGATTGGTCATGAAGCTTTACTCGGTTTCAGTCTCCCCTTGAAACGACCCGAGAGGCAGGAGAAGTTTGGTGAGGGATCTCCCCAGGAATGTCAATCCTTCTTTTCACCTTTCAGCCACTGACTGAATTTTCCCAAATTTTCAGCTTAGAAATCTGTCATTCCTGACTTCCACTTGGACCTTTGGTATTATTGGCCACAATTGCTTCAGTAACTCAAGGGTAGGAAATGATCATTTCGGTAAGGTTGTCTTGCATTGCAGAGCAAAAAAGCACCGTGCTTGCCCACGTCTTTTCTTGAGAAAGATGACCTGGTAATCTGTTTCAGTGATGCTGGTTGAGGTATAAGGTGTGGCAGGGCTAATGCAAGAGTTTGCCAACGCTGTTTTGAATTGCAGCATAAGAATCACATTGGCCCAAGATGGTACCTTTTGCAATGTAGCACTTTATATTTCATTGGAACACCAGTCCGGATTATGTGCTCAGATCTTTGGAAAGGAATTGGACTTACAGCCCCCTGACTCAAAAGCGTGAGAGCAACTCTTAAAGGACAAGGCTCACCTCAGTAGTATTGGACAGTTAGGTCCCAAGGAGTGAGGAATGTGCTGGTTAATGCCATTGTTGAACAGTGGGCAGACAGACACCCTCAAAACACATTGTGATGTGCAGCACAATCAGAGCGAAGCTTAGATTCTACATCACCCTTAAATGATTGCTTAATGGAAATTGTTCATATTTATTAGCTAGATATTTGAAAAATAATGTGCGTGAGAAATTGTATGATTCATTAGTCATTGTATAATCCTTTATCATTTGCAGGGAAAAAGGTTTTTAATATTACATTGATGTTTCCAGAAAATGAAAATTGTGATTTTTAATAGCTTTTTAGATTTTGTTTTGAACGTTTTGACATCTGCCTGAAAGGCACTTTTTGTGCAAACATTTCACGTTTTATTCATCTCAGCCAAAGCTGAAGCAGCACTGAGAAGGGGTGAGTGTACACCGGCAGGATGCCTGCGCCAGTCCTGGAGTCTGCAGTCGAATGGAGACGCAAGAGACTGCAGATGCTGGGAACTGGAGCAATGAAACGAACTCAGTGGGTCAGGCAGCGTCTGCAGAGTCCCCGATGCAGGGTCTCGACCCAGAACGTCGACCATCCCTCTGCCTCCACGGACGCTGCCTGACCCAGTGAGTTCCTCCAGCAGGTTGTGTCTCGCTGGTGTCAGCAGCGTTGGCCAGATTCGGACACCGGCAGCCGTTTCAGCGCTTGGGAGTATTCCCATTCTGTCTGGCGTGCGGGCAAGCACCAAGAGACCATTGTATGGGCAGGAATGAGTGTGGCCATGTTGACCTCTTGCTGACCTTTCCTTTGCCATGCCAACGTTCTGCCCCATGCTCAAAAAGGGGGTGAGCTGTTAGAGGGCTGTTGCTCCACTGTGAGCCCATCCCGAGAAGAGTTGACAAATGCAATGGACCCCGTTGAGATGCACGTGCTTAACCCACCCTTACGTTTGCATCCATGTAAGTGACCAGCTCAGCCTTCAGCGATGATCATTTATTTTTAATCCAGCAGGGTGAGAAAATAATTCAGTGGAAGAGAAATGAACCTAACTAGAGGCAGACACTGATGCTGTGACTTTGCCTGACCTTTGTGACAAGGGTCACTGCGATGGTTCAGGGTCGTGTGATGCTGGGCCCTGTTTTAAAACTTGCCTCGTGGCATCAGATCTAATAAGTTCACTTTAAGCAACGTTTTATATTGTTACAGTTGTGCAATAATTTAATAAATACATCAGGATGCAAATCCCTTGCGAGTTTCGGCTTAAAAGAAATGTTGGGGACAAAGTAGTGGTCGAGTTGTTGAGTATTCCTCTCCAGTGGGATTTCTCCCCAGTTTTCCGACATTTGAGTTCCCAAAGATGGGGCGCGGGGTATGGGATGGTGGGCTACATCGCTGGGAAGGGCAGTTTGGGGTGGAGGGAATTGTAGGGAAGGGGACACGGAGGAGGGCAAGGTTTGGAGTGCTGGGGTACCAGGAGAGAGCAGGGTTTGGGATGCTGAGGCAGACTTCGGTGTGGATGCCAGGGAACTGACTTAGTTATGAAGATGTTCATTCTGCTGGTGATGCTTGTTATCTGGGAGATGCATACCTTTGGAGAAGGTACTGAGGGCAGTGTGTGATTCACCACCCACCCGCTGGTGTAGAGCAGATAGTACATATTTTTTATGAGGTTTTCCAAAATAATTCCTGTATAATTGCATCCACCCGTAAAACATATTTCGTTTCAGTTCTTATTTCCTTTCTGCTTCATCTGATTGTGAATGAATCCAGCCTCCTGAGCCAGCTGGTTAGGGGGAGAGTGGGAGGAGGGTTGGAGGTAGAGTTGGCAGTGTGAATGAGTGTAGGGGCGTTACCAGTGGTTGGATAGAAAGAGCAGGCCTAGCCGGAAAAGGCGAACAGCTGGTTATCATTGGAGACAGGGAAGGACATGAGGTATTCCATCATTTAATCGGAAACGTTTATGACCGTTAAACAAAGTGACAGTGATGGTTAAGCACTACAACTTGCATTTAATGGGGCCCCTCGAAAGGCAAGCATCAATTTTTGTTGCTGAAATGAGCCAAGTTTTGTGTTATTATGTGAGATTCTAGGACTGTTGGCTGTATTGCAAATCGACAATTATATTATGGCTCATGCTTTATTAGTGACCAAGTAAGCCAGCATTTTTGTTTGTTGGACAGAGTTCTGTGTTTGCAAGTACTGTGTTGAGGCCAGGAACTGTTGCTCGGGCAGTTCCACTCCCTGCCAGCAGTTGGCGACGTGCTGCAGCTCTCCTGCAAGGGCAGATCAGAATTGAAGGGTTTAAACCTTCCTACAATGAGGGTGCATCCTACAGTGACAGGGCCAATCAGCCTGGTTAGGATTAAGGTTAGGAGTTAGGGTGTCTGTTTGCAGACATCAGGGCGATTGCCCCTCTTGTATTTGCCCTTCTCATCACCTGGGAATACCAGCCTCACTGCCAAATACCACGTCTTCATTGCCTTTGTCCTTGATGTTCCCAGATTTGCCTTGACGTTCCCAGACTGCAGTTATACTGGAGAGTTCAGGCTAAGTTCAGACAGGTTAGGGTTAGGCAATAGGGAAAGAGGAAAGAAATGCCAAATGTGTCCTTTTATTCATTTCAAATGGGCAGAGCAGGGGTTAGGGGTGCGGTGTGTTAAGTTCAGCCAAATTCCCAGTCTGTTGGGACACTGCTGCTGAGATACATGTGGACGAGCCTTGACCTCTGACACCACCGTAGGCTGCGATGTGTCCGTGGTCACTCAGGCCCTCAGAGGGAGAACGGCCACTTGCCATGAAGTACTGGGCAAAGACACCAGAGCCTGTAATAGCAGAACACTCACACAGTCACCAGCACCTGAGTGTGAAGAGGGGATGATTTAACAATAAATACTGCCAGGTGGGTCGACCCTTTGGGTGAGGCGTGACTGGAGAGCTGCACGGTACCTCAGGGCTGCTGAGTTCGGATTTCACCCGCGTTTGAGCAGATAAAGATCTGTTACTGTCACAAGGGGGTTAAAACAAAACTACTGCCTGAAAATCCGACCACTGCAGTTCTCTCCCTGAACATCCTATGTGTGGCTTGGCGTCAGTGTTTGTCTTTGGTGCTATAGAAGTGCAAAATATTGTCAAGGAAATATGGGTTGCTGGTGGTGACGTTAGGTTGGTCTAACTTCAACTGAGAATGGCAGATCCCAGAGAGAAGATATTTCTCATATTAGTGCATGCCCTGGATTGTTTCAGGTTTATCCTGATTAATCTCCACCTTGTGTTTATTTTTTTAATCTGCAGGGCCCGGAGGTTTTCTGCTCTTGCATTAAACAGCCTTTTTGTTTTAAGATTGCCACTTGCCAGAAGTATTTCTCGAGGGGGTCAGGGGTCCAGAGGGCGGTGCTGTGGTTTGCAGAACTTCCTGGGAAGGAACCTCCCCGGCGATGGTAAAGGGCAGGGAAAGCCAGGCTTTCCCCCGGCTCGCTCAGCCAAGCAGCGGCCAGCAGGACGGTCACAGTGGCCGGCACGGTCAGGGACCAGGCGCACGCCGCAAAGAGTGGCAAGCCTCCATTCCCACCGCACGTTCCCAAGCCCCCGGCTGACCCCCTTGTCCCACCCTCGCCGTACAAAGAGCAGGGCCGCCATCACCTCACCAAAAATATTCGAAGAGCAGGGAGAGGATCTCTGCCATGGTAGCAGCCATTCACATTCTTCCCCACCCCACCCTCCTCATTTTTTTTGTACAATAAAAAAAATTAAACACTGAAGTGAAGTAATGTTACTGTTGCTGTTGGTAACCGTCATTTAATTTATTTTCGGTGCCCCCCCCCTTTCCACCCCATTTTGTAATATTATAATCATGTAAATTTGTTTACTCTCACCGCCTGAAGCCTCAATCGCACTGTGATGTTCCCAGTATTAATAAAGCTGTACTGTACAAACCTATCAGCCTAAGTTTCTTCTCCCCCCTTCTGTCTCCTTCCCAATTTTCTCCCCACCCAACTTCCCTTTCAAGAGGAGCACAAACGCCCCATTTTCCTGTGGTGTGCAAGGTGCTTGGCAAGGACAATCCTGAGTGCGAGCTCTTGAATCCCGAGTGTGGGTGCTCCTGAGCATCGATAGGATTCCTACACCCAGCAGACTAAATAAACCTTGAGTGCCGTGTCCGCGGCGGGTAGACCGGTGTTTGCGCTGGCTCTTACTGAGGTATTTCCCTCAGCACTGACAGTAACCAGCAGAGAATGTAAGGGCTACAGATGCTGGGATCTGGATGATAAAACCACACTGATACCAGAGGAACTCAACAGGCCGGGCAGCATCCGTGGAGAAAAGCAAGGCGGTCAACATTTCTGGTCAGGACCCTTCTTCAGGACCGAAGATAGGAAAAGCGGGAAGCCCAATATATAGGGGGGAAAAGCAGAGCAGTGATAGGTGGACAAAAGAGGGGAGGCAGGGTAGTGATAGATGCTGGTAAGAGATAGTGATAGGTATGAGGGAGGAGGAGAGAGCAGATCCACTGGGGGATGGGTCAAAGGTAAGGAGAGAGAGGGAAGAAAAAGCTGAAAAAAGAGGCTAGGAATGAGAAGAAGCTTGGTTGGGGGGGACGTTGTGGGGAGGGGGGGTGAGGATTACCTAAAGTGAGAGAATTCAGTGTTCATGCTGTTAGGCTGCAAGGTTCCAAGACAGAAAATGAGGTGCTGTTCCTCCAGTTTGCACTAGGACTTCTCCTGGCAGCGGAGGAGGCCGAGGACTGACATATCGGTGATGGAGTGGGAGGGGGAGTTGAAGTGACTGGCAATGGGGAGATGCAGATCTTGGTTACGGACAGAGTGCAGGTGTCCTGCGAATTGGTCACCTAGTCTGCGTTTGGTCTCGCCGATGTAGAATGTAGCTCCAGTGGTTTGAAGTGAACCAGAACCATTACTTGGACACTGATGCTGGCTCTTGGAATTGGTCCACGGACACCAGAGTTGTTACTCATGTAGGTACGTGGGAAATCCAGCAGCAGTGGGTGAGCACGGTGGCACAGCTGGTACAGCCGCTGCTTCTCAGCGCCGGAGACCCAAGTTCAATCCTGACCTCGGGCGCGCTGTGTGCGTGCGGAGTTTGCAACTTGTCCAGGAGACCGTGTGGCTTGCCTCACACATCCCGACGTGCGGGCCGGTAGGTTCATTGCATGTTGCCCCAAGTGTATCGGTGACTGGAGGGAGTTGATGGGAATGAGGGGAGAATAAAGTGGCATTAAAGTAGATTGAGTGTAAATGTGTGTCTCAGTGGGTGTGTTTCCATTCAGTATGACTTTTAATGGGGCTGATCTACTGGCAATGAAATTGAGAGTCACTGGCATAGATGCAGCAACAGTCAGTCCCACTGGCATGGACGCTGATACTCAGTTGTACTGGATTAGATCCATGGATACAGACGCTGCCTGTTAGTAGGGTAAACGCACGGACATCAGCACTAACCGTTCCTGAGAGAAATCCGTGGACAGTGGCACTGCCAAGGATTTAAAGTTGCAGTGAGGGATGTGTCCAGGTACTCTGGAGGGAGCTGTGAAGTGCAATAAAAGCAGCAAAAGCTGATGGTTTTAAACGTTCGCACGAGTCGGGATGGGCCGAGTCACACACAGTGGCGTGCAAAAGTTTGGGCACCCCCTGGCCAAAATTTCTGTTACTGTGAATAGCTAAGCGGGTAAAAGACGACCTGATTTCCAAAAGGCATAAAGTTAAAGATGACACATTTCTTTAATATTTTAAGCAAGATTACTTTTTTATTTCCATCTGTTACATTTTCAAAATAACAAAAAATGAAAAGGGCCCGAAGCAAAAGTTTGGGCACCCTGCATGGTCAGTACTTAGTAACACCCCCTTTGGCAAGTATCACAGCTTGTAAACGCTTTCTGCAGCCAGCTAAGAGTCTTTCAATTCTTGTTTGGGGGATTTTCGCCCATTCTTCCTTGCAAAAGGCTTCTAGTTCTGTGAGATTCTTGGGCCGTCTTGCATGCGCTGCTCTATTGAGGTCTATCCACAGATTTTCAATCATGTTTAGGCCGAGGGAACCGTGAGGGCCATGGCAAAACCTTCAGCTTGTGCCTCTTGAGGTAGTCCATTGTGGATTTTGAGGTGTGCTTAGGATCATTATCCTGTTGTAGAAACCATCCTCTTTTCATCTTCAGCTCTTTTACTGACGGTGTGATGTTTGCTTCCAGAATTTGCTGGTATTTAATTGAATTCATTCTTCCCTCTACCAGTGAAATGTTCCCCGTGCCACTGGCTGCAACATAAGCCCAAAGCATGATCGATCCACCCCCGTGCTTAACAGTTAGAGAGGTGTTCTTTTCACCAAATTCTGCACCCTTTTTTCTCCAAACATACCTTTGCTCATTGCGGCCAAAAAGTTCTATTTTAACTTCATCAGTCCACAGGACTTGTTTCCAAAATGCATCAGGCTTGTTTAGATCATCCTTTGCAAACTTCTGATGCTGAATTTTGTGATGATGACACAGGAAAGTTTGGATCCACAAAATCCATAATGGACTACCTCAAGAGGCAGAAGCTGAAGGTTTTGCCATGGCCCTCACAGTTCCCTCGACCTAAACATGATTGAAAATCTGTGGATAGACCTCAAAAGAGCAGTGCATGCAAGATGGCACAAGAATCTCACAGAACTAGAAGCCTTTTGCAAGGAAGAATGGGTGAAAATCCTCCAAACAAGAATTGAAAGACTCTTAGCTGGCTACAGAAAGTGTTTACAAGCTGTGATACTTGCCAAAGGGGGTGTTACTAAGTACTGACCATGCAGGGTGCCCAAAATTTTGCTTTGGGCCCTTTTCCTTTTTTGTTATTTTGAAACTGTAAAAGATGGAAATAAAAAAGTAATCTTGCTTAAAATATTAAAGGAATGTGTCATCTTTAACTTTATGCCTTTTGGAAATCAGGTCATCTTTTACTCGCTTAGCTATTCACAGTAACAGAAATTTTGACCGGGGGTGCCCAAACTTTTGCACGCCACTGTATGTCAGAAAGATAGCGAATTTCCTGTATGCTCAGTGTCATAGAACACAACAGCACAGCAACAGGCCCTTCAGCGCACCATGTCCGTGCCGAACATGATGCGTACTCCCTTCTGCCTGCATGTGGTCCGTATCCCCCCATTCTCTGCACATCCATGTGCCTGTCCAAAAGCCTCTTAAACACCTCTATCAGACCTGCTTGCACCACCACCCCTGACAGTGCATTCTAGGCACCCACCACTCTCTGTGTAAAAAATAGACTCGCCCCACACATCTCCTTTGAACTCTCCCTCTCACCATAAATGCATGCCCTCTAGTATAAGACATTTCGACCCTGGGGAAGATACCTGCTGTCTATCTATGCCTCTCATAATCTTATAAACTTCTATCAGGTCTCCCCGCAGCCTCTGCCGCTCCAGAGAAAACATCCTGAGTTTGTCCAACCTCTCCTTATAGGACATGCCCTCTAATCCAGGCAGCGTCCTTGTAAACCTCTCCTGCACCCTCTCCAAAGCCTCCACATCCTTCCTGTAATGGGGCAACCAGAGTTGAATTCAATACTCCAGATGCGGCCTGACCAGAGTTTTATCAAGCTGCAACATAACTCCCTGACTCTTGAACTCGATGCCTCGACTGATAAAGGCGAGCGTGCCGTACGCCTTCTTTACCACTTTATCAACCTGTGCGGCCACTTTCAGGGAGCTATGGAGGCCAAGATCCCTCTGTACATCAACACTGTTGAGGGTCCTGCCACTAACTGTGTACTTTCCCTTTACATCTGATCTCCCAAACTGCAACAGCTTACACATTGTAATCCTTGCAGCATTAGTTCTGGCCAACAGCAAAACGCTAAGGTGAACTACTGAAGCAGCAAGATCCTATTCACAAAGAATGGGCCGACGTTGTTGCAGAACACTTTCACTTTGGGGCATTGTCAAAAGCTAACAGAGATGCCAATCAGAATGAAGAACTCTGCCAGACGGCAAATCAGGAAGTAAAAACAGGATCTTAATCTTTAATTAAACCTATGCGGAAAGTAAAATTAATCTTGAGATGTTTGCATTAAAATTCAGATAAAAACTGAAATATCAAAACAATCTCTAAAATTAGAAAATAAAACTTACAGGATGAGAGAAGTTGTAATAATTACAACTTAAAACTTCATTTGGACTTGATTCACGAGGCAAAATATTTCAATTGCTTCACAATGGGACTGCTCTGTAAGTAGATGAAGTCCTTCGGTTCTAATCGTGTGCATGTGAAGTTTCCAAGGAGGCTTCCATCAAAAGGAGAGGGGAAAGGACGGCTAATTCAGGAAATCTGGAATAAAACATCGAAAATTCTGGAAACACTCCTGCTCATCTGTGGTGAGAGAAACAGAGTTGATGTTTCAGGTCAGTGACATTTCCTCAGAAGCAGAACATGCTAGAAATGTTTGGAGTTGCAGAGAAGGGGCGAGAGATGGGGAGAACAGTGGGGATGGGGGCCAAGGGAGAGGAAATAGTGTGGAAATGGTTTTGGTCAATAGCTTTGTTTCTTTTGGTCTTTACCCATTCACTTTGTTCCCCCACGCCCACCCTCCAGCCCTCTCTGCTTCAACTTAAAACACATTCAATTTCTTTTTTTTAAAAAAATGACAAGTAAAAGAACTACATATCCTGGAAATCTGGACTACAGACCTTCCCTCACCGTCCCTGCGACCTGGACTTGTTTCACTTCTTCCAATGAAGTGTCCCCACCTGAAACATTAACTGCTTCTCCCTCCACAGATGCTGCCTGACCTGCTGAGTGTTTCCAGCATTTTCTCTTTTTATTTTCCTGTGGTAATATGCCCATCAGCAGTCACAGTTAAATGTTGCGTTTGAAAGAAACCGTTGTGAGCAGTTCATAAGGTCCCAGCTACAGGCATGCCAGATTTCAGCCTAATATAATACTCCGCACTGTAAACTTGGCAAAATGAACAGGAGAGCATTAAGAAATGTCCAAAGGAGATCTTAATGTCTTGCAAAATCTGTTTGTATTCCCAAGAGGCAGGAATACTCCACGCCAGGCAACAAATCTCCAGCTCTTGATGACATATGTAGTCAGAGACAATGAATAATCCTTGTTATTCCAAAATCCGGCAAGGATCCGGATGACTGGATGGAACTGCAGACAGAGCTTCGAGAGGGAAACGTGCAAAACATTTGCGAGAGATATCAAAGGAAGCACAAACGTTAATTTAAGGAAAATAGAGTGGTCGGGAGAAATGTGGGTCCCTGGGAAAGCGATAGCATTGCCATGATGAAGGAACATAATGGATGAGCAGGGGCAAGCGATGGGTATAACATGGAACAGCACAGCACAGGAACAGGCCCTTCAGCCCACCGTGTCTGTGCTGAACACGGTCCCTACACATGGTCCATACCCCTCCGTTCCCTGCTATTCATGCGTCAGTCTAAAAGCCTCTATCGTATCTGCTCCCACTACTACCCCTAGCAACAGTTCCAGGCACCCACCACTCTCTGTGTAATAAAACTTGCCCTGAATATCTCCTTTAAGCGTTCCCCCTCTCACCTTAAATGCATATCTTCTACTATTTGACATTACTGCCCTGGGAGAAAGATCCTGTCTGTCTACTCGATCTCTGCCTCTCATAATTTCATTAGCTTCTATCAGGTCTCCACTCAGCCTCTGACGCTCCAGAGAAAACACCCCGAGTTCGTCCAACCTCTCCTTATAGCTCATACCGTCTAATCCAGGCAGCGTCCTGGTGAACCTCTTCTGCACTCTCTCCAAAGCCTCCACCTCCTTCCTGTAATGGGGCAACCAGAACTGCATGCAATACTCCAAGTGCGGCCTAGCCCAGGGTTTTATACAGCTGCAACATGACTTCCTGACTCTTACACTCAATGCCCTGGCCAATGAAGGCGAGCGTGCCTTATGCAATACAATGAAAGTGGAGGAAGTGTTCTGCAAGCCCATGGAAGCTAATATTGAATCAGATAAGCTGGATTTCCAACATAACACCAGCCAATACAATGTTAATGAGGAAAATAATGGCCCCAAACAGTGACAGATCCCCCGGAGCTGGCAGTTTCTTTGCCAAGGCTTCAATCTACTCACAGCCTGAAATAGTTAATCCCCATCCAATGTTCCTACAGCAACCACCTTTCTGTAATTGGTCAAACCCTCTTGTAATTATCTTGTTATGAGAGCTTTGTGTATTTAGATACAACGCCTTGAAATTTTCACCAGTTTTCCTTGAATTGGTTCTGTTTACTGATGCATTACCATTACTGGTATAAAGACCATAAGATAGAGGAGCAGGATTAGGCCATTCAGCCCATCGAGTCTGCTCCGCCATTCAATCATGGATGATTTTTTTATCAACCCCATTCTCCTGCCTTCTCCCCGTAACCCTTAACTCCCTTTACCAGTCAATCTCTGCCTTAAATACACCCAATGACTTGTCCCCAAACAGGCCTCTGTGGCATCAAATTCCACAGATTCACCACCCTTTGGCTAAAGAAATTCCTCCTTATCTCAGTTTTAAAGCGACATCCCTTTATTCTGAAGCTGCGCCCTCAAATCCTCGACTCACCCACTGATGGAAACATCCTCTTCACGTCCACTCTGTCCAGGCCTTTCAGTATCCGGTAGGTTTCAATGAGATTCCCCCCCCTCATCCTTCTGAACTCCATCGAGTACAGGCCCAGATGCTCCTCATACGTTAAGCCTTTCATTCCTGCGATCATTCTTGTGAACCTTCTCTGGACCGTCCCCAGGGCCAGCATTGAATGTATTGACTGTTCCTGGGTTGTGTTCACAGGTACTGATGTTGAGTCTTACTGAGGTGGATCTATGGATCGTCCTTGATCATTGGCAATTCCTCTCCCTGCCCTTGATCCCTCAGCACTGAACTGTTACTTAGGGAGATACCTGGAGCTGTTACAGGGGTGGACACGTGAATGTTGGGATTATTACAGCGGTAAATACCTGGACACTGGCACTCATTGATGCAAACAGCTTGAGATGAGATGAGATATATCTTTATTAGTTACATGTACATTGAACCACACAGTGAAATGCACCTTTTGTGTAGAGTGTTCTGGAGTCCAGCCCACACGTATCACCACACTTCCAGCGCCAACGTAGCATGCCCACAACTTCCTAACCCGTATGTCTTTGGAATGTGGGAGGAAACCGGAGCACCCGGAGGAAACCCACGCAGACACGGGGAGAAGGTACAAACTCCTTACAGACAGCGGCCGGAATTGAACCCGGGTCGCTGGCGCTGTAATAGCATTACGCAAACCGCTACGCTACCGTGCCTGCCCTGTAAGTGGTATGGGATAAATGTACACAAGCACTACCTGCTTGAGTAAATCCATGGATGCAGACTATTAACAGAGTAGGTACATCGACATATTACTGTTGCCACAGAGCTGGTTTCTGTTTTAGATTAGGGTCATAGAGTCATGCAGCACAGAAACAGGCCCTTCGGCCCAACTTGTCCATGCTGACCGAGATGTCTATCTGAGCTAGTCCCATTTGCCGGCATTTGGCCCATATCCCTCTAAACCTTTCCTATCCGTGTACCTGTCCAATTGACTTTTAAGCACTGTAATTGTACCCACCTCTACCACTTCCTCTGGCAGCTCGTTCCATCTTCCCACTGCCCTCTGTGTGGAAAAGTTGCCCCTCAGGTCCCCCTTTCCCCTCTCACCTTAAACCCATTCCGTCTAGTTTTAGACTCCCCCACCCTGGGAAAAAGAATGCAACCATTCACCTTATCAGTGCCTCTCATTATTTTATAAACCTCGATAAGGTCACACCTCAGATTCCTTTGCTCCAGGGAAAGAGAAGTTTGCAGTCAATGCTGGTGTTGGAGCGATAAACGTGGCTGCTGAACCACAGAAACCAACACTAATCGACGATTTCTGAGATAGATCTATGAATGTGGGTGCTGATTGTGCTTGGCAGAGATCCTGAACTTATTATTTAGTGCGATTTAGACTTCCTGCTCTGAAAGTTTTTTTTATAAATGCCAGATAGAACATAGAACATCGAACAATTACAGCACAATTCAGGCCCTTCGACTCACAAAGCTGTGCCAAGCATGTCCCTACCCTAGAAATTACTAGACTTACCCATAGCCCTCTATTTTACTCAGCTCCATATACCGATCTAACAGTCTCTTGAAAGACCCTATCGTATCCGCCTCCACCACCGTTGCCGTCAGCCCATTCCACACACTCACCACTCTCTGAGTAAAATACTTACCCCTGACATCTCCTCTATATCTACTCCCCAGCACCTTAAACCTGTGTCCTCTTGTGGCCACCAATTCAGCCCTGTGGAAAAGCCTCTGACTATCTACCCTATCAATATCTCTCATCATCTTATACACCTCAATCAGGTACCCCCTCATCCTCCGTCTCTCCAAGGAGAAAAGGCCGAGTTCCCTCAACCTGCTTTCATAAGGCATGGTCCGCATTCCAGGCAGCATCCTTGTAAATCTCCTCTGCACCCTCTCTATGGCTTCCACATCCTTCCTGTAGTGAGGTGACCAGAACTGAGCACAGTACTCCAAGTGGGGTCTGACCAGGGACCTATATAGCTGCAACAATACCTCCCGGCTCCTAAATTCAATTCCCCTATTGATGAAGGACAATACACTATATGCCTTCTTAACCACAGAGTCAACCTGCGCAGCTGCTTTGAGTGTCCTATGGACTCAGACCCCAAGATCCCTCTGATCCTCCACACTGCCAAGAGTCTTACCATTAAGACTATATTCCGCCAACATATTTGACCAACCAAAATGAACCACTTCACACTTATCTGGGTTGAACTGCATCTGCTACTTCTCAGCCCAACTCTGCATCCTATCTATGTCCCTCTGCAACCTCTGACAGCCCTCCAAACTATCCACAACACCCCCAACTTTCGTGTCATCTGCAAACTTACTAACCCACCCCTCCACTTCCTCATCCAGGTTGTTTATAAAAATCACAAAGAGTAAGGGTCCCAGTACAGATCCCTGAGGTACACCACTGGTCACCGACCTCCACTCAAAATACGACCCTTCAACAGCCACTCTTTGCCTTCTGTGGGCCAGCCAGTTCTGGAGACACACTGCAATGTCCCCTTGGATCCCATGTCTCCTCACCTTCTCCATAAGCCTCGCATGGGGCACCTTATCAAACGCCTTGCTGAAATCCATATACACTTTCAAACCCTGTGGGGACCCTTTTTGAATTATTTTCAAAATCTCTGATTTGGGGACTAAAATGCAGATATTGGCTGACACTGTTACGTTTTTCAAGGTTTTCCCTTGCTGTTTCTTCTATCTAACAGCTTCGGGTTTTGGTAGTGGGGGTAGATTTTTTTTTGTATTAAAGTATTTCAATTTTTTTCTTTCCTTATTAACTAACTACTATATGTGATTATTGATTTAGAGTATTGTAATCCTAAGTACGACTTATTACAATGTATTCAGTAGTATTTTTACTTCCTTTTTTGATGCATTTAGTCTGTATTTTTTTATGGATTTAATAAAAATATTGTAAGGAGAAATCCATATACACTACATCTACTGCTCTCCCTTCATCGATGTGTTTAGTCACATCCTCAAAAAATTCAATCAGGCTCGTAAGGCAGGACCTGCCCTTAACAAAGCCATGCTGACTATTCCTAATCATATTATACCTCTCCAAATGTTCATAAATCCTGCCTCTCAGGATCTTCTCCATCAGCTTACCGACCACTGAGGTAAGACTCACCGGTCTATAATTTCCTGGGCTATCCCTACTCTCCTTCTTGAATAAGGGAACAACATCCGCAACCCTCCAATCCTCCGGAACCTCTCCCGTCTCCATGGACAACGCAAAGATCATCGTCAGAGGCTCCGCAGTCTCCTCCCTCGCCTCCCACAGCAACCTGGGGGACATCTCATCTGGTCCCGGCGACTTACCTAACTTGATGCTTTCCAAAAGTTTCAGCATCACCTCTTTTCTAATATCTACATGCTCAAGCTTTTCAGGCCACTGCAAGTCCCCACTACAATCCCCCAGATCTTTCTCCGTGGTGATACGATTATATAAAATAGGTGTTCATATGGTTGAGGTTAAATAATAGAATGGATGGAGAATTGGTAAAAGGATAAAGCAAACCAAATAGTAGGAAAAATTAAGGCTTCTTCATGCTGCAAATACATCACCAAAGGCTCTTACAAATTTCTATAGATGTACGGTGGAGAGCAATATGACTGGTTGCATCACCGCCTGGTACGGAGGCTCCAATGCACAGGATCACAAGTGGCTGCAGAGGGTTGTAGACTCAGCCAGCTCCATCACGGACACAACCCTCCCCTCCATCGAGGACATCTTCAAGAGGCGGTGCCTCAAGAAGGCGGCATCCATCACCAAGGACCCTCAGCATCCAGGACATGCCCTCTTCTCGTTACTACCATCGGGGAGGAGATACAGGAGCCTGAAGACCCACACCCAACGATTCAGGAACAGCTTCTTCCCCTCTGCCATCAGATTTCTGAACAGTCCACGAACTCACGAACACTACCTCATTATTCTTTTTTTGCACTATTTATTTATTTTTGTAATTTATCGTGATTGTACGTCTTTGCACTGTACTGCTGCCGCAAAACAGCAAATTTCACGTCATCTGTCAATGATAATAAATCTGATTCAGATTCTGATTCTGCAAGGTTCCTGCTGGTGACTACTGCCCTCAGCTATTTTTTCAAGTCTATTGCTCACTTAACAGGCGGAGGTTAATGGACCCAATTTTGCTGATGGCACAAAATGAAGTGGGAAACTGAGGAGGATGCAAACTGAAGTTGCAGTAGAGAGGGCGTAAAGGTGCAGATGCAGGGAAAAGTGAAGCTACCAACTTCAACAGGAAGGATAGAAAAGTAGAATCATTTTTAAATGGTAAGACACTGAGAGATGCAGGCCGCGTAACGGTCTACAGCGCCAGCCACCCGGGTTCAATTCCGGCCGCTGCCTGTAAGGAGTTTGTATGTTCTCCCCGTGTCTGCACGGGTTTCCTCCAAGTGCTCTGGTTTCCTCCCACATTCCAAAGATGTACGGGTTAGGAAGTTGTGGGCATGCTATGTTGGCGCCGGAAACGTGGCGACACTTGCGGGCTGCCCCCAGAACACCTTACGCAAAAAAAGATGCATCTCACTGTGTGTTTCGATGTACACGTGACTAATAAAGAAATCTTATCTTCGATGTCTAAATATGGAAAGATCTTGGCACACGTGTACAAATTGAAGGCAAGCCAAGTCAAGTCAAGTTTATTGTCATGTGCACAGGTACAGCAAGTTACAGAACAATGAAAAACTTGCTTGCAGGTGTAAACAACACCCAGGACATAAATTATACATAAAAATTATACCATACAGTGAGAAAAAAAGACCGTGCCAGGAGCAAGACCTTAGTGCAAAAAGAAACAAAGACACCAAAGATAAGTCCATGATCGTGCAAGAGGTGGTCCGTGGTGTTCTGTTGCTGAGGTAGGGTTAGGTTGTGCAGGTCAGTTCAAGAACCTGATGGTTGCAGGAAAGTAGCTGTTCCTGAACCTGGTGGTGTGGGGACTTCAGGCTTCTGTACCTCCTGCCCGATGGTAGCTGCGAGGAGAGGGCATGAACTCAGATGGTGGGGATCCTTGATGACAGATGCCCCCTTCATGAGGCAGCACCTCCTGTAGATGCTGTCAGTGGTGGGGAGGGCTGCACCTGTGATGGACTGGGCTGTGTCCACTACTCTCCGCATTCCTGTGCGTTGGAATTGCTGTACCAGTCCATGATGCCACCAGTCAGGATACTTTCAACAGTGCATCTGATGTCAAAAGGCATCTGGAAGAATAAAAGGAAGGTTTGCCGCAGTTATACAGGACTTGGGTGAACCCACATTTAAGCTCCTGTGTGTCACTCTGTGCTCCACACCAAAGGATTATGTTTGCCTGGGAGCTTCTGAAGCAGCGATTCACCAGGCTGACTCCTGGATGAGAGCATTGTAGTCAACAGGCACTTAGAAGTACAGAACAAAGTCTTATTGAAATGAACAATGTTCTGAAAAAGATGGATATTGGTATTGGTTTATTATTGTCACTTGTACTGAGGTACAGAGAAAAACTTGTCTTGCACACCGTTCATACAGATCAATTCATTACACAGTGCGTTGAGGTAGTACAGGGTAAAAACAATAACAGAATACAGAGTAAAGTGTCACAGCTTCAGGGAAGTGCAGTGCAGGTAGACAATAAGGTGCAAGGTCATAACAAGGTAGATGGTGAGGTCAAGAGTCCATCTTATTGTACAAGGGAACTGTTCAATAGTCTTATCACAGTGAGGTAGAAGCTGTCCTTGAGCCTGGTGGTACGTGCCCTCAGGCTCCTGTATCTTCTGCCTGTTGGGAGAGGGGAGAAGAGAGAATGTCCCGAGTGGGTGGGTTCTTTAATCACTGCCTTTGATTATGCTGGCTGCTTCACCAAGGCAGCGAGAGGTATAGACAGAGTCCATGGAGCGGAGGCTGGTTTCTGTGATGCGCTGGGCTGTGTCCACAACTCTCTGCAGCTTCTTGCGGTCCTGGGCAGAGCAGTTGCCATACCAAGCCATGATACATCCAGACAGGATACTTCAGGGGACATTTCTCTGCCTTTGGGCCTCAATCTTCATATTTCATTTTAAGCATCAGAACTTCCAAGGGTCAAAATTTTATCTTCTCTCTTCCCACTAAAGCCTGCTGTCAAGGTGGAGTTTGACTTGCTTCCACTCCAGTTTTATGAGTTAGGAGGTGGCTGACGTGATTCACTCATTAAAGCCTTCAATAGCCATTTAACACTCCAGACTACCTTCCCTGTTATGACATCAGTTTCCATGTCAATGGCAAACCCTTAATTTAAGTCAATAACAAATCAGATGCATGATTGTGGTCTCACTGCAGATTCTTGAGGGACACAACAAAGTTTGAGTGCATGCCCATGACTGCTGTCTATATTCTATTACCTAATCAATTCCCTGAGGAGGTTAATCATTTGCCTTAATTCCCTTGAAGGTTACTTTTGGAGAACAATATCTTGTGGAATAGAAGTGTGAACTGAAGTATACACATCCCCCTGCCTGCCACTTCATTTCCTCCTCCAGAAACTCAGAGAGATTTTTAGTTGTGGCCTATCCTTTGCAAATATACCTTGGTTCTCACTAATAAGTGGACGTTTTTCAAAGGGAAATCAGATACCGATAACTTCCTCAGGATGTTGAGTTCGCAATTCCAAGAACCTTTGGTCTTCCCCTCTCACCTTTCATAAATAATGAAAACACATTTGCAGTTCCAGATTTGGTTCCTGATTCAATAGAGCTTTGCAACGTTGTCATTGAAATCTCTGTAACCCACTCAGCCACTTTTAATTCTTGGAAGCTTCAGTTGTTCTTTGGGAAGGGAGAATTCCGGCTTACGACAACTTTGGTGTAGAAAACTTGCTTTTACTTTGAACGGTCATCAGCCCGAAATGCTAACTGGTTCTCTTGCCACAGATGCTGAGCGTTTCTAGTGTTTTGCGATTTTGTTTCAGGCTTCCAGCATCTGCAGATTTTTGCTTCGATTTACTTTGTTTTCCTTTGTCGTTATTTCTGACCCAGAATTTTCATTTGGTGGCAAGGCAGTCCACCTCTGGCCTCAAGGGAAGCTCTGCATAATCAAGTAAAGCATACCCTTTGGGAGAACTTCTATTTTACTTTGACCTGCTGTGCCAGGAGTCAGGTCGAAAGGATTCCCATCATGCTGACTCAGAGTCAGGGAGTTATACAGCATGGAAACGGGCTCTTCGGCCCAACTTGTCCATGCCAACCAAGGTGCCTTACTGAGCTAGCCCTAGCTGGCCCATATCCCTCCAAATCTTTCCTAGCCACGTTATTGTGCTTGCCTCAACCATTTCTTCTGGCGGATCATTCCATATACCCACCACCCTCTGTGTGAAAAACTTCAGATCCCCTCTCACCTTAAACCTAGTTTTGGACTCCTCTACCTTGGGGTAAAGAATGTGACTCTCTACCCTATCTATAACACTCATGATTTTATTAATCTCTGTAAGATCATCCCTCAGTCTTCTTCACTCCAAGGAAGACAGTCCCAGCCTATCTAGTCTGTCTGGAACTCAAGCCCTCCAGTCCCGGCAACATCCTTGTGAATCCTTTCTGCATCCTCTCTAGCTTAATCACATCCTTCTGATAGCATGGCAGCCAGAACAACATACAGTACTCCAAGTAGGACCTATCCAACATTTTGTACAACTGTGACATGACGTCCCAACTCCTGTATTCAGTGCCTCAGCTGATGAAGGCCAACACGACAAATGCCTTCTTCACCACCCTGTCTGAAGGGGAGGTGTACATGCATCTGTCTACATCAATGGTGCTGAGGTCAAGAGGGTTGAGGGCGTCAAGTTCCTAGGAGTGAACGTCACCAATAGCCTGTCCTGGTTCAACCACGTAGATGCCACTGTCAAGAAAGCTCACCAGCGCCTCTACTTCCTCAAGAGGCTAAGGAAATTCGACATGACCCCATTGACGCTCACCAATTTTTACCGATGCACCATAGAAAGCATCCTATCTGGATGCATCACAGCTTGGTACGGCAACTGCTCTGCCTGGGACAGCTAGAAACTGCAGAGAGCTGTGGACACAGCCCAGCACGTCACAGAAACCAGCCTCCGCTCCTTGGACTCTGTCTATACCTCTCACTGCCTTTGATTATGCTGGCTGCTTCACCAAGGCAGTGATTAAAGAACCCACCCACTCGGGACATTCTCTCTTCTCCCCTCTCCCAACAGGCAGAAGATACAGGAGCCTGAGGGCACATACCACCAGGCTCAAGGACAGCTTCTACCCCACTGTGATAAGACTATTGAACAGTTCCCTTGTACGATAAGATGGACTCTAGACCTCACAATCTACCTTGTTATGACCTTGTACCTTATTGTCTACCTGCAATGCACTTCCCTGTAGCTGTGACATTTCACTCTGTATTCTGTTATTGTTATTACACTGTACTACCTCAATGCACTGTGTAATGAATTGATCTGTTCGAACGGGATGCAAGACAAGTTTTTCACTGTACCTCAGTACAAGTGACAATAATAAACCAATATCAATACCTGTGTTGCCGCTTTCAGAGAACTATGTGCTTGTACCCCAAGTTCTATCTGTTCAACAACACTCCCCAGTTCTCCGCCATTTCACTGTGTGTGTCCTGCCCTGGTTTAACTTCCCAAAATGCATAACTTGAGACTTCTCTGAGTTAAATTCTGCCTGCCGTTCCCTTACCCACTTTCCCAGTTATCCTTATCCTGCTGTACCAGCAGACAAACTTTTTCAATGTTTACAGTGCCGCCAATTTTTATCAACTACTAACCATGCCATCTACAATCGCACCCAATCATTAATATACGTGACAAACAACAGTGGGACAAGCACCAATCCCTGCAGCACACACTGGTCACAGGTCTCCAGTCTGAGAAGCACCCTCCACTACAACTCTCTGCCTCTTGCCACCAAGCCAATCTTGTATCTAATTGGCTAGCTCACCCTAGATGCCATATATTCTAACCTCCTGGACCAGCCTACCATGCGGGACCTTGTCAAAGACCTTGCTAAAGTCCACGCGGACAATGTCCACCACCTTGTCCTCGTCAATCTTGTTGGCCACCTCTTCAAAAAACACTGTGCAATTTGTGAGACGTGATTTCCCCACACACAAATCCATGCAGACTGTCCCGAATCAGTCCTCGCCTTTCCATCTCCCATCTCTCAGAATTGCTTCCAATAACTTTGCCACCACTGTTTTCAGGCTCACCGGCGTGTAGTTCCCCGGCTTATCCCTGCTGCCTTTCTTAAATAAAGGCACAGCATTAGCTAACGCCACCGTCTGGTACCTCATCTGAGGCTATCAAAGATACAACAATCCCTGTCAAGGCCTCAGCAATCTCCTCCCTTGCTTCCCACAACATCGTATGATACACTTGTTCAGGACCCGGAGACTTATCTACCTTTGCACCTTGCACGACCTCCAACACCTCCTTTGTAACGTTGATAGGTTCCTGGATATCACTGTTTACCAGCTTCCTGAACTCATGAGCTTCCGGGTCCTTCTCCACCAGAAACACAGACGAGACATATTAACTTGAGTCCTGGCCCATTTCCCGTGGTCCCACACACTGATTACCACCCTGATGGCAGGTAGTAGAGAGGAGGTAGAACCAAATAGTGATGTTTAAGAGGCATTTAGATAGAGACATGAACAGACAGGGAGCAAAGAGGTACAGACCATGGGGTTAGTTTAGATTGGCATCATGCTCGGCACAGACACAGTGGGCTGAAGGGCCTGTTCCTGTGCTGTACTGTTCCATGTTATATGATCCTTAAGGGGACCTAGACCTTCAGAGGTAGCAGAAGCCCTCCTGCTTTCACCAGCTCTTCAGCCACCACTCACTTGCCTATTCATACCCTCACTAGCATGTGACGCAGGGAGTAATCCTGAGGTTACAACCCTCGAGAATTTGTTGTTTAACCTCTGCCGAACTCCCCATATTGACTTTGCAGGAGCTCATCTCTCTTCTAGTCTGTGTCCTTGGGACCAAAATATTAAGGTATACAAACTATGAAGAGGAATAGATAGAGTGGACAGCCAGCGCCTCTTTCCCAGGGCACCAATGCTCAATACCAGAGGGCATGGCTTTAAAGTAATGGGTGAGAAGTTCAAGGGAGATATCAGAGGGAGGTTTTTCACCCAGAGTGTGGTTGGGGGATGGAATGCGCTGCCTGGGGTGGTGGCGGAGGCAGGTACGTTGGTCAAATTCAAGAGATTGTTAGATAAGCATATGGAGGAATTTAAAATAGGGGGATATGTGAGAGAAAGGGGTTAGATAGTTTTAGGTGAGGTTTAAAGGCCGGCACAACATTGTGGGCTGAAGGGCCTGTATTGTGCTGTATTGTTCTATGGTTCTATGGTACCAAAATGGACCATGACCTCTGGCTGCTCACCCCTTTCAGAATGTCCTGCACCTGCTCAGAGATATCCCTGACTCTGGCACCAGGGAGGCAACTCACCACTGGCTGCTGTTGCTTACCCCTGAGAGGTTATCACCCAATAGTATCCAAAATGGTATACTTGTTAGAGAGGGGATTCACCATAGAGGACCTCAGCACTACCTGCCTTCCCCTTCTGCAGTCTCCCATCTATCTGTCTGAACCACCTCCCTGAAACTCCAATCTGGAACACTCTCTGCCTCCTGCCTGTTCCTCAGTGAGGTCAACTGCCACTCCGACTGGTCCATGTGGTCTGAGAGGACCTGTAGCTGGACATACTTCCTGCAGACCTAGAAGTCAGGGACAATTGACTACACTCTGATCTCCCACATTTCACAGGAGGACGATACCACTCTGCTGACTGCCAGTTCTACCTCTGAAGTTAGTACTGGGTTGAAAGTAAGGAGAAGGAAAGACGTACGGTACCTTGTCACCACTCAGCCTCCTCGCTAAAGCCTCGCTAGTCAAAGCCTCCACACTTAGGCCTCAAGCACCGCACTTCGACCTCACAAATAGCCCTTCTCAAAATGGCCACTCCGCTCCTACCCCTCCTTGTAAGTGTTGCTGGGCTGAGATTAGTTAAATTGTAAGAGATTGGGTACTGATGATGTTTAAAGGTGATTGTGATTGTGCGTTAGTCACTGAGGTCCAACATGAAAGTACTTAAGAGTACAAATGCTAGGTTAGCCTTTATTGCAAGAGGATCTGAACACAGGAGTAATACATTCTCATTGGTGAATCCTGGAGCATTATGTAGTTTTCATCGCCCTATCTGAGAAAGGAGGTACTAGCCATAGAGTCATAGTCATACAGCACGGAAACAGCCCTTTGGCCCAATGTCCACACTGACCAAGATGCCCACCTAAGCTAGTCCCATTTGCCCATATTTGACCTGTATCCTTCTAAACCTTTTCTATCAATGTACCCGTCTAAATATCTTTTAAATGTTGCTATTGTACCTGCCTCTACCACTTCCTCTGGCAGCTCGTTCCATATCCCCACCACCCCCTGTGTGAAGCGGTTTCCCCCTTTCGTCTTAAACCTATGCCCCCTAGTTGTTGGCTCCTCTTCCCTGGGAAAAAAAAGACTGTGTACATTTATGATTTTATACACCTCGATAAGGTCACCCCTTAATCACCTGTGCTCCAAGGAATAAAGTCCGAGCCTGCCCAACCTCTCCCTATGAGTCAGGACCTCGAGTCCTGGCAACATTCTTGTAAATCTTCTTGGCACTCTTTCCAGCTTAATGACATGTTTTCTGTAACAGGGTAACCAAAACTATACACATTGCTCCAAGTGTGGCCTCACCAAAGACCAGTACAATTGCAACATGACGTCCCAATTCCTATATTCAGTGCCCTGAATGATGAAGGCCAGCCTGCCAAATGCCTTCTTCACCACCCTGTCTACCTGTGATGCCACTTTCAGTGAACTATGTACTTGTACTCCAAGCTCCCTCTGTTCTACAACACTCCCCAGGGCCCTGCCGTTCACTATGAAAGTCCTACCCTGATTTGTCTTCCCAAAATGCATCACCTTGCACTTATCTGAATTAAACTCCATTTGCCATTCCTTGGCCCACTGGCCCAGCTAATCAAGATCCTCCTGTAATTTCTGATAACTTTCTTCACTGTCTACAGTACCACCTATTTTAGTATCTTCTGCAAACTTACTAACCATGCCTTGTACATTCTCATCCAAATCGCTGAAATAAATGACAAACATAGAGAGCTAAAATTAACCATACAGCTTCCAGGAATGGTGGGTTTGTTATATAAGGAAAGGTTGAGTGGACTGTGTCTGTATTCCCCGCAGTTTAAGAGAAGATCATGTTGAAACTTACACAATTCTTAATGTGCTTGACTAGGTAGATGGAAGGAATTTTTGCCCAAGTTAAAGGTTCTAGAAATAGGGGGCACAGTTTCAGAAAAAGGAGAGACTATTTAGGACTGAAATGAGGAGAAATTCTGCTCTAGCTCCATTTATAAGTTTGCAGATGACACCATCAATGTGGGCCAGATCTCAAACAACAGAGGTGGTGCACAGGAAGGAGATAGAGAGCCTGGTGACATGGTGTCAGTACAACAACCTTTTCCTCAATGTCGGCAAAATGAAGGAACTGGTCACTGACTTCAGGAAGCAGGGCAAAGTACACACCCCTGCCTGTATCAATGGTGCTGAGGTGGAGATGATTGAGAGCTTCAAGTTCCACCAGGCTCAAGGAGAGCATCGATCTCGTTGTTATCAGGCTCTTGAATGGACCTCTCATGCGCTAGAAGATGAACTCTTGATCTCCCAGTCTACCTCATCATGGCCCTTGCACTTTATTTGTCTACCTGCACTGCACTTTCTCTGTAACTGCAACACTATATTCTGCATTCTGTTTTCTCTTTCCTACCTCAATTTACTTGTGTATGGAATGATCTCTCTGAATGGCACGCAAACAAAAGCTTTTCACTGTTTCTCGGTACACGTGACAATAATAAACCTTCACTCAGAGGGGTGAATCTTTGGAATTCTCTACTTCAGAGGGCTGTGAACTCTCAGTCAATGAGTTCATTATGGCAGAGATCGATAGATCTTTGTACGGTAACTGAGGGAAATGAGGATAGTGCTGCCAACTGGCTCTGAGGTAAAAGATCAGCCACCATCTGACTGGCAGAAGAGACTCGAAGGGCCGAACGGCCTACTCCTCTCCCATTTCTTATGCGTATAATGGCAAAATGAGCAGAGGTCACATTCTCTGGCCGCCTGTTGAAGGGCCATTGACATGGAAGATCCCGTGAGTCTGGACCTGCCCAAGAGCCAGTGGAGTGGCCCATTCCCAAGAAATCGTGGTCACATCTGAATGATGCCAGGCACCAAATCCCAGATGACCTACATCCCACTTTGGTGCAATCAAACAGGATCCAAGTGATCCAACTGCCACGTCTCCAAGGAGACGGAAGTTTGGCACCTTTAGGAAGAGCATTTGGCATTAATATCTCTAATGATGCCAAGTGTTGGCTCTTCCAATGGTTCCAAAGTCTCTCAACCCTGACAGGAAATGTTTTGCCCCGTCTCTGTCTTAAATTGGTAACGCCTTATTTTTAAACAGTGACCCTTAGTTCTAGAGTCTCCCACAAGAGGAAACACCCTCCCCACGTCCATCCTGTCAAGATCCTTCAGCATTTCATTCAACTTTCCCCTCACTGTTATATCCTTGTTTGTCGTCCTTCAGTTACAGGGAGTGATTTGAACAATATGTGTAAAATGTTAAGAAGGGCAGATCCAGCAAAACCATTTCCTTTGTTGGAAGACTGAAGCAACTAAATCTTTAAGTTAGAGCTGACTGTTCAACAGTAAAAATAGGATGGATTTTTTTCCTCACAGTTGTGGAAAACTGGAATTCTCTCCACCCAATGGACAATTGGAGCTTCCAAGAAAAAAAAATGGCTAGTCCTTTGTTGGATGGGGGATTCATGAGACTGGCGAATAAACCTGAATGACAAGTAGACCATCTAGGAGCTAATCCAGAACAGGTTCGAGGGGCGAAATGGCTTCTTCTAGTTCCAGTGGCGCAGAGTGAAGGAACATTTATAAATCAGAGGTCTTTCCCACTGATTAACCATGTTCAACATTCTTTGTAAACTGCAGGGAATTGTGTCTCTGTCCAAGGTCTTGTTTTAATTTCCACTGTATATTAAACAGTTGGCAGTGAGTGAAAAGCTCCAGTCGGCTTGACGTGGCCACTTGCAACAACTAAATTCAGCCAGCATGCTGTGGTGAGACACAAACACAACAATGCAGGAATAAGCTGACTGCCAAGTCAACAGTTAACCCTAAAAACATGGACAAAGTTCCTTTACGGAGATCGGAGCCTTGTAGTCGGGGCGTTTAAAGGGTGGAGCTGGGTGTGAGGCTGAGGAAGCTCCAGTGCAGGGTAACTAACCATCCGGGGTAAGTCACAGGTTACCTGTGAGCTCCACCTCCAGGTTTTATTCCCCTCTGCGACCTTACAAATTATCCTTTTCAAGTCGTCTTCTAGAAGTTCCTGTGAGATCTGATTCAACCAAATAGTGCACTCCAGCTTCCAAAGACGTACGGGTTAGAAAGTTGTGGGCGTGCTATGTTGGCGCTGGAAGCGTGGCGACACTTGCGGACTGCCCCCAGAACACTCTACACAAAAGATGCATTTCACTGTGTGTTTCGATGTACATGTGACTAATAAAGATCTTATCTAATGATGTGTTGCAATTAAAGCACAACTCCTATTTCCCTTCTGGCTCTTTCGCCAGTTGTTTTCAATAGTTGTCCTCAAGTTACCTCTGGTTATTGACACTGATTGATTACTTCCCATTGGCAGAGGAAATAAGATAAGATATTTATTTATTAGTCACATGTATATCGAAACACACAGTGAAATGCATCTTTTCGCGTTACTGTGAATGTGCTGGGGGCAGCCCGCAAGTGTCGCCTCTCTTCCAGCGCCAACACAACAGGCCCACAGCTTCCTAACCCGTACGTCTTTGGAATGTGGGAGGAAACCGGAGCACCCAGAGGAAACCCACGCAGACACGGGAAACTCCTTACAGACAGCGGTGGGAATTGAACCTGGGTCACTGGCGCTGTAATAGCGTTACACTAACCGCTACACTACTGTATAGTTTTGAAAACCTCTGTCAGATGTACCCTTAACCATCTCTCCTCTGCAGAGACTGGCCCCCAGCTTAAGTCTCCTCAGAGTCACATCCTGCCCTTCCTGAAAGGTTCACAAACGTATACCTCATTCTGCAGACCTTATATAGATCTGTGCTGACAGTCCCTTGTTAATCCATGGGAGAAGTCATCTTGCTCTTGTAGATGGTCTTCATATTGACTGGACCATCGATGCCTCTCCCCTCTTGTGAACAGGGATATAACATTTGCCACCCTCCAGTCCTTTGGTACCACCTAAGGAGGTTTGGAAGGACATTTCAGAGCATTTGTCGTCTTCACATTAGAAGCAGGAGTCGGCCATTCAGCCCCTCTAACCTGGCCCCCATTCAATAAAATCATGGCTGACCTTTTACCTCAGCCCCACTTCGGTATTGGTATTGGTTTATTATTGTCACTTGTACCGAGGTGCAGTGAAAAACTTGTCTTGCATACTGTTCAGACAGATCAATTCATTACACAGTGCATCGAGGTAGTACAGGGTAAAGCAATAACAGAATACAGAGTAAAGTGTCACAGCTACAGGGAAGTGCAGTGCAGGTAGACAATAAGGTGGAAAGTCAGACAAAGTAGATTGTGAGGTCAGAGTCCATCTCAGTGTATAAGGGAACTGTTCAATAGTCTTATCACAATGGGATAGAAGCTGTCCTTGAGCCTGGTGGTATGTGCCCTCAGGCTCCTGTGTCTTCTGCCTGATGGAAGAGGGGAGAAGAGAGAATGACTCGGGTGGGTGGGGTCTTTGATTATGCTGGCTGCTTCACCAAGGCAGCGAGAGGTAAAGACAGAGTCAATGGAAGGGAGCCAGGTTTCCATGATGTGCTAGGCTGTGTCCACAACTCTCTGCAGTTTCTTGCAGTCCCAGGCAGAGCAGTTGCCGTACCAAGCCGTGATACATCCAGATAGGATGCTTTCTATGGTGCATCGATAAAAGTTGGTGAGTGTCAAAGGGGACATGCCAAATTTCTTTATCCTCCTGAGAAAGTAGAGGCGCTGGTGAGCTTTCTTGGCCGTGGCGTCTATGTGGTTGTACCAGGATAGGCTGTTGGTGATGTTCACTCCAAGGAACTTGAAGCTCTCAACCCTCTCGACCTCAGTACCATTGATGTAGACAGGTGCATGTGCACCGCCCCCTTTCCTGAAGTCAGTGACCAGCTCTTTTGTTTTGCTGACATTGAGGGAAAGGTTGTTGTCATGACACCATGTCACTAAGCTCTCTATCTCCTTCCTGTACGCCAACTCATCGTAATTTGAGGTATGGGCTCCAACGGTGGTATCATCTGCAAACTTGTAGCTGGAGTTAGGGCAGAATGTGGCCATGCAGTCATGAGTGTATAGGGAGTAGAGTAGGGGGCTGAGGACGCAGCCTTGTGGGGCACCAGTGTTGAGAATAATCGTGCTGGAGGAGTTGCTGCCTATCCTTACTGATTGTGGTCTGTTGGTCAGGAAGTCACTTTGCGGCATTAACCCCATATCTCTTGACTCCCTTAATCTCCAATAAATCTTTCAATCTTCAGCCTGCACAGCCCTCTTTTCGTAGAGAATTCCAAGGATTCACCATCTTCTGGGTGAAGACATTTCTTCTCATCTTTGTCCTGTATGGCTGACCCCTCATTCTAACACTTTGGTTCTAGACATGCCAGTCAGTGGAATTCATCAACTCTGCATCAAACCCATTAGGACCTGTCAGAATTTGATAGGTTTCAATGAGATCACCTCTCATTCACCTTTCCATAACTTTTAATTTGTATTTGGTTTATTGTTTTCACATACTGTAATGTTCTGTACTGTGCTGTAATGTTCCATGTTCTATGTTCTATGTACCCAGATACAGTGAAAAGTTTTTGTTTGCATGTCATCCAGACAGATCACTCCATACATAAGTACGTCGAGGTAGGACAAAAGCTACAGAATGCAGAATAAAGTGTTACAGCTACAGAGAAAGTGCAGTGCAGGCAGACAATAAGGTGCAAGGTCATGACGAGGTGGATTGTGAGGTCAAGAGTCCATCTTATTGTACTAGGGGACCGTTCAATAGTCTTATAGCAGTGGGATAGAAGCCATCCTTGAGCCTGGTGGTACGTGCTTTCAGGCTTTTGTATCTTCTGCCTGATGGGAGGGGGGAGAAGAGAGAACATCCGGGGTGAAAAGGGTCCTTAATTATAGAGTCATACAGCATAGAGAAAGGCCCTTCAGCCCATACTTGTCCATGCTGACCACGACATATATTCAAGCTAATCCTATTTCCAAGCACTTGGCCCATATCCCTCTAAGCCCTTACGTTTATGTTGGCTGCTTTCCCGAGGTACTGTGAAGTGTAGACAGAGTCAGTGGAGGGGAGGCTGGTTCGCATGATGGACTGAGCTGCGTTCGCAACTCTCTGCGATTTCTCACAGTCTTGGGCAGAGCAGTTGCTGTACCAGGCTGTGAGGTATCCAGGTAGGATGCTTTCTATAGTGTCTTATTAACATGTCTCACCTTCCCTCCCTAACTCCATCTACAAGTTTGCAGATGATACAACCGTTGTAGGCCGTATCTCAAACAGCGATGAGTCGGAGTACAGGAAGAAGATAGAGAGCTCAGTGACATGGTGTCATGACAACAACCTTTCCCTCAATGTCAACAAAACAAAAGAGCTGGTCATTGACTTCAGGAAAGGGGGTGGTGTACATGCACCTGTCTACATCAATGGTGCTGAGGTCGAGAGGGTTGAGAGCTTCAAGTTCCTTGGAGCGAACATTACCAACAGCCTGTCCTGGTCAAATCACGTAGATGCCACGGCCAAGAAAGCTCACCAGCGCCTCTACTTTCTCAGGAGGCTAAAGAAATTTGGTTCATCCCCTTTGACTCTCACCAACTTTTACCGATGCACCACAGAAAGCATCCTATCTGGATGTATCACAGCTTGGTACGGCAACTGCTCTGCCCAGGACCGCAAGAAACTGCAGAGAGTTGTGGACACAGCCCAGCACATCACGAACACCAGCCTCCCCTCCTTAGAGTCCAAGAAGTCTTTACCTCTCGGTGTCTTGGTGAAGCAGCCAGCATAATCAAAGACCCCACCCACCCGGGTCATTCTCTCTTCTCTCCTCTTCCATCGGGTAGAAGATACAGGAGCCTGAGGGCACGTACCACCAGACTTAAGGACAGCTTCTACCCCACTGTGATAAGACTATTGAACGGTTCCCTTATACAATGAGACAGACTATGACCTCACGATCTACCTTGTTGTGACCTCGCACCTTATTGCACTGCACTTTCTCTGTAGCTGCGACACTTTACTCTGTGCTGTTATTGTTTTTACCTGTACTACATCAATGCACTCTGTACTAACTCAATGTAACTGCTCTGTGTAATGAATTGACCTGTACGATCGGTTTGTAAGACAAGTTTTTCACTGTACCTCGGTACAAGTGACAATAATAAACCAATACCAATACCAATACCTTAGCAACGAAGATGCACCCCATTTGGAGTGGGCTTTATCACGAGTGGATTTTGCTATCCTATTTAGCACCCTGTTTCTACCCATTTTTATCCAATCAAACATCTCTACTGCCACTTCTCTCCTGTGACTTTATCTTGACCGATACCAAGTATTCACATTATCTCACTCATGGCCTCTCTGTGTAGCTTGCCTGATTATAATTAACATTCAGCAAGATTTCAACTCCTTTGATTCCCGCCAGATGGATTCAGTCTTTGAACCTGCTATCGTGTCAACATTTTATAGATACTCCAGGGAGGCATGGTGGTTCAACGATTAGGGCTTCAGCAACCTGTGTTCGATCCCGACCTTGGGTGCTGTCAGTGTAGGCATTCACCCCGTGACCTCATGGGTTTATTCCGGGTGCTCCGGCTTCCTCCCACATCCCAAAGACGTGAGGGTCAGTAGGTTAGTTGCCTGTTGTAAATTGCCCCAACTATGCAGGTGAGTGGTAGAATCTGGGGGAAAGTTGATGGGAATAAATTAAGATTAATTAATCAGGGTGCTTAACAGTCAGTGCGGAATCGGTAAACTGAACATGTTTCTATACTTTATGCCTCTATGTAGTGTTATCCATGAGCAATATCTCTTACTTTTGCCTTACCTTATGCTGAATACCTAGTATCAAGTATACCCAGGGCATCAGGACCCACTGAGTGACCAGCACAAGATGCCAGGTTCTGGAAATCCTTCCCCAAGCCTCTCAAATTGCTCCTAACGTCAAACACAGAACAGTATAGCACAGGATCAGGCCCTTCCATGTGGGTGCAAAACATGATGCCAAATTAAACTAAATTTCTTCTGCCTGCACAAGATCCATATCCTTCCAGTCTTTGTAGATTCATGTGCTCCAACAGCCTCTTAAACACCTGTTGGATTCGATTGTTTTAAGTAGTTTTTAACATGTATAATGTTTAATACAGCTCCAGTGGCTGCACAAGGAATGGCCGCTTCCTAGTTTATTGGTTCATCCATCGGGTGAATGTGTCTTTTCTCATTGGTTGGTTTTGCCACGGGTATCTAATGGATTTTCTGATTGAACTATTGTTAGCTCAGGAGTACCTCTTATCTCAGGTACAAAAGGTGTCGTTTTTTTGTTAATCTCTCTCTCTCTTCCCCCCCCCCCCCCCCCCCCCAGCCCGAGCTCATCTTTAGATCCTGGTGTCTCGGCTCATCTCCCAGTAGTAAAGCTGGTGCCATGTGCTCTGTGACTGTTTCCTTGTTTGAAACTTTTCCAATAAAACTTCGTGAAGCACCAAGTTGTTCTCAACTCATTCTTGGACTCCTGAAAGAACCTGCGGATTCAAAAATAACCGGATCCGACAACACCACTATCGTATCAGCTTCCACCACCACCCCTCCACCCCTGGCAGCTCATTCCAGGCACCCACCCCTCTCTGTGTAAAAAACTTAGCCCACACATCTCCTTTAAACTTTCCCCCTCTCACCTTAAATGCATCTCCTCTTGTATTTGACATTTCTACTTAAACTTTTATCAGGTCTTCCCTCAGTCTCCAACTCTAAGAGAAAACAACCCAAGTTTGTCCAACCGCTCCTTATAGCTCATACCCTCTAATCCAGGCAGCATCCTGGTGAACCTCCTCTGCACCCTTTCCAAAGCCTCCACAAGCTTCCTGTGACCAGAACTACATACAATTCCTTCAAATCCAATTTTTTTCCCAAGCTTTTAATCATCTACCTGATATGACAGCATCAATTTCTTGTCTGATAAGTCTTATGAAATGCCTTGGGGATTTTTTGCCACGTTAAGGGTGCCATATAAATGCTGTTGTTGTTGAAGGATGGTTCTGGTTGCTGGGACATTGGGACCACTTCACAGGGTTAGGCAACTAGCAGTTAGCATAACGCTATTACAGCGCCAGTAACCTGGGTTCAATTCCCGCCGCTGTCTGTAAGGAGTTTGTACGTTCTCCCTGTGTCTGCGTGGGTTTCCTCCGGGTGCTCTGGTTTCTTCCCACATTCCAAAGACATATGGGTTAGGAAGTTGTGGGCATGCTACGTTGGCGCCAGAAGCGTGGCGACACTTGCGGGCTGCCCCCAGAACACTCTGCACAAAAAGATGCATCTCACTGTGTGTTTCGATGTACGTGTGACTAATAAAGAAATCTTATCTTACACTGTACTTCAAACAAACACGTCAGCTTGTGAATGTTGGTGTGGGTGTGGCTTGTAATTCTGCCTTGCTGAGTATCCTCAAGTATGGGGACGCCAGGACCCAACCCTGTCGTCTGATGCCTGTGTGATATAGTGCAGAGCGGTTCATTTTGCATTTATATTCCTGTATAATATGGGACTGTTAGCAACCCTGGTTCCCCTCCCTCCTTCCCCCTTCCTATTTCACCTGGCTCCCTCCCTCCTTTCCTTCCCATCCCACCTGAAGAAGAGACATATAAAATTGGTAAGTTGGTTTATTACTGTCACATGTACCGAGGTACAGTGAAAAACTTGGTTCTGCATGTCATCCATACAGATCATTGCATCACAACAGTGCATTGAGGTAGTACAAGGGAAAACCAATAACAGAATGTAGAATAAAGTGTTCCAGTTACAGAGAAAGTGCAGTGCAGGCAGACAATAAGTTGCAGGGGCCATAACGAGGTAAAGGTCAGGAGTCCATCTTATTGTACTAGGGAACTGTTCAATAGTCTGATAACAGTGTGCTTGAGCCTGGTGGTACCTGCTTTCAGGCTTTTGTATCTTCTGCCAGATGGGAGGGGGGAGGAGAGAATGTCTGGGGTGGGAAGGGTCTTTGATTATGCTGGCTGCTTTACCAAGGCAGTGAGAAGTGTAGACAGAGTCCATGGAGGGGGGGCTGGGTTTCCGTGATGTGCTGAGCTGTGTCCACAACTCTCTGCAGTTTCTTGTGGTCCCAGGCAGAGCAGTTGCCGTACCAAGCCGTGATGCATCCGGATAGGATAGTTTCTACGGTGCACCAATAAAAGTTGGTGAGGGTCAAAGGGGACATGCTGAATTTCTTTAGCCTCCTGAGGAAGTAGAGGCACTGGTGAACTTTCTTGGCCATGGCGTCTACTTGGTTGGACCAGGACAGGCTGTTGGTGATGTTCACTCCTCGGAAATCTCGACCTCAGTACCGATGATGTAAACAGGAATGTATGCACCGCCCCCCTTCCTGAAGTCAATGACCAGCTCTTTTGTTTCGCTGACACTGAGGGAAAGGTTGTTGTCATGACACCATGTCACTAGGCGTCATGTCTCCTGTATAAGTTGATTAGACTGCACTTGATAAATCAGCTCAAGTTAATTTAAAACCTCCGCCGCCCTACATTGCAACTCAAATTAGCTTTTTGTGAAGATGCACAATGGTGGGGTGAGGGACGGGAGGAGGGTGGTGTGGTCAACCTCGTCGAAGGCCGGCACTGGGTTAGGGCGGACAAGGGAAGCACTTAACGTGATCACACAGGACGTTTTGGCAACTCTGATTAGCACCGTTCCAGTACAGTGAGAGAAAACCAACTGGAGGGCCACAAGCGAGAAGTTCCACATGAGATGGACCTGAATTTGGGAGTCTACCGTGCGATCAAGGACTTGAAAGAGGGGGTGGGGGGTGGTTTGGGTGGGTCATCTGGCATCTTTTCATCAGGGAAACATCCTCATTTTGGTATCAAGAGATCACCCCCCTTACATGACTGATCTCTGATCTTATTCCTGTCTCTAGTTGGAACTCCTGCTCCTACTGATCAGTTTGAACATGACCCTGATATTGTTGTACGAGTATCAATAGAAGAGATTTCATTGTAAGTTTCCAAAACAATCCCTTAAGTGGCCTCCTGCTGTGTACTGGCAGCCTGTAATCACTGTACAAGTATCAATAGAAGAGATTGCATTGTCAGTTTGCAAGCAAATCCCTTATGTGGCCTCCCGCTGTGAACTGGTAGCCTGCGATTGGTATTCATGGTAATCTAATCAGTTGTCTGTATAAGTCCCTCTGTGGTATCCTCAACCAAGGTATACACCTTCCAAGTACAGAAACTTCTAATTGTCATCTTGCATTCAACAATTCCACATATTTGGTAGGTCCTGTGCTGTGGAGTCTCCCACAGTGCTATGAATTAAGTTTTCCTGCTCTCCAATACTGTGAACATCACGCTCCCAGGAGGTTCTTGTATTCACTTCCCACCCACTCTCCCTGTAACTGCCAGCCTGTGTGCACTCCACTACCAGGGCATTTGCACAATACCTGCCCCTCTCTCTTCCCTTCCCCCCACCCCCCACCCCCTGCCAGTCTGCCCTGAAAACTCCCAGCTTCCCACAGGCATCATAATGGGTCCAGTTGGCCCCCACATGGAGAGCTCGAGCCCGAGCAGGACTCTCAGTGTTGGCAGATTTACATTCCAGAGCTGCGTGAGGGCCCAGATGTGCAGAGGGCTGTCCCAGACCTTCTGCCCCATAATGGAATTGTTTACCCTTAAAGCTATTTCACTATTTAATCTACCATGGAACATTAAAATCTCAAACGGACAATAAATACTGCGTACCCCAAGGTTACAGAGGGGGTGTGTCCCTAGAAAACTCGGTAAGGCGATTTTCCGAAACATGAAACATTGAATCCCATGTTACAAGTGGAGATGCAATCCGACGGGAAGTTTTTCCCTCAAAATTGCTACCCCTCTGGGTGTGCGGTCTATAGGCAAGGGAATTCTGTAGGCAGAAGAGAAAGGGTTGTTGTTTTAATTAACTAGAAATGGCTGTTACATTGTTTGATGAAGTATCATTCTGTGAGCATCAATAGAATAAATTGCCCTCTCAGTTTCCAAAGCAAATTCCTTAAGTGGCCTCCCGCTGTGAACAGGCAGTCTGCAATCATTGCCCTTGGTAAGCTAGGTCAGTTTTCTGTACACATTCTGTGTTTATTTTATTTCACATACATTTATTAAGATCAAATTTTTATTACATATCTCAGTTTTTTTGGTTGTGATATGTATACTTGGTAAGGGTGAATGTCTGTTAACTATTAATGTTAACTAATTAACTAATTAATGTTAACATTTATGGCTTATGTGTAATGGAAACACTGGCCAACCAAACCAACATGAACTTAACACTGGCCAACCAAACCAACACTGGCCAACCAAACCAACACTGGCCATGTCAATAAAATGGAGACGTGTATCTACTTCCTTTACCGTATGGCGAAAAGATGATTTCCCTTTCCGACATCCTTGTCCATACCTCCTACAACCACACCCCTCCTTCTCCTTCTCTCCCTGCTCCACATCTTTCCGGGACACAAGGTTTCAGTGTGGTCCTTCCAGTGAAACAGTGACTCATTTCCACTTGTGCTGGTTTCATTTCCATTTGTCAAAGCCCCCAGTTTCTGGCTGCCTGCCAGTTTAACTTCTTACCCATCTCCCATTTTAACTCTCTATCTAAAGCCTCCCACACTACAGCAGTACATTCTCTCCTGGACATTCCTCACCGGGACATTCTCTCTTCTCTCCTCTTCCATCGGGTAGAAGATACAGGAGCCTGAGGGCACGTACCACCAGACTTAAGGACAGCTTCTACCCCACTGTGATAAGACTATTGAACAGTTCCCTTATACAATGAGATGGACTATGACCTCACGATCTACCTTGTTGTGACCTTGCACCTTATTGCACTGCACTTTCTCTGTAGCTGTGACACTTTACTCTGTACTGTTATTGTTTTTACCTGCACTACATCAATGCACTCTGTACTAACTCAATGTAACTGCAATGTGTAATGAATTGACCTGTACGATCAGTTTGTAAGACAAGTTTGTCACTGTACCTCAGTACAAGTGACAATAATAAGCCAATACCAATACCAATGTTCAACAGAAGCTGAAGCAACACCTTTCAATCAATCACTTGCGAGCTGTCTGACTACTACTGATTCAATCATTTCAAAGCAAAAGTACAGCTTCTTTTTTTGGGGGGGACCAGGTGGCAAGTCATGAATTCACTGGCCTTTAATTTACACCAGCGCTTCACCCTTCTATAGACTTTCCCTTTAATTCTTCACCCTTGCCCTCTACCTCCATCTAACTTTGCTTAATCCATGTAGTACATGAAACATTCGCACCCCCACCCCCCCCCCCCAATTCTGGTGAAAGATTGGTATTGGTTTATTATTGTCACTTGTACAGTACAGTGAAAAACTTGTCTTGCATACTGTTCATACAGATCGATTCATTACACAGTGTAGTTACATTGTGTTAGTACAGAGAGCATTGAGGTAGTGCAGGGTAAAAACAATAACAGAATACAGAGTAAAGTGTCACAGCTACGGGGATGTGCATTGCAGACAGACAATAAGGTGCAAGGTCACAACAAGGTAGATTGTGAGGTCAAGAGTCCATCTCATTGTATGAGGGAACTGTTCAATAGTCTTATAACTGTGGGATAGAAGCTGTCCTTGAGCCTGGCGGTACGTGCCCTCAGGCTCCTGTACCTTCTGCCTGATGGGAGAGGAGGGAAGAGAGAATGACCCAGGCGGATGGGGTCTTTGATTATGCTGGCTGCTTCACCAAGGCAGCAAGAGGTAAAGAGTCCATGGAGGGGAGGCTGGTTTCCGTGACGCGCTCTGCTGTGTCCACAAGTCTCTGCAGTTTCTTGCGGTCCTGGGCAGAGCTGATGTGAAACAGGTTGTAGATTGCTCTGATTCTACCAGAAGTGGTAGAGGCAGGTACAATTACGATGTTTAAAGGACAGTTAGACAGGTATTATTTAAGTTTAGATAAGAAGTTTAGAATAACATATTTAGATAGGAAAGTTTTAGAGAAATATGGGCCAAATGCAGGAAAATGGAAGTAGCTTAGGTCTAGGTCGGCACGGACAAGTTGAGCCGAAAGACCTGTTTCCATGTTGTATGACTCTACCCTCAAAGGCTGGATTCAAGTAGGGGTGCACCTTTTTGTCTGCCTGCACTGCACTTTCTCTGTAACTGTAACACCTTATTCTACTTTCTGTTACTGTTTTCCCTTGTGCTACCTTAATGCACTGATGTAATGAAATGATCTGTATGGACAGCACGCAAAACAAAGTTTTTCACTGTACCTCGGTACATGTGACAATAATAAACCAATTTACCAATTTACCAATCCTGCCTGGGGAGGCAGTTGGATGCATGTGGAAGACACCACATATTTAGGGTGAAGCAGTGGCGCAGCTGGTCGAGTCGCTGCTTCACGGCGCCAGAGACCCAGGTTCAATCCTGACCTTGGGTGCTGTCTGTGCGGAGTTTGCATGTTCTCACTGTGACTCCACAGGTGTGTAAATTGCCACGTGTGTAGGTCAGTCTCAATGGGGCGAAGGTCCTGTTTCAGTGCTGTATTTCTCTGTGACTCTGGGTGAGTCTTGTCCCTGCTAGAATCTGGGAAGTGCTGACAAGAATGTTGGGAGAACATAAAAAAATTGGGATTAATGTAGGATTAGTGCAAATGGGTGGTTGATGGTTGGCGTGTTGATGGGCCGAAGGGTCTGTTTCCATGCTGTATCTCTCTATGACTCTGTGATTAAGAGGGCATCATCATAGAGAAAAAGTGCAGAGAGATGGAAGTAGAGCAGAACTCCGATGTAGACCGTTGCACCACCACTAGCCCCACACCACCAGGTTCAAGAACAGCGAGTTCCCTTCAAACATTCGGTTCTTGAATCAACTGGCACAACCCTCATCACTAGAATTTAGCAACACTGTGACCACTTTGATCACCTTGCAACGAAAATAGACCTTTTTTTTGTTGTGTTCTTTCTTATAAAAAATGCATTTATGTTTTTCTTGTGAATGTTGCGTATCTGATGCTCTGTGCCTGTGATTCTGCTGCGAGTAAGTTTTTACTTTCCTTTTTCAACCTTTTTATTGAATTTCAGATGAATTCAAATTAATATACATAACATTAACGATTATACACATGGTGCGAAAGGATCAGAATTACAATCATAACAGTTAATATTTATACTCACAAGGAGTAAAATATGTAATCTGGACCTCCCGCTCTCCTGCTAAGTGAACATGATACAAAAAAAATTGAAAAGAAATTTAATTATATGAAAAAGGAACCCCCAAATTAAAAAAAAATATTAAACAAAAGCAAACCAAAAACTTCAAAAAAACTGGACTGAAATTTCTTCAGTTAAAAAAAAACACATTCTTATGTCGTCAGCTCTGCTCCTCTGTATTCAAAGGTTATTGAAAGGGATTCGAAAAAGGTCAGCTTATATCATATGGAAATACTGACTCCAGACTTCCTCAAATTTAAGTGAAGGATCAACAGTACCTCTCCTAATTTTTTCTAAGTTTAAACATGTTATAGTTAGAGAAAACCATTGAAATGTAGTAGGGGGTATAGGGTCCTTCCATTTAAATAGAATGGATCTCTTGGCCATTAATGTAACAAAAGCAATCATACGACAAGCAGAAGCAGATAAATGGCCAGAATCCATCATTGGTAACCCAAAAATTGCAGTAATAGGATGGGGTTGTAAGTCAATATTCAATACAGTTGAAATAATATTAAAAATGTCTTTCCAATATTTTTCCAAAAGAGGAATCATAGAACCATAGAACCATACAGCACAAAACAGGCCCTTCGGCCCACCGTGTTGTGCCGTCCATCAGACCACCCTCACACTACCTAACCCCTTCCTCCCGCATATCCCTCTATCTCACGTTCCTCCATATGCCTATCCAACAAGCTCTTGAACCTGTTCAATGTATCTGCCTCCACCACCACCCCAGGCAGTGCATTCCATGCACCAACCACTCTTTGGGTGAAAAACCTCCCTCTGACATCTCCCCTGAACCTCCCACCCATAACCTTAAAGCCATGACCTCTCGTCTTGAGCATTGGTGCCCGGGGAAGGAGGCGCTGACTGTCTACTCTATCTATTCCTCTCAATATTTTATATACCTCTATCATGTCTCCTCTCATCCTCCTTTCCAGTGAATAAAGCCCTAGCACCTTAAGCCTCTCCTCATATTCAATACCCTCCAATCCAGGCAGCATCCTGGTAAATCTCCTCTGCACCCTCTCCAATGCCTCCACATCCTTCCTATAATGAGGCGACCAGAACTGAACACAGTACTCTAAGTGTGGCCTAACTAGAGTTTTGTAAAGCTGCATCATCACCTCGCGGCTCTTAAACTCAATCCCGCAACTTATGAAAGCCAACATCCCATTGGCCTTCTTAATTGATCTTTCCACCTGTGAGGCAACTTTCAATGAACTGTGAATATGAACCCCCAGATCCCTCTGCTCCTCCACACTGCCAAGTACCTTGCCATTTACCCTGTACTCTGCCCTGGAGTTCGTCCTTCCAAAGTGTACCACCTCACACTTCTCCGGATTGAACTGTGGACAGGACCAAAACGTGTGTCAGGGAAGCCACCTCCGAATTATGTCTGTCACATATAGGGTTTATATAGTGATAAAAACGGGCTAACTTGTCCTTCGACATATGGATCCTGTGAACCACCTTAAACTGTATCAAAGAGTGTCTAGCACACATTGAAGATGTATTAACTAGCAGGAGAATTTTCTTCCACGTCTCTGTAGGTAAAAGTATCTGGAGTTCTCTTTCCCATTCAATCTTAATTATATCAAGTGTCTCTAGACGTATTTTCATAATCAGATCATAAATTATTGCTATCAAGCCCTTCTGATAAGGATTAAAACCCAAAATTTTTTCCATAATTTCAATTTTATGTGGTATCGGAAAAGAAGGTAAAATAACTTTTAAAAAATTTCTAATCTGTAAATATCGAAAAAAATGTGATCTAGGCAAATTGTATTTATTAGACAACTGTTCAAAAGCCATGAAACAGTTATCAATGAATAAATCACAAAAGCATGTTATTTTCTTCATTTTCCATAAAGAAAAAGCTAAATCAATTCTAGATGGTTGAAAGAAAAAATTGGATTGGATAGGACTTGATAAAATGAATCTATTCAATCCAAAAAATTTATGAAATTGAAACCATATTCCTATTGTATGTTTAACTATTGGGTTAGTCACTTGCTTACTCAATTTAGTAAGTGCGAGAGGGAGTGAGGCTCCTAAAATAGAAGTTAATGAAAATCCTTGAACGGACTCATACTCAAGATACACCCATTGAGGACATTGAATTACATCTAAATCTTGTGCCCAGAAAATTACATACCTAATATTAATTGCTCAATAATAAAATCTAAAGTTAGGCAAAGCCATACCACCATCCTTTTTTAATTTTTGTAAATATTTCTTACTTAAGAATGGGATCCAAACTGGAGAGACTGGGGAAGATGTGTTTGGCTCTCAAATAGAGAAAGCTAATAGTGGGTACGAGAGGGAGGAAAGGCAGGTGATAGAGAAGGGACGTGCTCAGACTGGTTTGAGATGTGTCTATTTTAATGCAAGGAGTATAGTGAACGAGGCAGATGAGCTTAGAGCTTGGATAAATACTTGGAGCTCCAATGTGGTGGTCATTACAGAGACTTGGATGGCTCAGGGACTGGAATGGTTGCTTCAAGTGCCGGGTTTTAGATGTTTCAGAAAGGACAGGGAGGGAGGCAAAAGAGGTGGAGGAGTGGCACTGTTGATCAGAGATAGTGTCACGGCTGCAGAAAAGGTGGACGTCATGGAGGGACTGTCTACGGAGTCTCTGTGGGTGGAGGTTAGGAACAGGAAGGGGTCAATAACTTTACTGGGTGATTTTATAGGCCGCCCAATAGTAACAGGGATATTGAGGAGCAGATAGGGAAGCAGAACCTAGAAAGGTGTGAGACAGTGAGGGGTTTGGATAGGGTGGAGTTTGTTAAGTGTGTTCAGCAAGGATTCTTGACACAGTATGTAGATAGGCCTACAAGAGGAGAGGTTGTGCTTGATTTAGTATTGGGAAGTGAACCTGGCCAGGTGTCAGATCTCTCAGTGGGTGAACAGTTTGGTGATCGTGATCATAATTCTATCTCCTTTACGTTAGCACTGGAGAGAGATAGGAACAGACAGACTCAAAAGGTGTTTACTTGGAGTAAAGGGAACTATGAGGCTCTCAGGCAGGAAACTGGAAGATTAAATTGTGAACAGATGTTCTCAGGGAAAAGTACGGAAGAAATGTGGCAAATATTCAGGGGATATTTGTGTGGATTTCTGCATAGGCATGTTCCAATGAGACAGGGGAGTCATGAGAGGATACAGGAACCGTGGTGTACAAAGGCTATAATAAATCTAGTCAAAAGGAAAAGAAAAGCTTACAAAAGGTACAGAGAGTTAGGTAATGTTAGAGATCTGGAAGAGTATAAGGCTAACAGGAAGGAGCTTAAGAAGGAAATTAGGAGAGCCAGGAGGGGACATGAGAAGGCCTTGGCGGGCAGGATTAAGGAAAACCCCAAGGCGTTCTACAAGTATGTGAAGAGCAAGAGGATAAGATGTGAAAGGATAGGGCCTATCAATTGCAGCAGTGGGAAAGTGTGTATGGATCCGGAAGAAATAGCGGAGGTATTTAATGAATACTTTACATCAGTATTCACTACGGAAAAAGATTTGGGGGTTTGTAGTGGGGACTTGCAGCGGCCTGAAAAGCTTGAGCATGTAAATATTAGGAAAGATGAGGTGCTAGAACTTTTGGAAAGCATCAAGTTGGATAAGTCGCTGGGGCCGGATGGAAGGTACCCCAGGCTGCTGTGGGAGGCGAGGGAGGAGATTGCGGAGCCTCTGACGATGATCCTTGCATCATGGATGGAGACGTGAGAGGTTCCAGAAGATTGGAGGTTTGCAGATGTTGTTCCCTTATTCAAGAAGGGGAGTAGGGATAGCCCAGGAAATTATAGACCAGTGAGTCTTACCTCAGTGGTCGGTAAACTGATGGAGAAGATCCTGAGAGGCAGGATTTATGAACATTTGGAGAGGTATAACATGATTAGGAATAATCAGCATGGCTTTGTCAAGGGCAGGTCCTGCCTTATGAGCCTGACTGAATTTTTTGAGGATGTGACTAAACACATCGATGAAGGGAGAGCAGTAGATGTAGTGTATATGGATTTCAGCAAGGCGTTTGATAAGGTACCCCATGCAAGGCTTATTGAGAAAGTAAGGAGACATGGGATCCAAGGGGACATTGCAATGTGGATCCAGAACTGGCTGGCCCACAGAAGGCAAAGAGTGGTTGTTGAAGGGTCATATTCTGCATGGTGACCAGTGGTGTACCTCAGGGATCTGTTCTGGGACCCTTACTCTTTGTGATTTTAATAAATGACCTGGATGAAGAAGTGGAGGGGTGAGTTAGTAAGTTTGTGGATGACACAAAGGTTGGGGGTGTTGTGGATAGTATAGAGGGCTGTTAGAGGTTACAGCAGGACATAGATAGGATGCAAAGTTGGGCTGAGAAGTAGCAGATGCAGTTCAACCCAGATAAGTGTGAAGTGGTTCATTTTGGTAGGTCAAATATGATGGCAGAGTATAGTCTTAATGGTAGGACTCTTGGCAGTGTGGAGGATCAGAGGGATCTTGGGGTCTGAGTCCATAGGACGCTCAAAGCGGCTGCGCAGGTTGACTCTGTGGTTAAGAAGGCATATGGTGTATTGTCCTTCATCAATAGGGGAATTGAATTTAGGAGCCGTGAGGTATTGTTGCAGCTATATAGGTCCCTGGTCAGACCCCACTTGGAGTACTGTGCTCAGTTCTGGTCACCTCACTACAGGAAGGATGTGGAAGCCATAGAGAGGGTGCAGAGGAGATTTACAAAGATGTTGCCTGGAATGCGGATAATGCCTTATGAAAGCTGGTTGCGGGAACTTGGCCTTTTCTCCTTGGAGCGACAGAGGATGAGGGGGAACCTGATAGAGGTGTATAAGATGATGAGAGGCATTGATCGGGTAGATAGTCAGAGGCTTTTCCCCAGGGCTGAAATGGTGGCCACATGAGGACATAGGTTTAAGGTGCTGGGGAGTAGGTACAGAGGAGATGTCAGAGGTAAGTTTTTTACTCAGAGAGTGGTGAGTGTGTGGAATGGGCTGCCGGAAACGGTGGTGGAGGCGGATACGATAGGGTCTTTCAAGAGACTGTTGGACAGGTACTTGGAGATGAGTAAAATAGAGGGCTATGGGTAAGCCTAGTAATTTCTAGGGTAGGGATATGTTCAGCACAGCTTTGTGGGCCGAAGGGCCTGAATTGTGTTGTAGGTTTTTCTATGTTTCTATGTTTTATGTTTCTTAACCTTGGGTTTTTATTCTGCCATATATATGAAAGAATTTTAGAATTAAAAGTATTGAGAAAGGATTTTGAGATGAAAGTTGGAACCGCCTGAAATAAATACAAAAATTTTGGTAAAATATTCATCTTAACCGCATTAATTCGGCCAATCAATGATAGAGACAACAGGGACCATTTAGTAAACAATTGTTTAACATGATCAATTAAAGGTAAAAAGTTAACCTTGAATAAGTCCTTGTGCTTCTTGGTAATTTTAACACCCAGATACGTAAAATAATCAGTCACTAATCTAAATGGTCATTGCCTATAAATTGGGACTTGCATATTTAATGAGAAAAGTTCACTCTTATTAAAATTTAATCTACAACCAGAGAAATCACTAAACTGAGCAAGCAATGATAGTGCTGCAGGGATAGATTCCTCTGGGTTAGAGATACAGGTCATCTGCATATAGTGATATCTTATGGATCCCTTTTCCACGAGTAACACCAAATATGTTAGAAAAGTCCTGAAAGGCAATTGCCAAGGGTTCCAAGGCAATATCAAATAATAAAGGACTTAAAGGGCAGTCCTGTCTAGTGCCTCAAAAAAGCCTGAAAAAGGGGGAAATCTCTGATTATTAGTAAGTATTGAAGCCACAGGTATATGGTAAATCAATTTAATCGCGGATATAAAATTTGGGCTAAAATTAAATTTCTCAAACGTGTTGAATAAATATTCCCATTCGACTCTATCAAATGCCTTCATTGCACCTGTGCACACATGTACGTGTGCACATGACAATAAACTCGACTTAGACTTTGCACTTGGTGGTGGGGGGATGAACGACAAGGTTCTGTCCTTCATTCTGTTCAAGGTACCCTCATCTTGTTGACAGGTTTGATAATTTCACAATTAACCAAGTTTTAAGGCTTGGTTTCCATTTACATGATGAGGCCATGTTAATTGTACTAGAATGTAGTTCTGAGGAAACACTAATGTTGTACCTCAGCTGAAGCAATAATGATACCCCATTGACCCCTCTCACCCAAGAGACGATGCAAAAATCTCAAGGGCAGCACAGTGGCATGGTCTGAAGAGATGATACCTCACAGTGCCAGAGGCCCGGGTTCGATCCCGACCTCGGATGCTGTCTGTGTGGAGTTGGCACGTTCTCCCTGTGACCGGGTGGGTTCCCTCCGGGTGCTCCTGCTTCCTCCCACTTCCCAAAGGGTTGTGGGTTGGTAGCTTAATTGGCCGCTGTTAATAGTCCCCAGTGTGTGGGTGAGGGGTAGAATCTGGGGGAGTTGATGGGAATGTCGGGAGAATAAAAAAAGTGGATTAATGCAGGATTAGTGTAAATGTGTGGTTGATGGTGGGCACAGACTCGATGGGCCGAAGGGCCTGTTCTCCTGCTGCATATCTCTACAAATCTTGCAGAGACTTGGCTGTCGCCAGGGCAGGAATGGATACTGAATATTCCCGGATTTCAGTTTCTTAAAGGGGATAGGGAGGGGGGTAGAAGAGGGGGAGGCGTGGCATTACTGGTCAGGGATACTATTACAGCTGCAGAAAGGGTGGAAGTTAGGAACAAGAAAGGAGCAGTTACTCTACTGGGAGTATTCTATAGGCCCCCAGTAGCAGCAGGGATACTGAGGAGCAGATCGGGAGGCAGATTTTGGAAAGGTGCAAAAATAACAGGGTTGTTACCATGGGAGACTTCAACTTCCCAAATATTGATTGGCACCTGCTTAGTGCCAAAGGGTTAGACGGAGCAGAGTTTGTTAAGTGTGTCCAGGACAGATTCCTGTCACAGCATGTTGACAGGCCAACTAGAGACAATGTCATATTAGATCCAGGTCAGGTGACAGATCTCTCAGTGGGTGAACATTTGGGGGATAGTGGCCACCGCTCCCTAACCTTTAGCATTGTCATAGACAGGGATAGGAGCAAAGTGGAGAGGAAAATATTTAATTGGGGAAAGGTGAATTATGAGGCTATAAGGTTAGAACTTGCGAGTGTAAATTGGGATGACATTTTTGAAGGGAAATGTACTTTGGGGATGGGGTCGTTGTTCAGGGATCTCTTGCAGGAGGTTTGGGATAAATTTGTCCCGGTGAGGCAGAGAAGGAATGGCAGGGTGAAGGAACCGTGGGTGACAAGAGGTGGAACAACTAGTTAGGAAGAAGAAGGCAGCATACATAAGGTGTAAGCAGCAAGGATCAGACAGGGCTTGTGAGGAGTATAGGGTAGCAAGGAAGGAACTTAAGAAGGGGCTGAGGAGAGCGAGAAGGGGACATGAAAAGGCCTTGGCGAGTAGGGTTAAGGAAAATCCCAAGGCTTTTTTCACTTATGTGAAGAACAGAAGGATGACGAGAGTAAAGGTAGGTCCAATCAGAGACAAAGGTGGGAAGATATGCCTGGGAGCTGTGGAAGTGGGCGAGGTCCTCAGTGAATACTTCTCTTCAGTATTCACCAAGGAGAGGGACCTTGATGACGCTGAGGACAGTGTTGGTAAGGTTAATGTTCTAGAGCATGTTGATATCAAGAGAGAGGATGTGTTGGAGCTGTTAGAAAATATTAGGACAGATAAGTCCCCAGGGCCTGACAGAATATTCCACAGGCTGCTCTGCGAGGCGAGGGAGGAGATTGCTGAACCGTTGGTTAGGATCTTTGAGTCCTCGTTGTCCACGGGAATGGTACCAGAGGATTGGAGGGTGGCAAATGTTGTCCTCTTATTCAAAAAAGGTAGTAGGGGTAGTCCAAGGAATTATAGACCAGTGAGTCTTACATCTGTGGTGGGCAAGCTGTTAGAAAGGATCCTTAGAGATAGGACCATTGGGCATTTAGAGAAACATGGTCTGATCAGGGACAGCCAGCATGGCTTTGTGAAGGGCAGATCATGTCTCACAAGCCTGATAAGGTTCTTTGAGGAGGTGACCAGGAAGATTGATGAGGGTAGTGCAGTAGATGTGGTCTACGTGGATTTTAGTAAAGCATTTGACAATGTTCCACATGGTTGGCTTCTTCAGAAGGTCAGAGGGCATGGGATCCAGGGAAGCTTGACCGTGGGATTCAGAATTGGCTTGCCTGTAGAAAGCAGAGGGTTGTGGTGGAGGGAGTGCATTCAGGTTGAAGGGCTGTGACTAGCGGTGTCCCACAAGGATCGGTTCTGGGACCTCTACTTTTGTGATTTTTATTAATGGCTTGGATGAAGGGGTGGAAGGGTGGGTTAGCAAGTTTGCAGAGGACACAGAGGTTTGTGGTGTTGTGGATAGTGTGGAAGATTGCAGAAGATTGCAGAGGGACATTGATAGGATACAAAGCTGGGCTGAGAAGTGGCAGATGGAGTTCAATCCGGAAAAGTGTGAAGTGGTACTCTTTGGAAGGACAAACTCCAAGGCGGAGTACAAGGTAAATGGCAGGATTCTGGGCAGTGTAGAGGAGCAGAGGGATCTGGGGGTTCATATCCACAGATCACTGAAAGTTGCCTCACAGGTGGATAGGGTAGTTAAGAAAGCTAATGGGATGTTAGCTTTCGTTAGTTGTGGGATCGAGTTTAAGAACCACGATGTTATGATGCAGCTCGACAAAACTCTGGTTAGACCACACTTAAGAGTACTGTGTCCAGTTCTGGTCGCCTCATTATAGGAAGCGTTGGAAAGGGTGCAGAGGAGATTTATGAGGAGAGACTAAGGGAGCTAGGGCTTTAATCTTTGGAGAGAAGAGGGATGAGAGGAGACATGATAGAGGTGTATAAAATATTAAGAGGAATAGATAGAGTGGACAGCCAGCGCCTGTTTTCCAGGGCACCAATGCTCAATACAAGAGGGCATGGCTTTAAAGTAATGGGTGGGAAGTTCAAGGGAGATATCAGAGGAAGATTCTTTACCCAGAGAGTGGTTGGGGCGTGGAATGCGCTACCTGGGGTGGTGGTGGAGGCAGGTACATTGGTCAAATTCAAGAGATTGCTAGTTAAGTATATGGAGGAATTTAAAATAGGGGGATATGTGGGAGGAAGGGGTTAGATTGTCTTAGGTGAGGTTTAAAGGTCGGCACAATATTGTGGGCTGAAGGGCCTGTATTGTGCTGTACTGTTCTATGATTCTATGAAAGTCCTCTCTGTATCGGGTAGACATATAAGGAACATGTGGAAATGTAGCATCCATCTCCCTGCAGATTCCTGTGGGACTTAGACTCACTTTCACTCTCTCTGTCTCTCCCTCTCCCCAAGAACCTCTTGCTCCTAACAGCCTCAAACTGAGACGTAACCTTGGCAGACACTTGACTAAATTACGATGATTTGGAAGCAATGCTGTAGGATATTAGGAAATATGTGGCTATCAGCAAAATCTTAATTGTTGCAGGAAAAGTAATGTGATTCAGCAGACAAGTCCTTTGGTTAATATTTCCCATCTGGAAGCTCCTTTCAAATTTCAAATATCCTTCTGCAGAATTCCATATGCTATTCCTGGAGTGATTTAAGAACCAGCAGAATCCCTACTTGCCAACTAACCTGCCTGCCAGGCAACAGTGAGATTCCAACCCAGCTGTGAGCAATGGGCAGAGAGCCAGGTGATGATGTCATTCTGCTGGATCCAACCCGACGTTTCCTTCTTCATTCAAGGGATGTGCAATTCACAGGCTGAGCCAGCATTTCATTGCCCGTCCCTAGTTGCCCGTGAGAAGGTGGTGGTGAGCTGCCTTCTGGAACCGCTGCAGTCCGTGAGGTGTGGGTGCACCCACAGTGCTGTTAGGGAGGGAGTTCCAGGACTTTGACCCAGCGACGGTGAAGGGACGGCGATGTATTTCCGAGTCGGGACGGTGTGCGGCTCGGAGGGCGACTCCCAGGGGGGTGGTGTTCACCGAGCTTTTGCTGCCCTTGTCCTTCTCGCTGGGAGGGGTGGTGGGTTTGGAAGGTGCTGCCTGAGGAGTCTCGGTGAGTTGCTGCAGTGCCTCCTGTAGATGGGACAGACTGCTGCTGCTGTGTGTCGGTGCTGGAGTGAGTGAGTGGGTGTGGATGGGGAGCCTGTCAAGTGGGCTGTTATGTCCTGAATGGTGTCGAGCTTCTCGAGTGTTGTTGAAGCTGCCCTCACCAAGGCAAGTGGATAAGAAGGGGGACTGTAGTAATTGTAACTAGCACCAAGGCATTGCCAGCTGAGTATGTTAGGTCCTTATTATCCCTGGTTTACTACCCACAGGTCAGCATACACCCGAGGTCAGAGCTGGAGTCTGGAGGGTGATCACCATAGTTACGGTCCAGAACCAGGGTCTGGAGTACCAAATGTTCCAGCTTTCAGCAAACTGAAACCTACATCGAAGTTGTTCAACTCATGGGGGAGTTGACCTGGATGTCATTGCGGACTTGAGTGACATTGCTAATGGCCCTCGTGGCGCAGACTGTCCCCAGGGTACGACAGGGCTCTGTCCCTGAGAATTGGCCATAACGACCTCTCATATGCTGAAAGAAGAACTCTTGATCTTATCGTGGCCCTTGCACCTTATTGTCTGCCTGCACTGCACTTCCTCTGTAACCGTAACACTATATTCTGCATTCTAAGATAAGATGTCTTTATTAGTCACATGTACATCGACACACACAGTGAAATGCATCTTTTTGCGTGGAGTGTTCCGGGGGCAGCCCGCAAGTGTCACCACGCTTCCGGCGCCAACATAGCACGCCCGCAACTTCCTAACCCGTACGTCTTTGGAACGTGGGAGGAAACCGGAGCACCCGGAGGAAACCCACTCAGACAGGGGGAGAACGTACAAACTCCTTGCGGACAGCGGCGGGAATCGAACCCGGGTCGCCGGCGCTGTAAAACGTTACACTGACCACTACGCCACCGTGCCTGCCTTTCCCTTTCTGATTTCCTTTTCGTTTTCCATTCTGTTTTCTTTTTTACTACCTCAATGTACTTGTGTATGGCATGATCTGTCTGGAGGGCACACCAACAAAAGCTTTTCACTGTATCTCGGTATATGTGGCAATAGTAAACAAAAACCAATAACTGAACTGTTAATAAACTCATGCAGATACCTGAACTGTTCATAGATCAGAAATGAACAACATTGTACGGGAGAGGGTTCTCCAAAGCACTGCCAGTTCTACCAAGTCTGACAATTCAGACTCTTACTGCTTGGGGATCCCAATGGTTTAATTTCTGGCTCACTTATTAGTCCCTGAAATTGGTAGTATTATTGTCACATGTACCAAGACACAGTGAAAAACTTAGTTTTGGATGCTATCCAGACAGATCATTCCAAACAACACACACAAAGTGCTGGAGGAACTCAGCGGGTCAGGCAGCAACCGTGAAGGGAGATAAACAGTTGACGTTTCGGGTCGAGACCCTTCATCGAGGCTGGAAAGGAAGAGGGCAGAAGCCGGAATAAGAAGGTGGGGGGGGGTAGGGGGAGGAGCACACGCAGGGAGGGGAGAGGTGAGTCCAGGTGAGAGGGGGAAGGAAGGTGGGTGGGGGCGGGGGGAAATGTAAGAAGCTGAGAGGTGATAGGTAGAGGAGGCAAAGGGCTGAAGGAGGAGGAATCCGGTAGGAGAGGGCAGTGGACCATGGAGTAAAGGGAAGGAGGTGGGGAATAGATGGGCAGGTCATGAGGGCAGGGGGAGGGAAAAGCGAAGGGGTGAGGGGGCCACAGGAGTAAGGGAAAACAGAGGGTGGGGAGTGGGGGGAGAAGGCGGGGAGGGGTTACTGGAAGTTAGAGAGATCGACGTTGAGGCCGTCAGGTTGGAGACTCCCAAGGCGGAATATGAGGTGTTGTTCCTCCAACCTGCGTCTGGCCTCAACGTGGCAGTAGAGGAGGCCGTGGATAGACATGTCAACGTGGGAGTGGGATGTGGATCATTCCAAACATAAGTACATCGAGGTAGTACAAAGAAAAAAGCAATAACAGAATGCAGAATGTAGTGTTACGGTTACAGAGAAAGTGCAGCGCAGGTAGACAAATAAAGTGCAGGGGCCACAACAAGGTAGACTGAGAGATCAGGAGACATCTTTATCGTACAAGAGGTCTGTTCACCAGTCTTATAACAGCGGGATAGAAGCTGTCCTTGAGCCTGGTGGTACGTTCTTTCTGGCTTTTGTATCTTCTGCCTGATGGGAGGGGGTTTTTAATTATGTTGGTTACTTTCCCAAGGCAGCAAGGAGTGTAGACAGGGTCCATGGGGGGGAGGCTGTTGATTACTGGGAATACGCAGCCTCTCATTATCCATGGACTATGGATCAGGTGAGCAGCTGTGTACTACTGCGGTTGGGAAAACCCAGCGTCCAGAGTGCTTGTATTTTCCGGCCTGTTAGGCACAACCTGAAACTCACCGTCTCAGTTTCCCGCTCCCTTCAAACTCACTGGGTTCACGGGGAAGTGTATTACACTACCATGAAATGTGGTTTTATAAAAAGTGAAATGTAAGTGTGCAGGTGTATTAAGATCTCTTTATTAGTCACATGTACATCGAAACACACAGTGAGATGCATCTTTTGCGTAGAGTGTTCAGGGGGCAGCCAGCAAGTGTCGCCACGTTTCCGGCGCCAACATAGCACGCCCACAACTTCCTAACCCGTACATTTTTGGAATGTGGGAGGAAACCGGAGCACCCGGAGGAAACCCACGCAGACACGGGGAGAACGTGCAATCTCATTACGGACAGTGGCCTGAATCCAACCTGGGTCGCTGGCGGTGTAATAGCGCTGCGCTAACTGCTCGCTACCGTGCCTGCATGATAGAAGTAACATCCATGAGTCTGAATGAAACGTCACCACCCAGGTTATCAGAGTATTACTGTGTGTTCCTATGCGTCCGAGAGCATTGAAATACCCTCCCTCCCCATCCCCTCATCCTCAATCTCCCTCTCCTCAGGTACAGGGCAACAGGTCACTGTTTTGGTCATCGTCGCACTGCACAGAAGCAGGCCCTTCAGCCCAACTAGCCCATGCTGGCCATCAACCACCTATATACACTGATCCTATATCAATCCCATTGTTTTTATCGTCTCAGCTGCCCCAGATTCTACCACTCGCCCACACACTTGGGGCAATTTACAGCAGCCAGTTAACCTACCGACCTGCACGTGGATGCGGACACCGGAGCACCCGGGAGGGAAACTCACAGGGTCACAGGGAGAACGTGCAAACTCCACACAGACAGCGCCAGAGGTCAGGATCGAACCCGGGGTCTCAGGTGCTGTGAGCTAGTGGCTCTACCAGCTGTGCCGATGTCTTAGTTGGTGAGCGATCCACTGAGTGGACCACATCAATTGACTGACAGCCATAAGACATAGGAGCAGAATTATAGGCCATTCAGCCCATCAAGTCTGCTCCATCATTCGATCACGGCTGATTTATTTTTCCCTCTCAACCCCATTCTCCTGCCTTCTCCCCGTAACTCTTGACGCCTTTACTAATCAAGAACCTATTAAATATACCCAATGACTTGGCCTCCACGGCCGTCTGTGGCAATGAATTCCACAGATTCACCGGCCTCTGGCTAAAGAAATTCCTCCTCATCTCTGTTCTAAAGGGACGTCCCTTTATTCTGAGGCCGTGCCCTCTGGTCCTAGACTCTCCCACTACTGGAAACATCCTGTCCACGTCCACTCTATCCAGGCCTTTCAATATTCGGTAGGTTTCAATGAGTTCCCCCCCCCCCCCCCCCCCCCCCCCCCCCCCCCCCCCCCCCCCCCCCCCCCGACCTCCATCCTTCTAGACTCCAGCAAGTGCAGGCCCAGAGACGTCAAACGCTCCTCATACATTAACCCTTTCATTCTCGTAAACCTCCTCTGGACCCTCTCCAATGCCAGCACATCCTTCCATAGACATGGGGCCCAAAACTGCTCACAATACTCCAAATGTGGTCTGACCAACGCCTTATAAAGCCTCAGCATTACATCCTTGCCTTTCTGTTCTAGTCCTCTCGAAATGAATGGTAACATTGCATTTGCCTTCTTTAGTACTGACTCAGCCTCCAAGTTAACCTTAAGGGAATGGTGAACTAGGACTCCCAAGTAACTCCCAAGACTCACTTTGCACCTTCGATTTGTGAATTTGCTCCCCGTTTAGAAAATAGTCTGCGCCTTTATTCCTTCTACCAAAGTGCATGACCGTACACTTCCCTACACTGTATTCCATGTGCCACTTCTTTGCCAATTCTTCCGACCTGTCCAAGTCCTTCTGCAGACTCCCTGCTTCCTCAACACTACCTGCCCCTCCACTGATCTTTGTATCATCCTCAAACTTGGCCACAAAGCCCTCAAATTCCGTCATCCAGGTCATCATCATCAACAGGAGGACCTCACAACAGGAGGACCATGTCGTCAATCGACTGACAGCCACTGACTTGGTATGACCCTTGGAGCCGAGCATGATCTCAGGTGCTGAGCACTACGGGAGGCAGCATATTCTGTCGGGAACCCCCGGCGTGACCACGGACTGGGTCAGCCACACCTGTCAGTCCAAAGTCACACATCTTCAGCTCAAAGGTAGGACTGAGCAAACGGCTGGATAGTTAGAGATCCTGGTGAAGGACACCGGCAGAGTGGATGTACTTTGACACTTGGAGAATCTAATGCAGGAAGTAACAGATGTGACCATTGCTAAGGTGCTGAGATTTCACTGCGTTGAACTGAGTTGTACGAGACATCTCATAGAGGTGTATAAAATCCTGAGAGGCACGGACAGGGTGAGAGGTCTTTTTTACAGCTTTGGGGAATCGACAAATAGAGGACATAGTTTTAAGGTTAGAGGGTGAAAGGAGGGGCAACTTTTTTTTACACAGTGGGTGGTAGGTATATGGAACCAGCTGCCAGAGGAAGTGGGGGAGGCAGGTACATTAGATACACTTAAGAAGTATGTGGACAGGTATATGGATGACAAGCATTTGGAGGGATGTGGGCCAAGTGCTGGGAGATGGGATTGGCTTGAATGTACATCTTGGTCGGCATGGACATGTGTGGGCTGAAGGGCCTTTCTCCGTGCTACACAATGTGACTCTATTTGCCCACTATTCCTGGCTCTGTCTTCAGCAGGTCTGAAACTCTGGAACTACCACTCTTCAAGGCCGCTTTAACCCCTTCCTCTTTGACCGAGCATATTGTTACCTCCTTCCGAGGCTTGGATTGTCCCTGATGACCCTCACCAACTTTTATCGATGCACCATAGAAAGCATCCTATCTGGATGCATCACAACTTGGTACTGCAACTGCTCTGCCCGGGACTGCAAGAAACTGCAGAGAGTTATGGACACAGCCCAGTGCATCATGGAAACCAGCCTCCCCTCCATGGACTCTGTCCTCACTTCTCACTGGCTCGGCAAAGCAGCCAACATAATCAAAGACCCCACCCACCCTGGATATTCTCTCTTCTCCCCCACCCTTCCATTGGGCAGGAGATACAAAAGCCTGAAAGCACGTACCATCAGGTTCAAGGACAGCTTCTATCCCGCTGTTATAAGGCTACTGAACAGTCCCCTAGTATGATAAATTGGACCCTTGACCTCACAATCGACCTGGTCATGGCCCTTGCACCTTATTGTCTGCCTGCACTGCACTTCCTCTGTAATTGTAACACGTTATTCTACATTCTGTTATTGTTTTCCCTTGTACTACCTCGATGTACTGATGCGATGCAATGATCTGTATGGATAGCATGCAAAACAAAGTTTTTCACTGTACCTCAGTACATGTGACAATAATAAAGATATCTTAATTCCTATCTTAATTTTAATAAACCAATTTACCAAATCCTCCAATCAGCACTTGCCATATTTTGCATTAAAGGCAACACTAATGCAACACTGCAAATGCAGGAATCTGGAGCAATGAGTAAACTGCTGGATGTTGTATGGAAATAGAATGGCCAACGGCCAACGTTTCAGGTCGAAACCCTGCATCAGGACAAGCTGTTATTGAGTCACAAGGCCCATCCCCCAACTATGGCAGGGGAGAGGGCCAGCACTCCTCAGTCTTCATAGGGCTGAAGGTTAGTGGTAAGCTTTCAAGCAGCACTCTGATTGATGATGATTGGCAATGAGCAGGCTTTGGGTAACAGCTGAGGCAAATTAAGCTGAGCTCTCAATCTAATCTGCACATCAAAAATACAAAGAAAATCAATCCATTTAGTTTCAATAAGAGCAGTGAAGAAGCTGTGCTGCTAATTAAGGAGCCAATTTGTCTGTTGCCCCTTGCATTTTAACCCCTAATATACAAGTCAATAATGTGTTGGGAGAGGCAATGTGGTTCGTCTGAATGATGCATCCACAGACTCTCTGGGTCAGTACAAACCATTTGTGCACTCTCCTGCCTTGTAGCTGTTTGTGGAACAGGGGCAGAGAACATGTGGGCAACCCAAAAGTGTACCCAGTATTGGCCACAACCTTTACTTAAACAGGAATGTCTCCTTGGGCCTCCCTAGGTAGCTTGTGGCAAAGAGGCTGTGTTGCCACTGACCACCTGGTGATGGATACTACAAGCAAAGGTAAGGAGGGTGAACATGAACCAGTCTACATTGCTGGATCAGCGGCAGAGAGGGTCAGCTGGGTGTTAACCTGTCCTGGGCCCAGCACATAGATGCAATCACAAGGAAGGCGTGCCAGCGTCTTTACTTTTTTGGAAGGTTAAGGAGGTTCAGCTTGTCACCAAACACTCCAACGGACTTCTGACTGGTTGAAAGTATCCTGACTGGTTGCATCATGGTTTGGTATGGCAATTCCAATGTACAGGAAGACATGAAACTGCAGGGAGTGGTGTCCTTTGCCCAATACATCACAGGCATGCCCCACCCTGCCATCGGTAGTATGTACAGGAGGTGCTGCCTCAAGAAGGCAACATCCATCATCAAAGATCCCCACCATCCAGGCCGTGCCATCTTCTCGCAGCTACCATCGGGCAGGAGGTACAGAAGCCTGAAGTCCCACATCATCAGGTTCAGGAACAGCTACTTCCCTTCAACCATTTGGTTCTTGAACCAACCTGCACAACCCTGATCACTATCTCAGTATAGCAACACTGTGACCACATTGCACTGCAATGGACTTTGTTTTATTCTATTTGTATTCTTTCTTGTATAATTTGTTTTTCTTGTGAATGTTCTGTTTCTAATGCTGTGTGCCTGTGATGCTGCTGCAAGTAAGGTCTTCATTGCACTTGTGCATACATGACAAATAAACTTGACTTTGACTTTAGTCAAGGTGTCCCTGAAGAGGGAGCACGCAGTGTCCACTGGCTCTCTGGAGGTCTTCTGGGACCTGTTGGCACTGCAGGGGCTGGAGTGCATCCTGGACAGGGATGGCAATGTTTAAATTTGATGTATATTTGTAAATACTGAATTGAGAATGATATAAATATGTTAATAAATCCTTTTTTAAAAAAAACAGAAGCTGGTCAGCAGTCTCAGAGATAACCAATATTGTTCTGGTATCTGCCTACCAGTGCTACCTGCAGTTGTACATCTGTGAACAATCTTCATTCATTTTTTTAGGAATTTCATTGCACCCTGGTGTAGATGACAATAAACTAATCTGAATGTCGGTATCATTGGCAAGACCAGCATCGATTGCCCACCCCAGCTGCCCTTGAGAAGAAGCGGTTATCACCCTGAACCGCTGCAGTCCTTCTGGTGAAGGTGCTCCCACCGTGCTGTTGGGGAGGGAGTTCCAGGACTTAGACCCTGTGACAACAATATACTGGGGACAGTGTGCGAGGGAAGGTGGGATTGAACCTTTGACATTTCCCCAAGACAGTGTATAGTATTTTATTCATATCCAGATGTATTAAGTACACACGTTGGCTGTGCAAACAGCCCAGAGTCACAGCGTCGTACAGAATGTAAGACATTAGAAGCAATCAGACATTTATTATTCAGTACATCACCTGATCACCAACTGTAGGTAGAAAGATTATATGGAATGATCGTTTTACTGGGCAGTGACACATGCAGACAATATCTCCGAGTCTCCAACATCACGGACAGTCCGTTATAGTAGAAGTGGATGCAAGAAATTCCTGCACCTCTGGCATTAAAATTTCCAAGGAAGCTCCTTGCAGCGGGTTTGAGGCTGTCGAGGTTTCTCATGTCTGTGCTGGATAACAATGAGAAGGTCTCTGCAGTGATTTATTAAGGGATTTTTGCTTCAAGTGGTTAATTGTGTGATTTCTCCCAGTATCTGAATGGATAGACGGGTCCTTCTCACTAAATTGCCAGGCTCCAGTCTCCAGCCCATGCCCTCTGCCACGCATTACCCGATGTCCAAGTCCAAATGAGCCGCAAACATTACTCCTTCAGAGAGTTCCATTATTTTGGCTTCCTCTTTTGTCTTGTGCACTGTAATGATTCTGGTCATGACGCAGAATTGGATACACCGGTCTCCTGAATCACAGAAGAGTTCCATGAGCGGTTGGCAAGGCAAGTGGAGGATGGAACTATCGAACTTGGCGTTTGTAGTGTACGGACAGAAAGTCACAATGGGATTTGACCGGGTTAAATAATTACAAAAGAAATAAAACCAAAAGGAACGGTAGGGTGGGTGGGGAGGAGTTAGCAAACTGGTCACTGTCCACAGGTCCTCATCAATAAGTCCATTGTGATCCTTCAGCCATTGGCAACCCAGTCCTGCATCTCCACACGAGTACTTGGGTGAGAGCAGGCATAACTATCTCGGATGCTTCTGATGTCAACAAGGGATTGTAAAACCTGGAAAAGCAGGTGCCTTTCTTTCAAGCGGCGATGATGCAGGAGTTGGGTGGCTTGCTCAAGGAACCCAGTTGCCTGCAATGAAGCACCAAAGCAAAAAATCAGTTACCAGACAGCGCAATGGATGCTCCCGAAGTTCCAGCTCTCTTAAAACGTTCAATACCCTCTCCCGAGCCAGGTGGCAAAGGCAAAACCATTGGAATTGGCACTCAGCTGAAAGCTGCCCCATTACCCGTGCACCATGTTGGTCCGTCACTCAGTAGGAGCTCCACTCAGAAGGTGGAAGGTCCACTTCTTCAGGAGCAGTGCGTGTAATCCAGGCCGACACCTCCGTGATGATAGGGTGTTCTACCGAGACACTGCTACCCCAGGCACCAGATCCCAACATGTTTTTGAAGAGCCAGGGGACTCTCCCTAGTGTTTATCCTCCACCCAACATTAGCGGGTCATACAGTATGGAGACGGGCCATTCTGCCCATCATGTCCATGTCGACCAATGGACACCTATCCGTATTAATCCCATCTTCCAGCACTTGGCCTACAGCCATCCATGCCCAGACAATTCAAGTGCTCATCTGAACACTTTTTGGAAATGTGGCACTGACAATAAATGGTAGGGCACTGAGGAATGTCGATGAATGGAGGCAACTTGGGGTTCAAGTCCATAGTTCCATGGAAGTGGCAACACAGGTAGTTAGGGTGGTGAAGAAGGTACCTGGCATACTTGCTTTCATAGTCGCCGCACAGGTTGATGGGGTTGCTAAGAAGGTGTATGGCGTGTTGGCCTTCATTAGTCGGGGGACTGAGTTCAAGAGCCGTGAGGTAATGTTACAGCTCTATGGAACCCTGGTTAGCCCACCCTTAGAGAATCGTGATGAAAAACATGACGATGCTGGAGGAACTCAGCAGGCCAGGCAGCATCCGTGGAGAAAAGCAGGCGGTCAACGTTTCGGGTCGGGACCCTTCTTCAGGACTGAAGATAGGAAAAGGGGAAGCCCAATATATAGGAGGGAAAAGCAGAGCAGTGATAGGTGGACAGAAGAGGGGAGGCGGGGTGGGCACAGGGTGGTGATAGGTAGATGCAGGTAAGAGACAGTGACAGGCAGGTGCGGGGGAGGAGGAGAGAGCAGACCCACCGGGGGATGGGTCACAGGTAAAAGAGAGAGGAAAAAAAGAGGCTAGGAAAGGGAAGAAGGGAAGCATGGTGGGGGGGGGGGGTGTTTGTGGGGAGGTGGGGTGGGGATTACTTAAAGTGGGAGAATTCAGTGTTCATGCCGTTAGGCTGCAAGGTTCCAAGACGGAAAATGAGGTGCTGTTCCTCCAGTTTGCGCTTGGAATTCTCCTGGCAGTGGAGGAGGCCGAGGACTGACATATCAGTGATAGTGTGGGGGGGGGGGGGGGGCGCGAGTGACTGGGAACAGGGAGATGCAGATCGCGGTTACAGACAGCGCGTAGGTGTTCTGCAAAACCGTCACCTAGTATTACTAAAGTATTGTGTTCAGTTCTGGGTGCCACATTATAGGAAGGATGTGGAAGCTTTAGAAAAGGTGCAGAGATTTACCAGGATGCTGCCTGGATTGGAGAGCATGTCTTATGAAGATAGGTTGAGCGAGCTCGGGCTTTTCTCTTTGGAGAGAAGGAGGATGAGAGGTGGATTGATAGAGGTGTACAAGATGATAAGAGGCATAGATCGAGTGGACAGAGACTTTTTCTCAGGGAGGAAATGGCTAACATGAGGGGACATAATTTTAAGGTGATTGGAGGAAAGTACAGGGGGATATCAGAGGAAAGTCTTTTTTACACAGAGTGGTGGGTGCGTGGAACATGCTGCCAGGGGTACTGCAAGCGGCAGATACATTAGGGACATTTATGAGACTCTTAGATAGCCACATGAATGATAGAAAAATGGAGGGCTATGTGGGAGGGAAAGTTAGATTTCTCTTAGAGTAGGTTAAAAGGTCGTCACAACATCATGGGCCGAAGGAGCAGTACTCTGCTGTAATGTTCCATGTTCTATGGGCCGGGGCATGGAATATTAAAGACTCAACTTCACAAAACACCAGTTAAACCATACTTGGAGTACTGTGTGCAGTTCTGGCCACCACACTACAGGGAGGATGTGGCTGCGCTGGAGAGAGTCCGGAGGAGATTCACCAGGACGTCGCCTGGATTGGAGGACCTCAGTTACAGGGAGAGATTGGACAGGCCATGCTTGTTTTCCCTGGAGCAACGGAGGCTGAGGGGTGACCTGACAGAGGGATATAAGATTATGAGGGGCATAGATAAGGTAGATCTTTCTCCCATGGTAGGGGTATCAAGAACAAGAGGGTATAGGGTTAAAGTGAGAGGAAGGAGGTTTAAAGGGGATCTGAGGGGAAGGTTTTTTTTCCCACACAGAAAGCGGTTGACATCTGGAACGTGCTGCCAGAGGAGGTGGTGGGATCAGATTTATTTAAGAGGCATTTAAACAGGCACTTGAAGAGGTAAGGCTTAGAAGGGCACAGACAATGCGAGCAAATCCTTTCGTGGGATTAGTGTAGACAGGTAAAAAGGCCAGCATGGACGTGGTGGGCTGAAGGGCCTGTTTCTGCACTGTATGACTCTATGGTACATTTCTTGGCAGGAATACTAAACCACGATGTCCCACCCTGTACCCTATTTCAGAATGCTGTCTATACACCTGTCACCAATATTTACACACTTCCAGGTTTAACATCCTAGTTTATCCAATACTTCCCAAAAGGTTTCCATGCTAGTCCTGCCAACCACGCCCCATGCCAGTGAGCTCTATCTCACCAGGGCTTGAGTGTATCATTTACCTCTGGTTCCTTCACTGGATTAATCACTATCTTACATTTAAGGCCCTTGAACCCCTGCATGTGGAAGATTATCACGGTAATCTATGCCCCTTACAAAGTTTCACGTCTAATTCTATGTCCCCCTACTTTTTCAGTTTCATTTGGGAAATGAAAGCCTTGAATTGGCTCTGCCGACACTTACAGTGGAAGATCTGTTTCAATACTCGGTAACAGTTGTCGAACAAAGCCTTGGGCCGGATTCGCCGCCTCCTGCTCTCCGCGTCCATGTCACTGATTCGATAGAGTATTTCCTCTACCCGCTCATCCTCAATGTCTTCAATCTGAAAACGAGGAAGGATTCACTGAACAGCAGTGACTTCATTCAACTCAACCCCAGGAGGTTGCATCCAACTGCAATCCAGGATTTTGTAACCTCTGGGTAAATTTGCAAAATGGGGTGCTGGAGGAACTCAGCAGGTCAGGCAGCGTCTGTGGAGGGAAACAAACAGTCGACGTTTCGGGCTGAGACCCCTCATCGGTTGACTGTTGGTTTCCCTCCGTGGATGCTGCCTGGCTTGCTGAGTTCCTTCAGCGTTTTTGCATGTGTTGCTCCGGATTTCCAACATCTGCAGAATCTCTTGTGTTTCCTAGAGATCCTATACGTTTACTAAGAGCAGGAGGGTAACTAGGGAGAGAATTGGTCAGTGTGGCCGTCGGTGTGTGGAGCCACAGGCAACGAGCAGGATCTTAAATAAGTACTCTGGAGAAGGTGACGGAGGCTAGGGAACTTGGGAAAGAGTACAGTGATGTCCTGAAACATACCAACATCATGAAACAGGAGGTGCTGGAAGTGTTGAGGTGCATAAAGGTAGATAAATCCCTGAGGCCTAACCAAGTGTGTCCTAGGACGTAAGTCCCTGGGGCTTAACCAGTTGTGTCCTAGGATGTTGTAAGAAGCAAAGGGAAGAAATTGCAGGTGACCTGGCAGGAATTAGTATCTTCCTTAGCCACGGGTGAGGTACCAGTAGACTGGAGGGTGGCTGATGTTGGTGCTTTGTGGTGCTAATGTGGGCAGGCACAGTACTGTAGCGGTCAGCGTAACGCTATTACAGCGCCAGCGACCCGGGTTCAATTCCCACCGCTGTCTGTGAGGAGTTTGTACGTTCTCCCTGTGTCTGCGTGGGTTTCCTCCGGGTGCTCCGGTTTCCTCCCACATTCCAAAGACGTACAGGTTAGGAAGTTGTGGGCGTACTATGTTGGCGCCAGAGGCGAGGCGACACTTGCGGGCTGCCCCCAGAGCACTCTACGCAAAAGATGCATTTCACTGTGTGTTTCGATGTACATGTGACTAATAAAGAAAGAGAAAGAAATCTAATAATTAATCCATAACATACCAAATTTCCGACCCTGTAGCACATTCTTTGGAGTTTAGAAGAATGGGGGGTGGTCTTATTGAAACATAAGATCCTAAGGGGGCTTGATGGGTCGGGACGTTGAGATGTTTCCACTAGTGGGAGAGTCACGAACAGTGGGACATAGCTCCAAAAGAAATGGCCGGTCATTTAAAGCTGAGGTGTGTCAGAACTGCTCACAGAGGGTGACGAATCTCTGGAATTCTCCACCGCAGAGGGTTTTGGAGGTTAGACGACTGGAAGTATTTAAAGACTTTGATGGATTTTTGAAAGATAAAGGAATTTAAAGCTATAGGGAGCTGGCACAGGAGCCTGCGAGGGGTCATCCATGATCATATTCAATGGTGGAGCAGGCTTGAAGGGCCAAATGGCCTACTCCTGCTCCTGCTTTCTTGACGTGTTATGATCCAATGATGTGCTTGCATTTGGCACCAGATTCCTGTGGCATCACACGAAAAGTTAAGCCCTGGTGACGTCATCAAGACCACTGGGTCGCAAGCTGAGGGGTGTGACCTTCTCTTGAGAGAGGGTGCAAGGGTCACACGAAGCCCTTGAGGATTTATTGGGTGATTCAGTCTGAAACCAAATGGGAACACATTCGGCACAAATAGCTGCCCCGACGTTACGGGTGCAAGCAGAAACAAGATTCCTTCAGAGGAGCGGCCTGTGGCATCATCAGGAATTCATACTGAGTGTGAACGGGAGGTCAAGAGGGGGATGGGGGCTTTGAGAAAAGTGGGAGTGGCTGTTCTTGACCAGGGTAAGAACCACTGGTATCACTGGATGTGACACCACCGCCGTAGCCCACACATTGATTTCAGTGTGAACCACGCAGGTAGAGGTACCCTCACAAGTATATGCACTTAACACACATTTGCCATACAGTAACCAAAGATGTTAAACAGTGTCCGAAAAGCACAGCTTTTGTTTAACCATTTTATGAGGATAGGTTGAGTGAGCTAGGGCTTTTCTCTTTGGAGAGAAGAAGGAGGTGAATTGATAGAGGTGTACAAGATGATAAGAGGCACAGATCGAGTGGACAGTCAGAGACTTTTTCCCAGGGTGACAATGGCCAACACGAGGGGACATAATTTTAAGGTGACTGGAGGAAGGCATAAGGGGGATGTCAGGGGTAAGTCTTTTTAACACGGAAAGTGGTGGGTGCGCGGAATACACCACCAGCAGAGGTTGTAGGGGCGGAAACATCAGGGACATTTAAGGCACTCTTAGATAGGCACATGAATGATAGAGAAATGGAGGATTACGTGGGAAGGAAGGGTTAGCTAGATCTTAGAGCAGGATAAAATGTCGGCACAACATTGTGAGCTGAAGGGCCTGTACTGTGCTGTAATGTTCTACGTTCTGTAACATTTTCTTTGGAAAGGTGAAGATATATCTGCAAATGCTGTTTCTATATGACCATTAACATTACAAACTCAGTAATGGTATTTACTAGAGCAGAGGTTTTCAACCTGTGATCCGTGGCGGGTTGCCAGGGGGTCCGCGAGCAAGCCAAGAAAAAAATGGAAAAGCGACGTATTACAAAGACGTAGCTTACTTGCTTGCTCCAGTTTTCCACCATTCAGAAAATCGGCCATATCTATTCTATCTGTTACAGGCGACAATCTTAGAGACTTAGATGGTGTTCCCTTCTGGTAAGCTGCCGCTTAATATTTGATTTGTGTAGTCAGAGTAGTCAGTAGTGTTCACTACTCACTACTGTTCTGTTGAGCACTGTAGTGTTAGCGAGACTGAGTGACGTTGCTGTGCCTTAATAATATTGCTTACTTACCGTGCATTTACGCCACAGTGATGTCACTGTTAAACGAAAAGTGCGCAAGCGTGTAAATTTTAGTTTTGATAATTTTGTTTATCAGTAATAGTAATTAAACTGTCCAGCATGTATTGCTGAGTATGGAGAAATTTCCGAAGAGAAAAGCTGACCAGAAACAGGAAGATTCTGATGACGAAAGGGATAAGGGTGACCGAAAGAGAGAACAACCCAAGTACGATCCAGAATACATTTCATATGGCTTCATCGCAGTGGGGACAAATGCGGACCAACCTCCCTGTGTTGTGTGTCTGCAAACACTGTCCAACAATGCAATGAAGCCAGCGAAGTTGAAGCGCCATTTAACAACAGTGCATCCAGATATCGCCAGTAAGCTGAAGGGATATTTTGAGCGGCAAGAGGAGCTGTACCTCAAGCAGAAAGGCAAAATGACAGCCTGCGCCACTGTAAATGAGAAGGCTCTTCGCACATCATATTTGGTAGCATTACGAATAGAACGTTCCAGAAAGCCTCACACAATTGGAGAAGAGCTTATACTGCCTGCAGCAGTAGATCTGTGCGAAGTTGTACTGGGAAAAGAATCCAGTCAAAAGCTGAAAGCCATTCCACTGTCTGATAACACAGTAAGCAGAAGAATTGGCGATATGGCGGAAGATATACAGAGCCAGCTGATGGCACGTCTTCAGCAAGTCAGGTTTGCAATTGAGCTTGATGAAAGTACTGATGTTGCCAGTGCTGTGCAGTTGATGGTTTATGTTCGATATTGCTGGGAAGGAGAGGCTTTCGAAGACTTTTTGTTTTGCAAGGTGCTCCCAGGGCGTACAACCGGTGAAGAAGTTTTCCGTGTACTTGACACTTTTTTTGTACAATTGGCATTGGCGTGGACACAGTGTATTGGAGTATGCCCGGATGGTGCTGCCGCAATGACAGGACGGAAGTCGGGTCTAATCGGACGAGTGAAAGAAGTAGCTCCACATGTAGCAGCGACCCACTGCATGATTCACCGTGAGGCTTTAGCTGCAAAGGATATGGATGAAAATCTTGCGGATGTGTTTTCCACGTGCATTAAAATCATTAACTTTATCAAAGCCAGGCCGCTTTGATAAAGTCACTATTTCAGTAGGGCCTATGTGCAGTAATTTAAGTGTTGTATGCATGAATTATCGATTGTTTGATTTTGTGGGTCCACCGTCTAACAAGGACATGTTCTGGGAGGCCGCAGCATGAAAAAGGTTGAAAACCACTGTATTAGAGTATTTATTTTGGAGCTATATCCCATTGTTCATGACTCTCCGACTAGTGGTAACATCTCAACATCCCTCCCCATCAAGCCCTCTTATGTGTACAGCACAGGAACAGGTCCTTTGGCCCATCATATCCATACTGACCCTTTTGCCCCACTGCACTAATCTCATTTGCCTGCTTTAGGACTGTATTCTCCAATGCCTTAAGGTTATCAGATATTACAGGGGGATCTTGATCAGTTAGGCAAGTGGGCCAAAGTTTGGCAAATGGCTTTCAATTCCAAAAAATGCGAAGTTTTGCATTTTGGGAAGTCAAACTAGGGTAGGACTTGTACAGTGAAGTATTGTCTTGTGAAACAGAGGGACCTAGGAGTACAAGTACACAGTTAGCTGAAAGCGGCGTCACAGATAAACAGGATGGATCTCTGGCCTTCGTCAGCCAGGGCACTGAGTGTAGGAGTTGGGATGTTATGCTGCAGCTGTACAAGGCATTGGTGAGACCACACTCGGAGTATTGTGTACAGTTTTGGACCACCCTGTTATAGGAAGGACTGCAGGGAAGATTTACAAGGATGCTGTCAGGACTCAAAGGCCTGAGGTTGGGCAGGCTAGGATCTTACTCCTTGGAACATAGGGGTGACCTTATAGGGGTGTATAAAATTATGAGGCATGTAGGTAGCATGAACACACACAGTCTTTTTTCCCCAGGGCAGGGGAACTAAAAACTAGAGGTCATAAGTTTAAAGTGAGAGGGGAAAGACTTAAAAGAGGGAACTTCTTCATGCAGAGGGTGGTGTGTATATGGAATGAGCTGCCAGAGGAAGTGGTTGAGGCAGGTACAATAATAACTTGAAAGACATTTGGATAAGTACATGGATAGGAGGGGTTTAGAGGGATACAGGCCAAACGCGGGCAAATTGTGGGCACCATGGTCAGGATGGATGAGATGGGCCGAAGGGCCTGTTTCCATGCTGTATTGCTCTATGACTCTATTTAAGTGTCCGTCTAAGTGCCTCTTGAACGTAGTAATTGTATCTCCCTCTGGCAGCACATTCCAGATATCAACCGCTCTCAGTGTAAAAAAAAACTTACCCCTCAGATCCTCTTTAAATCTCCTTCCTCTCCCCTTAAACTATGCCCTCTGTGTTTATCAGTCACCAAACAACTAGTCACATTGGGATTGCTGGGTAGCCACATATTGGTCAGGGTGAAGGTCCTGCACCACACTGGTCTATCGTCAGTGAATCTCCCACCATCAACATCCTGGGGGGTTGCCACTAATCAGAAACTCTCAAATATGTCACGCTTTTTCCAGGTTAGGTGAGAAGTTGGACATTCTGCGGTGAGCTGTCACCAAACCTTCCCAGCACCAGCAGGCCAGGACTCAGACGGAATACTGCCCACTTGATCCCAGTTGTGTAAAAGGCCCCGTCTCCACCCTCTGAACCTTGGATGCACACAGACTTCCCCCAAGGCTACGTGCCAGACTCACAGAGTAAGATACGAGGCCTTTCCAAAAATTATTTTCACCCTGTGAGAGCAGTGCCATTTTCCTTGGTTGTTTGCGACATTAAAGCAATGCACTTCTCGCTGGGAATCTTCCTTTAGTGGTTTCGTAGCTCAGAGAGAGAGAGAAGCAAAGAGTGTCTTCTCAAATCCTCCCTCCCCCCAGTAGCGTTGTCTTCAGAGAAAGGTGTCCCAGAATGGTAAACCCATAAAACTCCTCTTGTTACTGTATCATTCTGTACCAACAAACACAAGGTAATGGGTACACTCCTCCCTGATTATTCCACCTCTCAGTATATTAAAGATGGATCATTCCCTCTCTCCAGTCCCCCTCCCTTTCCTCTAAACTTAACAGGTGTGTGTTAAACAACCGTTGGAGCCTGTTCTCTTCACTTTGATTGCAGTTGAAATATCTCTAATCCCCTCACATACTTAGAAACCACCCGGACACCTTCCCATTTTATCGCACCGATTTTTCGACTTCATTTTGTGTTAAAACATATTATTACCAAGAGTCTGTGCTTCAATGACTTCTGCTTCTCCTCTGGCCACTTAATTCTACCGAGGAGTCTGAGGGAATCCAGAGACAAGCACGTGAAGTGGGGACGTAAGTCACCTGAAGGTCAGGTCAGGTTGGAGTGGTAGGTGTGTGACGCCAGCCCCCAGTGACCAGGTTAACTTGGTTGCTAGTCCAGTACCCATTTACATTAGATCACGGGGGTGGGGGGGGAGGTAACAAAGCTGCTCGTGTCATTCTTTTCTTTTCCCCCCGCGCTGAGTCCAAATTTCCTTTCCACTGCTAACCTTAAAACATACCTCGCAGAAATGATCCCAAGCCCATTTGAGTGTCAATCTGATTTCTATACCTCACATTTTTATGTGAAGCTTTGATTCAAAATTTCAGAACTTATTGTGCGCAGTTTTGGTCACAGCATTACAGGAAGAATGTGGAAGTCTTGCTGAGAGGGAAGAAGGGGTTCACCAGGATGCTGCCTGGGTTAGAGAGTATTAGCTTTAGGGAGAGTTAGACTGACTTGGGTTGTTTTCTGACGGAGGTATATAACATTATGAGAGGCATAGATAGGGTAGACAGTCAGAATCTTTCTCCCAGGGTGGAAATGTCAAATACCAGAGCGCATAGCTTTATGGTGAGAGGGGGAACATTTAAAGGAGATAAGCGAGGTAACTTTTTTTCACACAGGGAATGCTGGGTGCCTGGAACACACTGCCAGGGGTGGTGTGAAAGCGGACACAATAGTGTCATAGAGTCATACAGCACAGAAACAGGCCCTTCAGCCCAACTCATCCATGCTGAATAAGTTGCCCACCTAAGCCAGTCCCATTTGCTTGCATTTGGCCCATATCCCTTTAAACCTTTCCTATCCGTGTACCTGTCTAACTGTCTTTTATATGTTGTTATCGTACCTGCCTCAACCACTTCCTCTGGCAGCTCGTTCCATACACCCACCACCCTCTGCGTGAAAAACTTGCCCCTCGGGTCCCTTTTAAATCTTTCCCCTCTCACCTTAAACCTATGCCCTCTAGTTTATGTTCCTTTTTCCCCTGGGAAGAAGACTTGGTGCATTCACCCTGTCTATGCCCCTCACAATTTTATACACCTCCACAATGTCACCCATCAGTCTCCTACCCTCCAACAAATAAAGTCCGAGCCTGCTCAACCTCTCCCTATAAGTCAGGCCCTTGAGTCCTGGCAACATTCTCACAAATCTTGGCACCGTTTCTAGCTTAATGACATCCTTCCTATAACAGGGTAACCAAAACTGTCTACAATACTCCAGCTGCGACCTTACCAACGTCCCCTACAACTGCAACATGATACCCATGTTTAAGAGGCATTTGGACAGACACATGAGCAGCCAGCAAACAGGGGGATGTGGCATCATGGTCAGCACACACACTGTGGGCCGAAGGGTCTGTTCCTGTGCTGTACTGTTCTACGTTCTATGAAAAGGCATCTCACAGCAAGGCTACCAGTCAAAATTAAACCCCAAGCCACATTACGGGACAGATGACCAAAAGATAAGTCAAAGTGTTGCAGAGTGGTGCAGCTGGTTCCATCCTGACCTCGGGCGCTGCCTATGTGGAGCTTGCACGTTCTCCCTGTGACCTGCGTGGGTTTCCCCCGGGCATTCCGGCTTCCTCCCACATCCCAAAGATGTGCGGTTTGGTAGATTAATTGGCCGCTGTAAATTGTGACGTAAGTTGATGGGAACGTGGGAAGAATAAAATGGAAGGAGTGTGGGATTGACGGTTAGTTCAGACTCAATGTGTTGAATAGCTTGCTTCTATGACCATATGACAAAGAAATTATGGGTCTTAGAGATGGATATGGTATAGTTTGGGGGGGGGGGGTGGCGGGGTGGTTCCAGAGCTTAAGGCCCAACCAAAAAGATGCAGTCGCTAAAATCCGGGCCACTCGAGTGGCCAGAGGTGAGGAAGGACGGAGGCTTGCAGGAGATTACAGAGATGGGGAGGGGTGAAACCTTGCATTCGGAAGGAAGGCCGGAAATTCCAAAACTGAGCTGTGCGTGGATCGGGAACCAGGGCAGCTCCACAAGCACGTGTGTTGAGGGCAAGGAGGAGTTCCGGAGCCCTGGACGAGCCCAGCTTACACTGGGACACCAGGAGTGAAAGAACACCTCTGCTGTTTCTGCACACGTACTTTCGATCCGTCTCAGGTCACTCTTTTGCCTTCAGAGCAGGACTTACCATTTCTTCTACACCCAGCCTCAGGTAAGTAAACAGCATGGCAATATCCTCCACATAAGCTCTTGAAGGGTGTCTTTTTGGAAGAACTTCAAGGACTGTCTCCAACACTTGAGAATTGATGTAAATCCATAACAACTTCAGATCGACTTCAGTAAAACCTCTGTTTCTCTATTGGAAAAGAAAGAGGGACATTTTATTGGGAAGTAGATTCGACTGACCTGCAGAGACTAGCAGATACGCCCTACAATTTCACACATGCCTATAACCCCATGGCTTAAATTCTTGGGATGTTTTGTATCTTGGAAAAGTTTACTATAGCCCAAAGCTTTAGGTGATGCATGTTATCTCAGTTGCCCAGCAAAACATCCTTATACTTTCAGTCCCTCACTTTCTCCCTCATAGAATGTTCCCTTGGATGGTTTAAATTACACCTTTGAAGAGATCGTTATCCCGTTTTTAGAAAATGAGGCTGAAGGGTAGGTTTTGAACGGTGATCACTCCTCACTCATAAAGGCCACTCGCTTCAACGATACAAGTCCAGGGGGCGAGGCCAAGCAAGGAGTCTTACCAATGTCTCGTACAACTGCAACGTAACACCTTTGGGCAGACACATGAACAGGCAGGGAATAGAGGGATGTGCACCATGTGCTGTTCTATGTTCTATGAAAAGACATTTCACTGCAAGGCTAGCAATCAAAATTAAACGCCAAGCCACATTACAGGGCAGATGACCAAAGGTTAAGTCAAAGTGTGGTTCAATCCTGACCTCGGGTGCTGCCTGTGTGGAGTTTGCACGTTCTCCCTGTGACCACGTGAGTCCACTCTTACCTCTGACTTGATTAACCAGTGCGGGGCTCACGAACAGGGTTAAACAGCACCGATCAGTAGAGGGAGCCACAGGCTAAGTTCAACTGTACCACAGCCAGCACACACGACTTACAGTTTAAAGGAGGCCCACTTATTGATCCAATTCACTGACCTCATTAACATGTCCATGTGTGCAATAAATTAGTGGCACAAAAACTTTCTTATAAACATCCACTTCTGCCATGACTAATTCTCTTGTTTTGATTGCAATGGATTAGTGTCATTAACAGGATAAGGACAGACCTGAAACTCCTAGCCACAGGGGATCAAAGAGCACATGCAACGATCATACGAGCCAGGAGATGGAAGAAAGGGCGAGATACAGGCAGTCAATGTTAAGGGGGGTAGCTTGACGTTCAAAGCTCCCTCTCTTCCTCCTGTCTGTCCCATGCTGGCAGTGTTTTGGGCACCAGCTTTTCACAGGTAGTCAAGTCGAGGTAGCTGAAATTGTAGAGTGGAAATCTCCCTTCCCAGAGACAAGACACCCCACACCCTCAGCTGGATTATTCTGCCGGTTTTAGTCACAGGGCCCAGGTTAAAGGACAGGACCTGCTATGGAGATCAACTCCACCAACCTGCTAAAGACTAGTGGGCAGCACAGTGGCTAACACAGCCGCTGCCTCACATCTCCAGCGACAGGTTCAATCCCATCCTCCAGCGCTGTCTGAGTGTGGAGTTTGCACGTTCTCCCTGTGACCGCCTGGGTTTTCTCCCACATCCCAAGGACATGCGGGCTGGTTAACTGTCCACCGTAAATTGCCCCTCATGTAGGTGTGTGGTTGGAAAATCCAGGGGAGTCAGTGGGTATGTGAGAAAGAATAGGTTACAGGGAAATAAGTGAGGGAATGGGCTTGCTCCCAGAGCGAGCATCAACAACTTCTTGTTAAGAAGGCGTATGGTGTGTTGGCCTTCATTAGTCGGGGTATTGAGTTAAAGAGCCACGAGGTAATGTTGCAGCTCTACAGAACTCTGGTTAGACCACACTTGGAGTATCGTGTTCAGTTCTGGTCGCCTCATTACAGGAAGGATGTGGAAGCTTTAGAGAGGGTGCAGAGGAGATTTACCAGGTTGCTGCCTGGATTGGAGAGCATGTCTTATGAGGATAGGTTGAGCGAGCTCGGGCTTTTCTCTTTGGAGAGAAGGAGGATGAGAGGTGGATTGATAGAGGTGTACAAGACAAGAGGCACAGATCGAGTGGACAGTCAGAGACTTTTTCCCAGGGCGAAAATGGCTAACATGAGGGGGCATAATTTTAAGGTGATTGGAGGAAGATATAAGGGGATGTCATAGGTAAATCTTTTACACAGAGAGCGGTGGGTGCGTCGAACGCACTGCCGGCAGAGGTTGTGGGGGCAGATACATTAGGGACATTTATGAGACTCTTAGATAGACATATAAATGATAGAGAAATGGAGGGCTATGTGGGAGGGAAGGGTTAGATAGATCTTAGAGCAGGATGAAATGTCAGCACAACATCGTGGGCCGAAGGGCCTGTACTGTGCTGTAATGTTCCATAACTACATGGGCCGAATGGTGCATGGAAATATGGGAAATATGATCTATTGTTGCCCTCCAGAGTTATAAACAGTATCCAGCAATGCAGATTGTGAAGATGAAATACAGGGTTAGCCGGGTGTCTGTAAATTGGATTACAACCTACCTACACCCATCCTAAAATCACCAGACTCTCTTCAGATTGTCAATAACCCTTGGAGTTTTTATTCAGTTGATTCACTCTCAGGAGGTGAGCACTGTTGGTATGGCAGCACCCACTGACTGCCCAGTGGTCATTGGGTCACCTTCTCAAACTGGAACCTGCAACCACCAGAGCAGGCTGACGTCCCACACTTGAGGGGAAATCCCGAGTGCGGGACTGGAGTCACATGGAGCCCCGGACCGGGAACAGGCACAGGGTTTCCTCCTCGAAGCAGATCGGTAGCAATAACCGGCTGCCTCGGCCACATTCTGAACAGGAATAGATTTATAATTCTGGCATTTGGAAACAACTTCAATCTTTGGCTGCTTTCTCAGGGTTCTCCGGATGCTTGAAATGAAACCAGAAAATGCTGGAAACACAATGAGGAATTAGGAGGAACATACAGTCTAAAACTAGAGGGCACAGGTTTATGGTGCGAGGAGAAAGATTTCAGGACAATCTGAGGGGCAAGTCACACAGAGACTGGTGGATATATGGAATGAGCTGTCAGAGGAATTGATAGAGGCCAGAACTGGGAAAACAATTTAGTTTTCAGTGGCAGAGAACGATTGGTAAAATGAAGGGAATATCTCTACTAGGGTGAGACCAAATGAGTTAATGCAGCAGGTAAAAACACATAATACTTCTTTCTGCAATGTGTTGTTAATAGCAGGGCTGTGGGATATACCCAGCAGGTCAGACTATACTAATAGAAGCAGAACAACTGATCCAAAATGATGACAGTTGGAAATTCTGAAGTTTAAATCAATTGCCAATTTCCTGCGTTATCAGGGAATTAATCTAATTTCAAATAATTTCACTACAAATGCTCAAAGGATGAAAGGTGCAACACTCTCTCCTGCACCCTGGGCTGTTTGGCTGGGAGCGTTGTGTGTCCAGCTACACTATAACCGAGCTCACTCCCAGCCACTGGTTCTTCCCTCCCGGGTTCTGCGCTGCAAGATGGGTGCAGGAGAGAGTCATGCCTCAGCAGGCTTTCATCCGGTGAGAGTTTTCAGTGGAGCTATTGGGATGATTATTAATTCGCCAAAAGCAGAGGAAACTGGCAACTGATTTACACTTCAGAATTCATACTTCATTTGGAAACATTTCTTTCTGAACAACAGCAGCCTGCCACGTTACATCGAGCTGTGTGTGGTTTTACTAGCCTCTCGAGGACATAATCTCTTTCCAACCCCAGGCTGCTTGGACTCTCTATAAATTACATTCTTGGGTATCAAGTATTTAAATTCTTTCCCCTCAGGCTCATTCCCTGGTGCTTCAGAGGCTCGACGTGGTAAGATTTCTGAATACCCACACCACTCTCCAATATAACAAAGTCATCAGAGGGAGCCAAGGAGAAGTTACTTAAAATAAAATGTGCTGGTGGTGTACATTGGTTTATTATTGTCACATGTACTGAGGTACAGTGAAAACCTTTGTTTTGCATACTGCCCATACAGAACAATGTGCATCAAGGTAGTACAGGGTAAGACAGTAACAGAATGCAGAGTCACAGCTACAGAGAAACTGCATTGCAGGTAGACAGTAAGGTGCAAGGTCACAAGGTAGAATGTGAGGTCGAGAGTCCATCTTATCATACTAGGGAACTGTTCAACAGTCTTATAACAGAGGGATGGAAGCTGTTCTTGAGCCTAGTGGTACATACTTTGTATCTCCTGCCCGATGGGAGAGGGGAGAAGAGAGAATGTCTGGAGTGGGTGGGGTCTTTGATTATGTCGGCTGCTTTACTGAGGCAGCGAGAAGTATAGACAGAGTCCACGGAGGGGAGGCTGGTTTCCGTGACGTGTAAGGCTGTGTCCACAACTCTCTGCGGTTTCTTGCGGTCATGGGCAGAGCAGCTGCCATATCAAGCCATGATGAATCCAGATAGGATGCTTTCTATGGTGCATCAGTAAAAATTGGTGGGGTCGATGGGGACATGCCAAAATTTTTTAGCCTCCTGCGGAAGTAGAGGCACTGGTGAGCTTTCATGGCCATGGCATCAACGTGGTTAGACCAGGACAGGCTGTTGGTGATGTTCACTCCAATGAACTTGAAGCTCTCAACCCTCTTGGCCTCAGCACCATTGATGTAAACAGGAGCATGTGCACCGCCCCCCCTTCCTGAAGTCAATGACCAGATCATTTTTGTTTTGCTGACATTGAGGGAAAGGTTGTTGTCATGACACCATGTCACTAGGCTCACTATCTCCCTCTGACTTATCGGTATCTGAGATACGGCCCACGACGGTTGTGTCATCTGCAAACTTGTAGATGGAGTTAGAGCAGAACCTGGCCACACAGTCATGAGTGTATAGGGAGTAGAGTAGGGGGCTGAGGACGCAGCCTTGTGGGGCACCAATGTTGAGAATAATCGTGCTGCAGGTATTGCTGCCTATCCTTACTGATTGCGGGCTGTTGGTCAGGAAGTCGAGGATCCAGTTGCAAAGGGAGGTGTTGAGTCCCAGGTTTAGGATTTTGGTGATGAGTTCCCAACCCTCCTGCTTGGGTCAGGAGACCGCAGAAATGGGTGACCATCTCCCGGGCAATGGTGTGCATTAGCGGAGATAGGGCTCCCCTTCCGAGCTTGCAACCAAACCTCATTTTGTGGGACTGGAGTCACTTCGAGGCCAGACTGGGCAAGTGCACCGTGTTTTCTTTTGGAGACGCACAGCAGGGAAACAGGCCCTTTGAGCCACCAAGTCCGTGCCGACCATCAACCACCCATTTGCACTAATCCCACGCTAATCCCGTTTTATTCTCCCCACACTCCCATCAACTCTCCCCAGATTCTACCCCTCACCTACACACTGGGGGCAACTTACAGCGGCCAATTAACCCACCGACCCGCCCGTCTTTGGGATGTGGGAGGAAGCCCACCCAATCACAGGGGGAACGTGCAAACTCCACACAGACAGCATCCTAGGTCAGGATTGAACCCGGGTCTCTGGAGGCAGCAGCTCTACCAGCTGCACCACTGTCCAGAGTGTTTGTTACTGCAACATTCATAATCAATCCTTTAACAAGACCAGGTTTATGGTTCTGGATTTTGAAAACAACTTTAATTTTCAACCTCATTTTCCCAATTCAATTTTTACTTCCCTTTCATTCAAGTCCTCCCCTCTGCAAAGCCCTGCTCCAAAGCTGGTCGCAAGGATGCTGCTGCTGTAGAGAGTGCGGAGAAATAAAGAACAAATTCTAGAGGGGGACAAAGGGAAAGACGGCGAGATATCAGCCTGTTGTAATGGGTTTGTATTGTAGACAGGACAACATTGTTAGAGCCACAGATCTGTGGGATCTGGACCGCAGTGATGAATCATGACAGGCGATGAAAATAATGTCGTTTGTTTTGATTTGTTTTACAAAACTTGCTGTGTTGAATTTCACAGAAATCTTAATCAAAATCTACTCTTTATCCATTATGGTTTTGTTAAGTCAATGATTTAGTTGATGTTTTCCATTGTGATAGTTTTCCCATATTGATTGCAAAGTATACTCCCACGCTGTTCAGCATTAAACCTCTTCGCTTGATTTTGAAATTTATAAATTCTATTAATTATCTCAACATACAATCAGCAGTAAACTACTATAATCAAGACTGGGTGGTACTGAGATACTAAGCTCACTATCATTTGCAAACAGTGGACAATCATAATTTACTCAAATGTCACCTGATCATCTCTTTTAGGATTAGAGTCGTAGAGTAATATAAACAGGCCCTTCGGCCCAACTCATCCATGCCGACCAAGGTGCCTATCCAAGCTAGTTGCATTTACCTGTGTTTGGCCCAGATCCCTCGAAATGTTTCCTATCCATGTACCTATTCTACTGTCTTTTTAATGTTGTTACTGTACCTGCCTCAACTACTTCCACTGGCAGCTCGTTCCACATACCCACCACCCTCTGTGTGAAGGATTTGCTCCTCAGGTCCACGGTAGTGTAGCGGTTAGTGTGACGCTATTACAGCACCAACGACCCGGGTACAATTCCCACCGCTGTCTGTAAGCAGTTTGTACGTTCTCCCCGTGTGTCTGCGTGGGTTTCCTCCGGGTGCTCCGGTTTCCAAAGACATACAGGATAGGAAGCTGTGGGCATGCAGTGTTGGCGCCAGAACTGTGGCGACACTTGCGGGCTGCCCCAGAACATTCAATGTAAAGATGCATTTCACTGTGTGTTTTGATGTACGTGTGACTAATAAAGATATCTTATCTAAATCTTTCCCCTTTCACCTTAAACCTATGCCCTCTAGTTTATGATTCCCTATTTATCCTATTACAGGAAGGATGTGGGGGTTTTGGAGAGAGTGTAGAAGAGGTTCACCAGGATGCTGCCTGGATTACAGAGTATTAGCTTTCGGGAGAGTTAGAGTGTCTACCTGTGACACTGCTTTCAGCAAACTATGTGCTTGTACTCCTAGGTCCCTCTGTTCCACAACACTCCAGGGCCCGACCATTCACTGTATAATTCCTACCCTGGTTTGACTTCCCAAAATGCAACACTTCGCACTTATCCGAACTGAAAGCCATTTGCCAATCTTCGGCCTAGCTGATCAAGATCCCCCTGTAATTTTTGATAACCTCTTCACTGTCTGCGGTACCACCTATTTTAGTATCATCCACAAACTTACTAACCATGCCTTGTACGTTCATATCCAAATGGTTTATGTGGGTAACGAACAACAAAGATCCCAGCACCGACCCCTGAGGCACACCACTAGTCGCAGGTCTCCAGTCTGAGAAACGACCTTCAACCATCACTCTCTGCTTCCTACCACTGAGCCAATTATGAATCCAGTCAGCCATCTCTCCCTGGACCCCATGCAACCTGATTACTTCAGATCAAAGATTTTTTTCACTTCTGTTTCAGGATCTAGGCAGCATGTAAGATAAGATTTCTTTATTAGTCACATGTACATTGAAACACACAGTGAAATGCATCTTTTGCGTAGAGTGTTCTGAGGGCAGCCCGCAAGTGTCACCACGCTTCCGGCACCAACATAGCATGCCCACAACTTCCTAACCCGTACATCTTTGGAATGTGGGAGGAAACCGGAGCACCCGGAGGAAACCCACGCAGACACAGGGAGAACGTACAAACTCCTTACAGACAGCGGCGGGAATTGAACCCGGGTCGCTGGCGCTGTAATAGCGTTACGCTAACTGCTACGCTACCATGCCTGCCTTATTGCCCATCCCTAACTGCCCTTGAAAAAGATGGTGATGAGCCGCCTTCTTGAACCACTGCAGTTCCCCCACTGAAGTTGTTCCTTCAGTGCTGTTGGGGAGGGAGTTTTGGGATTTGGACCCAGTGACAATGAAGCAATGGCAATGGATTCCCAAGTCAGGAGGGTGACTTGCAGGGAAACCAGCAGGTGGTGATGTGCCCCTCACCTCCTGCTCTTCTCCATTCTGAGCTGGAGGTTGTGGGTTTGGGAGGTGTTGTTGAAGCGGCCTGGGTGAGTAATGCAGTGCATTTTGCGATGGTACACACTGCAGCCACAATGGTGAAGGGAATCGTTGTTTAAGGTGGCGGACAGGGCGTCAATCAAGTGGGCTGCCCTGTCCTGGATAGTGTTGAACTTCTTGAGTGTCATTGAAGCCACACTCATCCAAGCAAGTGGAGGATATTCCGTCACACTCCTGACTTGTGCCCTGTAGATGGTGGAAGGGCTCTGAGGAGTCGGTCACTCACCATTGGATACACAACCACCCCCATTATTAATGTGGTTGGTTCAGTTAAGGTACTAGTCAATGGTGACCTCCAGCATGTTGAGCAGCGGAAGTAGACAACGGTAATGTTACTTGCTACTTATCAGCCCATGTCTAAATTCTTGCTGTATGCTACTTCATTTGTTGAAGGGTTGCAATTGGAATCGAACATTGTGCAATCATCCATGAACTTGTGACCTTATGATGGAAGAAGGGTCATTGATGAGGCAGCTGAAGTTGGTTGGGCCCAGGTCACTGCCCCAAGGGACGAGAAGTAGGCATTTGGTAAGCTCGTCTACATAGGCCGAGGCGTTGAGTGTAAGAGTTGGGACGTCAGGTTGCAGCTGTACAAAACATTGGTTAGACCGCACTTGGAGTATTGTGTACAGTTCTGGTCGCTGCGCCGCGGAAAGGATGTGGTAGCAATGGAGAGGGTGCAGAAGAGATTCGCCAGGGTGTTGCCCGGAATGGAGGGCAGTAGTTATAAGGAGAGATTGGACAGGCCGGGTTTGTTCTCACTGGACTGCAGGAGGCTGAGGGGTGACCTTACAGAGGTTTATAACATTGTGAGGGGCAGAGATAGGGTAGGTGGTCAGAATCTTTTTTTTTCCTGGTGTCTCGAACTAGAGGCCATAGATTTAAGGTGAGAGGGGAGAAACTTAAGGGAGACCTGAGGGGTAAGATTTTCCCCACACACGGTGGTGGGTATATGGAACGAGCTGCCAGAGGAGGTGGTAGAGGCGGGTACAATAACAATATTTCAGTGGTATTTGGAAATGTGCATAGGAAAGGAGGAGAGGGATGTAGGCCTAATCCTGGCAAATAGATAGGCAACATGGTTGGGATGGACAAGATGGGCCGAATGGCCTGTTTCTGTCCTGTATGATCCTAACAACTGCAGTGAGGTCCTGGGGCTTGGATGACTGATCTTCAACAACCACAACCATCTTCCGTTGTGCAAGGGATGACTCCGACCATGGGAGAGTTCTTAACCATGGTGGCCAGAAACACCAATTTTGCCAGGGTTCCAAGATGCCCCACCAGGTCAAAGACTGGCCTGGTCCAGGGCAGACACATCGCCCCACCTTTGCAATCAGCTCTTCACACCCCTAGAGTTGGTAACTCCAGTGGCTCAGGCAGTTGCAACTGTGATACTGAAAACAGAGGTCAAAAACACCGCAGATGCTGCAAATCCAAAACAAAAACAGAAGATGCTGGAAACTCTCAGCAGGGTCAGGCAGTATCCACGGAAAGAGAGACAGAACCAACATTTCAGGTCATAGGACGAAGGGCTTCGACCCAAAAACCTTGGTTCCACTCTTCTCATCATAGACCCTGACTGGCCTGCTGAGCAATTCCCAGCATGTTCTGGTTTTGCTTTTGACATTGAAAACTGAGACGGATATTTGTTGGACCACAAGGCAACGTGAGTGGATCGCGTGGTAAAGAAGACGTAGGGCATGCTTGTCTTCATCAGTCAGGGCACGGAGTATAAAAACCGGGAAGTCACGTTGCAACTACATAAGGCTTTGGTTAGGCTGCATTTGAAGTACTGTGTGCAGTTCTGGTCGCCCCATTACGGGTAGGATGTGGAGGCTTTCAAGAAGGTGCAGCCTCGATTAGAGAGTATTCGCTCTGTGAAAGGTTGGACAAACTTGGATTGCTTTCTCTGGAGCGTTGGAGGCCAAGGAGCAAACTAATAGAAATAAATAAAATTACAACAGGGTAGATGGTCAGAGTTTTTCACCCAGGGTGGAAATGTCAAGTGCTAGAGGGCATAGGTTCAAGGTGCAAAGGGGAAAGTTTAAAGATTTGCGAGGCACGGTGGGTTTTTTTAAAAGAAGAGTGGTGGGTGCCTGGAAAACACTGGCAGTAACAGAAACGAGAGCATTTAGACATACATATACAGTACCTCTTGCTGCCTTGGTGTAGCAGCCAGCATAATCAAAGACCCCACCCACCCTGGTCATTCTCTCTTCTCTCCTCTTCCATTGGGTAGAAGATACAGGAGCCTGAGGGCACGTACCACCAGGCTCAAGGACAGCTTCTACACTACTGTGATAAGACTATTGAACGGTTCCCTTATACGATGAGATGGACTCTGACCTCACGATTTACCTTGTTGCACTGCACTTTCTCTGTAGCTGTGACACTTTACTCTGTACTGTTATTGTTCTTACCTGTACTACATCAATGCACTCTGTACTAACTCAATGTAACTGCACTGTGTAATGAATTGACCTGTACGATCGGTATGCAAGACAAGTTTTTCACTGCACCTCGGTACAAGTGACAATAATAAACCAATACCAATATGAACAGGCCAGGAATAGAAAGATATGGACCACATGCAAGCAAATGAAGGTATTTCAGATTGGCACCTTGGCCGTCGAAGACATCGTGGGCTGAAGAACCTGTTCCTGTTCTACGAATATCTCTTTCAAAGATCGGTCTGCTTTTGCACTGAGAAATTTCCTGAGAAACGGGAGATTGGGCTGAAGGAGCAGATCAATGTTGACGTTCCTTCCACTAACAGTTAGTTATCGTTGAGTACGTTCAGTTTCTATTAAACTGATTACGGGCAAAGCTGAAGTAGAAATTCCATCTGATAATGGCAACCTGTCTGCATTCTTAAAACTGGAATTGCTGCAAATATGCAGATAACATCGTCTCTCTGGAGATTAGAGTTCTGGGAAGATCTCACTAACAATGCCAACTGTCCTGGTAGTATTTTTGTTTTTAAGGGCTTTCCAGATCTGCATTGACTGATTTTGCAAGCAGGAAGGATGACAATGGATCGGTAAAACCTCCAGAAGTGTTTCCTTAACATCTGTCAGGGCCGTAGAGGAGGCCTGACCCAAAAGCAGAGCAGCGGGGACGATTCAGCAGTGAGTGACGACTTCAATAATAGACCACAAAATAACAAGGCACGAGGGGCCCCAAAACCGGAGAGGACAGAAACTAAACAGTGCAGGCAACAAGGTGACCTTAGGCAGGGGGAGTAAAGCTAGGGGCAACTGGTTGGACCCGGATGAGTGAACAAGGACTGTGGATGAGAACTGGGGTTAAATAGGCTGCAGGTGATGAGTCTTGAATGAGCGGCAGGTGAATCCTATTAGCTGGGTGGAGACTGGGAGATGCAGGCTGGGAGGTGTCCATGGGAGTAGGCCCGACAGGACCCCCCACACCCCCGCCCCCCCCCCAGCAGCCCAGGATGATCCGGATGGGTCTGTTCGAACTCAAGATGTAGCTGGACAACACCCAAGACCAGTCGACCAGGTACGGTGCACCCCGTCCACGATGAAGCGAATCCACCGGATCACCTTCCACCAGCCCAGATGTCAGATGAGCAGGCTCAGGTGGGTCGAGTGGTCCCTGGACAGCGGGCTGGAGGGAGGACACGTGGAAGGTGGGTGCAATCCTCAGGGTCCGAAAGGCATCACCAAGTATTTGTAGTGGCTCAGTTGGGGGTTAGGAACGCCATCCTCCACTCAACCCCCCTAGCGGATTCGGATCAGGTTGTACGCACTCTGTAGATCCAGTATGGTGAAGATCTGGGCCCCGCAGAGAGTTTCAAATGCACTAATCCATCGAGGGGAGAGGGTAGCGGTTCTTAATGGTCATTTGTTGAGTCCACAGTAGTCAATGCAGGGACGAAGGCCGCCGGCTTTCTGTTTGACAAAGAAGAACCCTGCACCAGCTGGGGACTGGCGTGGGCGGATGAAGCCGCGCTGGAGTGCTTCGGCGATGTGGTCACTCATGGCTTGGGTCTCAGGAGGAGAGAGGGAGAACAGACGGCCTCGGGGAGGGGCGGTGCCCAGGAGGAGGCCGATTGCGCAGTCGTGTGGTCTCTGAGGCAGCTTCCCTTTTACTGAATGCGATGGCTGAGTCGTGATATTCCTGTGGGAGTTCGGCGAGGTCGAGGGTTTCCTCCGTCTCCGCGGATTTACAGGGTGAAGTCGACTGAGGTGGTCCGGCAGGTGGGTCCCCAACTCGGCAGTGTACCAGGGGCCCAGGTGAAGTGAGGGTGGTGAGGGGAGAGCCAGGAGTAACCCAGGAGGAGAGGAGTGTCGGGCAAGTCGATCGGGAGGAATTAGATGGACTTGCGGTGCTCCCCAATGCTCACGTGCACTCTCTGACTATCCCCGGCTCCCAAGGGACATCTGTCAACAGCCGTGATGTTGAAGGGGTGAGAGACAGGTTCAGCAGGGAGTCCAAGCTGCACGTACCAGGGTCCGATCCAGTAAGTTGTCCGCTGCGCCGGAATCCACCACAGCCTCCTGCGTGTGTGGAGCAGACAGAGTGTGAAGGAGAACAGAGAGAGCGAGACGATCTCTTGTACTGGGATGAGGATCTGGGGAGACCGTACCAGATAGAACGCCCTCGTCCCTACCTGGGGGTGCCACTTCCCGGACACAGTGGGCATTTGGCGCGCTGGTAGTCGGCTGCTCTGCAGCAGGCGCACAAGTCATTGCTCCGCCAACTCTCGTGCTCAAGAGGGGTTAGGGGAGCTCTCCCTAACGGCATGGGGTATGGAGGTGCTCGTCAATACGGAGAGCCAGAGTGATGAGGCTTTCGAAGTCGGTGGGCATCTCCCGGGTGGGCAGCTCATCTTTCAAGCGCTCCGAGAGAGGACCAGAAGCGCATCTGCATTCCCGCCGCGAGGGTCCTGAATTCAGCACAGAGTGCGAGCCTTGACGCAGGCGAAGTAACAGATCCGCTGCTCCCCTTCCACACCCCGGATGGTTGAAAACCCGGTGCATCTCAAATATGAGGTGAAATCCTCACATCTGTTGCAGACGGTAGCCTTCTTGTCCCAGTTAGTGACGGCCTAGGTCAGCTCTTGCCCAGTCAAGAGAGAGAGATGAGAAAGACGATCTTGGCCCAGTCCGTAGAACACAGAGACGGCTGGAGCTCGAAATGGAAGGCGCACCGGGACAGGAGGGTTGGAGATCCGTCGAAGGGTTCGGGCACGGGAATCCGGGGCCCAGGGGGGCGAGGTTGACTGGCGCGGAGACCCTGCGCCGAGGCAGAGGGTCGGATGAGAGTGGCGGACAAATCGGTCAGTGGTTTCCTGATGCCTCTGGGTTGCGTGCTCGTGTCAGCGGACATCTTCCTTCAGGTGAGCGTACTCTGCTGGGGTCAATCGTGGGTTCACTCATCCTCTCAGGGCCGTGGAGGAGGCTTGACCCAAAAGCAGAGCAGTGGGGACGATTCAGCAGTGAGTGGCGACTTCCATAATGGACCGCAAAATAACAAGGCATGAGGGGCCCCAAAACAGGAGAGAACAGAAACTAAACAGTGCAGGCAACAAGGTGACCTTAGGTAGGGCGAGTAAAGCTAGGGGCAACTGGTTGGGCCCGGCTGGTTCGATGAGTGGACAAGGACCGTGGATGAGAACTGGAGTTAAATAGGCTGTGATGAATCTGGAACAAGCAGCAGGTGAATCCTATTAGCTGGGTGAAGACTGGGAGATGCCCGCACGTGCAGGCTGGGAGGTGTCCATGGGAGTAGGTCCGACAACATCAAAGAGAAACTGGGTCGATGCTCAACCGTAACTGCAAGCTTGGGTTCAATCTGGGTAGGGCAGGAAGTAAAAGCAAGATAAAGATGGGAAATTATGAAGAACACAGATAAGGTAGATAGTCTTTTTTCCCATGATGGGAGTATCTAAAACTAGAGGGCATAGGTTTAAGGTGAGAGGGGAGAAATTTAAAGGGGGTCTGAGGGGCAAGCTTCTCCAAACAGAGGGTGGCAGGTCTATGGAACGAGCTGTCAGAGGAAGTGGTGGAGGTGGGTACAATTACAATGTTTAAGAGACATTTGGAGAGGTACATGGATAGGACAAGTTTGGAAGGATATGGGTCAAATGCAGGCAAATGGGATTGGCATAGATATGCATTTTGGCCGGCATGGATGATCAAAATCTATAAAGATGGAAATGCATCAGGCGTGTAATTTTACGTAAGAGATTAACTCTGGTCCAAAATAGGTAATGTAGGTGGCAAATGGAAGATAAAGAGGAAAATGTATAAGGAATGTAACTTAAGCAACTGGCCAGCTTCCAACTTAAACAGGGGCAGGCAATCTACAGAATAGCAGAACCTACCAAATACTCCCTCCTGTATGTTATATCTTTTTACAATTAGACGTATCTGTAAGCAAATTGGCTGCTGTTTTTTCCACAGTTACAGTAGGGACCATATTCTAAAGGTATCCCGTTGGCCACGGAGCACTCAGACAATGACCTGCGGTTGTTATGGGCACACACTCTACAAAAGCAAGCCGTTCTACATCCAGTGAGTCAACTCCTCCTCCTACACACAATCACACAACTGCGGCAGTGTGAAATGGCTTCTGGTAAGGAAAGCGGAGTTCTTTGGAAAAAAATCTGGCATGCTACTTACTAAAATAAAAACTCGGCAACACGGGTTCGGAGGTGGTTGGGAGGGGGTGGGAGCAGGAGAGAGAGGAAAGAAGTCTCCCCCACACCACTTGCCCGTCCTTCTGGAACCCAATGGCACAGGTACAGAGACATCAGGACGAGGATTCTGAACCAGCAACAGGTTCACAGCCCGAAGATTCATGATCCAGAGACAATTTAGGATAAGCAAGAAAGAAAGGTTGAACTTTCTGCATTTGAACCTACCATTCGAGTAACATTTATCGTTCGATAAATATCTTCGTAGTGAACTTGAACGGAGTAGCTAATTGGAAGGTAATCTTTCTGCAAATGAAATAAAACCAACCATTAACCCCACATAACAGCGTAACGTTAAAACATGCTGTTGCCTCCCCCCCCATCGCAACCCTCAGTGCAAGATCCACCCAATGCCCCTTCACAATCAGCGAAAGCGCACTGCTCACGTTCTCGGTGGCTGCCCTCCGATTGCATCTCCTTATCACATGGGTCTAAATCCTCAAGGACTATCCCAAAAACCAATGACACAGTTTGCAGGAAACACATGGAGCAAAAATGGACAGGGAGAGTTTTGAACTTCCACTCAAAATGGGAAGAGGTAGGAGTGGATGATGGAAAAACTCCCACTTCCAACACAAACTCGGATTAGGTACCTCACTGGGGAACCGTGTCCCCAACACTTCATAATGAGTGATGCCACTTCATTTCCTCAATTCACAGCTGTAACCAAGTTGAAGAACAAGGCTAGTTATGAAGATGCCACGGTCAAACAGCTTACCCACATTGGCTGGCTCCTCGGGTTGGTAGACCAACAGTCACTGCCAACCACAGATCTCTAGCGTGGCAGCGATCAGTGACTTCATTTGAGGGAAAACAGGTAGGAAGTGGGTCGGGGGGAAAGCAGCCAGAATCCCAGAATTTGCCACTTTTCCAGCCAGAGAATTTTGGAACGAAAGCACTCACGGGAGCCTCGGCAGGGGTACGTGCTATTGCAACGTGAAGCACCATTTACCATGTACTTGACCCGTTGTCTGTACTGCAGCTTATTGTGAAGCTCCTCCAGATGGATACAGAGTGAGTCAGCAGTCACCAGTGCCCCGAGGAGACTTAAATCTGAGGGAAGAGAGGCAAAACTCTGAGAAATCGCAGTGGTGGTGTGGAAATTGGGTTACAAGCATCGGAAATCAAACCAAGCCCACTATTCTAACATTGCCGACACACCCGCCAACCAAATCCTGTGGATGAGAGGTTAAAGTCAGGAACCCTACCCCCACCCTCTCGCAGCGTAAGGGAGATGTCAGTGGTGCCCAGGCTAATGTACATCCCTCATCTCTGAAAGGGAGCATATGGTTAGTATTACTTTGCTGTTGTGTGATTTTCTTGTGTATAAATTGACAGTCACATTATTTAACGGATGGAAAGTACTATGGGATATACTGAAGTTATAGAAGGTCTTACATAAAAGTTAAACCTTTGTAACTCCAATTCACTGAAACCAACCCACCCTGTAACCCAATCCATTCAACCCAACCTACCCTGTAACCCAATCCATTCAACCCAACCCACTCTGTAACCCAATCCATTCAACCCAACCCACCCTGTAACCCAATCCATTCAACCCAACCTACCCTGTAACCCAATCCATTCAATCCAACCCACTCTGTAACCCAATCCATTCAACCCAACCCACCCTGTAACCCAATCCATTCAACCCAACCTACCCTGTAACCCAATCCATTCAATCCAACCCATTGAACCCAACCCACTCTGCAAACCAACCCATTCAACCCAACCCACCCTGTAACCCAATTCATTCAACCCAACCTACCCTGTAACCCAATCCATTCAACCCAACCCACCCTGTAACCCAATCCATTCAACCCAAGCCATTGAACCCAACCCCCCTCTGTAACCCAATTCATTCAACCCAACCCACCCTGTAACCCAATTCATTCAACCCAACCTACCCTGTAACCCAATCCATTCAACCCAACCCACCCTGTAACCCAATCCATTCAACCCACCCATTGAACCCAACCTACCCGGTAACCCAACCCATTAAACACAACCCACCCTGTAACCCAACCCATTGAACTCAACCCAACAAACCCAAACCACCCTGTAACCCAACCCATTGAACCCAACCCAACGCACTGAACCCAATCCACTGTACCCAACCCAACCCATTGATCACAACCCATGCTGTAACCCAACCCATTGAACCCAACCCCCTCACCTGCGACCCAATCCATTGACTGGATCCCAGTTTCTCCTGTTCTGACTGCCTGATTTGTGGTGTCAGATCATTTTTTTTGAAAAGCCAGTGCTTCTATTACAATGCCTGGCGAATGGTCCCGAGCATTTCCAGGATACAGGGTGGCACAGCGGCACAGCCAGTAGAGCTGCTCCCTCACAGCTCCAGCGACCCGGGTTCAAATCTGACCTCGGCCGCTGTCTGTGTGGAGCTTGCGACCGTGTGGGTTACCTCCGGGTGCTCCGGTTTCCTCCGACAACCCGAAGACCTGCAGGTTGGCAGGTTAATTGGCTGCTGCACATTAGTGTGTAGGTCAGTGGTAGAATGTGGGGAGAATAAAATGGGATTTGTGTAGATGGATAGCACAGACCCAATGGGTGAAGGGCCTATTGACGCGCTGTACGACTGACTCTACGATGCTGGGAAAACCACAGAGGTGTTAGAAGGAGATACATTTCTTCATTTTATTTCATCATTTAATTAATCAAACACTGGGGGGAAGGGGGAGGGATGAAAAGGGGTGACCAGTCCTGGGATGAACCTTCAGAAACAGCCCCATGTCATACAGTCATACAGCACGGAAACAGGCTCTTCAGCCCACCTGGTCCACGCCAACCAAGATTCCCATCTAAGCCAGTCCCATTTGCCCATGTTTTGCTCTAAACTAGGTGCAAAGTGCACCAGTCCTGAAGCAGGGTCCCGATCCAAAATGTCGACCATCCCTCTACCTCCACAGATGCTGCTCGACCCACCGGGTTCCTCCAGCAGTTTGTTTTTTTTGCCGTTTTGTGCATCTCTAACAAACATTATGCACTGGATTCCGGTCAAATCAGTTCAGATCTGGGTTCTGTCTAAACATTTGTGTTCAACCAGGGTCGAGTCCTGTTTGTGCTAGGGCCTTTATCCGGGTCATCCCTCTAAACCTTTCCTATTATGTACCTGTCCAAGTACCTTTTAAATTCTGTTAATGTACCTGCCTCAACCACTTCCTCTGGCAGCTCGTTCCATCTACTGACCACCCTCTGGGTGACAAAGCTGCCCTTCAGCTACCTCTCACCTTAAACCTGTACCCTGGGAAAAAGTCCGAGTGCATTCGCCCTAGCTGTGCCCCTCATGAGGTTACCCATCATTCTCTTACACTCCAATTGAATGAAGTCCTAACCTATTCAACCTCTCTCTGAAACCGAGTCCCTCGAGTCCTGGCAACATCCTCAGATATCTCCTCTGTGCTCTTTCCAACATAATGGTATCTTTTCTATAGCAGGATGACCAAAACGGAACACAATATTCCAAATGTGACTTTGCCAACGTTTTGTACAACTGCAACGTAACATCCCAACTTCTATACTCAGTGCCCTGACTGATGAAGGCCAGCGTGCCACATGCCTTATTCACCACCCTGTCTACCTGCGATGCCACTTTCAGGGAACCGTGTACTTGTACTCCTAGGTCCCTCTGGTCTACAACACTCCCCAGGGCCCGACCGTTCACTGTGACTGACGGATGTTGCAGGGGTTGGATGCATGGCTTCAGATTCAAGACACCCGATCCCAAAAGGCAACAGTGTGTGGATAATTCTACTGAGATTTTAACCCCGGCAGTGCTGAAGCCAGGGTTAAAATCTCAGTAAAATTATCAGAAACGGACCGTGTGGTGTGGGGGTGAGAGATTTCTCAGGAGCAGCAAGGTAGAGAGAGAGAGGGGTCCAATAGAGCAAAGAATCAGATGCAAACTGCGCAAAGTTTGCAACTAGGTGCAAAGTGCACCAGTCCTGAAGCAGGGTCCCGATCCAAAATGTCGACCATCCCTCTACCTCCACAGATGCTGCTCGACCCACCGGGTTCCTCCAGCAGTTTGTTTTTTTGCCGTTTCGTGCGTCTCTAACAAACATCATGCACTGGATTCCGGTCAAATCAGTTCAGATCTGGGTTCTGTCTAAACATTTGTGTTCAACCAGGGTCGGGTCCTGTTTGTGCTAGGGCCTTTATCCGGGTCAGTTCGACTCGGGATCAGGACGTGGGGCTGTGCTGGACAGACATTCAGCCAGGGAGCTGATAAGCAACATGATGTGGGACAGGAGGGTGATTTTTTTTGGGTGAAGATTTTGACTGGGTGTGAGCAGCGGGCAGTGATGCTCAAGAGGAGAACACACTCAGGTTTTCAGTGGTACGTTTCTCTCTTTCCACCTTCCTGTACCTTCTTTGATCTTCCCTAGTTATTCGTTTCCCCTCCTCTCGGACCAGAGGGCACAGGTTTAGGGGGTAAGAGGATTTTTGAGGCAGGCACGGTAGTGTAGCGGTTAGCGTAACGCTATTACAGCGCCAGCGACCCGGGTTCAATTCTCACCGCTGACTGTAAGGAGTTTGTACGTTCTCCCCGTGTCTGCGTGGGTTTCCTCCGGGTGCTCCGGTTTCCTCCCACATTCCGAAGACGTACGGGTTAGGAAGTTGTGGGCGTGCTACGTTGGCGCCGGAAGCGTGGCGACACTTGGGGGCTGCCCCGAGAACACTCTACACAGAAGATGCATTTCACTGTGTGTTTCAATGTACATGTGACTAATAAAGAGATCTTATCTTATCTCAGAAGAGATTTGAGGAAGAATGTTTTTCACCCAGACGGTGGTTGCAACCTGGAACCCACTGCCTGAGAGGGTGATGGAGGCAGAGACTCTCACAACACTTAAGAGGCAGCTGGACAAGCCCTAAAATCACCAAGGCACAGAAGGCTACGGACCAAGTTCTAGTAAGTGGGATTAGTAGATGTAGGTACCTGATGACTAGCATAGACGTGGTGGGCCGAAGGGCCCGTTTCTGTGCTGTATTATTCTATGACTCAGACTTTTCTGAGAATCTAGCAGGCAAAACATTCTATTCATGCCAACCTAAAGTGCTAACTCTGTTTCTCTCTCTGCACATGCCGCCTGACCTGCTGAGTGTTTCCAGCCTCTTCCTTTTATTACAGTGCATCTTATGTATGGTAACACAGTGCGGCCACAATGTGATAGTTGTTAGCTGGATGGGGTAGAGTTTGAGTGTTGCTGGACTTGTGCTCAATGAGGTAACTAGAGAGTGTTCCATCGTACATCTTATCTGTGCCTTGTAGTTGGTAGAAAGGTTGTGAAGTGCAGTTAGCTTCAGGAGAGCAACCTGCCATCAATTCTAAAAGGCACAGTCTTTCAACTCAATAGTCCAGTCATTTCTGACTCCCAAGAAGCTGGTGACAGGGGATTCAATGATGGTAATATCTGAACATCAAGGGGAAGACGTTAGACTCTCTCTAGTGGAGATGGCCATTGCTTGGTACTTGGGAGACGTCAGTGTTACAGTAAAACTCCAATAATCCTGCACAGTGGGAACTTCGGCGGTGCCAGCCTGGAACTTTTTCCAGACTATTGAATTAATACCCTAACACACCTTTAATTCACCCTTTTTGTTAAGATGTATTGTAGTAAGTTTTCCAGTGAACCTAGTTAGCTTAAAGGGAGCACAGGGAATGGGCCTGGTAAACGTAAAGGGACCAGGGGAAATATCAGCTCGTGAACCGGATGCTGAGCCGTCAGGATTCCCGAATAGTCGGACAGTGGACGACCGGAGTTTTGTCGCACTGTTGTCCAGGTGTTGCGACAGGCAGGTACAGGTTACTTCATTAGTGGAAAGGAACACTGTCATCAACACACAGTCCCCTCTCTGACCTTACGACAGAGTGAAGGTCATCAGTTGAGCTGCTGTGACCAACTGTGCCTCCACCGGCATGACGGACTGCAGCCCCACTAACAGTGTTAGCTGGGGTTGAAACGTTTGTAGCTCCAGCCACCTTCCTTGGTTTGAAGGATGGCTCCAGCCATGCGGAGGTTCCCCCGACACCTCATTATAGGAAGGATGTGGGAGCGTTGGAAAGGGTGCAGAGGAGATTTACCAGGATGCTGCCTGGTTTGGAGAGTATGGATTATGAGGAGAGACTAAAGGAGCTAGGGCTTTACTCTTTGGAGAGGAGGAGGATGAGAGGAGACATGATAGAGATGTACAAAATATTAAGAGGAATAAATAGAGTGGACAGCCAGCGCCTCTTTCCCAGGGCACCAATGCTCAATACAAGAGGGCATGGCTTTAAAGTAATGGGTGGGAAGTTCAAGGGAGATATCAGAGGGAGGTTTTTTTTAAGCCAGAGAGTGGTTCGTGCATGGAATGTGCTGCCTGGGGTGGTGGTGGAGGCAGGTACATTGGTCAAATTCAAGAGATTGTTAGATAAGCATATGGAGGAATTTAAAATAGGGGGATATGTGGGAGGAAGGGGTTAGATAGTCTTAGGCGAGGTTTAAAGGTCGGCACAACATGGTGGGCCGAAGGGCCTGTATTGTGCTGTACTGTTCTATGGTACACATCTTCTTGAGCTCCTTCATGTTTCTCCTCATCGTGCTGCCTCGATCTCACCCTATCCTTGCCACCCAGAACCCATTCATGCCCTTGTAGGGACCAAGTTTACAATAAGTGGTCTTGGCAAAATCCAATGCAAGTATCAGCAGACAGGCTATTAATGAGCAAGTGCCACTTGATAGTGATGTCAACGTTCCATCATTATGCTGCAGCGTAGACTTGTGCAGCAGCAGTTAGATGGTTTGAAATATAACTGTACAATCCTCCACTTTCTTAGATTGTGATTTCAGTTCCACAACCAAAGCCAGGAGCTATCAACCTTTGCTTGTGCTCTTAGCCACTGCTTCATGTCACCTGGATCAAACTGACACATCTGGTTTCCGTAATGGAGGAGATCTCAGGAGAAGGTCGAGGTGGATCAGCCGCTTGACACTGGTGCCTCAGAATGGTTGAAGAGGCCTCATCATTTTCTCCTCTACCATCGCTGTGGATGGCAATGTGTGCTCTGCACACTCTAGACTTTGGCAGCTGCGCCAAATGACTACTCCCCTGTAGGGCCATTACAGCCAAAGGCCAGACTGGCATGTGGCTCTCTCTCCCTCTATGTGCCCCTTTGTGTGTGTGTCTCTCTCTCTATGACTCCCAATACCTCTCTCTGTCTGTCTCCCTCTCTCTGACTCCCACTGTGTGTGTCTCTCTCTCTCTTTGACTCCCTCTCGACTCCCATTCTTTGTGTGTGTCTCTTTCTCTGTCTCTCTCTCTCTAACTCCCACTCTCTGTGTGTATGCGTCTCTCCCTCTCTCTGACTCCCATTCCGTGTGTCTCTCTCTCCGACTCCCTCTTCACACGTCTCTCTCTCTCTCTCTCTCTTTATACAAGTGTCCTCACACACACACAGCTGCCCATGCACACAGGCACAGTGTCCAACGGGACCATTTGCTCCCGAAAATTGCAAGGATAGCTATTATATCATTCCTGTTGGGGGAGATTTTGTTTTCCACTAAAATACTTCAAAAACTACTTCCTTGGCTGCAAAGCACTTTGGATTGTCCAGAGGTTGTGAAAGACAATACAACTTTAAGCTCTTTCCTTTCCAGGTTGGCTAATTTCCCGGACACCAATTTTTTTTTTGATCATAAATATTTGAACAAGGGGCTTGATACTGGCCACTGGCTCCCTGGTTTGATGCATTCCTCCTGGACGGACTGAAACTGCATCAGTTTTCTCTCCTCCATTACAACTGGCATCCATATGTACATTGTAATTATTGAGGGGCACAACTTGAGTCCAAGGGACCCCTCTGGAGAATTTCATCGCAGCCCTCCAAACAAACTTCAGCAGTGGCAGAAAGCCCAATGCATGTTTCACTTGGGTCTTTAAGTGCCTCGACTGATTGATCCTACACAGCAGCACTCAATCTGGATCTAGTCACCTCACAGAGGGTGTCTCGGAAGCTTGGAGAGCTGTAAAGAGCAAGCAGCTGAGGTTTACTGGGCTCTGGAGGCCACTGTGGTCCAGATGTGGCCGGGGTAATGCATCACAAGATGGTGCTTCAGCCCTCTTGGTTTCAACAGTCACAGGGAATGAGAAGATCCCACAATTTGGAGTTTAGTCCAAATATATTATCTTCAGGTGTTCAATGTGTTATCCAAATTCTTCACATAGCTCTCTTGAGTTTCATTTCACTCGACGTTTTGGCCTTTTACCCTCTCCTCTATTGATGGGCAGAGCTGAAATCGGCTGTTAACGCTGCCCGGACCTTGTGTGGGATGGGGGTGGAAGTGTGGCTGATTTAGTCTGGGTCACCATCAGCAGAATTCGGCTAGGATCATTGGAGCAGAGGTTTGGCACAGGGACAGACTGACAAGTGGCAAGTAATGTTCACACAACAGGCAGTGACCATCTCCAGCAGGGCACTAAATAGCCAACCTTTGACATCCAGCGTCGTTAGGGACAGGCACGGTAGTGTAGCGGTTAGCGTAACGCTATTACAGCACCAGCAACCCAGATTCAATTCCGGCCGCTGTCTGTAAGGAGTTTGTACGTTCTCCCCGTGTCTGCGTGGGTTTCCTCCGGGTGCTCCGGTTTCCTCCCACGTTCCAAAGACGTACGGGTTAGGAAGTTGTGGGCATGCTATGTTGGCGTCGGAAGCGTGGCGACACTTGCGGGACACGCTATGCAAAAGATGCATTTCACTGTGTGTTTCGATGTACATTGAACTGATAAAGATCTTAATCATCACTAATTCCCATAACAATATCCAGTGGGAAAGGGTTCACCACTGATCAGAAACTCAACTGTAACAGACCATTCTGCAAGAGCAGATCAGTGGGTGGGTATCCTGTGGTGAGTGAATCCCCCACTAACACCCCAAAACCCTTCCATCATTTACAAGGCACAAATCAGGATGGCAGACTCTACTGGCCTGGATGAACACTGCTCAACACAGGGTGCTGCTCCTCATTTCTGAAGAGAGGCGGAGAAGGGGATTTTCTTGGGTTGCCTTGTGCCAACCGTGTGCCTGTTGTGACGCACTCTGCCAATTTTCCAATAATAGAAGGATGTGGAAGTCCCAATGAGTCCAAGTGACTGTGTGCCTTTCCTCCAGGTATTCTGGTTTGCTCCCAACATCAAAGACATATGGGTCGGTAGGTTAAATGGCCACTGTGAGATGTCCCGAGTGTGTTGATGGGTGGTAGAATCTGGGGGGAGTTGACAGACATGCAGGGAGAATAAAACGGGTTAGGGTAGGATTAGGGTAGAGGGGAGCTCGATAGTCAGCACAGACCTGGTGGGCCGAAGGGCCTGTTTCCGTGCTGTAGTGCTCTAATGACTCTAAGAGTCATACAGCATGGAAACAGGCCCTTTGGCCCAGCAAGTCCATGCCGACCACATTGTCCACCCAGGTAGTCCCAGTTTCCTGCGTTTGGCCCAATATCTCCTCCACCTATCCAAGTACTTCTTAAATGATACCACTGTACCTGCCTCACCCACTTCCTCTGGCAGCTCGTTCCATATACTCACCACCCTCTGCGTGAAAAAGTTGCCCCTCGGGTCCCTTTTAAATCTTTCCCCTCTCACCCTAAATCCAGGCCCCCTAGTTTTGGACTCCTCTACCCTGGAGAAAAGACTGTTACCGTCCACCTTATCTAGGCCTCTCATAATTTTAAACACTTCTATAAGGTCGCCCCTCATTCTATGTTGCAAGGAATAAAGACCTAGCCTGGCCAACCTCTCTCGATAACTCAGGCCCTCCAGTCCTGGCAGCATCCTCGTAAATGTTTTCTGCGCTCTTTCCAGTTTAACCACGTCTTTCGTATGACATGGTGATCTTCTGACTAAGTCAGACCCAAGCAGATATCGCCACGGTCTTTATCCTTCCCTCGTCTCCAACATTCAAACAAGGTTGCTCTGGATTCTCATGATAGTCATCGATCTAGTGCACAAATTCTGTTTCTCCCTCTCCACAGATGCTGACTGACCTGCTGAAAATTTCCAGCATTTTGTGTTCTTATTTTGGATTTCCAGTATTTGGCTTTGGGACTCAATTTTACTTGGAGGTTATAGACAAAATTAAACCTGTGAAATGAGGTGGTTACAGTTGGTACCATTCATACCAGTGAGCTGGGTTCAATCCTGACCTCTGGCGCTGTCTGTGTGGAGTCTGCATGTTCTCCCTGTGACTGGGTGGGTTTCCCCCAGGTACTCCCAGTTTTCTCCCACGTCCCAAAGACGTGTGGGTTGGTGGGTTAATTGTTGACTGTAAATTACCCCCAGCGTGTGGGTGTGGGGTAGAACTGGGGGGGGGGGTGGAGTTGATGGGAATGTGGGGAGAATGAAATGGGATTAATGGAGGTGGGTGGTTGATGGTCGGTACGGACTCGGTGGGCCGAAGGGCCCGTTTCTGTGATGTACAACTCTGTGAGAGGTCTCTCAGCCATCTTACTGGTTGTGGCACAGCCTTGTCCAACTCCACATGCAGTGGGAGGCAAGGGGTCTACCACCTGACCATAATCAAAATAGAAACACATAATGTAACCAGAAGGCTGGTTTAGAAACAAGTGTGAATGTGGGTTGCCTCTCTCTCTCCCCTGCATGTCCTTCTATTCTCCAATCCAGTCCACTTGCAGTCAAGCGTTCTCTACCCCAGGCGGTTGTGGAGGCTACATCAGTGGGAGTATTTAAAGAGGAGATACAGGTTGAATCTCTCTGATCTGGCACTCCTGTGGTCTGGCATGTTTTAAATCCGTGGTACAGACCTGTACTAACTAACTAATTCTAATTAAAATTAACTGGGATCTGCACTAATCTGTCACTAATTAACCTACCAGTGCAACTGCTCCCAATCTCAGCGGACAGCGTTTCCGACTTCTGGAAACTTCGGAGCAGGTAGTTCTCGGAACCCTTGTGTGACCCAAGGAGTGTCTATGCTTTTCAAAACAAAAACCAATTCTCCTGCTCAGAGGAAGATTATCGGGGGCAATTTCGGTGGTCCGGAATTGTACTGGACTAGAGTGTTTCAACGTGTCGATACATTTTTTTTGAAAGACCATGGAATGGAGGGCTAAGAGAAACTGGCACAGGAGTTGAGGCCTGGGGCAGATCGACCACAATCCTATTGAATAGCAGGGCGGGCTTGAGGGGCTAAGTGGCCCACTCCTATTCCTATTTTCTCATGTTTTTATGCCAAACCTTGGTCCCCTGTGGCAATGCACATTTCCCACATCCCCTTTCTGCAGTCAGACCCTCACTCCACCCTTCTGTTACTAAAAGAATTGAATACCTGAAGGCTCCCCACACCACCCCGTCAGCTCATCCAGAACTCTCTCGCATCGATGTCCTTCCTCGAAACCCTCCCGTTTACACCGACCTCAAGATCCTCACGTTAGGGAGCTTCCCCAGGGTCGCGGTTACTCCATCCACTGTATCCAACCTGGTGTTGCCCCTCCCAGTTCTGGGCCCCTATCCACTTCACTGCTCTGTCGCCGAGATACCGTCCTGACTGTCGACTCGGTCTATGCTTCTTATCATCTTGTACACCTCTATCAAATCACCTCTCATCCTCCTCTCCAAAGAGAAAAGCCCTAGCTCACTCAACTTATCCTCATAAGACATGGTCTCCAATCCAGGCAACATCCTGGTAAATCTCCTCTGCACCCTCTCTAAAGCTTCCACATCCTTCCTATAATGAGGCAACCAGAACTGAACAGGTCGTTGCATCTCAATTTGCACATCAGTGCTCGCCCTCCCAACCAACTTGACTCCCTCACCACATTACAAGCCAAGGCCTGGTTGGCCAACCACCCACTGTTCAGGGTGGGGGGGGACAGTGGGTGAGACAAGAGCAGCAGAGACTGGGTTCAACGTCACGTGTTCAGAAGCTCACCTGATCAAACCTCCAGGTGCTGGTAAATGGCGTTGGTATAGAAATGTACGAGGGCTGGCATGGACATGATGGGCCGAAGGGCCTGTTCCTGTGCCGTACAACTCCATGAGGGATCCTTTCCCCTCCAACCTCACCCCACCCTGTAGCAGTGGTTACCAATTTACCCTCAGATTCCTGCCTACAGTTAATTCCCTTGATAGATTTACAGTGAAAGGAGAAATGTCTCACTTGTAATGGCTCTGCAAGCAAACCACTGCTCTCTCCAAGTTGCATCTGTTCCTTTACAGATTTTATTATACAATCACATTCTCAAATAGATACTCAGAAATTTCTACCAGGGGTTTGTAATCCAGAGCTGGGACCTGTGCTCCATCTGTAACACTGCAGCCTTTGACAACAAACAGAGGAAGGAGAATTCCTGTTCTAACTGGCGTCAGCTTATTAGCAAACATCTTTCACTAATAAAGTGCCGAACCACATCTCAGAATGCTTTCAAGATGCTTTGCATACTTAGAATTATATGCACAGACTGTGGCTCATGAGGGGAACACAGCCAGCCATTTGACGGCACAAGATCAAGTTAAATGATTAGTGAACGTCTTTTCCAACTAGTTGACAGTTAATCTTGCATAGTTTTTTTCAAATGCAAATTGGCAGTCTTCAAACCTCCACCCTGATGGCAAGCCTCCAACTGATGGCATTGTGGCCAAGTTTGCAGTCGATACCAAGATCGGTGGAGGGACAGGCAGTGTCGCGGAGGCAGGGAGTCTGCAGAAGGGCTTGGGCAGGTTGGGAGAGCGGGCAAAGAAGTGGCAGATGGAATACAGTGTAGGGGAGTGTGGGGTTATGCACTTTGGTAGGAAAGATAAAGCTGTGGGCTGTTTTCTAAATGGGGAGAGAATTCAGAAATCAGAGGTGCAAAGGGACCTGGGAGTCCTGATTCAGGATTCCCTTCAGGTTATCTTGCAGGTTGAGTCGGTAGTAAGGAAGGCAAATGCAACGTTAGCATTCATTTCGAGCGGACTGGAATATAAAAGCAAGGATGTACTGTTCAGGCTTTATGAGGCGTTGGTCAGACCACATTTGGAGTACTGTGAGCAGTTTTGGGCCTTGGATCTAAGGAAGGATGTGCTGGCATTGGAGAAGGTCCAGAGGAGGTTCACAAGAATGATCTTGGGAATGAAAGGCTTGATGTATGAGGAGCGTTTGATGTCTCTGGGCCTGAACACGATGGAGTTCAGAAGAATGAGGGGGGGGATCTCATTGAAACCCACCGGATACTGAAAGGCCTGGATAGAGTGGACGCAGAGAGGATGTTTCCATCAGTGGGAGAGTCCAGGATCCGAGGGCGCAGCCTCAGAATAAAGGGATGTCCCTTTAAAACTGAGACGAGGAGGAATTTCTTCAGCCAGAGGGTGGGGAATCTGTGGAACTCATTGCCACAGAGGGCTGCGGAGGCCAAGTCATTGGGTGTACTTAAGGCAGGGATTGGTAGGTTCTTGATTGGTGAGGGGGATAAGGGTCACAGGGAGAAAGCAGGAAAATGGGGTTAAAGAATCAGCCATGACTGAATGGTGGAGCAGATTCGATGGGCCGAATGGCCCTGATTCTGCTCCGATCTCTCATGGTCCACTCAGAAACCTGGGATGGGCAAGTACCAGCCTTGCCAGTGAGAATCAGGACGGCACGGTGATACGATTGGTACAGCCGTAGCCTCACGGCTCCAGTGACCCCGGTTCAATTCCGGCTTCCGGCGCCGCCCGTGTGGAATTCGCACACTCTCCCTGTAACCATGTGGGCTTCCCCCCGGGTGCTCCGGTTCCCTCCCACATCCCAACGACGTGCGGGTCGGAAAGTTACCCCTAAAGTGTAGGTGGGAGGCTGGAGAATTATAGTGGGGCGTTAATGGGCATGTGAGACAGAACAGGGTGTGGGGGAATGTGATTGCACCAAGCACTGGCATAGACTCGATGGGCCAAATGGTCTCCTAGGTTGAAACTTCCCTTTCGCTTTGATAACAGACACGTGATCCTCAACAGGAAAAGAGCCTCGAGTTCAGTGCTTACACACGGGCTCAGTCACCGCACAACAGCATCAGCCTAGATTACGAGACAGGAGTGGGGACATAGCCCAGCAGGCAGCACCAGACCAGCGGGGGCTCGGTTTCCAGCTACGGACTCCCGGGGGTATTCCAACAAACTCCCCAGCTCCAGCAGTGGCCCAGTGACTTGTTACTGGGGCGGATCTCAGTCTGTGCCCCCGTGGGACCCCTCTCGCCGTATAGGGTCCAGAAAGCCTGCAGCCCACCCCTTTAAAAACTGAGTGCAGTAAACTACAGCTCTGCAACAGCAGTGCAGTACTACAGGAGGCTGCCTGGCCTTTACCTGTCACGGGCGTTGGGTGGAAAGCCCTGTGTCGATCATTCGTACCCCCTTCGCTTATCAGGAGAATCGGGGCAGGTTGGGTGTAATGTCACACAGAGGCAGGAATGAACATAGAACATTACAGCACAGTACAGGCCCTTCGGCCCACAATATTGTGCCGACATTTTATCCTGCTCTAAGATCTATCTAACCCTTCCCTCCCACATAGCCCCCCCATTTCTCTATCATTCATGTCGCTATCTAAGAGTCTCTTAAATGTCCCTAATGTATCTGCCCCCACAACCTCTGCCGGCAGTGCGTTCCACGCACCCACAACTCTCTGTATAAAAAACTTACCCCTGACATCCCCTTATATCTTCCTCCAATCACCTTAAAATTATGCCCCCTCGTGTTAGCCATTGTCGTCCTGGGAAAAAGTCTCTGACTGTCCGCTCGATCTATGCCTCTTATCATCTTGTACACCTCTATCAAGTCACCTCTCATCCTCCTCCTCTCCTAAGGGAAAAGCCTTAGCTCAGTCAACCTATCCTCATAAGACATGCTCTCCAATCCAGGCAGCATCCTGGTAAATCTCCTCTGCACCCTCTGTAAAGCTTCCACATCCTTCCTATAATGGGGCGACCAGAACTGAACACAATACTCCAAGTGTGGTCTGACCAGTGTCCTACAGAGCTGCAACATCACCTCGCGCCTCCTGAACTCAATACCCCAACTAATGAAGGCCAACATACCATATGCCTTCTTAACAACCCTATCGACTTGCGCAGCAACGTGAGAATGAAGCCAAGGATTAATTCCCACTTTGAGGAAAATTAACCCAATGGTGTGACATCAGACGACCTGGGAAAGTCCTCCTCGTGAACATCTGGGAATGGGAGCCTAAACCGAGAGAGCCGTCCCACAGAGTAGTCACAACAACAGTTGTGCTCGGAGAATCGGACCTCACAGACTCCTCGCTCATAGTCCCCACACATGGTATGGTCCCATTGTCAGGACAGAGACAAGAATGGCAGTACAGTGTGGTCCAGGGAGGATGGATTGGCTCTGAAAGTCTCACAGCATCAGGGCGAACTTCCTCCAGCGCATCACCCTCTGTCCCCCCCCTCAACTGGTGAATCAGTGCTCCATGTTGAGAGACACTTGGAAGCAGCACTGGAAACAGCAGGGGTACAGAATAAGTGGGGTCTTCAATGTCCACCACCAATGCAGACCAGAGACCCAAGGAACAAAGCTGGCAGACTGGGTCTACGGCAACGCCTTGCCCTCACCAATCTACCTACTGCAGCTATATGTGTCCACAACAGCACTGCTAGAAGCGATTAGCTAAACAGCAAAAGCATCAGGCATTAGACAAAGCGAAGCAACCCAACACAACCAACGGATTAGATTAAATCAGTAAATTGGTTTATTATTGTCACCTGTATGGTGGTACAGTGAAAAACTTTGTTTTGCATGCCATCCATGCAGATAATTTCATCACATCCGTGCATTGAGGTAGTACAAAGGAAAACAATAACAGAATGCAGAATAATGTGTTACAGTTACAGAGAAAGTGCAGTGCAGGCAGACAATAAGGTGTAAGGTCTCAACTAGGTAGATTGTGAGGTCAAGAGTCCATCTTATTGTACTAGGGGACCGTTCAATAATCTTATAACAGCAGGATAGAAGCCATCCTTGAGCCTGGTGGTACGTGCTTTCAGGCTTTTGTATCTTCTGTCTGATGGGAGGGGGGAGAAGAGAGAATGTCCAGGGCGGGAGGGGTCTTTGATTACGTTGGCTGCTTTGCCAAGGCAGCGAGAAGTGTAGACAGAGTCCAAGGAGGTTTCTGTGATGCGCTGGGCTGTGTCCCCAACTCTCTGCAGTTTCTTGCGGTCCCGGGCAGAGCAGTTGCCGTACCAAGCCGTGATGCATCCAGACAGAATGCTTTCTATGGTGCATCGATAAAAGTTGGTGAGTGTCAAAGGGGACATGCCAAATTTCTTTAGCCTCCTGAGGAAGTAGAGACGCTGGTGAGCTTTCTTGGCTGTGGCATCTACATGGTTGGACCAGGACGGGCTATTGGTGATGTTCAATCCTAGGAACTTGAAACTCTCAACCCCTCTCGACCTCAGCACCACTGATATAGACAGGAGAATGTGCACCGCCCCCCCTTCCTGAAGTCAATGACCAGCCCTTTTGTTTGCTGACACTGAGGGAAAGGTTGTTGCCGTGACAACTCTCTACTCTGTACTCCGTAGATTAAAGCTCTGCATCCTGCCTCACCTCACTGTGAACAATGGTGGAAAATTAAACAGCTCCCAGGAGGATGAGACAGTGACGGTGGGGCCCAGAATGTAAATTCTAAAGATAAGGCATCCATCGCCGCAAGTGTTGAGTGGATGATTCATCTCGGCTTCCCTCCGGGGCCCCCACCACCATCGAAGCCAGTCTTCAGCCAACTCAACGCGACATCAAGAAACTGCCGAGACCACTGGGCACAACACAGGCTATGAGACCAGCTGTGGTGCTGAAGGCCTGCTCTCCAGAACCAGCTGTGCCTCCGGCCAAGCTATTCCACTATAGTTACCGCATCTACTAACATTGACAAAGATCGCCCAGGCAAGTCTTGTTCACAAAAAGCACGACAAGTACAAGTAAGCCAGTCTACCCTCTATTATCAGCAAATTAGTGGAAGGAGTCATTGACAGTGACCTGCTCCTGGACACATGGTTTGGGTTTCACCACAATGTCTCTCTACAGCCTTGATCCCAACACAGACCAAAGAGCTGAGGTCCAGAGGTGAGGCGAGAGCAACTGCCCTCCATATCGAGGCAGCAGTTGACTGAATGAGGCATCGAGGGAGGCCCTGGTAAAACTGAAATCGATGTGCATCAGGGAGAAACACCCCTACGTTTAGAGTCATATCTCACACAAAGGTGGCTGTGGTTGTCAGAGGTCAATTACCACCCCCCCCACCACCCCCCCAGCCCCAGGACATCACCACAGGAGTTCCTTAGGGCACCGTCCTAGACCCAACCACCTTCAGCTGCTTCACCGACGACCGTCCTTCTGCTGTAAGCTCACAAATAGGGATTGAACAGCAGATGGTTGAAGAGCTAGATTCTTAATTCACCAGTCGTCGGAGCTTTCTGTGTTGTTCGGATGAAGGGTTTTTCACCTGAAGCATTAACTCTGCTTTTCTCTCCACAGATGCTCCCTGACCCGCCAAGTGCTTCCAGCATTTTCTGATTTTTATGTCACAAGTGGGGATATTTGATGATGACTGCGCAATGTTCAATTCCTCTAATGTCTATACCTGAATTCAACAAAGCCTAGACAACGGCCGGGGCTGGGCTGATTCGCACCACATAAGTCAAACGACCAAGCTTGATATCCAATGGCATTGTCCCCCACTACCAAATTACTGACCAGAAACACCACCGGACCAGCCACATAAATACCACGGTAACGAGGCTGGGTATCCTTGGGTGACTGACTCGCTTCCTGATGCACCAAGGTCATTCCACCAGTTACCAGTCACAAGACAGCGGCGTGTTGGAAGGTACTCCACTTACGTGGACGAGTGCAGCTCTCAAGCAAGGGCCCTCCCCCATCTGCCTATCACCCGTCCCCACCGGGATCCACCTATCGCCTGCCAGGTCTTGCTCCACCCCTTCCCCTCACCCTCTTTATGCAGGCTCTCTCCCCGCTCTCCTTTCAGGCCGGACGAAAGGGTCTCAACCCGAGACGCCATCCGTCCATTTCCCTCCGCAGATGCTGCCCGACCCGCTGAGATTGTTGCAACAGAACTGCCCGCCTGATTGGCACCATCTAAACCTTTCATTCCCTCCACCACCAGCGCACAGTGGCTGCAGTGTGCACCATCCGTCAAACCCACTGCAGTCACTTGCCCCGACTGCTCCAACAGCACCTCCCAAACCTGTTACCTCTATCCCCATGAAGGACAAAGGCAGCAGGAACAGGGCAACACCGCCACCTGCAGGTTGCCCTCCGAGCTGCACTGCATCCTGACTTGTTCCTTCATCGCCACTGGGTCTCAGTACCGAAACTCCCCAACAGCACCGTGGGGGACCCTCACCAGGCGGGCAGCCGCGGTTCGAGGAGGTGCCTCACTATTAGGGGACAACTGAGGGTGGGAAATAAATGCTGACCTTGCCTAGATCCTGAAAAACGAGTAAAACAAAAGCATAGACAACAGCCAAGCATACAGGGGGGTTGGGGGGGGGGGGGGGGGGGGGCCTTGGATCACTATTTGAGGATTCAGGAAAATAGCATGAGAAGTCGGAATGTTTCAGAAGTGGGTCAGTCACAGGGGCCAATCAAACGCTTTGGACTCTTTCATCCAAAGTAAGCAGCCCTCTGACTTCCCGGCATCTGCTTCCCATTGGAACGACTGGCTTCAATTAGTCTACCGAGCACTGGTCCCAGCTGATGATCACACGGCGTGCAGTTGACGTGCCTCCAGCCACCTAGCCCGGATCTGCCTCTCACACTCTGAACCTGGAGCCATCTCCTCTGCTGTTCTGTCCCAAAAACTCTCGCTAGAGTCCCTCAAACAACCTTCAACACTCCTGCAGCTGTATCTGTCTAATCAAATCATCTCAGGCACCCTATTTAAAAAAAAATTAACAGCACCAAGGAGAAAACCAAGTGAAGCTGTCTTGGAAAAACCACTGCATCAGAACGCTACTGCTGAAAAGAGGCCACTCAGTCCATCGAGTATGTGCCAGCCCTTAAAGATCTGGTAAATTAACCCTCATTTCCACCACTCTCAGTGTTTTCCACACACTGCAGAAGTTGTCGCTTCCAGAATTTACCCAATTGCCTTTCAAAATGGGCAGGCACTGTAGTGTAAGTGGTCAGCGTAACGCTATTACAGCGCCAGCGACCCGGGTTCAATTCCCGCTGCCGTCTGTAAGGAGTTTGTACGTTCTCCCCGTATCTGCGTGGGTTTCCTCCGGGTGCTCCGGTTTCCTCCCACATTCCAAAGACGTACGGGTTAGGAAGTTGCGGGCGTGCTATGTTGGCGCCGGAAGCGCGGTGACACTTGCCCCCAGAACACACTACGCAAAAGATGCATTTCACTGTGCATTTCAATGTACACGTGACTAATAAAGAGATCTTATCTTATAAAAGTTATTTGTGAATTATAAGCTGACAATTAGCCGGAAGAGTTATTATCTTCATTTGCTGCTTATTTTATTTTGAAGATGTGGCTGTCTTTCTCTCCCTCTCACACACACACAGCTGGATTGAGATCTGGAGACTAACAATGTGGTCTTTACTTTCAGCGAGAGTGACCAGCTTTGGGCTCTCTGCTGTCTTACTGGAACCACTTCAGCAACGTCCTTCATTTGGTTTTCAAACACAACTTCCATTCCAGTCGGAGACCCCGTTCCTGGTTCGGTTGCTGCAGTAACTCTCCTCAAGCACTGCGTGAAATGCAGCGAGCTCCCTTGGAACTAAATACACACAGCTTTCACCATGACAAAGTTCTGCTTGAACAGAGTTGAAAGTTCAGATGATCTAAGACATTCATTGCAGACAACTCCAAAAACTAGGAAAGAATTTAGAGTCTGCATCTTCACTGACTGTTGGTGGTAAATGATTTCAAAGCTATGACATAGGTTATATGATTTACTTTTGTGTTTAACTCCATTCTAACAGTCTTCCTCACTCTGGTGATTATTGGACTATTAACCTGGAAAACCTGTAGGTTTTTTTTTCCTTTCAGTGCTGTGTAGTTACAGCCCTCATTTCTTTGGCAAGTACTTTTCTCCCCCAAAAATAGAACAGTAGTACTGCTAGTAGAACCACTACCTCTCAGCGCCAGAGTCCCGTGTTCAACCCTGACCTCGGGTGCTGTCTGTGTGGAGTTTGCACGTTCTCCCTGTGACCGCGTGGGCTTCCTCCAGGTGCTCCGGTTTCCTGCCATATCCTAAAGGCGTGCAGGTTGGTGGGTTAATTGGCCGCTGTAAATTGTTCCTACCCTGTAGGGGAGCGGTAGAATCTGATGGGAGTTGATGGGAGTGTGGGGAGAAAATATGGAATTAATGCAATGGATGCTTGACAGACAGCATGGACTCAGCGGGCCGAAGGGCCTGCTTCTGTGCTTTATGACTCTACTTTATTCACGATAGATACAGTACATGTCATGGAGTCATCGAGTTCAAGAGCACGGAGACAGGCCCTTTGGCGGCATGGTAGTGTAGCGGTGAGCATAATGCTATTACAGCACCAGCAACCTGGGGAATCCGGTAGAAGAGGGCAGTGGACCATGGAATAAAGAATGGAGGAGGGGAGTCTTCCCTTAATCCTGTGGCTCCCTTCCCCTGCCTCAATGACCTGCCCATCTCCTCTCCTCCCTTCCCCCGTCCTTTATTCCATGGTTCATTGCCCTCTCCTACCAGATTCCTCCTTCTTCAGCCCTCGGCCTCTTCTACCCATCATCTCTCAGCTTATTACATCTTCTCCCCCCCTCCCCCACCCACCTACCTTCCCCCTCTCACCTATCACCTGCCTGTGTGTACTCCTCCCCCTCCCCCCCGCCACCTTCTTATCCTGGCTTCTGCCCTCTTCCTTTCCAGTCCTGATGACGGGCCTCAGCCCGAAACGTCAACTGTTTATCTCCCTCCGTGGGTGCTGCCTGACCTGCCGAGTTCCTCCAGCACTTTGTGTGTGTTGAGAAAGACAGGGGAGAGTGGGCAACCCTGCCTGACTCCAGACTTGATGGGGAAGCCGTCTCCCCCCCACTGATTTCGACTGCAGTACGGATGTCTGTGTAGAGCAGTTGGATCCAGTTCCTGATTCCCTCCCCAAAGCCTATTTTGGAGAGCACATCCCTCGTGTATGCGTCCTTCTCCTGGTCCAAGCTGACCAGCTAGGTCAACACACACACACACAAAATGCTGGAGGAATTCAGCAGGTCAGGCAGCATCTATGGAGGGAAATAAACAATTGACATTTTGGGTTGAGAACCCACTCCCCCCTGTCCTGTGTGTAGGCGATGGTATCCCTGAGCAACGCAAGGCTGTCAGAGATTTTCCTGCCGGGTACAGCACAGATTTGACCCAGGTGGATCACCCGTCCCAGAGCAGACTTGACCTGGTTGGCGATGGCCTTGGGCAGGATCAACATCCACATTCAACACTGAGGTGGGTCGCCAGTTCCTAATGCCCTCCTTCTCTCCCTTTTGCTTGTAAATGAGGGTAATGATGCCCTTCCTCGTGGACTCTGGCATGCTGCCTACCAGAAGTATAGCGCTGTACATTTCCAGCAGGTCCAGGCCCATCCACCCCCACAGAGCTGAGTATAACTCAGCCGGTACGCCATCAATTCCGGGAGGTTTATTCATCTCAAAGGAATGGATATCAGCTCCTCCAGGATCGCTGGCTGGTCCAGACTCTCCTGCTCGCTGTTGTTTAACACCTCCGTGATGGAGGATAGGAAATTCTGTGGCCTTTCTGTCACACAGACCAGCATAGATCCTCAATATGTCCGTCTGCAATGTTACTGAGCCGCCCTCTTCCTTAAGGCCGTGGATCACGGAGGTCCACTGTGAACCTTACAGAAGAAGAACTGTGAGCACGTTTCATCCCCTCTGGATCAGAAGATGATGTTGGAGTGTTCTGAGGTAAAGAGCAAGGCCTGCTTTAACCCATAAATCCAAATGGGGACAACCTAAAACCTTTCAAAAGAGTTACAAAGACAATCCAGGTAAACCGGAGATTAAATTAGGAGGTAATCAAAAAGGAAAAGATGAAAAGAAGCCAGGGCTGGAGAAACCTGTTGAGCGTACTTGTTATTACTGTAGGAAACCTGGCCATGTGATATCTAATTGTGCCCTTTTGAAGAAAAGGAAGGAAGCTGTGCCCAATGCTTGCTTTCAGGCAATTAAAAATCAAAAAGGTTTAGGAGATTGCTGTTAAAGATCAGTCCTTGCAAGAGGGAAAAGTGGAAAAGTTGGAGGAGGTGAGAAAAGAATTCCGTTCGTATGTATCAGAGGGTTTTGTTTCACTGAATGATGAGTCACCCCAGGTGCCAGTGAAAATTCTTAGAGATACTGGGGCTAGTCAATCTCTCTTGCTGGACAGTGTTTTAAATTTTGGTGAAGAAAGTGACACTGGTGAAGTAAATCTAGTGCGAGGCGTTACAGGTGAGACCATGTCTGTCCCTTTTCACAGGGTGATTTTAAAGTCAAAGTTCGTAGAAGGACCAGTCGAGATAGGGATAAGACCTAGTTTGCCAGTGGAAGGAGTTTCTTTGTTATTGGGAAATGACCTTGCAGATGGAGAAAGTGATCCTGTGGTACGGTTAACAACCAAACCAAGGATTGATGAGTCTGAGAATGATCCAGATGTTTACCCATCATGTGCGGTGACTCGAGCTAGAGCTAAAGAATTAGCCAAGACAGACAGTCCGGTGCAGTCTGATGTAGTTCCTTGTGACAGTCCTAAACAGGAAGAAAATTATGATGCCTTATCTGAGACTTTTCTGTCTTCACTGGAGGATCAACATCCTTATAGTGAGCCTGAATTTAAAGATTTGTCTTTGTCGAGGAAGGATTTTATGGTGGAACAGACAAAGGACCCTGAGTTGACAGAATTGAAAGAAAAAGCTCTCTCATGTGAGGAGATTGAAAAAGTGCCAGCTGGATACTATGTCAAAAATGGAGTGTTAATGAGGAAATGGAGACCTCCTCATGTTCCTGTTAATGAGGAATGGGAAGTTATTCATCAGGTTGTTGTTCCAAAAGTTTATAGGGATGAGATTTTAAACCTGGCCCACAGTATGCCTTTGGGTGGTCATTTTGGTGTGAATAAAACTGTAGGGAAGATCTTGAAACAATTCTATTGGCCTGGTTTGAGAAAAGATGTGGTGATGTTTTGTCGAACCTGTCACACATGTCAGATGGTAGGTAAACCAAATCAAAAACCCCCTGTGGCTCCTTTGAAGCCAATTCCTGCTTTTGGTGAACCCTTTTCGAAGGTGATTGTGGACTGTGTTGGCCCCTTACCAAAGTCTAAGACTGGAAATCAGTATTTGTTAACCATCATGTGTGCCACTTCTAGATTTCCAGAGGCAATACCCCTTAGAAATATTAAGGCCAAGACGGTGTCAAAGGCTCTTGTAAAATTTTTTTACCTTGTTTGGTTTGCCAAAAGAAATCCAATCTGATCAAGGTAGTAATTTTATGTCAAAAATTTTTCAACAAATAGTCTATGAGCTGGGAGCAAAGCAGATTGTATCATCTGCATATCACCCAGAATCTCAAGGAGCTCTGGAGAGATTTCATTCTACTCTCAAAAATATGCTGAAGACTTATTGCTTTGAAAACACCAAGGATTGGGACGAAGGTATCCATTTACTTTTGTTTGCCGTTAGAGAATCAATCCAGGAGTCAATAGGATTTAGTCCGTTTGAGCTTGTATTTGGACATAGGGTGAGAGGACCTTTGGAGTTGTTAAGAGAGCAATGGGTTAATGAGGAAGTTCACTTGAGTCTGTTGGACTATGTCCAAAAATTTAAAACTCGGTTGGAGAGAGTCTGCCAGCTAGCGAGAGAGAATTTGAAAACAAGCCAGATAAGAATGAAGACATATTTTGATAGACGTGCTCGGCCTAGGACATTCGCAGTGGGGCAAAAGGTGTTGGTATTTTTCCCTAGCCAAAATAATCCCTTGCAATCTCGTTTTTCTGGACCCTATGTTATTGAATCTCAAGTGACTGATCTAACATATATAATCAAAACACCAGATAGACGCAAGAAAACACAACTCTGTCATGTAAACATGCTAAAACCTTATTATGAGAGGGATTCAGTTGTGGCCTTGGTGGATGGTGTAAAGGTTGTTTCTAGAATGCCTGATGTTGATGTTGAGGAAGGCCAATTTAGACCAAATATTGTTCCATCAAAACTAAAAAACCAAAATATCCTGGAGAACCTTGAAACGAAGTTGGACCATTTACAAGTTTCACAAAAACAACAGATGAGAGAATTAATTTTAAAATTTAAAAATCTGTTCCCAGATGTTCCAAACAGAACATCGATAATTACCCATGATGTTGATGTTGGGGATGCAAAACCAATCAAACAACACCCATATCGAATGAATGTAGAAAAAAGTAAACTTGTTGATCAGGAAATAAAATACATGTTGGAAAATGATATTATTAGACATTCTACTTCAAATTGGAGTTCGCCCTGTGTTATTGTACCTAAACCTGATGGAACTGTTAGATTTTGCACAGATTACAGGAAAGTGAATGCTGTAACAAAGTCAGATGCTTACCCTATTCCTAGGGTGGATGATTGCATAGACAGAGTGGGAAAGGCAAAATTTCTTACAGAGATTGACCTATTAAAAGGGTACTGGTGTGTTCCATTAACAGATAGAGGAAGGGAGATTTCAGCCTTTGTAACCCCTTCTGGATTGTATGAATACAATGTTTTGCCATTTGGAATGAAAAATGCTCCGGCAACATTTCAAAGAATGATTAATTCAGCGATTCATGGGTTAAAACATACAGATGCCTACATTGACGACTTAGTGACTGGGAATGATACATGGGAGTATCACATCTCTGCGTTAGAAAGGTTGTTTGAAAGACTTTCTGAGGCTAACCTTACAGTTAACTTGGCTAAAAGTGAATTTGGCCATGCCACTGTGACGTATCTTGGTTATGTTGTAGGTCAAGGCAAGCAAGCTCCTGTTCAGGCAAAAGTTCAAGCAATATCTGAGTTCCCTATTCCCACAGGTACGAGGACTGTTAGAAGATTTTTGGGAATGGTTGGATATTACCAAAAATTTTGTAAAAGTTTTGCTGATATTGCTCTTCCCCTAACTAATCTTCTGAAGAAGGGAGTAAAGTTTGTTTGGACAGATTCTTGTCAAGAAGCATTTGAGAAGCTGAAAGCCATTTTATGCTACCATCCTGTGCTCAAAACACCTGACTTTGAAAAGCCATTTTCATTAGCAGTAGATGCCAGTGATGAAGCTGCAGGAGCTGTGTTATTGCAGAAGGGTGACCTTGATGATATTGACCATCCTGTAGCTTACTTTTCAAAGAAATTTAATGAGCATCAAAAGAATTATTCCACCATAGAGAAAGAATTACTGTCGCTTGTTTTAGCCTTGCAACATTTCAGTGTATATGTTTGCACCGCTCAGAAACCATTGACTGTATATACAGATCATAACCCATTGGTGTTTCTGAGCCGAGTCAAAAACAAGAACAGAAGGCTGTTAAACTGGAGTTTAATTTTGCAAGAGTTTGATCTCATGATAACTCACATTAAAGGCAAAGATAATGTGATTGCTGATTGTCTTTCCCGATGTTAAATGGGAAACATGTATCCGTACTAATCTGATAGTCTGTAGTTGTGTAGTATGATAATCATTAACATTACTAACTGTATGCGCAGTTAAATTTTTCTTGGGAAAAATTTTTTTTTAGGTGGGAGGTGTTACAGACTCAGTGAAAGTCCCTTTAAGATAGAGAGTGTGTGTGTATGTGTGTGTGGGGCGTGCTTACGTCAATAGAAGATAAAGGACGTAATGACATTGTTGAAGAAGAAGAAGAAGGAGAGAGAGAGAAGGGAGAGAGACACCAGCCTGCTTGTTTTCTCTATCGATGGATGAGAAACAATAACTGTGTTTGCCATAGAAATCCATGTATGGAAGTTGGAAGTAATCCGGTGGAGTTCACTTTGTTGCTGACCTGTAGAAGGAAACAGGTATTTGTGTGTGGACGACCACGATTCGGATGCTTTTCGGGGTGAGGAAGTCACTACCGAGTAAACACTGAAGTGTCGTTTGGGTTCCATCGTGGAACATTTGGATTTTGTATGTACTCTCTCTATGTTTTTCTACATCTACATCTTATCTTCAGACGACGGTGGTTGTTGAAGAAGCCCTTGCTCATGTTTCACCTTATGGCTTGCGGAACTGAACTTTAAGAACCATTCCGGAACTGGGAGTTTTGGACTTTGTCACACACACACACACAAAGAGTTTAGTTTTGGGGTTAACGTTCGAGGTTTAACATTTTTGAATTCTAACATACTAACATTTTTACTTTTATTTTACGTATTATCATAAGTAGTGATTAATAAAATAGTTTTTAACACTGAATCATGCTCAGTGTGTTTCTTTTGTTGCTGGTTTGTGACACTATGAGGAGGTGGTGATCTTCCTCTGAGGATCAGCAAGCAGCAGCCCTGAGAGCAAAGGGAAAGACCCTTCCCACCACCAACCAGACGGGGCCTCGTCTGAGAGGTCCGCTGACGAGGCCCTTTGCCAAACAAGCGACAGTTGCCTCGCGGAACCATCCCACTGGATCCGTAAACGACACGAGTAATTACCTCAAGGCAACGGTGCAGAAATGGGCCATTCGACCCTTGTGGTTTATGCCAAGGTTGGACACACAGGCCTCCTCTGACCCATCCCGGGCTCACACCGGGGAGCAACAGATCAACACACTCAGCGCTCTTCCTGAGAGCACCCTGTAAGCAGACAGGGCCTGGTTAGAACATCAAGGGACCACCATACGTAGTTTGCTCGTTGCCCGAGGACACAGACTGGAAGACCTGAGTTCATGCCTCAACAAGAATCATATCTGCACACACTAAAAAAAATCTCACTCAACTCCATTCTCTGCCTTGCCCGTTCACATTTTTTGCTTTTTCTTTCCCCTGTCCAAAGGAGTTTTATTCAGTGATTACAGTACCACATCATTACAATACCACAGTATTCCACGATTCACACTATTTACAATTATTAGCTTCCTTTATAGCTTTGCGGTAAGGGCACAGAAGTCACTCAGCACAGCCACGTACAGGAGCAAATCCCACACTGTCAACACTTTATGGGTAAAGAACAGATTTATTACGTTGAAATGCTCCTTGTTCTGACTGCCTGTCTGAATGCAGCCCGGGTGACCTGTCCTGGGCCCAGCACATAGATGCAATCACGAAGAAGATGCATCAGCACCTCCACTTTCTTAAAAGCTTCAGGACACTTTGCACGTCACCAAGTACTTTACCAAACTTCACTGTAGAAAGTACCCTGATTGGTTGCATCACAGGCTGGTACGGCAGTTCTAATGCACAGGAATGCAAGATGCTGCAGAGAGTAGTGGACACAGCCCGGTCCATCACAGGCACAGCCCTCCCCACCACTGACAGCATCTACAGGAGGCGCTGCCACAAGGAGACGGCATCTATCACCAAGGATCCCCAGCATCCAGGTCATGCCCTCTTCTCGCTGCTACTGTCAGAAGCCTGAATTCCCACACCACCAGGTTCAGGAACAGCTACTTTCCTACAACCATCAGGTTCTTGAACTGACCTGCACAACCCTAACCCTGCCTCAGCAACGGAACACCACGGACCACCTCTTGCACTGCCGTGGACTAGTCTCTATGTTTTGTCGGCACTAGTGTCTGGTTTTGCCGTCTTTTTCCTCAATGTCTGGTATAATTAATGTTCTGTGTGTTGTCCATACCTACGTGTCTGTGATCTGATCTGCAAGCAAGTTTTCCATTGTACCTGTACCTCACTGTACTCGTGCACATGACAATAAACTCGACTCGACTTGAACAGGACCACACAAAAGCCAAAGGGCCTATTTGTAACAGAACTAAAAGAGAATGTACACTGAGGTTAAGGAGTGGGTGGGTGAGGCAATTGATAGCTGGCCTGCTCCAAATGAAGGAAGCTGTGGATAGCACAACTTTCTTCCCACTACTCCCTCCACGGTCCCCTACCTCGTACCCCCAGTGATAAATTCCTCCCCCTTCCCCACCCCCCACCAACCTGCAAGCTGGGAAACCCAAGCCCCAGTGTAGAATTAGCAAAGGAAGTGTTAAAAGGGGATGTCGCGTTAGAACCTTAATATCATCTGATAATAACAAGAAGAAATCAGAGCTGAGGCAAAATATAATCACACAAACACCAAGACCTTGCATCTTCAGAGTAAGAGGTCCTTAAGAGATTGCAGTCAACTGTGGGTAACACTGCTGAATCTACAGGCTGGTCAAAGAGGCAGGTTCAAACCAGCAGCTAGGAGTTAGAGAGTTATACAGCACGGAAACATGCCCTTCAGCCCATCTCGTCCATGCTGACCAAGATGTCTATCTAAGCTAGTCCCATTTAGAACATAGAACATCACAGCACGGTACAGGCCCTTCGGCCCACGATGTCGCGCCGACATTTTATCCTGCTCTAAGATCTACCTGACCTTTGTCTGCATTTGGCCCATAACCCTATAAACCATGTATCTGTCCAAATGTCTTTTAAACATTGTAATTGTACCCGCCTCTACCAGCTCGTTCCATATATACACCATCCTCCGTGCGGAAAAGCTTGCCCGTCAGGTCCCTTTTAAATCTTCCCCCTCTCACGCTAAACCCGTGCCCTCTAGTTTTCGACTCCACTGCCCTGGGGAAAAAGGACGGTGAGCGTCCACGTTATCAGTGGAGGGAGGAGAGGAGCAGAGCTTGCACCTCGACAGCCTAGGACAAGGCCACTGAAGTGGAGGTAAGAGACAGGTTGAGATCTCGGTGGGTTGTAAGGTTTGGGAGGAGGAGACGGGGCAGTATGAGGGCTTTAAGTCATGCAACCCAAGAGCCACGTGCCACCTATCAATTTGTAACAGTCAGGCTCAGCTCATCAGGTGGGAGGAAGAGATTGCCGGCCAATACCAACCATTGTCCCCGCAGCCCTTCTGTGTTCAGCGGGATGGTGACCCTGGGCAAACTTACTAACCTTCGAATCAAAACCGCTTCTGCAAGCAGAACTAAAAGATCATATTCACTCACAGATAGCTCTGGTGAAATCCCACAACATCTTTGTTGTCCCAAGTGCAGCTCCCAGCAGCAGACCTCGCTATGCCTTTTCCCGCATCGGATTCGATCACTGTTCCCAGCTCTGGATCATCTGTAGAGAGGCAAGACACAACTTCAGGCCTGCTTCAGACTTTTGCTCTTCGTAGATAATGCAGCGTGAGGTAGAAAATGAAGCACTTTCCATTTCCGTTCCAGGAAGGTCTGGCACAGATTAAATACTGCCCAAGGCTCCTCTATATTGCCCCACCAAACGTTCCCAAAGCAGGTATGCCAGAGGTTAGGTATTACAAAGACCCCGCTATACGCTCTCCCATCTAATATTCCTAAGGCAGGTACAGCAGAAATTAAGCATAATAAAGCTCCCCTCTACACCATCCCTTCAAGAAGGCGGCATCCATCACTAAGGACACTCACCACCCAGGGCATGTCCTCTTCACGTTACTACCATCGGGGAGGAGGTACAGGAGCCTGAAGACCCACACTCAATGATTCAGGAACGGCTTCTTCCCCTCCGCCATCAGATTTCTGAACGGTTCATGAACACCACCTTGTTATTCCTCTTTTGCACTATTTATTTATCTTTGTAACTTATAGAACTTTTATATCTTTATGCCTTGCACTGTACTGCTGCCGCAAAACAACAGATTTCACAATGTATGTCAGCGATAATAAACCTGATTCTGAAAAACAGGTATTCCTCAGTAAGGCATGGTAGAGATTAGATGTTACAACGCTCCCTCTACACTGTCCCATCAATATTCCTTGAGCAGGAAGGCAGGGGCTAGACAGTAACAAAGTTCCCTCTGTAACTCACAGACTGGATGCACAATTGGCTTGATGGTTGGAAGCAGAGTGTGATGGTGGAAGGCTGTTTCTCGGTCTGGAGGCCCGTGACGTTCCCCAGGTCTCGGTGCTGGGCCCATTACTATTTGTCATCGATGTCAATGATTTGGACGAGAACATCCAAGGCATGGTTAGTAAGCTTGCAGATGACACTAAAATAGGTGGTGGTGTTGACAGTGAAGATGGTCCAGGATTTACAGAGGAATCTTGATCAGCTGGGTAAGTGGGCCAAGAAACGGCAAATGGAGTTTAATTCGGATAAGTGTTGCATTTTGGGAAGACAAATGAGGGTAGGACTTTCACAGTGAACAGTAAGACCATGGGGAGTGTTGTGGAACAGAGGGACCTTGGAGTACAAGTACATGGTTCCCTTAAAGTGGCATCGCAGTTAGACAGGGTGGTGAAGGCAGCTTTTGGCACGCCAGCCTTCATCAGTCAGGGCACGGAGTATCGAAGTTGGGACGTTATGTCGCAGTTGTACAAGACGTTGGCGAGGCCACAGTTGTTCAGTTTTGGTCACCCTGCTATACGAAAGATGCCACTGAGCTGGGAAGAGCGCAGAGGAGATTTACCAGATGTTGCCAGGATTTGAGGGACTGAATTATGGAGAGAGGTTGAGTAGGTTGGGACTTTTCTCATTGGAGCGTAGGAGAATGAGGGGTGATCTTATGGAGGTGTTTAAAATCATGAGGGGCATAGAGAGGGTGAATGTGCACTGTCTTTTTCCCAGGGTTGGGGAAATCAAGAACGAGAGGTTTAAGGTGAGAGGGGAGAGATTTAATAGGAACCTGAGGGGCAACTTTTTCACCAGAAGGTGGCCAATATATGGAATGAGCTGCCAGAGGAAGTGATTGAGGCAGGTACATTCACATTAGAAGGTACTTGGACAGGTACATGGATAGGAAAGGTTTAGAGGGATATGGGCCAAACGCAGGCAAATGGGAATAGCTCAGATGGGAATCTTGGTCGGCATGGACCGGTTGGGCCGAAGGGCCTGTTTCCATGCTGTACGACTCTCTGACACGTCCAAGGCTCCCAGAATGGATTCAGTGAAAAGCCTACTGTTGTTGTGATGTTGCTTCAACAAAGAGCAAAGGTAAATACTATTGCCCCCCCAACTGCGAAGTATATCCTCTTGAATCTTCCCTACTTCAACTACAAATTGATGCAAGTTTCCTCAGCAGATTTATTGATAAAATCAAGTTCAATTTTTGGTACATGACAACCAAAGTGAGCAGTTTTGTGTGAAAACTGTCATTGTCCAGGCTCAAGAACCGAAGGTTAATCACCGGGGAATCAGGAAACTGCTAGATGCCAAATCGTATCACATTCATAATCCTTAAATACACGGTGTTAGTTGTAACGGAAATAGGGGAAGGATCAATAAACTGCCTCCCTGGGTGGTCGGATGTCACGTGGTTAAAATATCCGAAACACAGTCGGCTGCCTGGCAGTCAAATCTTGGCCAAACTGCAACCCTGCCTCTCCATGGATAATCGTTTGGGACCTGTGGACATCTTGTCAACTGATTGGCTCCTCACCTCTGGAATTGCAAGAGAAATAAAAAGTGCCAATGGTCTCTCCTGTCATTCAGCCAGGAGATTTCCTTCCAGAAAGCAGACTGCTGAAGGACTTCCCCTTCCAACAAGGCCCTGGGGAATCTTCACACACGTTGCTCATGAATCATAATTTCCCATCACTATACCAGCAACTGGTTCAGACGGACTGATCAAGTGCAAATTCAAAATCCTGACTCACCGGGTCACTGAGGCAGACAGAGGAACTGCCAAAGCATACTTCATTCAGTCGTCAAAATACCAAATGGTAACAGGATGAACTGCAAGAGAGGCTAAACATAGTGCAAGAGGCCAGATGAGGAAAATAGCACAAGAGTTCAGCAAAAACTGGAGGCATCAGACTAAAGATACGTGCTAACTAGTCTGTACTAGGTTCAGGCTGCTAGGAAAGTATTGAATAAGGTACATCGGCTATAGGCACACCACCATGCGAGGTTATCACGTTGAGGCAGTAGGAGAGATTGGGATAGTTGCAGAATAAACAAAGAGGGGTAGGATTCCAAATTAAGAACGGAAAAATGCTGGAAATACTCAGCAGGTCAGGCTGCATCTGTGGGAATGAAGCGTCAGTGAAAAGCTTACTGTCGTGATGTTGCTTCAGCAAAGAGCAAAGGTAAATACTATTGCTTTCCACTGTGAAGTATAGCCAAGAAGAGCTCTTGAATCTTCCCTACTTTGGGCAGGTAGCGATTAGCGTAACGCTTTACAGCGCCAGCAACCCGGGTTCAAATCCGGCTGCTGTCTGTAAGGAGTTTGTACGTCCTCCCCGTGTCTGAGTGGGTTTCCTCCGGGTGCTCCGGTTTCCTCCCACATTTCGAAGACGTACAGGTTAGGAAGTTGTGGGCATGCTATGTTGGCGCCGGAAGCGTGGCGACACTTGCGGGCTGCCCCCAGCACACTCTACACAAAAGATGCATTTCACTGCGCGTTTCAATGTACATGTGACTAATAAAGATAGCTTATCTTATCAAATTGAAAAACTGTCGATGCAAATTTCCTTAGCAGATTTATTGGTCATCAGAAGTGGGAAGGAGATAAAAGAAGCTGCAGGGAGGGTGGGGAAGGGGGGAGGGGAGATGTCTCTGACAGGGTAAAACCAGGGTGACCAGGGGGATAAACTGTAAACAGGATTATCTGGTCAGTGAGTGAATGGGAGCAGTGAGAGAGATCGTGGACAAAAGGATGTAGGAATTGTGAAATGCAGAGCAGGAGGATGTGCCCGGCAGGTCGGGGTGGGAACGTCCTCCACTCCCAGAGAGGGAGGAGATAAAAAGAGACAGGAAACAAGCTGAGCCACCATTGCAAATGGACGACCGATACAGACTGAAATCAAAACAATGACACAAAGTGACTGCAGACACTGGAATCTGGAGCAACAAACAAGACGCTGGAGGAATTCAGCAGGTCGAGCAGCATCTGTGCGGGGGTGGGGGCGGTGTGGAGAAATGAATTGTAGATAGAGTCAGAGTTAGAAACTTCGGCCCAATCATCCACATCAACCAAGGTACACACCCAAGCGAGTCCCATTTGCCCGCATTTGGCCCATATCCCTCCAAACCTTTCCTATCCCTGTACCTGCCCAGGTATCCTTTAATGCTTTCCGTGGGAGGTTCTGTTTGATGTTTCGGGTCGAGACCCTGCATCAGACAGAAATCAAGTTACCCGATGGGATTCCCTTGGGTACAGGAGAACACTTCTGATCACTGCATTTCCGGCGCCAATAGGGGGAAAAATATGTTGGATTTAGTTCTGGGGAACTGAGATAGAGCAAGTTTGACTGGAGAACCATTTGGGGATTAGGATCGTTATCGAAGAGGACAAATAGTTAACTTCACTGAGTTGATAAGGGATTGGGCCCTAAAACATTAATTAAAACACTGTTCAGGCAGATACTCCCGTGAGACAAAGGAAGAGTTTGAGAGGTCAAATATATAATCGTAGGTGTGTGGATGAAACAGTGCAATGGACCTTTTGACAAATGCATTGGAAAGCAAAACTCCCTACACGAAGCACCGAGGAAAATATTAAAAAGAAAGTAAAAGGTAAAGAATGGGAAGTATATTAGCAGTAAGCAGAAAAGGGAATCTAGAAGTCTTTCACAGTTTTTGTAATTACATAATTATCAAGGTGTAGTCAAAAGGAGGAGTGGAGAAATTATGGCCCAAAAGAAGAGATAATTTGTACAACCCAAGGCCATACAAATGATATACTGTAAGCTTGCAGATCTTCCCTGCAGCGAGGACAGAAAGTAGCAGCAGTTGGTAAGATCTGGATCTTTCGGTGGTGCTGTTGGTGGTGAGGGGGCTGCAGGGTGACACTGATCAGTGGGTAAGGTGGGCAGAGCAACGGCAGATGGAGTTTAATGCTGCAAATGTGAGGCCGGACATGCACAGTAAACGGAGGGACCTTGGGGGCACTGAGGAATGGAGGGACCTCGGTAAACAAGTAAGGACCCCTGAAAGTCTACCAAACTCTGGTTAGACCACACTTGGAGTACTGTGTCCAGTTCTGGTCACTTCATTATAGGAAGGATGTGGAAGCGTTGGAAAGGGTGCAGAGGAGATTTACCAGGATGCTGCCTGGATTGGAGAGTATGGATTATGAGGAGAGGCTAAGGGAGCTAGGGCTTTACTCATTGGAGAGAAGGAGGATAAGAGGAGACATGATAGAGGTGTACAAAATATTAAGAGGAATAGATAGAGTGGACAGCCAGCGCCTCCTTCCCAGGGCACCAATGCTCAATACAAGAGGGCATGGCTTTAAAGTAATGGGTGGGAAGTTCAAGGCAGATATCAGAGGAAGGTTTTTTACCCAGAGAGTGGTTGGGGCATGGAATGCACTGCCTGGGGTGGTGATGGAGGCAGGTACATTGGTCAAATTCAAGAGATTGTTAGATAAGCATATGGAGGAATTTAAAATAGGGGGATATGTGGGAGGAAGGGGTTAGATAGTCTTAGGCGAGGTTTAAAGGTCAGCACAACATGGTGGGCCGAAGGGCCTGTATTGTGCTGTACTGTTCTACGTTCTCCCCACAATCTTTTTCCCAGGGTCCAAATGTCTAGTACTAGAGGACATGCATTTAAGGTAGGAGGGGATAAGTTCAAAGGAAACGTGCGGGGAAAGTTTCTTTTGTACACAGAGAGCGGTGGGTGCCTGGATTGCGCTGCTAGGGGTGGAGGCGGAGGCGGAGGCAGAGGCAGATACGATAGAGGCAGTTAAGAGGCTCCTATGAATATGGAGAGAATGGAGGGATAGGGACCTCCTGAGAACAGAAGGGACTAGCTTAGTTAGGTGTTTAATTACTCGTTTAATTAGTTTGGCACAACATCGTGGGCCGAAGGGCCTATTCCTGTGATGTACTGTTGTAGATATCTATTCGCCCCAAGCATTGATCTCCAGAGCATAATTTAATGGACAGCATAGTGCACAAAAATCAAAATCATAGGTAGACTGATAAAATGTGTAGACAAGGGGCTAAATATTTAATGGGGAGAAGAACTACATAATAACTTTTGGTAAAAGGAGGATTGCCTGTGTAAACTAATTGGTACAACTTTAAACTGAATGTAGGAATTGCGCGTCCCTGGAACATGAACAGCAAAACCTTTGAGGATACAGAGCCTTGAATTTCATTAGGAGACAGAATGGAAACGCTTGAAGGTTATAAAACAAACCACAGAAGTAGTTGTGTTCTGGGTGCCAAGTTTACTATGGAAGGGTGTCTCAAGCCTTGAAGGGGAGATTAACTACGGTGTCAGAAATAAGGGGCTTCTGTTAACAAGAGCCTGAAGAAGCTGCGATTGCCCTTCTTGGGCCAAAGTAGGTTATCGGCAGATCTGATTTTACAATGACACAGGAGGCAATTCTGTCATCTGGCTCCATGCCAGCTCTCAGGAGAATAATCCTATCAGTCCCGTTACCCTTATATCTCTGTACCCCTGCAGCTTATTCTCTCCCACGTAATATCAATTCTTTTTTGGCTTATTTTGCCAATAATCTACATACAGGACAATTTAGAGTGGCCAATTAATCTACCAGCGAGTTCCTGGGATGTGGGGAGGGGGAAAACAGGAGCACCCGGAGGAGCCCACAGGACCACGAGACGGTTGTGGAAAACCCGCACCCGAGGTCAGGTTCGGATCTAATGGGGCAGCGGCACTACCTGCTGCGCCGAGGGGCCGACCGTCGAAATTTTGGAGGAGGAAATAAGGTTGCTGGCCACAGAATGGGGAGCACCAGAAGGACAGACAGCAGGAAGAAAAAGTTGTTGGAAATTCATCAAATGTCATCTTCCTGAGCACTGCAAGTGTAAAGTAATATTCAAGAGAGGAAAATATAGGGTTACAGCAAAATAGAGTCATGCAGCATGGAGACAGGCCCTTCAGCCCACCGAGTCCGTGCTGACTACCATGCACCCATCTACACTAACCCCATTTTATTCTTCCCACATTCCCATGTACTCCCCCCCACCCCACCCCCAGATCCTACCCCTCACCTACACACCAGGGGCAATTTACAGTGACCAATTAACCTACTGACCTGCACATCTTTGGGATGTGGGAGGAAACCGGAGCACCCGGGGGAAACCCACGCGGTCACAGGGAGAGCGTGCAAACTCCACACAGACAGCGCCCAAGGTCAGGACTGAACCTGGGTCTCTGGAGCTGTGCGGCAGGGGATCTACCAGCTAAACCACGGTGCTGCCTATTAAGATGGTGGGGGGCTAGACAGGCATAAGAAATGGATTAGAGGGCATGAGCTATGAGGAGAGGTTGGACAAACTGGGGTTGTTTTGTCTGAAGCGGCGGAGGCTGAGGGGAGACCTGATAAAGTTTATAAAGTGACGAGGCTATGCTCCTTCACCCTGCATACAAACAGAAGCTGACAGCCGTCAATGTACCTGTGCCCACAGTCACCATTGCGGACACCAGATCAGTCTCCCAGAGAGTGAACCCACAGAAAACATCCCCAGCCGCGTCCTTAAATCCTGTGCAGATCAGCTGGCAGAAGTATTTGCAGACGTTTTTAATCTCTCCCTACTTCCATCTGAGGTTCCCACCTGCTTTAAGACGACCACTATTATCCCGGTACCTAAGAAAAACAAGGCCTTAATGACTACTGCCCAGTGGCTCTGACATCCACCATCATGAAGTGCTTTGAGAGGTTGGTCATGGCACATATCAACTCCAGTCTCCCAGACAACCTCGACCCACTGCAATTCATCTACTGTCGAAACAGGTCCACAGTGGACGCCATCTCCCTGGCCCTACACTCAGCTCTTGAGCATCTAGACAGTAAAAACACCTACATTAGACTATTGTTTATTGACTACAGCTCTGCCTTTGATACTATAATTCCAGGCAAACTCATCTCCAAACTCCTAGACCTAGGACTCAACACCTCCCTTTAAATGGATCCTTGACTTCCTGACCAACAGACCGCAATCAGTGAGGATAGGCAGCAACACCTCCAGCACGATTATCCTCAACACTGGTGCCCCACAAGGCTGCGTCCTCAGCCCCCTACTCTACTCCCTGTACACTCATGACTGTGTGACAAGATTCTGTTCTAACTCCATCTACAAGTTCGCAGATGATACCACCGTAATGGGCCGAATCTCAAATAACAATAAGTTGGAGTACAGGAAAGAGATAGAGAGCTTAGTGACATGGCGTCATGACAACAACCTTTCCCTCAACGTCAGCAAAACAAAAGTGCTGGTCGTTGACTTCAGGAGGGGGCAGTGTACATGCTCCTGTTTGCATCAACGGTGCTGAGGTCAAGAGGGTTGAGAGCTTCAAGTTCCTTGGAGTGAACATCACCAGTAGCCTGTCCTGGTCCAACCACATAGACACCACGGCCAAGAAAGCTCACCAGCGCCTCTACTTCCTCAGGAGGCAAAAGAAATTTGGCATGACCCCATTGACCCTCACCAATTTTTATTGATGCACCACTGAAAGCATCCTATCCGGATGCACGGCTTGGTATGGCAACTGCTCTGCCCGAGACCGCAAGAAACTGCGGAGAGTTGTGGACACAGCCCAGCGCATCACGGAAACCAGCCTCCCCTCCATGGACTCTGTCTACACTTCTCGCTGCCTCAGTAAAGTGGCCAACATAATCAAAGACCCCACCCACCCCGGACATTCTCTCTTCTCCCCCCTCTCATCGAGCAGAAGATACAAAACCCTGAAAGCACGTACCACCAGGCTCAAGGACAGCTTCTATCCCCCTGTTAATGAGACTGTTGAACGGTCCCCTAGCACGATAAGATGGACTCTTGACCTCACAATCTACCTCGTTATGACCTTACACCTTATTGTCTGCCTGCACTGCACTTTCTCTGTAGCTGTAACACTTTATTCTGCATTCTGTTATTGCTTTTCCCTTGTACTCCCTCAATGCACTGATGTGATGAAATGACCCGTATGAATGACATGCAAAACAAAGTTTTTTCACTGTACTTCAGTACATGTGACAATAATAAACCAATTTACTAGTTTAATTAGTTTGGCAGAAACATGGTGGGCTGAAGGGCCTGTTCCTGTGCTGTACCGTTCTACAAATTCCAGACCTATAATGGACAGGCTGTCCTATCACAAGCGGCTAATGAAATTAGATCGATATTCTTCAGGGCTTAGAATGAGGGCTGATCTTATTGAAAGATACAAGCTGATCAGGGGGCACGATAGGGCGGATGTTGAGATGCTCCCACTAGTGGGACTTAGCTGCAAGATCAGCAGGCTGTCAGCTGAAACCGAGGAGTGTAGGAACAACTTCTTCCAGCGGTGAATCAAAGATTTCTCCACATCAGAGGGTTGCTGAGGGTACTTAAAAGATACATTTTTGAAAGATCGAGGAATTAAGGGTTATGAGGAACTGGCACAGAAGAGGAGTTGAGGCCCGGGACAGATCAGCCCTGACCATATTGAATGGCGGGGCAGGCTTGAGAGGCAAAATAGCCTCCTCCTGCTATTTCCTTGCGTCCCATGTCCTACTTAGGACCAGTAATCCCACAAATGTGCCCCTTAAAACAGAGAGAGTGTCTGTAGTTGTCACCCCTATTTTGGGAAGTAATGATACATCCCCCAGAACTGCAAACCAATTCCCCTTCATTGCCTACAGTCGATGCACGAGCCCATCGCTGTACAAAATGCTCTGCAAAAGTTGCATCAAATTAAACAAGATCCTCACAAAAGCAAGTTTTTGTAATATGTACGATGGCATGGCACATCCCTCTGGCATTCCTCAAGAGGGGAAGATAACACTGCTTCTTAGAGCACTTAGAGTACTGTGTCCAGTTCTGGTCTCCTCATTATAGGAAGGATGTGGAGGCGTTGGAAAGGGTGCAGAGGAGATTTACCAGGATGCTGCCTGGATTAGAGAGCATGGATTATGAGGAGAGACTAAAGGAGCTAGGGCTTTACTCTTTGGAGAGGAGGAGGATGAGGGGAGACATGATAGAGGTGTACAAAATATTAAGAGGAATAGATAGAGTGGACAGCCAGCGCCTCTTTGCCAGGGCACCAACGCTCAATACAAGAGGGCATGGCTTTAAGGTAATGGGTGGGAAGTTCAAGGGAGATATCAGAGGGAGGTTTTTCACCCAGAGAGTGGAATGCGCTGCCTGGGGTGGTGGTGGAGGCTGATACGTTGGTCAAGTTCAAGAGATTGTTAGATAAGCATATGGAGGAATTTAAAACAGAGGGATATGTGGGAGGAAGGGGTCAGATAGTCTTAGGAGTGGTTTGAAGGTCAGCACAACAATTGTGGGCCGAAGGGCCTGTATTGTGCTGTATTGTTCTATGGTTCTAGAAACACAGAGCTGTACAGCACAGAAGCAGGCCCTATGCTGACCATCGTCCAGTCTCATTCACCTGCATTTGATCTGTGGCCTTCTATGCCTCGGTGATTCAAGTGCTTGTCTCAACGCTGTGAGAATACTTGCGTCTACCGCCTCCCCCGGATGTGCGTTCGAGGTTCCAATCACTTGGTGAGAACGTTTCCCCTCCAAAATTCCCACCTCTCCCCTTATACCTATGCCCTCTTGTTTTAGACACCCCACCATGGGAAAGAGATCTTTGCCATCTACCCTCTCTAGCCCCCTCAGCCTCCTCTGCTCCTAGGAAAACAAACCCAGCCCGTTTTAAGTAGATGTATCTATACAGCCCTCACTGCAGAGCGTCCTGGGCCACGACGTTCCCCATAATACACCACAGACTGAGCTGCTACAAGGTGTGATTGGTGCGTGGATAATCGTCAAAAGTCGGTCAGGAATCCCAGGAAGGGAGACTTGTTAACCTGGTACAAGGTTAACAAGTGTCCGTGCCACCCTCTAAGAGGCCAGCAGTGCATCTACTTGTGGTCAGAGTAGGGACATGGCCCGAGGTCGCAGGGGAAACAGGCTTTATATTCCGAGTTCTGTCATGGATCAGGGTGCAGAAAGTGGGAGAGCTTGGAGACTGGAGGTTTGGGTGATGTGGGGTTGATTACATAATCAATAACTTCCAGCATCCCCTTGTTCCAAAACCTTGAAGTTTAAAAGTCTCCCTGAAGGGGGGGGGGATTGTTCCAAACTGGTTAACCCTTGAGAATTGGTCATATTTTGCTTCTGAACTGATTTCAAAGTATGAGAACGCACTGAGTTTTAAGATGTTGTAAGGGGTTTGATAACTTCTGAATCCCTTTTGATTTACCAAGGAGAGAGGGAGAGTGTGAATGAGCAAGGTGGAGAGGAAATGACAAATCTGTTACGTGTTTTGTCAGCTCTGTTCTGGGAGGAAGCTTGCATTGATCCTATGTTCTGTGTAAACTATAAAATGCACTGCAACTAAAAGGCTTGGTCCTATGTAACTGAATGCAAAGTAAAAATTGCGGCATCACATATTTTAAGGGGCAGTGTCTCTTTAAGAACAGTGTGACTGCGTAAGCAATGCGAGGCTCCATTTTCAACACTCATCCCAAACAAAGGGAAAATTTCACTTCACTATGGACATCGACGATTTATGCATCCCAGAGGAGGAGGGCTCAAACCTGGATTTTGTTTTTTTTCCCCTTCCCCAGGTGTTATTTGGCTTCCTTTTCCCTTGGCTTATAGTTAATGCATTTAATTCAAAGATAATTTTTACCCTAATTAGTACTGAAGATTCATAATGGTACCTGGATTTCACAACTGCAGTTAATGCTGTAAATTTTATGAAATTGTTAATTCCAGGTAACAGCAAGCAGCAATTAGTGAATAATTAGATTTGGCATTTTAGAAACAGCTGGGGTGTAACCTTCTTTAACCAGGGTGTTTACTTCCCTTAGATTAACAGCGATACTAGTTGCGGTTTCTGACATTTTGATTTTGGATCCTTAACACAGACTTCATGAGAGCTTTACAAATCAAAAAGCAGTTTAAAACTAAATAAATGTACTCTAATTACACTTACGTTCTATTGAAATGCTACAAGAGGGAATAACCCTACAGAGAGATTAACCCTTTCCACTGACAGCTCCTTCATTAAAGTTGTTTAATTTTAAATAGATCTTTTCCAAAGTGACAAGTTAATAAGCTCCTGGCTCATAATCAGAGGCACAATGGATGACGTTTTTTCTTAGTAAAAGATGTGATGATAGCTCTTAAACCACAAGAACTCTGTGAACGTCAAGAATTCTAGTAATCCTCTGCAAACAAGTGGCACTGTGACACATTGGACTTAACCCATTTGGGGCTGTTTGTTCCTTTCTGGAACAGAGAGTTCAAGGGAATGATCAAACCTTGATAGAAGCTTCATTAAAAAGTGGTGCATATCAAGAAGCTTCATTTGGGGAACAAAGCTAAAACTGTGAGAAGAGCTGTCACTCCAACAATAAGTTTTGTTGAGCAAATGGGGATGGGAACGTCAGCAATGAGGACACATATTCGGACATTTTAGGATATTTCTTGGACTTAAATAATCAAAGACAGGGCTGGTAAATCCATGTATTGACAGCTTTGTGGAAACGCTGTATTGGACAGTGACGATTTTCTGGAGCTCCTGAATATGACAAAGTGGTAATTTCAGTCATATAATTCTACATTGGAACCAGAAAGTCACCCCATCATTTTGGAAGTTTTACCCAAAGATGTTTTTGAGTACGATTACCTGAATACTTGGTTATAATTCACTAACAGATACTAGCTACATGTTGAAATTGGGAAGGGTGTAGTTAAAAATAGTTAATTAATCTCTGAGAAGTTTACATCCTAATCGATGAACATTTTAGGGAATCTGACCGCTGGCTAGATAGAGAGAGACACACGGACTGAAGCTGGCAAAACTGCAGTAAGTATGCAAGCACATCCCCTCACTCTCAATATGCCGAACTTGTACTGAAGAACAGCTCCCAGACATGCAACTACTCGACGACAGCCCGTCATCACTGTTTAAACCATCAAGGCACTGATGCAGAATTCAGTTGGTTATTATACATGGGTTTTAATAAAGCAAGTCAGACTTGGGATTAAAGAAGGGACAGAGCTTGTGGATGGGGATAGCTTAATGCAAAGGAGAAGGATGATTTGCGATGATTACTCAGCCCCCTACCTGCAATTGACAAATCCTTCTCCACAGGCCAGGTGCAGAGTCTGCTCCATTGTCTACACCTGCTTTCAAGTGCTTGCTGCACACCTTGTATTAATAGGTTTCTCTGAATCAATTTTGCACAGGAACCATTAAGCAGGCTTTGTTGGTGACAACACACACCCAGGGATGTGACTAAAGGCCTTGTTATACTCTCGGAAGCACCAATCCTGCTTTGCGATCAATTTTACATTTCATCACGTAGCAGATATTTCTTGTGTGCAATGTGATTACATTAGGACAATGTTTTTTGAGAGAGGGAGGGAGGGAGGGGGAGGGGGAAGAGGGAGGGGGAAGAGGGAGGGGGAAGAGGGAGGGGGAAGAGGGAGGGGGAAGAGGGAGGGGGAAGAGGGAGGGGGAAGAGGGAGGGGGAAGAGGGAGGGGGAAGAGGGAGGGGGAATGAATATTATGGACCAAGATATTGTACAATTTTTGACTGGATTGAAGAACTAGGAGTTCAAACAGCAAGACTGTCCCAAGTGAATTCCCTGCTACAGATGTCTCCATTCATTCACTGAGGCAGAAAATGTAAAGATATTATAAATAATTGTTCTAAAATAAACAAGAGGAAACAGTAACAAAATAATTGGAAATCAGATTTAAGCCAAGGGAAAACCAAAAATATGTAAAGTTATTAGACAGGGAAAAAGACATACGACGTCTATGATTTAAGAGTGCTTGGCCCAGATTATTAGTTATACAAACATTCAGTACAATGAATCAAACTGAATGAGGGACAGATACCATTTCAACTTTGTGGGCAGTCATTACAGAGAGGTGGTCAGGACTGGGTGGTAAGTATTCACGTTGCAAGGTATCTAGAAAGGTTAAAACAAGCAAAGGAGAAGAAATAGTCTTGGTGATTAAGGATGAAGGCACTTTGGTGGCAAGAACAGACATTGAGAGGTAATCCATCTGTTGAAACTTTGTGGTTAGAATTGCAAAATCACAAAGCATTTAATGCTGTTAAGTGAGTTGTGCATATGTATTCTGGTACTAGCTGCTAATTGGAAAAACAATTATATTGATTAAACAAATGTAGCAAATTCAGGGTGGTTTTTAAAAGGGAAACATTGCTCCATAGAGATTTAGATCTATATCTGAAAATTTTGTAAGTAATTTTTTTCTTTAATTATTTTTTGTAAGCAAGTAATATAATAAGGTAGTCTTCTGCAGCAATATGCCCCAGAACCAATATTAGATGAACTGACATTCAAAGAGTCAGGTTTATTTAAAGCATTTCGACACAGGAGACGGCAGATGCTGGTATCTGGAGCAACAAACAATCTGCTGGAGGAACTCAGTGGGTCGAGCAGCGTCTGTGAAGGAGAGGGGAATTGTCGACGTGTCAAGACAAAACCCGAGTCCTGATGCAGTGTTCCCACCTGAAACATCGACAATTCCTCCCTCCCCACCCCTAAGATACTGCTCGGCCCAACTGAGTTCCTTCAGTGGAATGTTTGTCAGTCAATAGCAAGATGGTTTGTTAACCTTTATCTAAAAATGACCAGAACATAATGAGTTTAAGGTAACAGGGAAAACACGAGGTTGAGATGTGGCAAGGTGGAGTCACTGCAATAAGGCGGAGGCTGGGCAAATCTGTAAGTGGGTAATGGCAGTCAAGCATCAGTGGGAAGTGTCCTTTAGAAACAAATCATAACCTTAAGGTGGAGGGGTGAGGAGGGGGGTGGGGGGAATGAGGGCGAGACGGGCTTGCACACAGGTTTCTGCAACCGATTAAACCTCTGAGCCCAAGTATCACTGGTGAATCTACCGTGTACCCCGCCCAACCCCAACTTACCCTGTCCTATTAGGTAGAGAAACTTCCCTTGTGAGGGGAACGGAGGGATATGGATGATACACAGGAGGAGATGGGCAGGCACGGTAGTGCAGCGGTTAGCGTAACGCTATTACAGCACCAGCGACCCGGGTTCAATTCCAGCCGCTGCCTGTGAGGAGCTTGTACGTTCTCCCCATGTCTGCGTGGGTTTCCTCTGGGTGCTCCGGTTTCCTCCCACATTCCAAAGACGTACGGGTTAGGAAGTTGTGGGCGTGCTACGTTGGCGCCGGAAGCGTGGCGACACTTGCCGGCTGCCCCCAGAACACTCTATGCAAAAGGTGCATCTCACTGTGTGTTTCCATGTACATGTGACTAATAAAGAGATCTTTAGTATATATTGGCATCAAGACTGGCACAACATTGTGGGCCGAATGGCCTGTCCCGTGCTGTACTGTTCTAATAAACAGAAATATGGCAAATATATTCCAATACTCCTGGGCTGACTGCATCTACCAAGGATCTCAACATTCCCATTTTATTAGTCACACCTCACACTCTCCCTGAGCAGGGTGTAAGAATAACTGCATCTGCTGACGGACAGTACCCTTCCCTGTCACAAGTCCAGCTATAATCACCAAATGTACATCCCGGTCCCAAAGTTCATTGAAAAGTCAGTGCATAAAGCACACAGGCTATTTCAGTAGTCATTATAACAAATGGAACACAAAATAACCTTTCAGCTGTGGCTAACACCTTCTTTTGTACACATCCTCCAAGTGTCACATTAAAAGGGCAACGCATCAACTCCAGTCACTTCATCTCCCCCCCCCCCCCCCCCCCCCCCCCCACTCCATCACTGATACGTCAGTCCTCGGCCTCCTCCACTGCCGGGAGAAGTCCAGGCGCAAACTGGAGGAACAGCACCTCATTTTCCGTCTTGAGACCTCACGGCCTAACGGGATAAACATCGAATTCTCCCACGTTAAGTAAACCAACCCCCCCCCCCCCCCCAACCATGCCTCTCCTTTTCATCCCTTTCCCAGCCTCTCTTTTTTCTCACCTTTTCCTCTCTCCTTCCCCCCCACCCACCACCCCGCCCCCCCCATGCCGCCTGTCTCCACACCCTTGACCCATCCCCTGGTGGATCTGCTCTCCCCTCCTCCCTCACATCTGCCTATCACCATCTCTTACCTGCATCTACCTATCACCACCTTCCCTCTTTTGTCCACCTATCCCTGCTCTGTTTCTCCCCCCTTATATACTGGGCTTCCCCTTTTCCTATCTTCAGTCCTGAAGAAAGGCCCTGACCCGAAACGTCGACCGCCTGCTTTTCTCCACGGATGCTGCCCGGCCTGCTGAGTTCCTCCAGCGTCATCGTTCTTGCATCTTTGTTTTGATAATGTTAGCAGCAGATTTACAACAGATGGTGTCTCCAGATCTTACCAGTTGCCTTCTTATAGAGCATTAAATAGGAGTATCCTGTATCTCTCAAATTATAATTCACTTGGCACATCCCCCAAAGGATCCCTTCAACCACAACTCAGATTTAGAACAGAACCAGTTATTATCTCCTGGGTGTTTTCACAGATCAAGTTAACCGCATACACACACACTTGACATTACACTGTAAATCCCAGAGATGGTACCAAGAAAATAACTAGTGTTTGCACCTAAGGCTATGATTTTCTCACTGGCCTTCCAGAGGTATAAAATCAGATATCCCGCACCACATCCATCATTAAACCAAAGTTCTTCTCTCTCCCACGTGTGCCACACACATCCTATTCCTCTTCCCCGTAAAAAAAAATAATGAACTTGAAGTCTACATGGCCTTTCTCCGCAACCAGTGAAACACCATAAAGATGTAATGCTGTTACAACATAGGGAAGTGCATCCTCCAAGGAAGGATGCAATTTGGTGCAGAAGAGACCCACAAGGATGCTGCTGGGACTGGAGGGCTTGAGTTATGAGAGACTGGATAGGCTTGGACTATCCCTGGAGCGAAGTAGGCCGAGGTCTGACCTTATAGAGGTTTATATATTTATGATGGGCGTAAGTAGATAGATAATCACAGTCTTTTCCCCAGGGTAGGGGAGTCTAAAACTAGAGAGCATAGGTTTAAAGTAAGAAAGATTTAAAGGGAACCTGAGGGGCAAGTTTATCACACAGAGGATGGTGGGTATATAGAACAAGATGCCAGAGGAAGCTGTAGAGACCAGTATAATTACAACATTTGAAAGACATTTGGACAGGTACATGGATGGGAAAGGTTTAGAGGGATATGGGCCAAACAAATGGGAATAGTTTGGATAGGCAGTTTGCATGTGTTGGGCCGAATGGCCTGCACGGTAGTGTAGTGGTCAGCATAACGCTATTACAGCGCCAGCAACCCGGGTTCAATTCCGGCTGCTGTCTGTAAGGAGTTTGTCCGTTCTCCCCGCGCCTGCGTGGGTTTCCTCCGGGTGCTCCGGTTTCCTCCCACATTCCAAAGACGTACGGGTTAGGAAGTTGTGGGCATGCTGTGTTGGCGCCGGAAGCGTGGCGACACTTGCGGGCTGCCCCCAGAACACTCTACGCAAAAGATGCATTTCACTGTGTGTTTCGATGTACATGCGACCAATAAAGAAATCTTATCTTATAACTCTATGAATCTATAAACACATGGTCTCCACGATAACAAGAACACCATTGAAATAAATGACTGCTCAGTGTCCCGTTTAGTTATGACTCTGGAATCGTTCACTTAATGCCAGGGCATCTTTTGCATTTGTACGGTTGAAGAGATGGGGCCCTCATTTTAATGTTCCCTTCAGTACCGGATTGAGTGCCGTCGCTGGAAGGGGACTTCCTCTCGGGGTCGAGCGCACAATGGCTTCACAAAGCGATATTTCATTCCCTCCCTCAATCAATGCCTTCCACAGCCTCTCATTTCCCCAACCCCCACCTCCCCGTCTCACTTTGCACTCACTCAGTTACCAAGTGGATCCTTGCTGCCTCTCTCCCCAAGAAGCAGCACTGCCAATGCCAAAAGATCTAGGAGTCGAATCATTCCCCATTCTCTCTTCCGTTGACTTGCGGATCTAATTATCTGACAAACATGTTGTGGCCCCTTAGGGTACAGTCAGATTAAAATCAGCCCTCTGGATTCAACATGACATCAGTCTCATCAAATTTATAAAAATGCTTTTAGTTTTATAAAGTCAATCACCCAGTTACACTAATTCAATTTTATTCTCCCTACATTCAACTTCCCCCAGATTTTATTCACCTACCTACATATTAGGGGCAACTTACAATCCAATTAGCCTACTGACCCGTACGTCTTTGGGATGTGGGAGGAAACCGGAGCACCCGGAAGAAAGCCACGCGGTTACAGAGGGAGCATGAAAACTCTGCACAGACGGCGCCAGGCGGTTGGGATTGAACCTGGGTCACTGGAGCAGCGAGGCAGCAGTTCTAATCGCTGTGCCACTCAGCTGGGGGCCGGTGATCCTGGGAGCCCTCAAGCATTGACACTGGGCACCTTGAAGCCACAGGCAAGAAACTTTCCTGACGACCGCCCACCTTCAGCTGAGGGTTCAGTCCTCCACACTGAACTCCACTGGGAAGTAGTAACAAAGCACAGAAAGGGTTCTAGGAGGTATGAATATGACACAAATAACGGTCGGGTTGTGGATAGCGAGGGGGATGGTTTGGATCATCAAGAATAGCTCGATAGCACTAGCACTGACTAACCTGGCCCAGCCTTGAAGGACACAGTTACCAAAATGGCTCAGGGCAGGTGGTAAGGTAGGATAAGGGTAAGATAAGGCACGGTAATGCAAGATATCTTTATTAGCCACATGTACATCGAAACACACAGTGAAATGCTTCTTTTGCGTAGAGTGTTCTGGGGGCAGCCCGCAAGTGTCGCCACACATCCGGCGCCAACATAGCACGCCCACAACTTCCTAACCCGTATGTCTTTTGGAATGTGGGAGGAAACTGGAGCACCCGGAGGAAACCCATGCAGACACACAGGGAGGACATACAAACTGCTCTCAGACAGTGGCGGGAATTGAACCCAGGTTGCTGGCGCTGTAATAGCCATGCAGACAAGAGGGGAAACACTGATCCACTCTCACCAATCTGTCACAGCTATATCGGTATGGATGACCACTTTACACATTGTCACTTTCATGTCACCCTCCAGGTTGTATGGGACTGACCTAGAAGATCCGAACCAGGCATCAGTAAAGTGCCAAGGGCCTTCTACAGCAGCGGAACCGTATTCCCTCCCAGTCCGGCTCCTCGTGGCCTGGCACGACCCTCACCCCACCACCAGGTTCCAAAGCAAAGTGTAGGAAGGCATGGCAGGGCAGCACCTACCTACAGACTATAGGTGCCAATCTGGTGAAGCTACATCACACCAATACATGCATGCTGAACAGCAGAGTTCTCGTAACTTCTTAAGCTGCAAAAGGCCATTCAGCCCATCGAGTCTGTGACAGCTCTCAGATCCATCCCACTCCCCATTTATTTCCCTGTAACCCATTCACATCAAATGCTCCCTGATTCTCCCACAACCCAGCTACACTGTGTGGGTATTTTACCACAAGCCAATTAAAGCACATTGTGGGAGGAGACCAGAGCACCCGGGAGGGAAACCCACGTAGTCACAGGGAGAATGTGCAAACTTCACACAGACAACACCGGAGGTCAGGATTGAACCGGGGTTGCTGGAGCTGCAAAGGTAGCTGCTCCACCAAATGCACCACTGCGCCACCCCTTGTGGTGTAATTTCCCCTGCCCTGCCAGACATTTTCAGTGGTCGGCAGCTCCCCCGTGAACGGGCGCCGGAGGGCGAAGGCTGCCCTCGACTCACCGGCTGCGGAGGGACTCCCCCAACTACAGACACCGCGAGGGGCTGAGGCAAGGCAGTCGACACCCTCTTTCTCCCGAAGACGTTCTGGAGCCAGAGCCCAGGGGCCATGAAGGGTAAACTCTGGAGGAGGAGGAGGAGCAGGAGGAAGGGAGTGGCCAGAAGGGGGCGGTGACTTTGTTCAACGTCCTCACCTTCCGGTTGAGTGGAGGGCCCAGACGCTGATCGCTCGATAAAAGGTCTTCCGCCCCGCCACGGGCAATCGTGAGTCGCGATGGCCAATCAAACAACTAATTCTCCCCTCTCTGCAGAAAACATTAGAGGGCATGCATCTAATACCAGAGGGCGTGCATTTAAGGCGAGGGGGGAAACGTTCAAAGGAGATGTGCGGGGCAGGTTTGTTTTTTTGTACACGGAGAGTGGCGAAATGCACTGCTAGGGGTGGTGGTGGAGGCAGATACAAGAGAGGCATTTAAGAGGCTCTTAGGTAGGCACATGAATGTGCAGAGAATGGAGAGACATGGACAGAAGGGATTTGGTGTCAAACACAATGATGCTGGAGGAACTCAACAGGCCAGGCAGCATCCGTGGAGAAAAGCCGGCAGTCAACGTTTCGGGTCAGGACTCTTCTTCAGGACCCACATCATGTAGCGGTTAGCATAACACTATTACAGCGCCAGCAACCCAGGTTCAATTGCGGCTGCTGTCTGTAGGGAGTTTGTACGTTCTCCCCGTGTCTGCCTGCGTTTCCTCCGGGTGCTCCGGTTTCCTCCCACATTCCAAAAGACGTACGGGTTAGGAAGTTGTGGGCATGTCATGTTGGTGCCGGAAGCGTGGCGACACTTGCGGGCTGCCCCCCAGAACACTACGCAAAAGATGCATCTCACTGTGTGTTTCAATGTACATGTCACTAATAAAGAGATCTTGTCTTTTTCATCTAGATTCCAGCACCTGCAGTCCTTTGTTTCTCTAGGGATTAGGTGTCATTAGCTTAAATAGTTCATCACGACATTGTGGGCCGAAGGGCCTGTTCCTGTGCTGTAATGTGTCGTGTTCCAAGCTCTAAAAACTAAACTGCTGGAGGAACTCAGCGGGTCGAGCAGCATCTATGGAGGCAGAGGGATGGTCAACGTCTGTCGAGACCCTGCCGCAACACCCCATTGTCAATGTCCTGGGGGTTACCATTGACCAGAGGTAGCCACAGTGTGGCTACAGGAGCAAGTCAGAGGCTAGAAACTCACCGCCTAACTCCCCAAAGCCTGTCCACTAGGCTCAAGTCAGGTGTGAGGGAACACTCTCCACTTGCCTGGGTGAGGGCAGCTTCAACAACACTCGAGAAGCTCGACACCATTCAGGACACAGCAGCCCACTTGACAGGCTCCCCATCCACACCCACTCACTCACTCCAGCACCCACACACAGCAGCAGCAGTCTGTCCCATCGACAGGAGGCACTGCAGCAACTCACCGACACTCCTCAGGCAGCACCTTCCAAACCCACCACCTCTCCCAGCGAGAAGGACAAGGGCGGCAAAAGCACGGTGAACACCACCCCCTGGGAGTTGCCCTCCGAGCCACACACCGTCCCGACTCGGAAATATATCGCCGTCCCTTCACCGTCGCCGAGTCAAAGTCCTGGAACTCCCTCCCTAACAGCACTGTGGGTGCACCCACACCTGACGGACTGCAGTGGTTCCAGAAGGCAGCTCACCACCACCTTCTCACGGGCAACTAGGGACGGGCAGTTAAATGCTGGCTCAGCCTGCGAAGCCCAAACCCTTTGAACAAGTGAAAAAGAAAGCAGTTTTCTTTCTGCTCCAGATTCCAGCATCTGCAGTCTCTTGTGTTTCAACTTTCTCTCTCTCCCTCCCTCCCTCTCTCAACCTTGGCTAAGGTCAGCAGCAGAATCCAAAGGACTTTCATCCAAGAAGTGATCCATCCCAGCTTCCCGCCCCCTCCCCTGCCAATCAGGTTTCCAGCAGCACAAAATCCAATCCAATCCCCTCCATGTAACAACAGGAAACAGCCGAGTTCACTGCATACAGTAAAGGTCACAGCCCACACCCCAACTGTAGTACAGAAGACCCATGCTCCAAAACTAGCTGCACCTCCAGCCAAATTGTCCCACTGACAGCTAACTCACAATTTGGAAAGTTACTCAGTAGTGCCTTGCCCACAAAAAGCAGAATAAATGCAATCCAGTCGGACTAGCCTCACTCACCATGGAGAATGCTGTTGAGAGTTCAACCAAAGGCATTTATTCACCAGTACCTAGAGACTGACACTCAGTTTGTATTCCGCCTGGCCCACTCAGCTACAGCCCTCTCACACAGTCTTATGCCAAACACGAACAAAGGCAATGTATTCTCCAAGTGAGGCAAGAGTGTCGACCATCAACAGTAAAATAGCTTGCGCCCAAGCACAGAAGAAGACGGCTGTGGTGGTTGGAAGTCAATCACCTCAGCCTTTCAAGGTCAGAGTTCCTGAGGGAAAGGCTTTGGGCCCAACTGCAGTCAATGGAAATCGATGCAAATATAAAAAAATGGATTTGCTAATGATTGCACTATGGTACTTGTATGCAACACCATCTCGAGTTCACATGTGGAAAGATCTGAACAACAGGTTGGCATGGTAGAGTAGAGGTTAGCGTAACGTTATTACAGCGCCAGCGACCTGGGTTCAATTCCCGCCGCTGTCTGTAAGGAGTTTGTACATTCTCCCCGTGTCTGCGTGGGTTTCCTCCGGGTGCTCCAGTTTCCTCCCACATTCCAAAGACGTACAAGTTAGGAGCTGTAGGCATGCTACATTGACACCAGAAGCGCGGCAACACTTGCGGGCTGCCCCCAGCGCATTCTCAGTAATGCAAAAAGATGCATTTCACTGTGTGTTCTGATGTACATGTGACTAATAAATAAATACCTATCTATCTACATTCAAACTTGGGTTGATAAAAGGTAAATAACATGCACTCCAAGCAAAGAGCACTACTGACCCATCCTAAGAGGGTCTAATCATCTCCCCTTAACATTCAAAGACATCGCCACGATTTAATTCCCTGCCATCTATATCAATTAGTAGCATGGGTACATACATACTAGACGCAAAAGCATTAAAAAAAAGGGCAGTAGGCCATTCTGCCTCTCGAGCCTCCTCCATTTGGCTCGTCTTCTATCTCAGCACCACTCTCCTGCCTTATCCCCACATCCATTGATTCCCAAGTATCTACCAATCTAAGCTTTGAATGAGATCAATGATTAGGCCCCCACAGCAAAGCAGGGTAGAAAATTCCAAAGAGTCACCAATCCCTGAGCGAAGGAATTTCTCAGTCCTGAATGGCCTATCCATTACTTTAAAGTTGTGACCCTAGTTCTAGACTCATTACCAGGGGAGACATCCCCACTCCCAATGTATACCTGACCAAGCCTCTTAGAAGTTGGTATACTTCAATGAGATCACAAAAACTCCAGAGAATAGAGGTCTAGTCTCATATGACTGACCTGCCATTCCACAGACCGGTTTCTCTCTACACTCCCTCTGTAGCAAGTACATCCTTTTTTTCAGGCAAGGAGACCAAAATTGTAAACTATACTCCAACAACAGTCTCACCAAGGCTCTGTATAATTGCAATAAGATATCTTTCCTCTTGTACTCAAACCTTCAATCAATAATAGCTGATTATACCATTTACCTTCAGTCCTGAAGAAGGGTCCCGACCTGAAACATAGAAAAACTACAGCACAATTCAGGCCCTTCGGCCCGCCCACAAAGCTGTGCCGAACATGTCCCTACCCCAGAAATTACTAGGCTTACCCATCGCCCTCTATTTTACTCAGCTCCATGTACCTATCCAACAGTCTCTTGAAAGACCCTATCGTATCCGCCTCCACCACCGTTGCCGGCAGCTCATTCCACCCACTCACCACTCTCTGAGTATAAAACTGACCCCGACATCTCCTCTATACCTACTCCCCAGCACCTTAAACCTATGTCCTCTTGTGGCCACCATTTCAGCCCTGGGGAAAAGCCTCTGACTATCTACCCGATCAATACCTCTCATCATCTTATACACCTCTATCAGGTCCCCCCTCATCCTCCGTCGCTCCAAGGAGAAAAGGCCGAGTTCCCTCAACCTGCTTTCATAAGGCATGCTCCGCATTCCAGGCAGCATCCTTGTAAATCTCCTCTGCACCCTTTCTATGGCTTCCACATCCTTCCTGTAGTGAGGTGACCAGAACTGAGCACCGTACTCCAAGTGGGGTCTGACCAAGGTCCTATATAGCTGCAACAATACCTCCCGGCTCCTAAATTCAATTCCACGATTGATGAAGGACAATACACCATATGCCTTCTTAACCACAGAGTCAACCTGTGCAGCCGCTTTGAGTGTCCTATGGACTCGGACCCCAAGATCCCTCAGATCCTCCACACTGCCAAGAGCCCTACCATTAATACTATATTCTGCCATCATATTTGACCTACCAAAATGAACCACTTCACACTTATCTGGGTTGAACTGCATCTGCCACTTCTCAGCCCAGCTTTGCATCCTATCTATGTCCCGCTGTAACCTCTGACAGCCGTCTATACTATCCACAACACCTCCAACCTTTGCGTCATCTGAAAATTTACTAACCCATCCCTCCACTTCTTCATCCAGGTCCTTTTAAAAGGAGATAATCTTCCTCATCCTTTTAAAAGGAGATAATCTCATATTTCTCCCACACACATCGTTACCACTACTCACATTTCCACTTGGATACATAAATACCGTGGCTTTGCACAAATCAAAGGCCGTGAGCCTTCCGAAGAGGTATCCCCATTCCCAAGTCACAATCTAGAACACACTGCTTGAGAAGTTGGGGCAGCTCACATTTAAGAAGCAACTGAATGAGCCCTTGAGTCACCAAGGCATACAGACGGTGGGCTGGTAAATGGGATCAGTAATGGAACATAGAACAGTACAGCACAAAACAGGCCCTTCGGCCCACCATGTTGTGCCGACCTTTAAACCTCACCTAAGACTATCTAACCCCTTCCTCCCACATATCCCTCTATTTTAAATCCCTCCATATGCTTATCTAGTAATCTCTTGAATTTGACCAATGTACCTGCCTCCACCACCGCCCCAGGCAGCGCATTCCATGCCCCAACCACTCACTGGGTGAAAAACCTCCCTCTGATATCTCCCTTGAACTTCCCACCCATTACTTTAAAGCCATGCCCTCCTGTATTGAGCATTGGTGCCCTGGGAAAGAGGCGCTGACTGTCTACTCTATCTATACCTCTTAATATTTTGTATACCTCCATCATGTCTCCTCTCATCCTCCTTCTCTCCAATGAGTAAAGCCCTAGCTCCCTTAGTCTCTCCTCATAATCCATACTCACTAAACCAGGCAGCATCCTGGTAAATCTCCTCTGCACCCTTTCCAACGCTTCCACATCCTTCCTATAATGAGGCGAACAGAACTGGACACAGTACTCTAAGTGTGGTCTAACCAGAGTTTTATAGAGCTGCATCATTACCTCGCGGCTCTTAAACTTGATCCCTCAACTTATGAAAGCTAACATCCCATAAGCTTTCTTAACTACCCTATCCACCTGTGAGGCAACTTTCAGTGATCTGTGGATATGAACCCCCAGATCCCTCTGCTCCTCCACACTGCCCAGAATCCTGCCATTAACTCTGTACTCCGCCTTGGAGTTAGTCCTTCCAAAGTGTACCACCTCACACTTCTCCGGATTGAACGCCATCTGCCATTGTCCTGTCACCTTGGATACAACTGTGTTCGAGAGAGTGTACATGGTCAGCACGTACGTGGTGGGCCAAAGGGTCTGTTTCTGTACACAGTCTTTTCCCCAGGGTTGGGGAGATCAAGGTATAGGTTTGAGAGGGGAAGAGATTTAATGGGAACCAGAGGGGGAACTGTTTCACCCAAAGGGTGGTCCATATACTGTATGCAACGAACTTCCAGTGCTTGAGGCAGGTACGTTAACAGCATTTAAAAGACACTTGGACAGGTACAGGGATGGGAAGGGTTGAGATGGATATGGGCCAAATGCCTGTTTCCGTGCTGAATGACTATGATGGAAGATAAGATCTCTTTATTAGTCACATGTACATCGAAACAGACAGTGAAATGCACCTTTTGCGTCAAGTGTTCTGGGGGCAGCCCGCGAGTGTCGCCGCGCTTCCGGCGCCAACATAGCATGCCCACAACTTCCTAACCCGTACGTCTTTTTGTAATGTGGGAGGAAACCCACGCAGACACAGGGAGAACGTACAAACTCCTTACGGATTGTGGCCGGAATTGAACCCTGTAAAGCGTTACGCTAACCACTACACCACCGTGCCGGACATTTCAACTGTCAAGAAGCTCAGCACCACCCAGGTCAAAGCAACCTACGTGTACTAAAGTAATCCCACATACTACCCCTGGGATGTAGTGCACACCCTTATTTAAGGAAGGATGTATGTTGGAAGATTCAATGAAGATGAACAAAATACCTGGAATAGGCAAGTTGTTATATGAAGAAAGATTGGACAGACTAGGCTTGTATCTGCTGGAGTTCAGAGAAGTGAGAAGGGATTGAAGCATACATATAAGATTCTGAGGAATCTTAACGTGAAGAGGATGTTTCTTCTTGTGGGAGAATCTATAACTTGGTGTCACTTTAAAAACTAATGAGTCCCCCATTTAGGACAGGGATGAAGTGATTTTTTTTTCCCCTTGGGACGTTCATTAGCTTTTGAAACTCTTTTCCTGAAAGGCAATTTAAACATTTTTTTTCTTTAACATTTTAAGGCAGAGATGGATAGACACTAGAAGAAAAAAAAACTGCTGGAGGAAGTTCAGCAAGCCAGGTAGCATCTGTGGACACAGCCCAGTGTGTCACGGAAACCAGCCTGCCCTCCATGGACTCTATCTATACTTCTCACTGCCTTGGTGAAGCAGCCAGCATAATCAAAGACCCCACCTAACTGGGTCATTCTCTCTTCTCTCCTCTCCCATCGGGCAGAAGATACAGGAGCCTGAGGGCACGTACCACCAGGCTCAAGGCCAGCTTCTATCCCACTGTGATAAGACTATTGAATGGTTTCCTTATGTGATGAGATGGACTCTTGACCTCACACTCCACCTTGTTTGACCTTGCACCTTATTGTCTACCTGCAATGCACTTCCCTGTAGCTGTGACACTTTACTCTGTATCCTATTATATACTACCTCAATGCACTCTGTATTAACTCAATGTATCTGCACTGTGTAATGAATTGATCTGTAGGAACCGTATGCAAGACAAGTTTTTTCACTGTACCTCAGTACAAGTGACAATAATAAATCAATACCAATACCATGGCTACGGTGTGCACCATCTACAAAATGGGCCTCCCACTCTCCTGACATCCACCAGCAGGGCAAACGGCTGCTCGGAAAGACTAGCACCTGGATTTGCCTCCAAGTCACACACTGCCCTATTGTTGAAATATGTTGCTGATCTTCAACAGCTTGCAGATGAGATTCCTGGTACTCTCTGACCTTCAGAGGTTCGAACATTCCAACACCACCTTATCAAAGAAGGTAGGGTTGGTATTAAATACTGGTCTTGGCACCGATATCCACGTTCCCGAAGTCGAGAATAATTTCACTTCCTAGCCTCATCACTGTGTTGAGCTTTGCAGATTGGGTCAGTTCGAACTATTTTGAGTTAAAATACTACACTAAAAAACAGGCATAGGAAATCTGGAATAAAGTCAGGAAATCTGGAGTAAAGTCAGGAAATGCTGGAAACACTCAGCAGGTCAGGCAGCAATTGTAGGGAAACAGTCAGCATTACAGGTTCAAGATCATCAGAACTTTGAGACTAATTCGTCTCTCTCTTTCTCAGTTCTAACAAGGGGTCTCCAACCTGTAACATTAACTCTGTTTCTCTCTCCACAGATGCTGCCTGACCTGCTGAGTGTTTCTCTCTCCACAGATGCTGCCTGACCTGCTGAGTGTTTCCAGCATTTTTTGATTTTATTCGAGTAAAAATGGTCCTTTCATTACTCATTTATTCTGAGTAACACCATACTTCATGACTGAGTTCACTGATTTGGCACTGAGTAACCACAAATGATTCCTCCCGTTCCAAATGATTCCTCCCGTTCCAAATGATTTTTCCCTGTTGCTTCGACAATGTGGGTTAACTGGTACAGCAGCTTTCTATTCCGTCATCAAGTGCGAGCAGCGCCACGAATCATTCCCCAGCATCAAGCTTCAGAAGAAGCCACTACACTATTCTCCCGAGGTGTCTCTGTGGCAAAGTCAGCCAAATCTCCGCAGCACTTTCTTAATCAGCGCATGTCAGATAATTATCACACAAAAAAAAATCCAAGTCAATTGCACCTCAGTAGGATGGGGCTAGCAAATCCAACTTTAAAATGCACCACAGAAATTCATCAATCCCGAATAATCGCCAAATTGCTCACCAACTGTACTTTCCAATCACTTTGTACATTAAATTGCATTTCACTAAAACAGCACACTTATTTATTTTAGAAACAAAGTTAAGCAAAAATATATTTATTTAGGAGTAAAATGGTTAGTTGGAGTGCCAAATTAGAAGGTTGCATCCAACACGGAACACCTAAAGTGTACATGAAGCTTTGCTGCAATATTTTCCAGGTGCACTAACATTATAGTTTGCTGTAACAATGACAACCGCAGCAACGATTAATATAGTGGACACTGTCGAGAAATCCTGTCCAGTCCGAATGCAAATGACCCGATTCCTCTACGCTGGGATCTGAATATTCCAGCATCCAAGTTACAGGCTGCTAATGGTGAAATAACGCAATCGTTTGACTTCACAGATTGCAAACCAAGTCAGTGTGCATTTCCAGAGAAAAGCGACTAGAACTGACATTCTCACGGGAAGAAAGGTGTTAATTGCAAATGAAAGTTGTTAAATACAATGCAAATTTTACCGCTCCGGTGCGCACTTACTTCGCCGGTTGCTCAAAGTAACAGCTGTTGCCGAACATCGCCGCCGCTGTTCAGCTCCTGTCCGCGGCGCAACCTTCAGCTCCAGCCCGGCAGCCGGGTCACGTGCGCTCCGGGGACCTGTCACTCACCCTCCTCAGCCCTCGCCGGCCGGCGTCAAGGGAGCATGCGCGGCCGCGCGGCATGCCGGGGGTTGTAGTCCATCCGTGAGACCCGACTCTTCGCGCCTGCGCGGTGGGTGTGCCTCCCGCCCATCCCACTGCCCTGGGCTTGTGGTCCTTGTGCTTGGGAAGCATTTGCAAGGGCGGGAGGACAGGGAGCAGGAGACAGAAGAGCAGCAATGTAGAGGAAAAGCAAAACCTAAAGAGAAGATCCAACCTTGCCAACCATTCTCCATCTTGCTGCACTTCACCATGTGACTGCAGGGAATGCAGCACCTCTTCCCTTCCCAACATCCAGGTGAGGCAGTGATTCAACCTGCACTTCTTCCAATCCAGTCACTGCATTTCAGTGTTCACAGAGTGGTCTCCTCTTCACTGGAGAAGCCAAATGCAGATTGGGGGTGATCTGCTTGTGGAGCAACTACCTTCAGTGAGCGGGAGTGACCCTGAGCTTCTGGTTGCCCACCTCCACTCCCACTCTGACCTCTCTGTGGCCTCCTGTACAATTATCACAAGGCTCAATGCAAGCTGGGGGAACATCACCTTCTGTCTGGATACGTTGCAGCCTTCTGGACTTGTTATCAAATACTTCAAATTTAGGTAACTCTAGTCTTTCTATCTGTCTGTTATCAGAACTGGCCATCTCTGTCTGACGTCATTCTGACTTTTTTCTATTTTTCTCTTGTTAGGCATGTCCCACAGCCTTGTTAGCAGCTGCACAACACACAAAGAAGCTTAATCTGATCCTACTCTAACTGCTATACTTATTTATTTTGTCTCAGCCTTCCCTTTGTTCTGTCCATCCCTCCCCTACTGAAAAGTAATTTGATTTCTCTCTTTCCCAGTTCTGATGAAGGGGCTCCGACCTGAAACATTAACTCTGTTTCTCTCTCTACAGATGCTGCCTGACCTGCCGAGTGTTTCCAGCCTTTTCTGATTTCCAGCATCTGCAGTTTTCTGATTTTCATTTTACTAAAGAGAAACCTTGCTTATCCTGCCACTCCTGATGAGAGATTATACCCCTGAAGTGTTAACTCCCTATCTCCACAAATGCTGCCTGATCTGTCAAGTATTTCCAGAATTCACTGTACTTATTAAAGAGCTGCCAGACTGGAACTCATCTGTGAAATCCCAGGGCTAGTTGAACTTGCTTTGTCCTCACCACCTTGTTCATCCCCTTAGTGCCTGCCTTCAGTGTGCTCCATCCTGCCCTCAGCTCCTGGACAGGGCTACTTCAGTGGTTGTTGCATGAACCCACGTGTGTCTCTGTCTTCTCTCTCTCTGTCTGTCTCCTGCCTCTCTCTCTGTATCTGTGCCTTTCTGTGCCTCTCCCTCTCTCTCTCGATCTCCCCCTCCCTTTCTCTCTGTATCTGTGTCTTTCTCTGTCCCCCTATCCCTCTGGTTATGTATCTCTGTCTTCCTCTCTCTGCCTCTATCCCGCTCTCTGTCTACCCACCAACCCCATCTCTTGGTGTATCTCTCTCCCTCTCTCTCTCCCTCTCTCTCTCTCTCCCTCTCTCTCTCTCTCCCTCTCTCTCTCTCTCTCTCTCTCTCTCTCTTCACCACTTATGTGTGTGTGTTGATGTCCATAAGTGGGGGCAAAGACCGCCTTGTCCTAAAAGGCAACTTCCACTGCTCAATTTGATGCTCAGGACCTGGAATATCCTCAGGGACCGACCCTACAATCACCTGGCTATCGTAGTCCAACTCTTGATAAGCTTGACACCATTCAGCCCAGTTGATGGATACCCCTTCGGCCACCAGCACACAGTGCCTGCAGTGTGCGCTATCCACAAAGTGCACTGCAGTTACTCACCCAGATTCCTCCGGCAGCAACTCCCAAGCCCACAAGCTCAGCCCCAGGCAAGGCCAAGGGCAGTAGGCGCATGGAAACACTTGGGAACACAGTCCTTCATCGTCCATGGGTCTAAATTGGGACCTCCCTCCCCAACAGACTATGGGAACGGTTTCACCGGAAGGACTTGCGGCAGTTCAAGAATGTGGCTCACCACCTTCTCAAAAAGCAATTAAGTGTGAGCAATAATTACCCAACATTGCCAACAAAACCCACATTGCATGAATGAACAAAAAAAGGCATCAAGCAGTCCAAGCCGCTCATGTTGTTGAGGGAGTCAATCAGTCAGTAATGCAATTACCATTGGCTGGGTGCTCTATCTTATGTAATAGGCAGGTAGGTCAAAGTTGGAGCAGTAAAGCTTTCGACACATTGCCTCATGGTAGGCTGATCCAGAAAGCTGTGATTTGCTAGACTAGATTCAAAAGTGTCCTGGCCATGGAAGGGTAGTGGTGGAGATGTGTTATTCTGACTGGAGGTCTGTGACCAGCGGTGTTCCGCAGGGATCGGTGCCGGGACCTCTGTCGTTTGTGATATTTATCAATGACTTGGACGAAAATGTAGGCGGAAAATACACAAGGAAAAGTGCTGGAGGAACTCAGCAGGTCAGGCAGCATCCATGGAGGGAGACAAACAGTCGACGTTTCGGGTCGAGACCCTTCATCAGGACTGGAAAGGAAGAGGGCAGAAGCCAGAATAAGAAGGTGGGGGGGAGGGGGAGGAGCACACGCGAGCAGGTGATAGGTGAGCCCAGGTGATGGGGGGAAGGTAGTGGGAGAGGGAGAAGATGTAATAAGCCGAGAGGTGATCAGTAGAAGAGGCCGAGGGCTAAAGAGGGGCGGGGTTCCTAGAAGTTAGAGAAATCGGTGTTGAGGTCATCAGGCTGGAGACTCCCAAGGCGGAAATATGAGGTGTTGTTCCTCCATTTTGACTGCACACCCAATGTGGTTCCACCAAACGGGTGCAGTTAGAATCATCCCTTGCATCTACAAGTCACCCACACTCAACAATTCAGGAACAGCTTCTTCCCCTCCGCCATCAGATTTCTGAACGGTCCGTCAACCCATGAGCACCGCCTCATTATTCCTTTTTGTTTTGCACTATTTATTTATTTAAGTAATTTATAGTAATTTTATGTCTTTGCACCGTCCTGTTGCGGCAAAACAACAAATTTCACATCGTATGTCAGTGATAATAAATCTGATTCTGATCCTGGTTCAACGCACACAGGTGTAGCCCAGAGAAGAAAAAGGATTGGCCTTATCTCTCCTGCACACAAGCATCTGAGCTTAACTGAGAGTCCAGTCTATGCACTGCAAACGTCCCTCTGCTGCAGAGAAGGAGGCTTCTATTTCTCTGTATCTTTTTTTATTTTATTTGTATTTTTTCAATAATTAATTTGCATTTTTCTTCTGTTCCTCCATGCAGATGTGAACGTGTGTGCGCTTTTGTACATGTATGCTTATATTTGTGTGCATATTTACTTGCAAGCATTCATTTGTGCGGCAAAAGAATTCAAACAGCTACCCAGACACACCACTCATTTCCTAAATTTTGAACTTCGGTTGGGACAAAATGTTGGTGTCAGTGAAATCACAGACCCGTGTCGGTTGGGCTTTACCTTTAGGGGCATGAAAGCTGGGGAGGAGTTAAGTAGCTCAGGCAGTGGAAGGTAAGTCAGCCTCTGACTGGGGTATTTACATCCCTGACCAAGTTGAATTTCTGCTCAATGGTATTCCCAAGATGGTGATAGATGTGGGGTCATAGCAACAGTGAGGACACAAGGGGTTCAGATCTCTCTTACTGGAGGTGGTCACTGCCTGTTCAGTAGTGCCTGCCACACTTCCCACAACTTGCTGTTCCAGGGAGTCAGCCTGATGATGAGCGGCAGCAACTAACCCAAGAGGGACAAACGTGGCTGGGTGACCCAGATCCCAGAGAAGGAGGTGGCATTGGACAGCTTTGTATGTTTATTGATGAGGTTGTGATAAGAGAGGGGAGCTGCAATGTTTTGGTATTGGTTTATTATTGTCACTTGTACCGAGGTACAGTGAAAAACTTGTCTTGCGTACTGTTCGTACAGATCAATGCACTTCCCTGTAGCTGTGACACTTTACTCTGTATTCTGTTATTGAGGTAGTTAGTACAGGGTAAAAGCAATAACAGAATACAGAGTAAAGTGTCACAGCTACAGGGAAGTGCAGTGCAGGTAGACAATAAGATGCAAGGTCACAACAAGGTAGATTGTGAGGTCAAGAGTCCATCTCATCGTATGAGGGAACTGTTCAATAGTCTTATCACAGTGGGGTAGAAGCTGTCCTTGAGCCTGGTGGTATGTGCCCTCAGGCTCCTGTATCTTCTGCCTGTTGGGAGAGGGGAGAAGAGAGAATGTCCCGAGTGGGTGGAGTCTTTGATTATGCTGGCTGCTTCACCAAGGCAGCGAGAGGTATAGACAGAGTCCATGGAGGGGAGGCTGGTTTCTGTGATGCGCTGGGCTGTGTCCACAACTCTCTGCAGTTTATTGCGGTCCTGGGCAGAGCAGTTGCCATACCAAGCCGTGATGCATCCAGATAGGATCCTTTCTATGGTGCATCGATAAAAGTTGGTGAGTATCAAAGGGCACATGCCAAATTTCTTCAGTAGGAGAGTCCAGGATCCGAGGGCACAACCTCAGAATAAAGGGACTTCCCTTTAAAACTGAGATGAGGAGGAATTTCTTCAGCCAGAAAGTGGCGAATCTGTGGAATTCGTTGCCACAGAGGGCTGTGGAGGCCAAGTCACTGGGTGTACTTAAGGCAGAGATTGATAGGTTCTTGATTGGTAAGGGGGTTAAGGGTTACAGGGAGAAGGCAGAAGAATGGGGTTAAAAAAAAAGCAGCCATGATTGAATGGCGGAGCAGACTCGATGGGCTGAATGGCTGAACTCTGCTGCTCTATCTTATGGCCTTATGGACGTAGTTGACTAAGTGGCTGTCTCTGTGCTGGATGACTCTGTGAAATGAGACACAAACAAATTGAAAGAGTGGTCAACTGCGCAGCAAATGAAGTGTCAGGAAATGTGAAGGGCATCGCACTGGGGCCAAATGTAAATGAAGAGAAGCTGGGAACTGCAAAGACATCAGATCACTAACAGTTGGTGCAAGGGTTAAATGCTGAGAGGAAGCACGATGTGAATCAGTGGTATGGAGCATTGGTCTTGATTCATCCAGAGACCGCACTTGGTTTTGGGAAACACTGTGGGAAGGGTATATTGGCCTCGGAGAGGTGTAGAGTAAATTCACCAGAATACAACTGAGGGATTTAAATGATGAATTCAAGTCATATAAACTCAGCTTCCCCTGAGTTTAGAGGAACGTAGAATGATGTAACTGAGATGCTTAAAGTGCTGTCAGGTTTTGATAAGTTAGACCAGTTCCCCTACTGGGGAAATTGGAAACAAAAAGGGGATTTGATGTTAAAATTAGAGACAAGTATTCAGGATAAAATTAGAAAGTGCTTTTTCAAACAAAGAGTAGTGGAAACCTGGTGTTCTCATCCAAGAGGATGTGGCAGCCAAGTCAACTGGAGCTTTGAAGTCAAAGATCAATAAACTTCGCTGGTTAAGGGCATTCAAAGCACAGGGAGGGGGTGCAGATTGTTAGGGATTGTCAGGCATGGGACATCCTTCAAGAGTTATGGGGATAGCAGCCATTAAAGCAAGTGAGAATGAGTCTTCAATCTAGGGCAAGGATGGAGTCATAGAGCTATACAGCACAGAAGGAGGCTCTTCAGCCCAACTCGTCTGAGCCAACCAAGGGGCCTACCTGAGCTAAGATATCTTTATTAGTCACAAGTACATCGAAACACATGGTAAAATGCATCTTTTTCGCGTAGAGTGTTCTGGGGGCAGCCCACAAGTGTCGCCACGCTTCCGGTGCCAACGTAGCATGCCCACAACTTCCTAACCCATACATCTTTGGAATGTGGGAGGAAACCAGAGCACCCGGAGGAAACCCACGCAGACACGGGGAGAACGTACAAACTCCTTACAGACAATGGTGGGAATTGAACCCGGGTCGCTGGCACTGTGATAGCATTACGCTAACCGCTACACTGCCGTGCCAATCCCATTTGCCTGAATTTGGCCCATATCCCTGCAAACCTTTCCTATCCATGTACCTGTACAAATGCCTCTTAAATATGATAATACCACTTAGTTCTTAATTCCATAAACTCACCACCGTCTGTGAGGAAAAAGTTGCCCCTTGGATTCCTTTTAAATTTTTCCCCTCTCACTTTAAACCTACGCTCTCTGGTTTTGAGACACTGTAGTTGCCGGAAATCTGAAGCATCACACAAAATGCTGAAGGAACTCAGCAGGTCAGGCAGCATCTGTGGAGGGAAATGGACAGTCAACATTTCAGGTCGAAACCCTTCTCGACCCGAAACGTCGATTGTCCATTTCCCTCCACAGATGCTGCCTGAACCGCTGAGTTCCTCCACCATTTTGCGTGTTCCTCTCTGGTTTTGATTCCCTTCCCCGGGAAAAAGATAGTGACCTTTCACCTTAGATGTGCCCCTCATGATTTTATAAACCTCTTTAAGGTCACCTCTCAGCCTCAGGGATAGCTTGTTGAATACATACTATTGTCTGCTGAGAGATCCATGTTTCAATACAGTACTAAAAGGAGGCTGTTTTGGGTATCTGGATTCCCAGCAGAGGTGTCTGAATATTGCAGAGGTGCTCCTGTCTGTTGAGATGCGCTCCAATGGTAAAGTTAATTGCATGGAGACGTTTTTCCGCATGGAAAAATGTTGAAGTTGAAATTGCGTTTAATCACATGTTGTTATCTTTGTGCTTAAGAAGTATAAAAGCTCATTGTACTTTAAGTTCAATGGAATTCATTTGAGATTCTCCCAGAATACCTGCTTGCTGTGCTCACTGAAAACCGTCCACATCAGCTCCTGTCTCTGTGTGGCTCACAATACAGGTCAGTCAGATTCTCAGTGAATGCATTGGAGGGGCTTGACTTGGGGGTGCTGAATCATTGTTTCCTCTGTAGCTCTTGGTGTGTGTTAACCAGCAGCAAACTACGAATGGGTTGCACCACTGACATCATATCACAACGTGTGCAAGGGCACAAGTTAAACAGGAGAAACAAAGGGCTGCAGATGCTGGAATCTAGATAAAAAACATGATGATGCTGGAGGAACTCAGCAGGCCGGGCAGTATCCGTGGAGAAAAGCAGGTGGTCAATGTTTCGAGTCAGGACCCTTCTTCAGGACTGAGGATAGGAAAAGGAGAAGCCCAATATATAGGGCCAATATATAGCTGTTCCAAACTGCTCCATCCTTAAGTAGAGTGAGGAGGAGATCTTTTTTCCCCCACTTAGAGCAGCAAATTGCAATTCTCTCTGGAGCTGAAACTGACCTCCTGCCTTTGTCTCAGGAGGATGCCAGGGATACTCTGTCATTTACTGAATGTTATTGCCTGATGTTGCTTCAACTCCGGTTAAAACGACCATAGTTCTTATATTTTCTTACAAAATATGGGCCATTTGGCCCATCAAGTCTATGCCAGCTCTCAAAGCAATCCCATTGCCCCATTTAGTTCCCTTGTAATCTATTTTATTTCACATGCTCATTAACTCTCCATTGATTTTCCCACCATCCACCAATGCGAGGGGCAATGTACCGTAACCATTTAACCTACCAATCTTTGGGGTGTGGGAGAAAACTGGAGCACCCTCGGGCAAACCCCCCACCCCTGATCGAAGAGCGAAGGTGCAAACTGCACACAGACAGCACCCGAGGTCAGGATTTAACCGGGATCACAGCAGCTGCAAGGCAGCCATACTAAATGCTGCACCATCGTGAATCCCCAAAGCCACGGCAGGAATCACTGGGCCTCCCCTGTAAGATATGAGGGCCAAGTTTTGTTTCCCTTCCCTGACCGTCAGCGAACCCGCCCCCACCAGAGTCGGGAGCAGGGGACGTCTCTCACTGCTTGTCTGTGAGGAGATCACAGTTGTTGAAGCACTTAGAGGGATTTCATCACTCACCTGAAAAGCTTTAAGAGTTCAATCCATACCTTCTTTCAAAAACTTCTGGAAAAATGAACAGAAGAAACTTCCAATTAGCCTCGGGAGATTCCGGTGCCGTGGACGGCAGAAGAAGCTGAAAGCTGCTCAGACTTTGAAGGCCCTGAAAGGATCGCCCTTGGATTTCCATTACGCCCTTCATCAGCCCCGCGTGTCTGGAAGTGCCCTGCAGCTGACAAACTACTAATGCAGTGCCGTCTCTGTCCAGTGGGAGCGCGGGCTGTTCAGATCAGCTGAAACAGAACATAGAATATAGAAAACCTACAGCACAATTCAGGCCCTTCGGCCCACAAAGTTGTGCCGAACATGTCCCTACCTTAGAAATTACTAGGCTTACCCATCGCCCTCTATTTTACTCAGCTCCATGTACCTATCTAACAGTCTCTTGAAAGACCCTATCGTATCTGCCTCCACCACCGTTGCCGGCAGCCCATTCCACACATTCACCACTCTCTGAGTAAAAAACTCACCCCTGACATCTCCTCTGTACCTACTCCCCACCACCTTAAACCTGTGTCCTCTTGTGGCCACCATTTCAGCCCTGGGAAAAAGCCTCTGACTATCCACACGATCAATGCCTCTCGTCATCTTATACACCTCTATCAGGTCACCTCTCATCCTCCGTCGCTCCAAGGAGAAAAGGCCGAGTTCACTCAACCTTGAAGAATAAACTTTGATGTAAGGTAAAACAAAACAAAAAGATCAGTGGATTAACTCTGTCTCGTCACCACGAAGTATGTGATGTTTAATATTTAGATCCTTACACTGGAGAGTGTAGAAGGTAGGGTTACAAAAGTATACCAGCACTGGCTGAATGTTTTCCTGGAGATTTCATCACATGACCTTCTGCTGTTCACCGGGCAACACGGAAGGGTTGTGAGGGCACCAGCCTTTTCTCACCACGTCCCCGACCCCTCCCTCTCCCAGCCTGCCTGCTGGAGACATGCCTATCCGGGAGTCATGCAGCTAGAGTCATGCAGCACAGGAACAGGCCTTTTGGCCCAACCGGTTTATTCCGACCAAGATTCCTATCTAAACATCCCAGTTGCCAGCATTTGGCCCATATCCCTCTAAACATTTCCTGTCCATGCACCTGTCCAAGTGCCTTTTAAATGTTGTTAATGTACCTGCCTCAACCACTTCCTCTGGCAGCTCGTTCCATCTACTGACCACCCTCTGGGTGAAAAAAGTTGCCCCTCAGGATGTATCTCACTGTGTGTTTCGATGTACTTGTGACTAATAAAGATATCTAAATCAAAGACCCCACCCGCCTGGGTCATTCTCTCTTCTCTCCCCTCCCATCAGGTAGAAGATACAGGAGCCTGAGGGCACGTATCACCAGGCTCAAGGACAGCTTCTATCCCACTGTGATAAGACTATTGAACGATTCCCTTACACGATGAGATGGGCTCTTGACCTCACAATCTACCTCGTTGTGACCTTGCACCTTATTGTCTACCTGCGCTGCACTTTCTCTGTAGCTGTAACACTTTACTCTGTACTATTATTGTTTTTACCTGCACTACATCAATGCACTCTATACTAACTCAATGTAACTGCACTGTGTAATGAATTGACCTGTACGATCGGTATGCAAGATAAGTTTTTCACTGTACCTCGGTACAAGTGACAATAATAAACCAATACCAATCCCAGTCTCTGCCCTCTCACCTTAAAGCTATGTCCTCTAGTTCTTGATTCCCCAATCCTGGGAAAAAGACTGTGCGTATTGACCATATCTATGCCCCTCATGATTTTATACACCTCTGTAATATCACTCTTCATCCTCCTACACTCCAATGAATAATGTACCAACCTGCTCAACCTCTCTCCATAATCAGTCCCTTGAGTCCCAGCAACATCCTCGTAAATCTCCTCTGCACTCTTTCCAGCTTAATGGCATCTTTCCCACAGCAGGGCGACCAAAACTGAACACGATATTCCTAATGCAGCCTCACTAATGCCTTGTACAACTACAACTGTTGAAAGTATCCTGACTGGGTGCATCATGGTCCGGTACGGCAATTCGAATGCGCAGGAACGTAAGAAGCTGCAGAGAGTAGTGGACTCAGCCCAGTACATCACAAGCACGTCCCTCCCCACCATTGGTAGTATCTACAAGAGGCACTGCCTCAGGAAGGCAACATCCATCATCAAAGATCCCCACCATCTGGGCCGTGCCATCTTCTCACATCAGGCAGGAGGTACAGAAGCCTGAAGTCCCACACCACCAGGCTCAGGAACAGTGACTTCCCTTCAACCATTCGGTTCCTGAACGAACCAGCACAACCCTAATCACTGCCTCAGTATAGCAACACTATGACCACTTTGATCACTTTGTACTAAAACAGACTTCATTTTGTTTTTGCTCCAATTGTGTTCTTCTTTGTAAAAATTCTGTATAATTCATGTTTAATTTACGCTTTTCTTGTGGATGCTGCTTATGTGCCTGTGATGCTGCTGCAAGTAAGTTTTTCATTGCATATGTGCACACATGAACTTGTGCATGTGACAATAAACTCCACTTTGACTTTGAACATAACATCCGAGTCGTGCCCTCGCACTGCAACATTGCTCCACAGCTCAAAACCAAGATTCTGTGTGTCACGGTGGGTCTTCGGTAGCAGCGGCCGAGCTATACTCTGCCAGTGCCCCACCGCCTGACACATTCCTCACTCTATCACAGGCACCCAGCCCTGGTGCCAAGCTGGGCACGGTGCACTGAACCACAGGCAGCACCAGCTCCACCCTGATGTTCAGGTACACTGCCAAATCCCATTGTCAACATCTTGAGGGTCACCAAGTTCCATGGGAAGATTGCCGACACTACAGGAGGACAGGGTAGAAATCGGTGGCTTAGGGTCTGAACTTGTGCAGGGATATGGGACCAATCCCTGTATCCCTGCAGAAGTTCAGACCCTAAGCCACCGGTGCACTCCACTTTTATCCCTCAGACAACAAAATGGGGCAAATCTCCTGTCCAGAGGCTACACTGGGACCAATCCCTGGTGTAGCCTCTGGACGGGAGATTTGCCCCATTTTGTTGTCTGAGGGATAAAAGTGGAGTGCACCGGAAGGTGATTAGTGTCTTTTTAGGGGTGTTCATGGGATCAACAGCACACTTCACCATGTGACAACATCCAGTGGTACTGGTTTGAACCTCACTTGAAAGTTGAGAGGGATGGGAAGAGAGGGGGAGGGAGAGAGAGAGATAGGGAGAGGGAGAGAGTGGGGACAGAGACAGATGAGGGGAAAGAGAGCAGGAGGGAGAGGGGGAGAAGGAGAGGGAGGGTGAGAGATGGGAGATATAGAGGGCGGAGAAAGATGGGGGAGGGGAGAGGGGGAAAAGGGGGAAGGGAGGGAGCAGAGAGAGAGAGGAGGGAAAGGAGAGAGAGGGGCGAAGAGTATGGGGAGGGAGACGAAGGGGGGAAAGAGGGGGTAGAGAGAGAGAGATGGAGCAGCCAAACATGTATTGGATGAGATCACAACATCAATGCAAAATACATCGTCCCTCCAGAATATTTTTTTAAAACAAAAGTTGGAAGTAAAATCCCATACGTGTGATTCATGGCCAACATCTTCCAGAGATCCAGACTGAGAAATAAAGTAGAGCCAAACACAAAATAAGCAAAGGAATAGTGGAAATAAATCTGGCCCAGTGCAGTCATCGCCAAGAGCAACAACGCTGAAGAGTAAGTCAAGACGATAAAACCAACAAGCTCCACAGTTTCTTAAGATTTTTTTAAAGATCTCTTTATTAGTCACATGTACATCGAAACACACAGTGAAATGCATCTTTTGCGTAGAGTGTTCTGGGGGCAGCCCGCAAGTGTCGCCACGCTTCCGGCGCCAACGTAGCACGCCCACAGCTTCCTAACCCGTAAGTCTTTGGAATGTGGGAGGAAACTGGAGCACCCGGAGGAAACCCACGCAGACACGCGGGAAGAACATACAAACTCCTTTAGGAAGTTGTGGGTGTGCTATGTTGGCGCCGGAAACGTGGCGACACTTGCAGGCTGCCCCCAGAACGCTCTACGCAAAAAAGATGCATTTCACTGTGTGCTTCGATGTACATGTGACTAATAAAGAAATCTTATAAACCAATTTACCAATTTAATGTTTCCTGCAGTCCACCCCATCTATACACCTCATAATTTTATATACCTCAATGATGTCCCCTCTTAACCTCCTCTGCTCCGGGGAAAACAGACCCGGCCTCTCCAGTCCCTCTCGTAACTGGAACGCTCCATCCCCGGCAACATCCTGGTGAATCTCCCCTGCACCCTCTCCAACATTATCATATCCTTAGATCTCCTCTCCTCAAAATGTGGGGGAGGTGAAAGCAGAGCCTTTGAATATTTTGAACGGAGAGGTAGATAAGTTCTTGATACGTAAGTCCATAAAGGGTGACCAGGGATAGGCAAGAAGGCAGAGCTGAGATCACAATCGGATCAGTGGTGATCTTAGGAAATGATAAGGCAGGCCCAAAGAACCAAATTACCCACTCCCGCTCTTAATTCCCTTATTTGTAGGTAAGCTCGTGGGGTGTAAATTCCACGTTACAGCCGTTCATGAAACAGAATTTCCTTTTCTGGAATTCACAAACCACTATGAAAATTTTGGAGATGTGGAATAAAAATGCACTTTTACGGAATATATATGAGGAAAAATAACTAAATAAACACAAACGGTAAAGAAACAAGAAGTTTGGTCATTTTTTCGTCAAGGGTTTTGCGTTATGGAAAATTGCGATTCTGGGAAGACCGCCCGTCTGTAACGCATGGGTTTACTGTACGTAGCTATGACTACAAGCATATTACCAACACTGACAACCCAAAGTAGTTCCCGGTGGGCCTTGCGAAGAATGAAATATTCAACCACAAAACTTCTATCCATGGATGAGACATCCATTAATCCTGGTAACGGGGGTGGGGGTGGGGGTGGGGGTGGGGGAAAATCCCACCGGAGGGGAGGGGTACCTAAAATTGGAACACTCCATGTTCATACCATTGGGCTGTAGACCACCCAGGCTGAACACGGGGTGTTGTCCCTCCAGTTTGCGTTGGGCCTCACCCAGGCAGTGGAGGGGGCCGAGGATGGGCAGGTCGGTGAGGGAATGGGAAGGGGAATTGAAATGGTGGGGTGACCCCTCCCTTCACCATCACACCCCCCCCCCTCTCTCTCTCTGTCTCCTTCCAATCCTCCTCTGGCTCTCCCATTTTTGTCCCTCCTCCCACCCACTTGTCTCCAGCCCTACACATTCCCTCCCCCCCATCACGCGTCTTTGTCCCCCTCCCCCTCCTGTTTCCACCCACCCACTACACACACACAGGCTCCCACCCCCTCCATTCCCCCCATTTCCCCCCGGCTGGTTCTGGCTCCATCTGCCATACGCCTCTCCCCTAATGGTTCCCGCCCTCAGCTCCTTCACTTACCAGATTCCAGCACTGGTGTAGCGGTTAGCGCCGACGCTATTACAGCGCCAGCGACCCGGGTTCAATTCCGGCCGCTGCCTGTAAGGAGTTTGCACGTTCTCCCCGTGTGTCTGCGTGGGTTTCCTCCGGGTGCTCCGGTTTCCTCCCACATTTCAAAGACGTACGGGTTAGGAAGTTGTGGGCGTGCTACGTTGGCGGCGGAAGCGTGGCGACACTTTGCGGGCTGCCCCCGGAACACTCTACGCAAAAGATGCATCTCACTGTGTGTTTCAATGTACATGTGACTAATAAAGAGATCTTATCTTATATGTTCCTGCTTATCTCCCTCCAGCAGCCATCTCCAACCTTCACCCTCCTCTCCCCCCGCCTGGTACCATCTGCCTCTGCCTTTTCTTTTGCCTACCTCCTCCTATCACCTACCTGCCCGTGTCTCCCAGCTTCACGACCCTCCCCCATCCCCTTCCTGGCTCAACCTGCCCATGCTCAGTCCACCAATCACCTCAGGCCCCCACCCCCCTCTCCTCTCTACACCGGCCACCTCCCCTCTCCATTCTCGGTCCTGATGCAGGGTCTCGACCTGAAACGTTAACGGTTCCTTTTCCCCAACGAGATTGTGTGTCGCCCCAGGTTCCAGCATCTGCAGTCTCTTGTGTCGCCGTGGTATTACTTGTGTCTGGGTCTGCAAGGTGGGGATCAGACTCAATCCACAACTCACCTTAATTTTGACCAGTGACCTTCCATAAGCTAATGTCAGCCATAAGAACACAGCAGCACAACTGGCAGAGGTGCTGTCTCACATCTCCAGTGACCCAAGTTCGATCCTAACCTCCGGCGCTGTCTGTGTGGAGTCTGCACGTCCTCCCTGTGACCACGTGGGTTTCCTCTAAGTTCCATGCAAAGACGTGCAGGTCGGTAGGTTAATTGCCCACTGTAAGTTGCCCCTAGCGTGTAGATGAGTGGTAGTATCTGGGGAGATGCAGAGAGAGTAAAATGGGATTAGTTTAGAATTAGTGTAAATGGGTGGCTGCCGGTCACCATGGACCCACTGGGACGAAGGGCCTGTTTCCACGTCGAATGACTCTGTGAAGGCACAAGAGACTGCAGCTGCTGGAACCTGGAGCAACGCACAAGATGCTGCAGGAACTCAGCGTGTCAGGCAGCATCTGTGGGGGAAAACGGACAGTCAACGTTTCGGGTCGAGACCCTTCATCTGGACTCTGCATCATGGGTTGCAATGACTCAGTCACTTTATTACACATGAAATAGAAAGGGCAGATTTGGCCCTTGGAACCACTTGAAATGATCACAGCTGACCTCTGCATCACTAATTCCTTTAACCTCCAACCAGACACGGCAGCACTGCAATCCCTAAAGTTCAAGTTCAGACCTGACACTGAAAATCCATTCACCAAAATACCCTTATCCTTAGCAATCAGTCTACTTTGTGTCCCTCACGTAACAGCCCTAAAAAAAATTGTGAGTGAACACAGGGAGATGTATTCCTCTCGTCAGAGCTCTGAATGTGAGACTCTCCCTCAGAATCACAGAGAAATCATGCACGGATGTGCAACAGCCTTGCTGGGGTCCCGGGACACCGCCACGTGCCAGAAGTACTTGGAGTGTGAGTGGAAGGCTTGGATTTCATACATTCGACCTGCCAAGCCTGAAGGCTCCTATTGAAATTCGAGAGAAACTCACGCTACAGACAGTGCGGACCTGCCAAGCTGGGCTTGTATGACAATCAGCAAGCCAGGCAGCAAATCCAATACCAGAGGGCATGCATTTAAGGTGAGAGGGGGCAGATTCAGAACAGACGTGAGGGGCATGTTTTTTTCCTCAGAGAGCGGTGGATGCCTGGAATGCGTTGCCTGATAGGGTGGTGGAGGCAAATTCATTGGGGGCTTTTAAGAGGGGCTTGGATGGGCGCATGAATGAGAGGAAAATGGAGGGATATGGGATTTCTGCAGGTAGCTATGTCGGCACAACATTGTGGGCCGAAGGGCCTGTTCTGTGTTGTACTGTTCTATGTTCTAATTGAAAGAAGCCAACTGCCCAGAATCCTAAGAAAGTGCAGATGGTTTCCCCAACGAGGGTGCTGAACTGCAACAGAAGGGCGAACGTCTTCGGACTGTGCTGGAATCCCAACGCACTTCCTCCGCCATCTCAGACCCATGGCTCAAACGTGGATTCTGAGCCAATGATCGGGAGGGCGGCCGATGTCCTCCGACCTTCCTCGCGCGAACCATTGCTTATTATTCTGCCACAGCTGGGGAAGGCAGCCAGTGAACTCAGGGGCTGCAAGCTAGCCTTACTGCCATCTACAACCCACTTTTTGTTTTACAAACGTTTATTCTCTAAAAGCACTACAAAAGAACATCCAATGTCAAAACTACAACAACTAATATAAGAAAGAAGCAGAAAAAACTACGCAGACAGATTCTAACTATAGCAAATAGCGTTAACTAACGACCGCAAAATGCACCTGCAATACTTTAGATAAGAATCTCGTTCACACCGTCCACGACACACGCCATCCCCTGAGGGGCCCACTGATGGCGGAATTCCCCCAGGGTGCCCACGGATACCATGTGCTCCCTCTCCAAGGACACCCGGGTGCGGACGTAAGCCCGGAAGAGGGGCAGGCAAGCGGACCAGCCGGAACTCTCGGCCACCCGCCGCCTGGACCCGTGGATGGCCAGCTTGGCCAGGTCCAGGAGAAGACCCACCAGGAGATCCCCTGCGCGACCCGCATCTCCCCCCCCCCCCCACCGCACCGGGTGACAGTAGATCAGCAGCGTTGGGCTGAAGTGCAGCCAGAACTTGAGCAGCAGCCCCTTCAGATAGGCGGAGAGAGGCTGCAACCTCACGCAATCCACGTACACGTGGTACACTGTCCCCTCCCGGCCACAGAAATGACAGGCGGCCAGGATGTCGTGAATCGGCTCAGGAAACGGTTGCGTGACACCGTCCGGTGCAGCACCCTCCCCACTAGGTCCCTGATGTAAAGGGAGAGGACTCCTGTGTAGAGAGACCTCCATCGGGGACCCCCCTCGCCGCCTGACGGCAAGATGGACCGCCATGGCATGTCCAGGTGGCAGACAAGGGCGAGGTGTCTACAACCCACTAGTTGCTGTAGTAAGGGCAGTAGACAACAATAATACTAACCCAAGACAAACGAAACTTACTGCCTACGGCCAACATAGCAATCATCGACTGTCCAGCAGTGACCCACACTGTGCTTCAACCCTTCCCATTTCTCCCCAGTGTCGGACTGTTTGGACTTTACCATGTTTCTACATAATTGGCAAGTGGACCAAGGATCTGATACAAGTACCAAGGATTGTAAGAGGCGTTAGAAGGGGTAGATGTTCAAATGTTTTGCCATGGTAGGGGTATCAAAAGAGGGCATAGGTGAAGGTGAGAGACAACCCAAAGGGGACTTCACACGGGGAGCGGTTGATATCTGGAATGCGCTGCCAGAGGAGGGGGTGGAATCAGATACAGTCACTACACTTAACAGGCATTTAGACAGACACTTAAATAGGCAAGGCATAGAAGGATACTGTCCTGATCGGGGTATTGAGTTCAAAAGCCGTGAGGTAATGTTGCAGCTCTGTAAAACCCTGGCTAGATCACACTTGAAGTATTGTGTTCAGATCTGGTCGCCTCATTATAGGAAGGATGTGGAAGCTTTAGAGAGGGTGCAGAGGAGATTTGCCAGGATGCTGCCTGGATTGGAGAGCATGTCTTATGAGGATAGGTTGAGTGAGCTAGGGCTTTTCTCTTTGGAGAGAAGGAGGATGAGAGGTGGATTGATAGAGGTGCACAAGATGATCGAGTGGACAGTCAGAGACTTTTTCCCAGGGCGACAATGGCTAACACGAGGGGACATAATTTTAAGGTGATTGGAGGAAGATATAAGGGGGATGTCAGAGGTAAGTTTTTTACACAGAGAGTGGTGGGTGCGTGGAACACACTGCCGGCAGGGGTTGTGGGGGCAGATACATTAGAGGCATTTAAGAGACTCTTAGATAGACACATGAATGATAGAAAAATGGAGGGCTATGTGGGAGGGAAGGGTTAGATAGATCTTAGAGTAGGATAAAATGTCAGCACAACATTGTAGGCCGAAAGGCCTGTGCTGTGCTGTAACGTTCTCTGTTCTATGTAATGCAGGCAAATGGGATTAGGGTTGAGTAAGTGTCAGTGACCATAGAACATTAATGTATGGAGAGACTTTGGGGTGAAAGTGGCAACACAAGGGGATAGGATAGGGTAGATTTGGTGTGCTTGCCTTCATAGGCTGAAGCATTGAGTATAAGAGTTGGGACGTCAGGTTGCAGCTGTACAAAACATTGGTTAGACCGCACTGGGAGCGTTGTGTACTGGTCTGGTCGCCGCACTACAGGAGGGATGTGGTAGCAATAGAGAGAGTGCAGAAGAGATTCTCCAGGGTGTCCCCTGGAATGGAGGGCTGTAGTTATAAGGAGAGATTGGATCAGCTCTCAGCCTCCTACGCTCTCACTGGAGCGTAGGAGGCTGAGAAGTGACCTTACAGAGGTCTATAACATTTTGAAGGGCAGAGATAGAGTAGGTGGTCCGAGTCTGTTTCCCAGGGTAGGGGGTCCAAACCAGAGGGCACAGGTTTATGGTGAGAGGGGAGGAATTTAAAGAAGGTGTGAGGGGTAAGTTTTTCACACAGAGGAGCTGCACACAAGAAGTCACCTCTCTCCGGCACCGTCTTTGGTCTCCCTCCCCACCACTGAGGACATCTTCAAGAGGAGGTACCTCAAGAAGGTGGCATCCATCACTAAGCACCCTCACCACCCAGGACATGCCCTCTTCTCGTTACTACCATCAGGGAGGAGGTACAGGAGCCTGAAGACCCACACTCAACGATTCAGGAACAGCTTCTTCCCCTCCACCATCAGATTTCTGAACGGTACCTCATTATTCCTCTTTTGCACTATTTATTTATTTTTGTAACTTATGGTAATTTTTATTTCTTTATGTCTTGCACTATACTGCTGCTGCAAAACAACAAATTTCACGACATATGTCAGTGATAATAAACCTGATTCCGATTCTGACAGAGGGTAGTGAATATTTGGAACGAGCTGCCAGAGGAGGTGGTAGAGGCAGATACAGTTACAACATTTAAAAGGCATTTGGACAGCTACTTGGCCAGGAAAGGTGTAGAGGGATACGGGCCTACTGCAGGCAAATGGGATTAGTGTAGACGGACATCTTGGTCGGCATGGACAAGGTGGGTGAAGGGCCCATTTCTGTGCTTTACTTTTGTAGGATTCCATGATTCTGTTGGTGGGCAAAAGGGTTAGCATAGACATGTGGGCTGAAGAGCCTGTTTCTGTTCTGTACAAGTCTATGACTCAATGGCCCTAAATAATGGTCTCTGCAGGGCTTTTTCCCACAACCTCCTCAAGGTTTCTACAAGCAATGTGTCTGCTGTTCCGAATTGCATTTGCCAATCACCTGACTTCAAACTGTGCAGGAAAAGACTTTAAAAGAGGTTGAAGACGCTTTGACTTAAGACCTGTTGATAACAGTGGAACGTGCCTTTAACTGGAAGCTGTGGCCAGATACAGCTGATCCTGTCATCTGAGCATTGTGCCTCAACAGCCAAAGAGCACATGTTCCTCTCGGTGTTGTCTGTTGTGAGAGCAAGGCTTGGTATGATCCAAAACCGGGCTACTGAGATGCGGCTGTCGACTGCATGTTGACCTTCTACAATCACCTTTGAAAACCAAGGCCAGATGATGGGAGTGTGAATGTACACCTGAACGAGCTGGAGAAGCAACTCAGGAGACTTTAGCTCCTCTCCTTTGTGATTGGTCCTTCCTACATCCAGAAGTGTACACCCTCCCGGGCTGCCAACTCTCAATCCAAGTGTGTGACATCGGCAATGCACGCTACCACCAGGAAACCGAGACCACCAGTTCATTGAGACACAAGCCACTGTTGGAATCTGGAGCAACAAACTATTTGCTGGAGGAGCTGAGCAGTCGAGCAGCATCTGTGGGGGTGTGGGGGGGTGGGAAAGGAATTACCTCCCGAGGCAGGGTTTTTGACCCAAAGCGTTGACTAGTCTCCTCCCACAGATGCCGCTCAGTTCCTCTAGCAGATTGTTTGCTGCACCAATTCATTGAGTGTTGGTACCGGCCAGCATTGCTCCTCTAGATACTTACCATGCCAAATCTACCCACAGAACAGTTGCCTCTAGTGGCAATAACCTAACCAACCCCCCCCACCCCGCCCCCCGCCCGTGGGGATAAACCAATCTCCCCGCTCACCACTGTCGGATCCGGTTATTTTCGAATCCACAGGTTCTTTCAGGAGTCCAGGAATGAGTTGAAAACAATTTGGTAATTTGGTGCTTCACAAAGTTTTATTGGAAAAGTTTAAAACAAAGGAACAGTCACGGAGCACGTGGCACTGGCTTTACTACTGGGAGACGAGCCGAGACAAGAGGAGCTAAAGATGAGCTCGGGGGAGGGGGCCAAGATAAGCAAGAGAGAGATAGAGGCAGAGAGAGAGAGATAAGCAAGAGAGAGATTAACAGAAAGCGACACCTTTTATACCTGAGATAAGAGGTACTCCTGAGCTAACAATAGTCCAATCAGAAAACTATTAGATACCTGTGGCAAAACCAACCAATGAGAAAACACGTATTCACCTGATGGATGAACCAATAAGCCAGTAAGCGGCCATTCCTCGTGCAGCCACTTGAGGTGTACTAAACACTATACATGTTAAAAAATCTACTTAAAACAGTCGAATCCAACACCACTAATTCTCCTGGAAACCAGTTTCTAGGCGGGTGCCCGAGTCCTGGAAGGACACAACGAGATTTGGAGGAAAATGTCATCTGAAGCACCATATAGAATGAATCAGTGACCTCTGACCCAACAGATTGAACTGCCACATAAAACACAGAAGGCTGTAAATCAGATCCAAGCGAGGTGCATTGTGATCACTTGAGCAGAAATGATGCATTAGGCGTTCTGCTGAATGTGACAGTGGCAGCCCTAATCAGACAATGGACCATGTAACAATTTTTTTACAGATGCCCCTTAGAAAGCGTCCTATCTGGATGCATCACAGCTTGGTATGGCAACTGCTCACCCAAGATGCAAAGATATTGCAGAGAGTTGTGAACACAGCCCAGGCTGTCACACATGCCAGCCTCTCCTGCATGGACGCTGTCTACCTGTTGCCTTGGGAAAGCAGCCAACATAATCAAGGACCTCTCCCAGCCCGGACATTCTCTCTTCTCCCCCCTCGAATCGGGCAAAAGCGTGAGAACATGTACCACCAGGCTCAAGGACAGCTTCTATGCAACTGTTATAAGACTCCTCTTTATTCAATAAAGATGAACACTTGATCCCTCAGTTTACTACCTCATTGCCCTTGCACTATCTGTCGACCTGCACTGCACTTTCTCTGTAACTGTAACGCTATATTCTGCATTCTGTTTTTCCTCACCTTTTGCACTACCTTGATGTACGGCATGATCTGTGTGGATGGTACGCAAATAAAAGTTTTTCACTGTATCTCGGTACATGTGACAATAATGAAACCAATTACCAAATCTCTTCCCTCTGTCTTCCTGTCCCCGGGCAGTCCCTCAGGGTCGTGGTTGAATCACTGCCACACTTGTTGTCTTGGTCCTGACTGACAGGTGAGCTCATTTTGCCAACTGCTGGTCCATTCATTCTGATAAAGGCTTCATGTATGAGAAGCATCTGATGTCCCTGGGCCTGTGCTCGATGGAGTTCAGAAGTATGAGGGGGGGATCTCACTGAAGCCCACCGAGTACTGAAAGGCCTGGATAGAGTGGATGTGGAGAGGATGTTTCCATCAGTAGGAGAGTCCAGGATCTGAGGGCACAGCCTCGGAATAAAGGGACGTCCCTTTAGAACTGAGATGAGGAGGAATTTCTTCAGCCAGAGGGTGGTGAATCGGTGGAATTTGTTGCCACAGAGGGCTGCGGAGGCCAAGTCATTGGGTGTAGTTAAGGCAGAGATTGATAGGTTCTTGACTGGTTAAGGGGGTTAAGGGTTACGGGGACAAGGTAGGAGAATGGGGTTGAAAATAAAAATCAGCCATGATTGAATGGCGGAACAGACATGATGGGCCGAATGGCCTAATGCTGCTCTTGTATCTCCTGGTCTTATGGGCCTAGATTTACTCTGGGCCCCTGTGGGGTCCAAAGGCATCTGCTTCAGGAGTCTGGTGCTAAGCATGCAAGCACATTGTCCTGTTCAACTTAGCCAGCCTTGTGTAATTAGGGCCTCAGTGTTGGGAGACCATGTTGTTCACTCATCTTGCCAGTGTATCTGGAGAATCATGCACAGACATCAGTGGTCGTATCTTTCCAGTTCCTGAACCCTTCAAAATCCTTTCTAGTTATCTCTTGACACACACACAAACTGCTGGAGGAACTCAGCCGGTTAGGCAGCATCTATGGAGGGACATAAACAGTCGACGTTTCGGGTCGAGACCTGGTCCTGATGAAACGCCGACTGTTCATTTCCCTCCATAGATGCTGCCTGACCGGCTGAGTTCCTCCAGCAGTTTGTGTGTGTTGTTCCAGATTCCAGCATCTGCAGAATCTCTAGTGTCTAACTATCTCTCGAACCTGTGTATAACGTCCAATTTAATATCCTTCCCTGTTAGCTTATTCTAAACCTTGTTTGAACAAACTCTGCACAGCATAAGGGCAGGTTCCCAGGTTTGGCAGTCCTGATGGAAATTATTCAACTCCAGTTGGAAGCTTTAGGTCCACTGAGAATCATATGCCTGAGAATATATATTTTCCAAGAAATGTACCAAAAATGTGCAAGAAGGAGCTTTGGCCCACACTCCTCAGATTCCAGTTGTTAAATTATAAACTCTTGGCATTTCTAATCTTCAAAATGATTTTCGAATTCTCATCCCTGTAACTGAATTGCACCATCGCCTCATTTGTCAGCGGAGTCTACAACTAAGAGGGCAGAGGTTTAAGGTGAGAGGGGAGCGATGTCAAGGGAACCTGAGGGGCGAGTTTTTCACACAGATGGTGGTGGGTGTGTGGAAGAGGCGGGTACAGTTAAACATTTAAAAGACAGGTAAATGGTGAGGAAAGCTTTAGAGGGATACGAGCCAAACGCGGGCAAATAGGACTAGCTTAGATGGGCATTTTGGTCGGCATGGACAAGTCGGGCCGAATGGCCTGTTTCCGTGCTGTCGAACTCCATGAATCTAATCAGGGCCCACTAACTTTTCACGCGACCAAGCTGTAGGTGAACGACTTCCACACCAGAGCTGGAGGCAACCTTGACACGATGAGTTTAAATACCAAGCTGTGAGAAACCTTGACTTGGAAATGTCGATTGCACCGGGAAATGTGCGGGGAATGCGACGCACAAGAAACCTACTCCAGTCTGACCTTCTGCAGGTCAAGCCTGAGATTCGCTGTCAACCAGCGGAACGTGCAGCCAGCACCAGCTTCAGAGCGTCAGTGTGCTAATTCAGGAGTGACCAGCACCTGTCAAGCGAACTGAAGTTGTCACAGAACCTCCCAAACAGGAACAGCGCATCAGAGCACAGGTAATGGAAGCAAGAGGAGACCGTTTGGCCCTCACTCCTGTGCTACCAATCAATAAAATCATGGCTGATCTCTTACCTCAGCTCCACTCTCCCGCACCGACCCCGTATCCCCGATTCCCTCGTTCTCTCAGCCACCAGGCAGGAGCCTTTTCTGAGCCTTCCCGTGGGAAATCAGGCTGATTTTCCGACCCCCCCCCCCCCCCCCCCCATGATGCCGGTCCAAGAGGTGGAGAGACAGAAAGAGTTCTCCGCGCCCAGCGACCCAGAACAACCCGCCGAAAAATTATGGAATAACGGTCAGATGAGGTGACAGAGGAGATCCAGGTCCTTCCGGGACCTGGATGTGGTGTGTTTGGTGATCTTACACCCAGGGTCAAGGTCAGCCAATAATACATCAAGGGAGCCCGCCTCCGTCAAAAATATAGCTTCACGTGACAGCAACCATTGCCTTCCCTTGACAACGCCCTTCTATTAATCGCCATTCATGTCCTCACCTTCGACACGTATCACTGCTCATCACGGTTACTTCCACATCTCACGGATGTTTCCAGAAATTCGGCAATGACTTGCTTGTCACGGAGAGAAATGGCCATGCGTTACTGAGGGAGGTATCACACAGCAGGCTGACGCTGTCTTCCAGGTGTGCCAAATTGGCAGGAGCTGGTTGAACAAGTAGGCACATAACATGATATCAACCTAGGCACTCCCTGCCAAATACCAGTTGTTTGATAGTGTCAGCCAGTGAAGCAAAGCTGCACTGCAGCTCAGTCAGTTCAGCAGGCTGTGTCGGAAGGTGTGTCGACATGGCACAGCGAGTAGAGCCACTGCCTCGCAGTCCCAGAGGCCCCGGTTCAATCCTGACCTCCGCTGCTGTCCATGTGCAGTTTGCACGTTCTCCGTGACCGCGTGAGCTTCCTCCCACATCCCAAAGATGTGCGGGGTCTGTCGGCTAATTAGCCGTGTAAATTGCCCCCAGTGCGAGGGCGAGGGGTAGAATCTGGGGGGAGCTGACGGGAACGTGGAGGAGAATAAAATGGGATCGGTGTAAATGGGTGCTTGATGGTCAGCACGGATTCGGTGGGCTGAAGGGCCTGTTTCCGTGCTACATGACTCTATGAGGAGCCTATGACGTTTTAAGAGAGGTTGCTACAGGGTTTGCGACCAGAGGCACAAGAACACAAGAAAATAGCAGGAGTAGGCCACTCGGCCCCTCAAGCCTGCCCCACCATTCAGTACGATCATGGCTGATCCACCACAGGCCTCAACTCCTCTCCTGGGCCAGCTCCCCAGCACCCTGTTCCCTGATCATAGAACATAGAACATTATAGCACAGTACAGGCCCTTCAGCCCACAAAAGAGCTGGTCATTGACTTCAGGAAAGGGGACGGTGTACATCAATGGTGCTGAGGTCAAGAGGGTTGAGGGCTTCAAGTTCCTGGGAGTGAACATCACCAACAGCCTGTCCTGGTCAAATCACGTAGATGCCATGGCCAAGAAAGCTCACCAGCGCCTCTACTTCCTCAGGAGGCTAAAGAAATTTGGTTTGTCCCCTTTGACTCTCACCAACTTTTACCGATGCACCATAGAAAGCATCCTATCTGGATGTATCACGGCTTGGTATGGCAACTGCTCTGCCCAGGACCACAAGAAAGTGCAAAGAGTTGTGGACACAGCCCAGCGCATTACGGACACCAGTCTCCCTTCCTTGGACTCCGTCTTTACCTCTTTGTTTTGGTGAAGCAGCCAGCATAATCAAAGACCCCACCCACCCAGGACATTCTCTCTTCCCTTCTCTCCCATCAGGTAGAAGATACAGGAGTCTGAGGGCACGGACCACCAGACTTAAGGACAGCTTCTACCCCACTGTGATAAGACTATTGAATGGTTTTATTGTTTTTACCTGTACTACATCAATGCACTCTGTACTAACTCAATGTAACTGCACTGTGTAATGAATTGACCTGTACGATTGGTTTGTAAGACAAGCTTTTCACTGTACCTCTGTACAAGTGACGATAATAAACCAATACCAATACCAATGTTGTGCTGACATTTTATCCTGCTCTGAGATCTATCTAACCCTTCCCTCCCACATAGCCCCCCATTTCTCTATCATTCATGTGTCTATCTAAGAGTCTCTTAAATGTCCCTAATATATCTGCCCCCACAACCTCTGCAGGCAGTGCGTTCCACGCACCCACCACTCTCTGTGTAAAAAAACTTACCCCTGACATCTCCCTTATATCTTCCTCCAATCACCTTAAAATTATGTCCCCTCGTGTTAGCCATTGTCGCCCTGGGAAAAAGTCTCTGACTGTCCACTCGATCTATGCCTCTTATCATCTTGTGCACCTCTATCAATTCACCTCTCCTTCTCTCCAAAGAGAAAAGCCTTAGCTCGCTCAACCTATCCCCATAAGACATGCTCTCCAATCCAGGCAGCATCCTGGCAAATCTCCTCTGCACCCTCTCTAAAGCTTCCACATCCTTCCTATAATGAGGCGACCCGAACTGAACACAATACTCCAAGTGTGGTCTGACCAGAGCTCTGCACCTCGCGGCTTTTGAACTCAATATCCCGACTAATGAAGGCCAACACTCCAGACGCCTTCTTAACAACCCTATCGACCTGCGTGGCAACCTTGAGGGATCTATGGACGTGGACCCCAAGATCCCTCTGTTCCTCCACACTGCTAAGAGTCCTGCCATTAACCTTGTGTTCTGCCTTCAAATTCATTCAAGTAAAGTATGGTCTGCTCATATCTAACCTGCTTCTCATTCCATTTTCCCGTCAGTTCACTACCTAATGATATGAGGGCAGATTGCCCAAGTATACACAGCTCCCAGGCCAATGCCACCACCCCAACTCCCACTGTCATAACCCTACCAGGCAAGAGAAACCAAGGACTGCAGATGCTGGAATCTAGAAGAAAAACACGATGATGCTGGAGGAACTCAGCAGGCCAGGCAGCATCCGTGGAGAAAGGCAGGCGGTCAACGTTACGGGCTGGAGCCGAACCGGGAGGCCTGGAAGTGGACCTGGAATCCACGTGGAACAAGGTGGCAGTGTGGACACCGAACGAGAAAGGTCACATGGCTGCGGAACCGAGTCTGAGTGAGCGCATGGTCGAGGAACGTGTGGATGGTCGAAGACCCGACCTGGCTCCTTCCCTGCAAGGAGCTCGCCGCCTAGGCGCTGGTGGCCGAGCAAGAAGGCAGCGGAGGTCTCCAGACAAACCACTCCGGCATTCCCAGCTCAGGGAACACTCAGGGTACTGTAAAGGTCTCGATACACAATCTACTGGTAGTGAGTCATAGCGTCATAAAGCACGCAAACAGGCCCTTCGGCCCAACTAGTCCATGCTGGCCAAGATTCCCATCTAATCTAGTCCCATTTGCCCTTCGTTTGGCCCACATCCCTCTAAACCTTTCCTACCCATGTACCTGCCCAAGTGTCTTTTTATATGTTGTAACTGTACCCGCATCTCCCACTTCCCCTGGCAGCTCATTCCATACACCCACCACCCTCTGTGTGAAGAAATTGCCCCTCAGGCCCACTTTAAATATTTCCACTCTTGCCTTAACCGTATGGCCTCTAGTTTTTGGTTCCCTTTCAGAGAAAAAGACCGCACACGTTCACCCCTGATGATTTTATACACCTCTATAAGGTCACCTCTCTGTCTCCTACACTCCAAGGAATAAAGTCCTAGCCTGGCCAACTTCTCCCTATAACTCAGGCCCTCGAGTCCTGGCAGCATGCTCGTAAATCTTCTCTGCGCTCTTTCCAGTTTAATGACGTCTTTCCGGTAACAGGGTAACCGAAACTGTACAATACTCCAGGTCCCCAGGTGATGAATCTTCAGGTTCCAGCTGAAGAGTCCCCCAGGTCCCAAATAAAAACTCTCAGGTCCAATGTGAAGAATACCTGGTCCCACAGGGAGAGTTGCAGGTCCCAGATGGAGAGCTCCATATCCCTGGTGGTGATTCCAAGGTCCCAGGTGGTGAATCCCCAGATCTCAGACCGATAGTCCCAGGTCACGGGTGGGGAACAGGTTGTGAGCCTTCAGGTCCCAGGTGGGGAGTTCCAGATCCCAGCTGGTCACAGGTGGTGGGTCCTGAGGTCCCAGGTCTGGAACTGCCAGGTAGAGAATCCCTACACCCAGGTGTGAATCCCCGGGACCCAGGTGAAGAGTCACAGTTTCCAGTAGAGGGCAGGAAGAATGGGCAGTTGGACGTCTCCAAGGGCAAGGTTGAACAGTGATCTGCAGTGGGTAAGTATTTTATCGGGGCAGTCTATGGAGGTCGGTTGCAAACCTATTGAAACAATTGCCAGAACTGCCCAACATTAAATGAGGCCTCAGGGAGAATAGGCGATGTCAGCCTCAACCTTGCTCGGGAGTGGAGCCTGGAATGTAACACCGAACTGTAGCCGGTCTCTCGTTCAACAACTGCAGACCCCGTCATCTTGTAGCAATTGGGGAGTGTTCACTAAACACCGTCCTCCCAGAGATTCACACAGGGTGTGAGTGACGAGGAAACAACATCCCTCTTGATGCGAAGTTCCCTCCTTCCCCTGTCGGTCATCACACAACAAGAAGGATGTGGCAGCGCTGGAGAGGGTACAGAGGAGATTCACCAGGACGTTGCCTGGGATGGAGAGGTTCAGTGATGAGGTGAGGCTGGGTCTGTTCTCCCTAGAGCGGAGGGGGTTAAAAGGGGACATGACTGAGGTATATAAAATGATGAGGGATATAAACAGGTTGGACTGCAGGAAACCTTTCCCCATATCAAAGGCAGATAAAACTAGAGGACACAGATTTAGGATAAGGAGGAAGAGATTTAGAAGGGATCTGAGGGGGACCTTTCTCACCCAGAGAGAGGTAAGCACCTGGAATACACTGGCGGAGAGAGTGGTGGAGTTTGGGTCACTGATATCAGTTAAGAAGTGTCTGAACGAGCACTTGAACCACTTCAGGTACAGAGGACTATGTGACAAGTGCTGGAAGATGGAATTAATACGAATGGGTGCCCATTGGCCGGCACGGACAAGGTGGGCCGAATGGCCTGTTTCCCTGCTGTGTGACTCTGTGACTCTACCTCAGCGGCAGAATCAACTGCCCTCACGGTTCCGCCGAGGGAAGAGCAGCAGTAATCTCACCACCGAAACTGCCAGTGCCCTCGCTACAGTTGGCCATTCAGCCCAGACCACTAGTAGGACATGACCCTTTCCATGGCTGCCTGAGGTTGTCCTACGTGGGCACCTACAGCTTCATCCACATCAAGGGGTGGTGTGCTCGGCTGGGCCAAGGGAAGGGTCACGGGTGTGGGGTCTGCACGTGCTGATTAGCTGATGGTTTCAGGCGACCGAGTCCTGTAGGTAGAGTTGGACTGTCGATTGTTGAGTCTTGTGATCTGTGACCAGGCAGACACTACGGCGGTCAGGAAGAGAGGGACGGTAAAGTGGGAATGAGGAATTTTCTTTCCTTTTCCTTCGATACACAGGATATGTGCATCGCTGGGAGGTCAGTATTTAATGATCCCCTCAAGAAGGGTGAGGTAATCTTGTCCCACTGACAACGTGTGGTGACGATGGCCCTGCCCCGGGACCACCCCAACCACAAGCAAGAAAAGGCAAGATATCATGGAGTCATTGAATCACAGAGCTGTACAGCAGAGAAACAGGCCCTTCAGCCCATCACATCCATGCTGACCTTCATACCCGTCTACCCTGATACCATTTGCCTGCATTAGGTCCACTTCCTTCTACACCTTGCCTATTTGAGTCATAAAGTCACAGAATTATACAGCACAGAAAGCAGGCCCCTCGGCCCAACTCGTCCATGCCGGCCAAGATGTCTATCCGAGCTACTCCCATTTGCCTGTGTTTGGCCCATATCCCTCTAATCCTATTCTGTCCTTGTACCCAACACTATACTGCCTTAAATTCAGTGACTGTATCTGATTCCACTACTTCCTCTGGCATTGTTTTCCAGATATCAACCGCTCTCTGTGTAAAAGAAACTCACCGCTTGGCTCTTCTTCAAATCTCCTTCCTCTCACCTTAAACCTACACCCTCTTGTTTTCGATACCCCTTCCATGGGTAAAAGGATTTGACTATCTACCCTATATATGCCTTCTATCAGGTCACCCCCTCTTCCTCCTTGACTTCAGGAAAAAATAAGCCCCACTTATCCAATCTCTCCCCATAACAGAAGTCCTCCAATCCAGGGAACATAAGCTTCCAAGATCAGGATGAAGTGTTTCCTGGAAGTGACTTTGCAGGTGGCAAGGCAAGATGCAGCCTTGAATTTTTAGATGATATAAGCTTCTGAGAGTGTGTGGGTTGCTCTCGCAGAAGCCCCGGTGCGTTGCATTTTGTAAATAGTGCAGCCAGGAAGCTCGGAGAGTGAAGGTCTGAGAGATGGCAATGAAGGAGGTTGCTTTGTCTAAGATGATGTCCAACTCATTCAGCATGGTCACAGTTGGGTCCACCCATCAGGTACAGAACATCCGTCTGCAACAGTGATATGGCTTTAAAAGGGTGGTACAGGGCAAGGACCGATTCCCTTCCGAAAGAATACCAACTCTTCACATATCTCCCGGCACATCCATCCACATGAAGTGCTTGGTCCGGGCAGTTCCCTGGACGCAGTGGTGTTTCCCTGGATGCAGTAGGTGAGACTTACTTACAAGGGATGTGGTTAGATTCTCTTGTCATTAACTCACAGTCTGAGTCGTAATGTTACCCAGGCTTTGGTGTGTGGATTTTCCCTTAGTGTGAGCTGCTGGTCTGTGGAGCAGTTGAATCCTCAGCTAATGTGGAAATCAACCCTGTACTGACGCACATCCAGGGACAGTCACCCATTAGTGCTTCCTGCCTTAACCTTCACTGAGTCATAGAAAGAATCAGGGTAGAAATGGACTCACCAGGACTTCAGTGGGAGCACAGCCACAGACTCACAGAACCTATACCATCTACAAATTCAAGGGTCCATTTTGTCTGGGTACGCCGCCCCCTGCAAGGTCACTTCCAGGAAATACTTCATCCTGACCTTGGAAACTTATGTTGCCTGGATTGGAGTACTTTAGTTATGAGGAGAGGTTGGAGTCCACTCCAATCCTCAAGCACTCAATTTTACATTAATCTTACCGTAACCCATTTTATGCTTGCCACATTTCCAACACCGGGCCCCAGAATGTACCACTCACCTACGTACTAGTGGCCAATTAACCTACCAATTAACTACTAGTGGCCAATTAACCTTCCATTTAACCTACCAGCGGCTCTTGGGATGTAGGAGGAAACCAGAGCATCCGGGGGGGATCCCACGCAGTCACAGGGAGAACACACAAACTCCAAACAGACGGGGCCCGAGGTCAGGATCGAGCCCGGGTCTCCGGCGCTGCGCCACTGTGACACCCAGGGCGTCTCCTTGTGCGGGAATGGGCTAGAAGCTGGACATGTGGCTGATCTCGGTTACCCCAGCCTGAAACGCTCCAGTCTTGTGCCCGTGGCTGAGGTTCTATCTGTGTCTCACTGCCTCCTCAATGTCGATCTTCTATGGGGGGGTGGTACATAGAAGGTTGAGATATGGACCCTCCTGGCCAGATTCCTCAAGGCCTCCTCCTCTTCACCTCCCTCCCCGGTGCTAAGGCCTTGTCCGCTCACTCTCCCCCTGCTTGTGGTTGGCTGTGCTTGAAGGCCCAGCAAGCTCCCAGTGATGGGCCCCCAACGGCACCCGTCACTACAACCCTGCCTTGTGGGTGAGGATCTTGAGTGAACTCAGGAGCTCCGGATGGACACAACAGCATTCCAAGGAACATTGAATTCTCCCACTTGAAGTAACCCCCACAACCCCACCCCCACCCACCATGCTTCTCTTCTTCCCTTTCCGAGCCTCTTTTTTTCCACATTTTCCCCCCCTCTCTCTCTTTTACCTGTGACCCATCCCCCGGAGGATCTGCTCTCCCCTCCTACCCCGCACCTGCCTGTCACTGTCTCTTACCTGCATCTACCTATCACCACCCTGTGCCCACCCCGCCTCCCCTCCTTTGTCCACCTATCACTAGCTCTGCTTTCCCCTCCTATATTCTGGGCTTCCCCCTTTTCCTATCTTCAGTCCTGAAGAAGGGTCCCGACCCGAAACATTGACCGCCTGCTTTTCTCCACGGATGCTGCCTGGCCTGCTGATTTCCTCCAGCATCGTCGTGTTTTTCATCTAGATTCCAGCATCTGCAGTCCTCCAGCATGGCAAGGATCTAGTACTGAATCACAAGGTCATGTAAACAGGCTCAAGAAGTCCATGCTGAGCATTAATCATCTATTTAGACTAATCCAAACCTGTTTTCCCACATCCCCATCAACTGCCCCCCAGATTCTGCCACTCACCTACACACCAGTGACAACTTACAGTGGCCAATCAACCGCCCGCCTGCCCTGTGTTACAAATCTGAAAGCAGTCAGCCGCATGACCCCGCGCTTAACCAGGAACCAGACTTAAAGCAAGACACAGCCACTGGGATTGTACCGAACCGTTGGTCTTGCAAAGGTTCTGAAACAATTCAACACCCCCGGTTCTGCCTACACCATCCCCAACGGGCCCACAAAGGGGTCGAAGACACCGCCGTCACGATCAGCACTAATGGAAGTACGAGGTCTGCCTCTCTGCTCGACAAAGTTACCTTTCAGAACCAAGGCCCCACTCAATCACCGCACATTTTTCTAATCTGCACTCAGGCAGCCAGGAATGGAAACTCTGCCCAGCGTCGACACACAGAGGAAACCAGAGCTTTCCCAGTGTCTCGCTGAAGACGATTATAAAAGTCTGTCAAGAGTCAAGAATTTTCCCAAAGGCAACAGCTGCTGAGATATTAAGGAGATTTTCCATCTCAGCAGCCCACAAACCGGGGGCATAGTGACGAGTCCATTAAAATGTGTTGAATAACCGTGGTGTGCAGGTATCTGAGGTTTGCTGAAAAGCTCTTGCAGCTTGCTCCAGGAGCTTTGCAACAAGAGGTCCACCCTCTAATGTTATGATGAAGCACTCCTGACATTTAAAACACAGGAACTTTTAATGCCTCTTGTTAAGTCTCAAAATGTTTTACAAGCTGAGGAAAGAGCAAACAACGGGGAAGAAAGGAATATAGTCAGTGAGGACAACAAGGTTAACTGGACCAATGGGTTGTGGGCGTAGGAGGATGATGTGTATAACGTCCTAGACCTGGGGGGGACTCCGGAGCTAAGGATCTGAAGGTGAAGATGTGCATCTTATAGGTGGGGCGGCGCAGCTGGTGGGGCTGCTATCCCACAGCTCCAGCGACCCCGGGTTCGATCCTGACCTCCGGTGCTGTCCATGTGGAGTTTGCCCATTCTCCCTGTGACCGCGCGGGTCACCCCCTGGGTGCTACACTTTCCCCCCACATCCCAAAGAGATGGTGGGAATGTGGGGAGAACAGTGAACAGGGGAAATCAGTACATTGTTTTTAAGACCTCGTTTTTGCACAGTCATTTTTCTTCACTCTCTTCACTGTCTTGTATAATTTATGCATAATTTATATTCTGTGTGTTGTCTGTGCCTGCGTGCCTGCAATGCTGCTGCTTGCAAGTTTTTCCTTATACTATTGTTGTGAGAAAGGTTCTTTTAGTATCTTAAAAATAAAGGTCTGGACACAGTCTTTGTAATTTAAAAATGGTTTATTAACAAAGACAGACACGGGGACGGAATGAATGTGAACAGATGCACATCACACACTCTCAAGCAGGAGATCGCGAATGTGGAGGGAAATCGCGACAGAGGGTGAGGTGCGCGCGCGCGCGCGCGCACGCACACACACACACACACACACACACACACACACACACACACACACACACACACACACACACACACACACACACACACACACACACACACAATAATTGGTTACAAATGATCAAGGAATAAACAGTACAATGTTTGGACACCCTGATTCTGGACAAACATTGGCTCTTTGGTCTCGGGAGTCCTTAACTAACTGCCCTGAAGTAGTGCACAGCTTACCTCAACATCCTCGGAGACAGAAAAAGAGATAGAAAACCAAACGTGCAGCACTTTTATGCTGCTGGGGGGCTGGGTGGCCCAGCAAGGACAAAGGTGTTTTAAACGGGCCAATAGTAGATGTGCCCAGGAATAAAGGTGCTTGCACAGACCAGTCCGAGTGGTCCAGCAAGACATAATGGGGTGGAAACAAACCTTGATTGACTGTGGTGTAGCTTCTGACCTAATAGGCAAGGCTATCATCCGATCATGGGGGTCAGTAGTGTTGTCACTGTCATCTGACCCCTGGCCTTTCATACTACAACTATACCTCACCGTAAGTGCACATTACAATAAACGCGACTTGATTTGACTTAAAAGGGATTGATCTATGAGCCAGCATTGATTTGATAGGCCGAACTGGCTGCTTTCCATGTGTCGTATGAAAATAAGTGAAGCACTGACCTGGTGTAGCTTTGGGAGGTCAGAGGGTGATTAGGGAGCAGCCTCTTTTGGACGTTTGGGATGATTTGTGGTTTTGTAAGTGGTCGAAGCAGTGAATCTGCCAGAAAAAGCCTCGGAGGAAACCAACCACAAGGAATAGGAAGGGATTAAAGATCAGGGTTCGATGGTCTGGGAGCTTGAGGAAGGTTGGAATAGTAAAGGACTGAACCGGGGAGGAAGCTGAGCACAACAGCATGGTGTGATACTTCCCCAATCCAATGCTCAGTTGACGATTAAAATCGGCCATCTCAAAATCATAGTCACACACCCTGCTCAAAGATATAGCCTGAATTTAGATAGCGCCTTTAACGTGGACTGTTTCTCATTCAATTTCAGGATATCAGTGATATTGGCAACGAGGGGCCAAGTCGCCTTCCCCTCGAACCATTGCTGAAGGCGTTCACTCAAACCTCACGAAGGATGTGGCAGCAATAGAGAGAGTGCAGAAGAGATTCACCAGGGTGTTGCCCAGAATGAAGGGCTGTGGTTATAGGGAGAGATCGAACAGGTTGGGCTTGTTCTCCCTGGAACGTAGGAGGCTGAGGGGTGGTTTATCAAGTTATGAGGGACATGGATAGGATAGATAGTCTTTTTCCATGGAGAGAGGAGCCTGCAACTAGAAGGCATGCCTTTGACGTAAGGGGGGAGAAATTTAAAGGAGATCTGAGGGGTAAGTTTTTCACACAGAGGGCGGTGAGTATCTGGAACGAGCTGCCAGAGGAGGTGGTGGAGGCACATACATTTACAACATTAAAAGGCATTTGGACCGGTACTGGGATAGATCTCTTTATTAGTCACATGTACATCGAAACACACAGTGAAATACATCTTTTGCGTAGAGTGTTCTGGGGGCAGCCCGCAAGTGTCGCCACGCTTCCGGCGCCAACATAGCATGCCCACAACTTCCGAACCCGTACGTCTCTGGAATGTGGGAGGAACCGGAGGAAACCCACGCAGACACGGGGAGAATGTACAAACTCCTTACAGACAGCGGCGGGAATTGAACCCGGGTTGCTGGCGCTGTAGTAGTGTTACACTAACCACTACACTACCGTGCCTGCCCTGGAAAGGGATAGGGAAAGGTTTAGAAGAATGCGGGCTTAATATAGGATTGGTGTAAATGGGTGGTTGATGGTCAGCATGGACTCGGTGGGCCGAAGGGCCTGCTTCCCTGCTGTACCTCTCTACGACTCGACGACTGTGCGTCATCTCGGCTGCCGTCACATCGCAAGTAAGTCCAAAGAGCGGCAGGAAGGTGGAGGCCAGAAGTGGGAAGAGTCACCGGAGGAGACCGAGGATAAGCACTGGAAATCAAAGGCTTGATGAGAGATACTTAAAATAAGAACAGGAAATGCTATGTAAGTCCTTCCCTGGTTTGACTTCCCAAAATGCAATACCTTGCACTTATATGAACTGAACCCCATTTGCCAATCTTCAGCCCACTTACCGAGCCGATCAAGATCCCCCTGTAATTTTTTGATATCTGTCTTCACCGTCTGCAATACCACCTATTATAGTATTGTCTGCAAACTTGTTATCCACGCCTTGTACATTCAAATCCAAATCACTTACATGAATAATGAACAACAAGGGTCCCAGCAACGACCCCTGAGGCGCACCACTAGTTACAGTCCTCCAGTCCGAGAAACAACCTTCAGCCATCACCCTCTGCTTCCTACCACTGAGCCAATTATGAATCCAATTAGCTATCTCTCCCTGGATCCCAGCTTCTCCTCCCCACAGCTGCTGCCTGACCTGCTGAGTGTTTCCAGCATTTTCTGTTCTTATATTTGTAAGCCCTACCTGACATAAAGCCAATCCATCCACATCAGAGGTCCCCACATTGTAATCTTTGTTCACGTACTACTGGTCGATATTGGTTTGGGCCTGAATTGGGCTGTGGTACGTTGGGATGTGGATATTCGTTGACGGTTACAGTATCCCTCTGCTTTAACTGTCTGCCCAGACTCACTGTCAGTGAAGAAGCAAATCTATTCTGCTGAGGCACCTTGAGGGTCACAGGTACCACTTTGTACTGGACACGACTTTTTGGTCTCAAACGAGAAACAGACGTTTTGAATTCTGCCCCTTCTTAATCATTTAATTACCCTTTCCTATCTTTTATACGGAACTGAGAAACAATTAAGGAACTGCATGACTTAGAAGTTGATGAGCAACATTTCGAGAAGGGACTTTCCAGTCTTGTGTGCTTTTCAAAGTACTTCTGGAAGGCCGCTATAATGATCCAAATGAGAATAGTGCAACAGAATCAGGTTTCATTCTGGCAACCTTCTGCTGATATTTTTCTGCCACCCAGAGCAACTAGTTACATTCCTGATTATTTAAATAGCTCAAGCAAAGCCCTGATTCTACAGTGTATTTTACAAACATACGTATTAGGAGGAGGTGTCTCTCACTTGGTCTCTCAAGCCTAGCTTCACTTTTTAACTGACTGATTGATTATAACCTTGGCTTCCCACACCCATCTACCCCAGTAACCTTGCACCCCTTTGTTAATCAAGAATTTATCTACCTCTGCCTTAAAGTATTCAAAGACTCTGCTGCAACATACTTTCGATGAAGAGCATTTCAGAGGCTCACAGTTCCCTGTAGCAGTTGTACAAGATGTTGGTGAGGCCACATTTGGAATGTTGTGTTCAGTTTTGGTCTATAAGAAAGATGCCATTAAGCTGGAAAGAGTGCAGAGGAGGTTTATAAGGATGTTGCTGGGACTCGAGGCATTGAGTAATGTAGAGAGGTTGAGCAGGTTGGGACTTTATTTATTGGAGCATGGGAGAATGAGGGGTGATCTTATAGAATCATGAGGGGCATAGATAGAGTGAATGCACGCAATCTTTTGCCTGGAAAAAGGGAACCAAAAACTAGAGGGTGTAGGTTTAGGGTGAGAGGGGAAAGATTTATTAGGAGCCTGAGGGGCAACTTTTTCACACAGAGGGGGGTCCATTTATGGAACAAGTTGCCAGAGGAAGTGGTTGAGGCAGGTACATTAACAACATTTAAAAGACACTTAGACAGATACATGGATAGGAAAGGTTTAAAGGGATGTGGGCCAAATGCGGGCAAGTGGGACCAGCTTAGATGGGTGCTTTGGTCGGCATGGACGAGTTGGGCCGAAGGGCCTGTTTCCCTGCTGTATGATTATGAGAACATCTTTTGACCCATCTCTGCCTTAAATGGGTGACCCCTTTGTTCTAGCTTGTCCCACAGGAGTAAACACCTTCTCCACACCCACCCTGTTAAGACCCTTCAGGGGCATATACATTTCAATCAAGTTGCTCTCTTTGTTTTAAACTGCGGCGAATAAAAACCTAGCCTGTCCAACCCTTCCTTACAAGACAACCTGCCCATTACAGATATCAGAATAGGAAACATTCTCTGAACTGCTTCCAATGCATACCTGCCCTTTCTTAAATGAGACAGATACAGTGAGAGTTCCAGATGTGTCCTATCCAGTTGAAGCATAAACTCTCTACTTTTCAATTCCCTTTGCAATAAATCATAGGCTTGTTCATTTCCTTAATGACTTGCTGCACCTGCACGCTAGTCTTTTGTGAATTGTGCACTAGGACACCCTGATCTCTCTACAACTCTCTGCACTCTGCAGTCTCACACCATTTAGATAAAGTGCCTTGCTCGTAGCCAAAACAGATTCATACTTCCCACGTTATATTCCATTTGCCAGATCTTTGCCCTCTCACTGAACCTATCTATATCCCCTTGTAACCTCTTTATGTCCTCACTACTTACTCTCCCACCCAGCCATCTGTCCTCACCAAATTTAGCAACCGTACTTCCAATCATTGAGTCGTAGGGTTGTACAGCATAGAAACGGGCCTTCAATCCAGCACGTTCATGCCCACGTCTCAGAGGATCTATCCTGGGCTCAACACATTTGATGCAGTCATGAAGAAGGCACGCCAGTGGCTCCACTTCATTAGGAGTTTGAGGAGATTTGATACGTCACCAAAGACTTTTACAAATTTCTACAGATGTACGGTGGAGAACATTCTGACTGGTTGCATCACCGCCTGGTATGGAGGCTCCAATGCACAGGATCACAAGAGGCTGCAGAGGGTTGTAGACTCAGCCAGCTCCATCACGGGCACAACCTTCCCCGCCATGGAGGACATCTTCAAGAGGCTGTGCCTCGAGGAGGGGGCATCCATCACTAAGGACCCTCACCGTCCGGGACATGCCCTCTTCTCGTTACTCCCATCGGGGAGGAGGTACAGGAGGCCTGAAGACCCACACTGAACGATTCAGGAACAGCTTCTTCCCCTCCGCCATCAGATTTCTGAACAGTCCATCAACCCATGAACACGACCTCGTTATTCCTCTTTTTTGCACTATGTATTCATTTTTGTAACTTATAGTAACTTTATGTCTTTCCACTATACTGCTGCCGCAAAACAACAAATTTCAGGTTGTAGCGGTTGCTACCGCGGAATAAAACAAGACGCTAGTCAGAGGATTGCTGAACAAGAACTGGTTTATTTTCCCGCCTTGCACGGGCCCTTTAAGGGAGACTGTTCCCGCCCAAAACAACCGGCAATGACGTAAGTCCTACGTCATCAAGACTTTCCCGCGCGCGGGTTCTCCCCGTCGCTCGGAAAGACGAGGCCCGCTGCCATCTTGGGCCTCGTCGCTCCGACGCCGCGCGACCCGACTGCCGAGCCGGTTTGCCCGACTAAACGGTGAGTCGCCACACAACCTCCCCCAGAACCGGCGATACAGTCCCCAAGGTCCGTGGGCTGTGCCAGCTGCCGCTTAGGGGGCCGGCCTCTGCGTCGCGGCGTTGCAACCTCGACAGGTTGTTGCAGATCCAAATGGGCCGGTTTGAGGCGGTCCGCCGTGAAAACCTGTTCCCTGCCTCCAATGTCCAAAATAAAGGTGGATCCGTTATTGCGTATGACTCGGAACGGTCCCTCATATGGTCGTTTCAATGGCGCCCGAGGTGTGCCCCTGCGAACGAAAACAAACTTACAGTTCCGTAGTTCCTTGGGCTGGCAGGATGGGGCTTGACCGTGCCGTGAGGTGGGAATCGGGGCCAAGTTGCCAAGCTTCTCACACAGTCTTTGCAGGACTGCTGGGGGTTGTTCCCCTTGGTCCCGAAGGGCAGGTATGAAATCCCCGGGGACAACTAGCAGTGCCCCGTACACAAGCTTAGCTGACGAAGTGTGGAGGTCTTCTTTGGGGGCAGTGCGTATGCCGAGCAGGACCCAAGGTAGCTCGTCAACCCAGTTAGGACCCTTCAGGCGGGCCATCAAGGCTGATTTCAGATGGCGGTGAAAATGTTCCACTAACCCATTTGATTGAGGGTGGCAGGCCGTGGTGGTGTGCAGCTGTGTCCCTAGCAGGTTCACCAATGCAGCCCAGAGACTGGAAGTGAATTGGGTGCCTCTGTCTGAAGTGATGTGGGCCGGAACACCAAAACATGAGACCCAAGTTGTGAGCAGCGCCCGGGCGCAGCAATCAGTTGTGATATCACTCAGGGGGGTTGCCTCAGGCCACCTCGTGAACCGGTCCACGATGGTAAGGAGGTACCGGGCTCCTCTGGAAACCGGCAGAGGGCCCACGAGGTCGACGTGTATGTGGTCGAACCTCCTACGGGTAGGCTCGAACTGCTGTGGTGGGACCTTGGTGTGTCACTGGATTTTTGACGTCTGGCAGTGCGGACAAGTCCTGGCCCACTCACTGACCTGTTTGCGCAGGCCATGCCAGACAAACTTGCTGGTGACCAGTCGGACGGTAGATCTGATGGACGGGTGCACCAACCCATGTACCGAGACAAAAACGCGTCTCCGCCAGGCTGCAGGGACTATAGGGCGGGGCTGACCAGTCGCAACGTCGCAAAGTAGGGTCCGCTGACCTGGACCAACCAAGAAATCTCGGAGCTGCAGACCCGAGACTGCGGTTCTGTAGCTGGGCAGTTCGTCGTCCGCTTGCTGTGCGTCAGCTAGGGCCGCGTAGTCGACACCCAAGGATAGGTTGTGGATGGTTGGTCTGGAAAGTGCATCAGCAACGACATTATCCTTTCCGGAGACACGTTGGATGTCAGTTGTGAATTCGGAAATGTAGGATAAATGTCTCTGCTGACGAGCTGACCAGGGATCGGAGACTTTGGAGAAGGCAAAGGACGGAGGCTTATGATCGGTGAAAGCGGTGAAAGGCCTGCCTTCTAGAAAGTATCGGAAATGCCGGACCGCCAGATACAGTGCTAGAAGTTCCCGATCAAAAGCGCTGTACTTCAGTTCGGGCGGTCTAAGGTGCTTGCTGAAAAATGCCAAGGGTTGCCAGCGGCCTTCGAGTAGCTGTTCCAGTACCCCACCCACCGCGGTGTTGGACGCGTCCACCGTGAGGGCAGTCGGGATGTCAGTCCTAGGGTGTACAAGCATCGTGGCGTCTGCCAGGGCGTCTTTGGCCTTAACGAAAGCAGCCGCAGCCTCGTCAGTCCAGGTGATGTCCTTGCCCTTACCAGCCAGCAGCGAGAACAGAGGGCGCATGATACGGGCTGCTGCAGGGATGAACCGATGGTAAAAATTGACCATCCCAAGAAATTCCTGTAGGCCTTTGACTGTGTTGGGGCGGGCAAAATGGCAGATAGCGTCCACCTTGGCGGGTAGAGGTGTTGCCCCGTCGCTGGTGATTTTGTGGCCGAGGAAATCGATAGAGTCAAGTCCGAATTGGCACTTGGACGGGTTGATCGTGAGACCGAAATCGCGGAGGTGGCAATACAGCTGGCGGAGGTGGGAAAGGTGTTCCTGGCGGTTACGGCTGGCGATCAGTATGTCGTCTAAGTAAATGAACACGAAGTCCAGGTCTCGGCCTACCGCGTCCATCAGCCGCTGGAAGGTCTGCGCGGCGTTCTTAAGGCCGAACGGCATCCGAAGGAATTCGAACAGGCCGAATGGGGTGATAATCGCAGTTTTGGGGATGTCATCCAGATGGACCGGGATTTGGTGGTATCCCCTAACGAGGTCCACTTTGGAAAAGATGCGGGCCCCGTGTAAGTTCGCTGCGAAGTCCTGGATGTGAGGGATGGGATAGTGGTCCGGGGTGGTAGCGTCATTCAGCCTGCGGTAGTCGCCGCAGGGCCTCCACCCTCCGGTGGCTTTGGGGACCATGTGCAGGGGGGAGGCCCAGGGGCTGTCTGACCTGCGAACAATCCCCAGCTCCTCCATGTGACGGAACTCTTCCTTTGCCAGGCGGAGCTTGTCTGGAGGTAATCGTCGTGCTCGGGCATGAAGGGGTGGCCCTGTAGTAATGATGTGGTGTCGTACCCCGTGTTTGGGCCTAGAATTTGTAAACAAAGGTGCCAAAATTGATGGGAATTCGGCTAGGAGCTTGGCGAAATCGTCGCCAGAAAGGGAAATGGAGTCCAGGCGCGGGGCTGGTGGGGTGATTTCTCCCAGGGGATAGGTCTGGAAGGTGCTAGAGTGGACTAACCGCTTCCCTCGCAGGTCGAATAACAGGTTGTGGGCCCAAAGGAAATCGGCTCCTAGGAGTGGTCGGGCGACGGTGGCAAGGGTAAAGGTCCAGGTAAAACGGCTGTCGCCAAATTGTAATTGAAGTGTACGGGTGCCGAAAGACCGTATCGTTGTACCGTTGGCGGCATTGAGTAGAGGACCTGGTGGCCTGGCACGAGTGTTGCGGCCGGTCGGGGGCAAAATACTGACCTCCGCTCCAGTATCAATGAGAAAACGCCGTCCAGATTTCTTGTCCTGAACGAAGAGGAGGCTCTGTCGGCGGCCAGCCGCCGTAGCCATCAGCGGCGGCTGGCCCTGGCGTTTCCCTGAAACTTGCAGGGTGGGCGGCATCGACGGGCCTCCGCACCCCACCTCTGATGGTAGAAGCACAGCTGGTCACCCGTGTCGTCGTCTGCGTTCCTGGGGTGTGGCTGCTCGGTTGCTGGGGCCGGGCGAGACGGGCGTTGGGCTCGCAGCCTGGTGATTTGACTGACGGACGAACCACTCTCGTGCTTGGCCCTCCACAGGACATCTGCCCAGGCGGCCACTTCACGGGGGTTGCTGAAGTCGGCGTCAGCTAACAACAAGTGGATGTCATCGGGGAGCTGTTCGAGGAAGACCTGTTCGAACATCAGGCATGGCTTGTGTCCCTCGGCCAATGCCAGCATCTCATTCATTAGGGCGGATGGGGATCTGTCCCCCAGGCCATCCAGATGAAGCAGGCGGGCGGCGCGCTCACGACGGGAGAGGCCGAAGGTCCGAATCAAAAGGTCTTTGAAAGCCGGGTACTTATCTTCCTCCGGAGGTGACTGGATGAAGTCTCCAACCTGGGCGGCTGTCTCCTGGTCCAGAGAGCTAACCACATGGTACTTCGTGGAGTCGGAGGTGATCTGCCGAAGGTGGAATTGCGCTTCAGCCTGGTCAAACCAGACGCTGGGCCGAAGTGTCCAAAAGGTGGGCAACTTGAGGGCCAGTGCGTTGGCTGCTGCGCTGTCGTCCATTGCGTGGGTCCAAAAGCCGTTTGGACCGTCGAGGTCACCAATGTAACGGTTGCTACCGCGGAATAAAACAAGACACTAGTCGGAGGATTGCCAAACAAGAACTGGTTTATTTTCCCGCCTTGCGTGGGCCCTTTAAGGGAGACTGTTCCCGCCCAATGAAACCGGCAATGACGTAAGTCCTACGTCATCAAGACTTTCCCGCGCGCGGGATCTCCCCGTCGCTCGGAAAGACGAGGCCCGCCGCCATCTTGGGCCTCGTCGCTCCGACGCCGCGCGACCCGACTGCCGAGCCGGTTCGCCCGACTAAACGGTGAGTTGCCACAAGGTCATATAAATCAGTGATAATAAACCTGATTCTGACCTTTTTGCCCATCTGCTCTATTCCCACTTGCCCGCATTAGTTCCATACCCTTCCAGCCTTGGTGAATTTAAGTGCCCGTCTCTTAAATGTAGTAATTGTATCTGATTACCACCTCCTCTGGCAATGAGTTCCAGGTATCAACAACTCCCTGTGTAAAAAAAACTCCTTATTCATTCAAGGGGTGTGGGCTTCGCAGGCTTAACATTTAATTGCCCATCCCTAGTTGCCCGTGAGAAGGTGGTGGTGAGCTGCCTTCTGGAACCGCTGCAGTCCGTGAGGTGTGGGTGCACCCACAGTGCTGTTAGGGAGAGAGTCCCAGGACTTTGACCCAGCGACGGTGAAGGGACGGTGATATATTTCCGAGTCGGGACAGTGTGCGGCTCGGAGGGCGACCCCAAGGGGGTGGTGTTCACCGAGCTTTTGCTGCCCTTGTCCTTCTCGCTGGGAGAGGTGGTGGGTTTGGAAGGTGCTGCCTGAGGAGTCTCGGTGAGTTGCTGCAGTGCATCCTGCCTCAGCTAACAAAGGAAAGCATTCTCCATGCTTTTATAACTATTTTATTGACCAGTCCTGTTACCCTTAAGGATAAGGACATACACTCTAAGATCTCTTGTTCCACCACCACTCTGTGTCCTCTCATTTGCTGTATATACCCTTGATTTGTCACCTCTTTGACATCCCGTATGTGTTACCTTAATTCTCTGAAATAAATTAAACTTACCAGTGTTCTGACGGCCTGACTACATCACCAATATCTTCCTGCAGTCTAAATCTTTCCTCGTCACACACCGGCCACTTTTTGTATCTTCTGCAAAGTTATTTATCCTGCCCTTTACATTTAGGTCTAATTCAATAATAAATTGTTCCAAACAGCAAGAGACCAGGGAAACAAAAGACTGCAGATGCCAGAATCTAGATGAAAAACACGACGATGCTGGAGGAACTCAGCAGGCCAGGCAGCACCCGTGGAGAAAAGCAGGCGGTCAACTTTTCAGGTCAGGAGTCCTGAAGCTGACCACCTGCTTTTCTCCACGGATGCTGCCTGGCCTGCTGAGTTCCTCCAGCATCATCGTGTTTTTCAGCAAGAGACTAGGCACTGAGCCATGTGGAACACTTCTAGTAAGAGTCTTCTAGTCACAAGAACACCGATCAATCATTACCCTTCTGCTTCCTGCCACTGAGCTGATTTGGGCGGCATAGATTCATAGAGAGAAGGTGAAAGGAAACAGGCCCTTCGGCCCACTGAGTCCATGCCAGCCGCCAACCAACCATTTTGCCATCCTTGGATACCATGGGCCTTCACTTTTTTGACCACCTCACCATATGGGACCTTGCTAAAATCCACTGACCTTCTGTGTTACCTTTTCAAAAAATTCAATCAGATTCATCAATTTCCCTGACTAAATCCCCGAGTTCATTGCAATTATTCAGTTTATCCCTTTTTAAGCAACAATTACAACACTAGCAGTCCTTCAAATCCTCCAACACCACTCCTGTACACTGGGAGACTTGAAAGATGGGAGCCAGAGCCTTCCCTGTTCTAACAGCCTGGAATATAGTTCATCAGAGCCTTCACTTTCCATGGACTCTGCCTATACTTCTCGCTGCCTTGGTGAAGCAGCCAGCATAATCAAAGACCCCACCCACCCGGATCATTCTCTCTTCTCTCCCCTCCCATCAGGCAGAAGATACAGGAGCCTGAGAGAACGTACCACCAGACTTAAGGACAGCTTCTACCCCACTGTGATAAGACTATTGAACAGTTCCCTTATACGATGAGATGGACTCTTGACCTCACACTCCACCTTGTTGTGACCTTGCACCTTATTGTCTACCTGCAATGCACTTCCCTGCAGCTGTGACACTTTACTCTGTATTCTATTATTGTGTTTTTTTTAACCTGTACTACCTCAATGCACTCTGTACTAACTCAGTGTATCTGCACTGTGTAATGAATTGATCTGTACAATCGGTATGCAAGACAAGTTTTTCACTGTAGCTCGGTACAAGTGACAATAATAAACCAATACTTACTTTCAAACATGCTAAAACCTTTGGACAGAAATGCACATATAGCTTATCGTTTTGATCCTTTGTAGACCCAATTCTTTCCTTAGTTACGCTCCTGTGCTTTATACACTTAACTGTCTCTGCATTTTCATTGAGTTTTACCTGCCAATAACTTTTCATGCCCTCTTTCCACTTTCCTAATTCCCCTTTTGATTTAATGCCCACATTTTCCGTAATTGTCTGGGCCTCCTGCTTTTGGTATCTCATATAAGCTTCCCTTTTTGCCATTAATTGCCCCATAGGTTCGTTGTCAGCTAGGAGATTCTGGACTTGACTGTCTCACCCTTATTCTTTGTGACACAGCATGGAAACAGGCCCTTCGGCCCACCGAGTCCGTGCCGACCATCGACCACCCATTTACACTCATCCTACACTAATCTGAGTTTGTTCTCCCCACCTCCCCATCAACTCCCCCCTGGATTCCACCACCCAGCTACTCACTAGGGGCAATTTACAGTGGGCCGATTAACCCACCGACCGGGACGCGGGAGAAAACCAGGGCACCCAGAGGAAACCCACCCGGTCACGGGGAGAACGTGCAAAGTCCACACGGAGAGCGCCGGAGGTCAGGATCGAACCCAGGTCTCTGGCTCTGTGAGGCAGTGGCTCTACTCGCTGTGCCACTGTGCTGCCCAGAACCCCTCCTAATTGGCTCCCATTGCTCCAAGACCCATTTACCTAGAGGTAGCTGTTTGGCATTGACTTTTGCTAAATCATTTCTCAGCCCAGTAAAATTGGCCATATCCCAATTTAGATCTAATGCTTTTGTATTACCTTTGCGTTTTTCCACAACTCTGCCAGATCTACCTCCGTTATGATCAATACCATCACTTCGCTCTCCTACTGGTACTTCTTTCCCACTTTGAAACTAAATCCCTTAGCCCTCCTACATCCCTTCTTACGCTTGCTAAATTTTGGCTAGGAGTATCCTCTTGAATGCAATTTAGGAATTCTGTGCAGAGTTTAATATTCGGTTAATTGAAATCCAGCGGTCCTACTGACCCAGAGACTTCCTGACGAGTTTATTCTTCTATCGGCTCAAGACTCTTTGGCAGACAGATGCAACTCCCAACTGTGTGGAATGCCGTGGGATGTTCCGAGGTTGTGAAGGTACTGAGAGGTAAATCAGTCCCAGATCGATCAGTGCCATCAGCTCCTGACACCAGGAGAAGGAAAAGCAGCATGCTGCAATTGTTAGGTAGGGGACGAACCAGTCAGTGCTGTCAAGAACTGGACTGAATCACTCATGCTTCACTTGAAGAACTTCCTACAACTGCAGCGATTGTTCGCCTTAAGGATCCTGAGGGTTGCTTAAGTTCATTTCTTGGGGTGTGGCACAGCTGCAAGGCCAGCTTTAACATCCTTAATTGTCCTTGACCTGTTTTGCTAACCCATTTAAGAGTCAACCATGTAGGGTGGGTCTGCATGTACATATCGTCCTAACCAAGTAAAGTTTGGCAGGTTTCCTCCCATGAATAACATCAGTGAACCAGATGGTTTTTATTTTAGTTTTCTTTTCACCATCATCATTATTAGAGTCATACAGCAAGGAAACAGACCTTTTGGTCCAACCGGTCCATGCCAACCAAGATTCCCGTCTAAGCTGGCCCCAGTTGCCCGCATTTGGCCCATATCCCTCTAAACCTTTCCTATCCATGTGCCTGCCTGAGTAGCTTTTAGATGTTGTTAAGGTACCTGCCTCAACCACTTCCTCTGGCAGCTCGTTCCACATACGGACAACCCTCTGGGTGGAAAAAGTTGCTCCTCAGGTTTCTATTAAATCTTTTCCCTCTCACCTTAAACCTGTGCCCTCCAGTTCTTGATTCCCCAACCCTGGAAAAAAGACTGTGCGCATTCACCCTATCTATGCCCCCCACAATTTTGTACACCTCTAGAAGGTCACCCCTCAGTCTCCTACACTCCCAATGAAAAATGTCCCAACCTGCTCAACCTCTCTCCATAACTCAGTCCCTCTAGTCCCGGCAACATCCTCGTAAATCGCCTCTGCACACTTTCCAGCTTAATGGCATCTTTCCTGTAACAGGGTGGCCAGAACTGAACACAATGTTCCAATTGTGGCCTCACCAATATCCCAACTTCTATACTCAATGAAGGCCGGCATGCCAAAAGCCTTCTTCACCACCCTGTCTACCTGCGACACCACCTTCAGGGAACCATGAATTTGTAATCCTAGGTCCCTCTGTTCTACAACACTCCCCAGGGCCCGACCGTTCACTGTGAAAATCCTACCCTCATTTGTCTTCCCAAACTGCAACACCTCACACTTATCTGAATTAAACTCCATTTGCCACTCCTCGGCCCACTTACCCAGCTGATTGAGATCCCTCTGTAAACCCTGAACCATCTTCACTGTCAACGGCACCACCTATTTTAGTATCATCTGCAAATTTAATAACCACGCCATTATTACTAAGATTTGATGTGGGTTTTGTTTTCAAATTTGAGGTTACTAACTGAATTTACGTTCCACAACACCCGCAGTGGGATTTGAACTCAATTCTCTGGATTGCTACTCCAGTAATCTAACCACTGTACCACAATTATAACCTTGAGTTGTCGCAGATTAGTTTATTGTCATATACACCAGGGTGCAATGAAATTCCTTGCTCACCTCAGCAATGTGCGCAGAACAACGGAATGATGCAAAGATTGTCATGTAGTGCAAAAAGAAATGCTGAAGTGACAACAACGGAATAACCGAGAGAGGTGGAATTAAGAGTCCAATATTCACGGCATATATGGTGGATGTGGAGGGGATGCTCTTACTTGTGGAAGGATCCACAATGAAGTGTCATCTCTCGGGAGTTTGTAAGTCTCTTCCTCGAAGGGCAGGGACTTAAATTAAGACGGAGGTAGATAGATTCTTGATAAGGTGGTGAAAGGTTACTGAGAGTGAGCAGGAACGCAGAGTTGATGTCAGTCATGATCTTATTGAATGGTGGGGCAGGTTTGAGGGGCAAGTGACCCTCTCCAGTTTCTAATTTCTATGTTTATAACTCCAGCTTACTCTTCTGATGGCCTCTTCGAAGCTTCTTTGCAGATTTCGAGATACATATGTTTCGTATTATCTAATGTTTGGAAATTCTATGTTGTTTCCTTGAAGTAATTCCTTCACCTGCCTTTAAGCCTTGCATGCTCCTCATAGTCAGAGAGAAAGCACCTTGCACTTGAGCACTGCCTCATCACTCCTTCAGGAAAGTCCAAAAGCACTTCGCTTACTTTCACCTTTAAAAAATTATGGTTTTCAAATTTATACAAGACCACGTGCAGAGAAGAAGTCATATCATGAGCAGAACACACTTACACTTGGGGGAGTACAGCAAAGGTACACCAAGGGTGGTGGGTGTCACATGAAGAGAGATTCAGCAGACTGGGGCTATGCTCCCTGGAGTTTAGGAAAAGGAGGGATTTGGGAAAAGATGGAGCACGTCCAGCGGGCCACGGTGTACAACCCCCCAGAGAATGGGGGCAAAAGTGTACCCAACTTTGCCCTCATCCTGATGACCACCTTCATGTGTGGCTGCATCAGGCTGTGCGAGGATCCAAAGTACGTGGGCACCAAGTGTCACTACGTGCCGAGGTTCTACCTGACCCTGGTGTTGCGGAGGATGGGTCTGGCCCTGTTACCGTGCAACGTCCCAGTCAGCTAGACTTTGCCGCACTACCTGTCCTTTGTTCTTCCAAGCAAACACCTTTGAACAAGTCCATCAGGCAGGGGTCAGCACGGAACATCCTGCAGACACTGTGGAACAAGGATACTCTGGATACTGTGGGGTGGTTCCCTGAGCAAACTGTCCAAATGACCTGGCAGAACGCCTCATGGCCAGAAGTCACCAACAAGCACCAAGACCTCGCTTGGCTGGCGGTGAGAGGGTCCCCTCCCAGTCAGATCCTTCCTGTACAGATGATATATCATCCCCAACGCACGCTGCCCTCGGGACGGCTGTGGCGGGGAGGAGACGGTCACCCACCTCTTTGCAGACTGTGGATTTACTGAGAGGGTGTGGAGACGGATGCGAGGGTCCGTGTCCAGGGTCATCCCCAGCAGCTGTGTAACAGAGGACTCTCTGATCTACGGGCTGTTCCCAGGGATGCACACCGGGACATACATCAACTGCCACTGGAAGGTCACCAACTCGGTGAAAGGGACCCTTTGGTCGGCCCGAAACTTGTTGGTCTCCCAGCACAGTGAGATGTCCATAAGAGAATACTGCTAACTGGCACATTCCAGGCTGCAGGAGTACGTGCTGAGGGACGCACTGAAGCTCGGCGCAGCCAATGCAAGGGCTCGATGGGGAAGGACCACAGTCTGGGCTCCTTCCCCTACCACACATGGAGGTGCTGAGTCGAGTAGGGAAGCCCCTCGAACAATGATATGGTGCATCACCCAGGGGGGCCACATGAGTGGTAATGGAGCTATTGTAGCCGGTCGCAGTGCGTGGCAGAAAAGAAAACGCAGAGACGTAGAGGCTGGACCGGAGCACACTTTACTGAGAGAAGCAAAACGCGCGCAAAAGTACCCAAGAGCCTCTCCGGCGGATGTGACGTAAGGACCCTGCCGGAAGGCCCGCCCCGTGGTTAGCCTACGCCGCACTCCCGCGCATGCGCCCGCGGCCATTGATGGCGGTTTGAGTTCTGTGAGTCCGGGCCACTACACCAACCCCCCCCCCCCTCCAGAAACGTCCATCGGGGGCGTGGGACCCCCAGTCTGTGCGTACTTCTTGGGTGGCCTGCCCCGCTGGCGCGGTGAGGGCACCTTCACGGGCTGCCCGATGTCCAAATGCCGCGGTTTGAGGCGGTCCACTGTGAAGGTCTCCTCACGGCCACCCACCTCCACGACACGCGTAGATCTGTTGTGCCGGATCACCTTGAAGGGTCCTTCATGCGGCCTCTGCAGAGGTGACTTATGCATGCCCCTGCGAATGAAAACGTACTCACAGTCCCGGAGATCCTTCGGGATAAAGGGCGGTGTAGCGCCATGTCTGGAGGTCGGAACCGGTGCCGGGCTCCCCACCTTGTCCCGCAGCTTCGTCGGCACTTCCGCTGGCGTCCCTGCTGGACCTTGGGCCTCTGGCACAAGCTCGCCCGGGACCGTCAGGGGGGTACAGTAAACCAACTCTGCCGAGGAGGTGCCCAGGTCCTCCTTGGGGGCTGTGCAGATGCCCAGTAGAACCCAGGGAAGCTCATCTGTCCAGTTGGGCCCCCTGAGGCGCGCCATCAGGGCTGACTTGAGGTGCCTGTGGAACCGCTCGACCAAGCCATTGGCCTGAGGGTGGTACGCCGTGGTGTGGTGTAACCGGGTACCCAAGAGCTGCGCCAGTGCTGTCCACAACCCTGACGTGAACTGTGCCCCTCTGTCGGAGGTGATGTCCGCTGGGAGCCCGAACCTGGCGATCCAGTTTGCGATGAGCGTCCTGGCGCAGGATTCAGTGGACATGTCCGCTAGCGGCATGGCCTCCAGCCATCTGGTGAACCTGTCGACCATGGTAAAGATATACCTGGCGCCCCAGGAGACGGGCAGGGGGCCGACGATGTCCACGTGGATGTGCTGAAACCTGCCGAGCGTCGGCCGGAACTGCTGGAGGGGGGCCTTCAGGTGCTGCTGGACTTTGGCGGTCTGGCAATGTACGCAGGTCCTGGCCCAGTGTCCGACCTGCTTGCGCAAACTGTGCCAAACGAATTTGTCTGCTACCAATTTGATAGACGCCCGGATGTATGGGTGGGCCAGGCCATGTAGCTTGCCGAAAACCCGTCGCCTCCATGCTGCTGGTACCACAGGTCGAGGTCTGCCAGTAGGCATGTCGCACAGGAGCCAAATCACTGTTGGGCCGACGGGGACGTCCTCCAACTGGAGTCCCGAAACGGCGGTGCGATAGGCCGGGATCTCGGTGTCCATTTGTTGTGCCTGCACCGGCGCCATGTAGTCGATCCCTGGGGCTGAGGTGGTCACTGAGTGGATGTGGGGGCAGGACAGCGTGTCGGCGATCACGTTGTTCTTCCCCGCGCTGTGGCGGATGTCTGTGGTGAACTCCGAGATAAATGAGGGGTGCCTCTGCTGCCGAGCCGACCATGGGTCCGATACTTTTGCAAGGGCGAAGGTGAGGGGCTTGTGGTCCGTATACGCGGTGAAATCCCTTCCTTCGAGGAAATACCGGAAGTGCAGGATAGCCAGGTAGAGCACTAGCAACTCCCTGTCGAAAGTGCTGTACTTCACCTCCGGTGGTCGCAGGTGCCGGCTGAAAAAGGCGAACGGTCGCCACTGGCCCTCGACGAGCTGCTCCAGGACTCTGCCGACCGCCCTGTCGGAAGCGTCGACTGTGAGCGCCGTGGGTACATCGACTCTTGGGTGTACTAGGATGGCCGCCTTCACCAACGCCTCTTTGGTCTGCTCGAAAGCTTCCGTGGACTCCGTGTCCCATACCACCTCCTTGGCCCTGCCGGCCATCAGACCGAACGAGGGTCTCATGATGCGCGCCGCAGCCGGCACGAACTGATGGTAGAAATTTACCATCCCCACAAACTCTTGCAGGCCCTTGACCGTGCTGGGTTTGGGAAACTGGCGGATGGCCTGGACCTTGTCCGGCAGAGGGGTGGTTCCATGCTGGTTGACCCTGTGGCCCAAGAAGTCGGTTTCTGTCTGCCCGAACTGGCATTCGCCGGGTTGATTGCCAGTCCGTGGTCGCACAGGCGCTGGCAGAGTTGGCACAAATGTGCCACGTGCTCTTTGCGTGACTTGCTGGCCACCAGGATATCGTCTAGGTAGATGAAGATGAAATCTAGGCCTCGCCCCACCAAGTCCATTAGCCTCTGGAAAGTCTGAGCGGCGTTCTTGAGGCCGAAGGGCATCCTTAGGAATTCGAACAACCTGAATGGGGTGATGAGGGCTGTCTTGGTCATATCGTCAGGGTGCACGGGGATCTGATGGTACCCCCGGACCGGGTCGATTTTTGAAAAGATGGTCGCCCCGTGGAGGTTGGCTGTGAAATCCTGGATGTGAGGTACCGGCTATTGGTCGGTGGTTGTGGCGTCATTGAGTCTCCTGTAGTCCCCGCAGGGCCTCCAACCTCCTGCGGACTTGGGCACCATGTGCAGCGGAGATGCCCAAGGGCTGTCTGAGCAGCGGATGATCCCCATCTCCTCCACCTTCCGGAACTCCTCCTTGGCAAGGCAGAGATTGTCAGGTGGAAACCTATGAGCCCAGGAGAGCAGCGGTGGTCCTTGTGTGGGAATGTGGCGCTGCACGCCGTGCTTGGGACCGGTAGTGAAGAACTGTGGGGTGATGGCAGAGGGGAAATCCGCCACACCCTGGTGAACTTGTCACCCGAGAGTGTGACGGAGTCCAGGTGGAGGGGCGGAAACTGGGCTTCCCCGAGCTCGAAGGTTTGGAAAGTCTCGGTGTGGACCAAACGCCAGCCTTTCAGGTCGACCAGAAGACGGTTGGCCCGTAGGAAATCCGCCCCTAGTAATGGCCGTGACACCGCCGCTACCGTGAAGGTCCAGGTAAAAGAGCTGGGGCCGAAACGTAGCGGGATGGTACGCGAGCCGTACGTCCGGATGGTGGTGCCGTTCGCGGCGGTGAGGTCGGGGCCTGGGGCCACGGTACGGGTGTCCATGTTTGAGGGGGGAAGGACGCTGGTCTCGGCCCCGGTGTCCACCAGGAAACGTCGCCCGGAGCGTCGGCCCTAGAGGAACAGGAGGCTGTCGTGATGGCCAGCTGTCGAAGCCACTAGCAACGGCTGGCCCCGGCATTTCCCAGAAAGGCACACGGTGGACAGCAGCGGCGCGCGTTTGACCCCCACCTCTGATGGCAAAAGCACGATTGATCTGAACCCTCGTCCTTGTTCCCCGTGGGTCTCCGCGGTTTCGGTTGTGGGGTCTTGGCCTTAGGCTGCGCAGTCATGGTTAGGCAGATGGAAGCCGCTCCCTGCTACTTACTCTGCCATAAAATGTCCGCCCTGGCCGCGAGGCCGCGCGGGTCACTGAAATCTTCACCTGCGAGGAGGAGGCGAACGTCCTCTGGCAGTTGCTCAAGGAACAGCTGCTCGAATAGAAGGCAGGGCTTATGGCCATCCACGAGCGCCAGCATGTCGTCCGTCAGCTCGGATGGCTTGCGGTCGCCCAGGCTGTCCATGCGCAGAAGCTACGTGGCTCGGTTGCGGCGGGAGAGTCCGAAAATGCGGAGGAGGAGCACCTTGATCTTAGCATACCTGTCCTCCGTAGGTGGATGGTGCAGGAAGTCGATCCGGCCTGCCATGGCCTGGTCGAGCGCGCTGACCACGTAGTAGTACCGCGTGGCGTTGGCTGTAATGTCTCTGATACTGAACTGGGCCTCAGCCTGCTGGAACCAAATGTCGGGCCGAGCGGCCCAGAAAGTCGGGAGCTTGAGCGAGACTGCGTTGTTCGAGTCGTTGGGCTTCATGTCGCGGGTTCCAGACACCGTCTGGAAGCGTCCGGGTCACCAAATGTAGCCGGTCGTGGCACATGGCAGGAAAGAAAACGCAGAGACGTGGAGGCTGGATCGGAGCACACTTTACTGAGAGAAGCAAAGCGCGCGCGCTCGCAAAAGTACCCCAGAGCCTCTCCGGCGGACGTGACGTAAGGACCCTGCCGGAAGGCCCTGCCCCGCGGTTAGTCTACGCTGCACTCCCGTGCATGCACCCGCCGATGGCAGTTCGAGTTCTGCGAGTCCGGGCTACACTATAGTTTTTTATAAAAAAATAAGTTTACACCACTGAATGTAACGACCACGAATGTAAAATTTTGCACTATTTCTTCTTTTGTATGTATTTTTTTTATTATAAATAAAGTCTAGTTTTGAAATTTAAAAAAAGTTTAGGGAAATGAGAGGTAATCTCATTGAAAAATTGGGGCTCAATAGAGTCGAGGCAAGGTAAATATTAAATCAAAAACTAAAGCATGCAAAGTGGCAAAGCCGGTGGTAGATCAGTGGAATTTTTCAGGAACCATCAGCAAAGGACGAAGAAAGCTAATGCAGAGGATGGACACTGCTCATGAGAGTAAACTGGCAAGTAACACCAAAGCAGACAGCGAGAGCTGCTCTGAGTATATAAAAAGAGGGCAGGAAGGCTCAGTGCGGGACTTGTGGAGAGTGAAACCGGGGAATTAATAGCAAAAAAGAAGAAAGTGGCAGATAATTTAAATCAATACTTTGCACCGTATTCACTCTGCAAACATCACAAAGATAACAGGTGGGCGGGTTTTAAATAGAAGTTAAGAAGTTGTAACAAATTATAAGATAAAGGAGCAGAATTAGGCCATTCGGTCCATCAAATCTGCTCCGCCATTCAACCGTGGCAACCCCATTCTCCTGCCTTCTCCCCGTAACCCTTAACCCCCTCACCAATCAAGAACCTAGAGATCTCTGCCTTAAATACGCCCAATGACTTGGCCTCCACAGCCCTCAGTGGCAACGAATTCCACAGATTCACCACCCTCTGGCTGAAGAAATTCCCACTCATCTCAGTTCTAAAGGGACGTCCCTTTATTCTGAGGCTGTGCCCTCAGATCCTAGACTCTCCCACTGATGGAGACATCCTCTCCACGTCCACTCTATCCAGGCCTTTCAATCCATATGACGAGGGGCAAGGTATTGTAAAAGCTCATGGGACTGAAGGCACACAGGTTGCCAGGATCTGAGGGCCTGCTCCCAAGGGTTTTAAAGAAAGCAGTTGCAAAGACAGTAGAGCCGTTGGTTGAAGCTTTTCAAAACTCCCTGTGTCTTGGGAGGGTACCAGCAGATTGGAAAACCAGAAGTATGTTCAAGGAGGGAGGGAGACAAAAAGTAGGAAGCTAAAGGCTAGTTAGCTTAACATCTGTCATTGGGAAGATGCTGCACTCTATAACCAAGGAAGAAATAGCTAGTTATTTGGATGGTCTTATAAAAAGATTATATTTGACACATCTTGAGTTTTTTTGAGGATATAACAAGCAGAGTCGATAGAGGGGAATCTGCAGGTGTAGCGTGTTTGGAATTCCCAAAAGTGTCACTTAAACGGCTGGTGCACAAGGTAGGAGTTCACGACATTGGGGGAAGCAAGTTAACATGGACTGAAGACTGGTTATCACAATAAATGCGTCTTTTGCAAACTGGAAGGATCAGTCCTTGACCCTCAGTTACTTGCTACCTCTGTTACTGAAGGAAGGGGAAGAGTGTAAGGTATCCAAGTTAGCTAAAGACACGAAAATAGGTGGGTAGGCGTGCTGTGATGAGGATATTGTGGCGCTGCGATGGGATACAGATAGGTTGAACGAGGGGGCAACGACTTGGCAAATGGAGTTTAATACAAGAAAGTGCGAGGTCATGCACTTCGGTAGGAGGACTCCATTTCTCAAGTTGTTGCCCCCATATACGTGTCTTTTTGCAGGGGCAAGGTCAAAGCGGAGTTTATTGTCACATGCACAAGTCCACGTGTGCACAGGTGCAATGAAAAACTTACTTGCAGCAACATCACAGGCACACAGCATCAGATAAGCAGCATTCACAAGAAAAACGTGAATTTAACCTAAATTATACACAATGTTTACAAGGAAGGACACAATTAGAATAAAAAAAACAAAGTCCATTTTAGTGCAAAGTGATCAAAGTGGTCATAGTGTTGCTAAACTACAGTGATTAGTTTTTTTGCTAGTTTTCAAGAACCGAATGGTTGAAGGGAAGTAGCTGTTCCTGAAACTGGTGGTGCGGGACTTCAGGCTTCTGTACCTCCTGCCCGATGGTAGCTGTGAGAAGAAGGCATGGCCAGGATGGTGGGGGTCTTTGATGATGGATGTTGCCTCCTTGAGGCAGTGCCTCGTGTCAATACTACCGACGGTGGGGAGGGATGTGCCGGTGTTGTATTGGGCAGAGTCCACTACTCTCTGCAGCTTCTTACATTCCTGCGCATTCGAATTGCCGTACCAGGCCACGATGCACCCAGTCAGGATACTTTCAACAGTATATCTGTAGAGGTTTGTTAGAGTGTTCAATGACAAACTGAACCTCCTAAGGAAGTAAAGACGCTGGCACACCTTCCTTGTGATTGCATCTATGTGCTGGGCCCAGGACAGGTCATCTGATATGTTAACACCCAGGAATTTAAAGCTGCTGACTCTCTCCACCGCCGATCCCCCAGTACAGACTGGCGCACGTTCACCCAGCTTCCCCTTCCTGAAGTCAACAATCAGCTCTTTAGGTTCACTGACATTGAGCGAGAGGTTGTTGTTGCAGCACCCACCCAGCCAAGTTTGTTTTGATGTTACCTGCCGGATTTTTCTCATGATCAGTGTCGTTCTTCTGCATTAGCTCTTAGTCCTCTGCTGATGGATCCTGAAAAAATTGTCTGATCTACCACCAGCTTTGCCACTTGGTATGCTTTAGTCCTTGGTTTAATGTTTTCCTTGACTCGACTCTATCAAGCCCCTTTCAATGAGATCACCTCTCATTTTCCTAAACTCCAGGGAGTACAGACCCAGTCTGATAAACCTCTCTTCGTGTGACAAGACCCACCACCCTCGGTGTACCTTTGCTGCATTCCCTTTAGTGCAATTGTAGCCTGCTCACAATATCTTCATCACAACCTGCCCTCTCACCTATTTTGCAGGTGGAGTAAGTAATTAAAAAGGCAACCTTGGCCTTTTACTGGTGGAGGGTTGGAGTTTAGAAATGGGGAAATATTGTTATGATTATACAGGGTGTTGCTGAGGCCACACCTGGATACTGTGCGCATTTCTGGGCCCCTTCATTTCAGAAAGGATAAACCAGTATTGGAGGTCGACCAAAAGAGATTCTCTAGTCTAATACTCTGCACCCCCAATCACTTTGTCCTCTCATTCGAGACTCCCCCCACTGCTGGAAGCATCTCAGTGTCTGCCTGATCACACCCTCTTTAGACCTTGTGTTTCAATAAGGTCACCACTTGTTCTTTCAAACTCCAAAGAATGCAAGTCTGGATTTTTTAGCTGTTCATGTTAAGACAACCCTCTCATCCCAGGAATTATCCCGGTGAGCAAATACACTGTACGTTGAAGACTGCAATTACTACAGCCACAGTGTGCCAGTAATGGAGGGAACGAATGCTTAAGGTGCTGAATGCTCATGAAGTGGGCTCCTTTCTCCTGGATAGTGCCAAGTCCCTTGTCCTTTGGAGCTGGATTCATCCAGGCAAGCGGAGAATATTCCATTGCACTCTTCATTTGTGCTTTATAAATGATGGAAAGTATCCCTGCCCCAGGACACCTGGGTTCTACCCTATCCAAGTAACCACAGTATTTACGCAGCTGGTCCAGTTGACTTTCTGGTCAGTGGTGACCACCATCCCCCCCCACCCCCCCAACATTTTAATGGTGGAGGTCTTAGGTGGGATAGTCAGACCCCGTCTCTTGATGGACACTGCTACTTATTAGCCCGAATGTTGTCTCTGCAGGCATGGACTCTTTCAGTTCCTGATAGTGGCAAAAGGGATTGAACATTGCGTTTAGCATAATGGACACCGTGCATTTGTATTTTTACAATTCGACATGTTGCCACATGAAACATTACTACCTAAGACAAGAGTAAAGTGAACAGGAACAGAGAGTAACAAAAGGTTCAAACTTCCTTATGACCGAGGAGGCCACTCTGCCCAGCAAGTTTGTGCCAGCTCCTAAACCATTCTGAATCCCCCACTTATTTACCTGTAACTTATTCTCTCTGACATGCCCGTCAACCCCATCCGGACTCAACATCCCACCTACACTGGGGGCAATTTACAGCTGGCAATTAACCTCCCAACTTGCACGCTGTTGGGATGTGGGGGGAAACCCATGCAGTCACAGGGAGAACGTGCAAACTCCACACAGACAGCACCAGAGGTCAGGGTCGAACCTGGGTCTCTGGAGCTGTGAGGCAGCAGCATTACCTGCTGAGCCACTGTACCACACAGCAGAGGGTAGCAAAACCTCCCTATTTCGATACTCCATCCCCTTTGCAATAAAGGCCAAGTTTCCATTCACCTTCCTAATTACTTGCTGTACCGGAGTAGCGAGCTTCTGTTTGGAAGGCTGCTATTAGCTGCGTGCCACTGGGATCAATACTGGGGCTAAGATGGAGGGACTGAGAGGATCCAGGTTTGCTGAGATACAAAATAATACATGGGAAGGTAAGTTGGGAGGACTAACGAAGTACTCCCCTATGAAGCAAAACTCGGTCCATCTCAGTCAATGACTCAGCCTCCACTGCTCTCTGGGATAAGAAGAAATTCCTCATCGCCCTCTTAGATGGGCTACACATTCCGAAGCAAGAACGCCCTAAATCTAGCTTCCCTACCCATCCGCTGGGGAAACATTCCCTCCACATCTACCTTGTCAAGCCCCTTCAGGAGGATCACCCCTCATTCCTATAAGCTCTTAAGAGTATCAGTCTGATTCTTTCCTCATGGGTAAACCCCTTCATCTTAGCAATCAACCCAGTGATCCTTCTCCAGATTGCTGCTAATGCAAGCATATCGCTCCTTAGATAAGGAAACCAAGACTGTACATGGTACTCCACCCATGGGCTCACTAACGTCCTATAAGTTTAGCGAGGCTTCTCCACTTCTAGGCTCTTCCCCATTTGCCTTCCCAATTACTTTCTGTGCCTGCATGTTAACTGTACATTTCATGCGCAAGGAAACCCAGCTCTCTCTGTACAGCAGCAATGCGGTCACCTTCTGGTTAAACAATACAGACCGTCCTCGGGTTATGAACGCACGACTTATGGACACCCCTACGTACAAACAACCTCCCGTAATATTATTGAATTAAAAAAATCTGATGTATGTACATGCATTTGTTCCTATGAATGGTAGGACTAGTTTTCTCTCTCTCTCCGCTGCAAGTAATCGTTCTTTCTTATCAGTCTGATGTGCTTTTGACGCCATTCATTACAATACTGGAGGTATGGTTACCGTATCGAGTGACTGTTGTGTATTTTCTGACTTAAAGACAAATTGACAAGGATGTCTGTAAAAACGAAACCCATTCGTTACCTGGGGACGGCCAGTATTCTGCTTTTCTGTTCTTCCTACGAGTGGATGACCTCACATTTCTCTGCATTATATTCTATTCACCATACATTTGCCCCTTGATTAACCTACAGTCAAAGAGTCATAGAACGGTACAGCGTTGAAACAGGCCCTTCGGCTGACCACGTCCATGCCGGCCTTTATGTCCACCTGCACTATTCCTATTTACCCACTTATTCTAAATCTTGCCTATTTGAGTGTCTGCCTAAATGTCTCTTATACATAGTGACTGTATCTCACTCCACCTCCTCCTCTGGCAGCAAGTTACGGGTATAAAACCCTGGGTAAAAATCTTAGCCCTTAGATCTCTTCTAAAACTCCTTCCTCTTATTTTTAACCTATGCCCTCTCAGAACATAGAACACTACAGCACAGTACAGGCCCTTCAGCCCACAATGTCGTGCCGACATTTTATCCTCTTGTTTTGTTCACGGCAGGCACGGTAGTGTAGCAGTTAGCTTAACGCTTTACAGCGCCAGTGACCCGGGTTCAATTCCGGTCGCTGTCTGTAAGGAGTTTGTACGTTCTCCCCGTGTCTGCGTGGGTTTCCTCCGGGTGCTCCGGTTTCCTCCCACGTTCCAAAGACGTACGGGTTAGGAAGTTGTGGGCGTGCTATGTTGGCACCAGAAGCGTGGCGACACTTGCGGGCTGCCCCCAGAACACTGCGCAAAAGATGCATTTCACTGTGTGTTTCGATGTACATGTGAGTAATAAAGAAATCTTATGATACCATGGGGAAAAGATTCTATCTACCCTTTCTAAGCCACTTACAATCTTATATACTTTCCTCAGGTCACCCCTCAGCCTCCTTCACTCTCAGCCTGTCCAATCTCTCCCTGTAGCTAAAGTCCTCCAATCCAGGCAACATCCTGGTGGACCTCCTCTGCACCCTCTCCAGCACAACCACCTATGTCCCTTGGCAGCCTCTGCTTCACCTTCACAACTTGCTTTCCCAGCTATCTTTGCATTGTCACCCCCGCAGTGAAGCTTGTATTCCACTTTCTGACAGCCCAAAGCACACGTCAGCACCGTGATGGGACATGCTCTCTTTGCCTGGATGAGTGCAGTGCAAACACAAGTTTGACGGCACTCAGAACAAAAGCCTCGCCTGACTCACTCGCCACCCACCACAGCAATGGGCTCAAAACCAGTTCCTTTTTCAGTTACGTTATTCGGGTAAGAAATTATGTAGTCTCTTCATGCTACTTTGAATAGTACAAAGGCTTTGATCAACACATGGAATTACAGATCAACATTCCATCCATTCTGTCTCTCTTAGTACTGTATTAAAGGCTTCGGCTAACTTATGTAGTCAGATCCGAAACTGGAGCGAAAGAGTAATCAGTTAATGGTGACACAAGAGACCGCAGATGCTGGAATATGGAGCCAAGCACAAAGTGCTGGAGGAACTCAGCGGGTCGGGCAGCATCCGTGGAGGGAAACGGGCAGTCGACGTTTCGGGTCGTGACCCTTCACCTGGACTGAAAGACGGAGGGGAGACGGCCGGTGTAAAGAGGTGGAGGGAAGGGGTTGGAGCAAGAGCTGGCAGGTGATAGGTGGATCCAGGTGGGGAGGGGCGATGGACAGATGGAAGGGGAGGGTGGGAATGGGGACATAGAGGCCGGGAGGTGATTGGTGGAGGCAACAAAGGGCTGAAGATGATGGAATCTGATGGGAGAGGAAGGTGAAGCCTGGAACCGAGGGAGGGAGGTGGGGAGGGCAAGAGGGGAACAGTGGGGGGGGGAGGGGGAAACCAGTGGGAGGATGGGTAGATGGAGAGGGTTTGGGGGGGGGGGGAACCAGGAGGAACAGAGGGGGAGCAGTTACTGAAAACTGGAGAATTCAATGTTCATGCCGTCAGTTTGTAGAGCAGCCAAGCAGAATGGGTATTTAGTTAATGGCAGCACTTGTACCTTACAACTTCTCAATGCCAATTTTTAAATAAATGATGAACGAAATTCCACCAGGAAAATATGAAATACAGGTATATTGTGGTCAGCACCACTATTTTTATAAAGTGGACCCATCAAACAATAAGGCAGGGAACTTTTTCCACTTTGTAAACAAATGAGTCAAGCAAAAGCTGCTTGTTCTGAGATGATAATTTTCTCAGCAAGATGACTGAGGTTCATTAACAGCTATCAGCAAATGCTTATCAACCACAGAGATAAAAACAGTACACTTCTAATTATAGCTCATTGAAAATCCAGTTTTTTCAGTTGGCGTAAGATTTCTACTGTGTTCACGATCTAATAGCACATTGGTAAAGTATACAGGAACCCACGGGTAACAATGAACCTTGCAGAACCAAACCTGTCGAGATGTAGACATGGAATAAATCGTTACCATGCTTTCTACTCAGTTGTGGGGCCTGTGTGAAAGTAAAAAAAACCATAAATATGTTGTCCAGAAAATCTCAGCTGAGGATGTAGAATACTTGTAAGGAATAGAACTCAAAATTCAGATTCAGATTAGCTTATTGTCATATTGCACCAGGGTATGATGAAATTCCTTGCTGGGGTGAAGCTCACAGAATAAAAACAGCGTACGTGGTGATAATAAATACGATGACGAGCGCAAAATGGTGCAAAGGTTGTACTGCAGACAGAAATAGTGCAGAAAGAAATGGTAAAGTGACAATAATGGAATAACCGAGAGATGTGGAGTTAAGAGTCCGAGAACGCGGCAGCATCTCCAGGAAGGGGATGTGAAAGAGGTGATTAGTTCAGAAGCCTGACAGCAGTGGGGAAGAAGCTGTTCTTGAGTCTGGTCACCTGGGCTTTCGAGCTCCTGTGTCTTCTCCCAGAAGGTAGAAGAGAGAAAAGGTAACGGCCAGGGTGGCAGACATCCTCGACGATACCGTTAGCCTTTATGAAGTAATGCACTGTGAAGACGGACTGGGGCAGGAAGTGACAAGCCTGTGATGGACTGGGGCAGTGTTTACCCCTCTATGTTCCTTCGGTCCAGAGTAGAGCAGTTGCCATACCAGGCTGAGATACAACCTGTCAGAATACACTTTATAGCGCATCTGTAGAAGTTTGAGAGAATCCTCATGGACAACCCGAATCTTCTCAGACGCCTAAGAAAACGAAGACGCTGATGCATTTTCCTGATCACCGCATCACTGTAGAGGGACCAGGTGAGATGCTGGTGATACAGATGCCAAGGAACTTGGAGCTATCGACCATCTCTACAGCGGCTCTGTTGATGCGGAGAGTGTTGTGTCTGGGTTAAATATACAAGGACTATTAAGACGGGCTAAACACGTGCACAAATGTTTTGAAAAGGAATGGGGGACCTGGGCTCAATCCTGACCTCCGGTGCTGAGTGTAAAGTTTGCACATTTTGTCCATGACCTTGTAGACTTCCTCTGGGTGCTCCACCCTCTTCCCACAACCCGAAGATGTGCTAATTCACTAACGTAAATTGCCCCTTAGGATAGGTTAATGGCAAAAAGCATCCAAGGGAAGTTATTGGACATATGTGAGAAAGAAAAATAGTGGTAGTACTGGGAGAGGGGATATGGGACTAATAGAATTACTCAGGTGGGAAATGGCAGTTTATACAGCACTGAAACAGGCCATTCAGCCCAAGTCCATGCCAACCAATGGGCACCCATCTGTAATTTGGCCTGTAGCTCTCTCTGCTGATTCAAGTGCTTGTCCAAACGCTAATTAAATACTGCCAGCAACAAACAATTTGCTAGAAGAACTCAGCAGGTCGAGCAGAACCTATGGGAGGAAAGGAATTGTCGAAGTTTCGGGTGGAAACCCTGCATCGGGACAGAGGGCGGGGAGGCAAGATGGCTGGTGTAAAGAAGGGAAGGGGAGGGGGCGAGACCGGAGTCCGAGGCAATGGGTGGACTGAGGAAGGGTGTAAGATGACAGGCAGGTAGGGGAGGGGAGCGGGGGTGGAGTAGGGAGATGGTGGCAGGTGAATGATAGTGGGGGCAAAGAAAGAGAGGGAAAAAGATTAGGAGCAAGGTGTGGGGAGGGGAGAGGCTTGGAGACAGCTGCGGGAGGGAGATAAGCAGGAACACAAAGGGCTACCAGGGCTGGACTCTGGTAAGTAAAGGAGGTGCGAATGGGAACCACTAGGGGAGAGGTGTTTGGCAGATGGAACCAGAACCATCTGGGGTGGATGGTGAGGAACCTGTGGGTGAACTGCATGTGTAGTGGGTGCATGGAACCAGGAGGGGTTGGGGAGTAAGATCGGTGATGGGGGGCAGGGGGAGGTTGAGGTAAAGGGAGGAGCGGAGGAGGCTCATTAGGGGAGGGGGTGGGAAACAACCCACCAGAAGGGAGGCTCACCTAAAATTGGAAAACTCCACGTTCGTGCCATTGGCCTGTAGACTACCAGGAGGAATATGTGGTGTTGTTCCTCCAGTTTGCGTTGGGCCTCACCCTGGCAGTGGAGGAGGCTGAGGGTAGACAGGTCGGTGTGGAAATGGGAAGGGGAACTGAAATGACACGCAACTGGGAGCTCGGGATGGCCACTGCGGACAGAGCGCAGGTGCTCTGCGATGTGGTCGCCCAGTCTGCGCTTGGTCTCAGCGAGGCTACATCGGGAGCATCGAATGCAGCAGACGAGGTTGGAGAAGGTGCATGTGAATCTCTGCCTCACCTGGAAGGCCTGTTCTGCTTCCACTGCTCCCCCCGGCAAGGTGTTCCAGGTGCTCACCGCTCTCTGGATGAAAAAAAAAGTCCTCTTCAGATCCCCTCTAAATCTTTTACCCCTTAACTAAAAGCTATGTGCTCTGGTATTATCCACCTCCAGTACGGGGTAAAGTTTTCTGCAGAACACCCAATCTATACCCCTCAAAATTTTAAATCGTGAGCCCTCTCAACGTCCTCCATTTCAGGGAGAACAGACCCAATCTCTCCTCGTAACTGAAATGCTCCATTCCCGGGCAACATCCTGGTGACTCTCCTCTGCGCCCTCTCCAGCGCTGTCACAACCTTCCATAACTGCACGTGGTACTTCAGCTGAGGTCTGACCAGTGTTTTGTAAAGTTTCAAAACCTCTGTTTTTGTATTCAGTGCCTTGACTAATGTAGGTCAGTATCCCAAATGCTTTCTTAACCATGTTATCTACCTGCACTGCCACCTTCAAGGATCTTTGGACTTGTACACCAAGTTCCTCAATAATCCCTAGAATCCTTACATTCACAGTGAATATCTAGCCTCATAAGATGTCTTTATTCGTCACATGTACATCGAAACACACAGTGAAATATATCTTTTGCATAGAATGTTCTGCGGGCAGCCCACAAGTGTCACCACGCTTCCGGCGCCAACATAGCATGCTCTCAACTTCCTAACCCATACGTCTTTGGAATGTGAGAGGAAACCGGAGCATCCGGAGGAAACCCACGCAGACACGGGGAGAACGTACAAACTCCTTACAGACAGTGGCGAGAATTGAACCCGGGTTTCTGGCGCTGTAATAGCGTTACGCTAACCGCCAAAATGCATCACCTCATGTTTATTAGGATTAAAGTCCATCTGCTATTTCTCAGCCCATTTCACCAACACATTGATATCCCTCTGTAGCCTAGGACTAGCCTGCACACTGTCAACAACTCCACCAATCTTCGTGTCATCTGTGCTGTACTGAGCAGATGGGCTGAATGGTCCCCTGCTGTGCTGCTACAAGTATTAAACGAACCCGCCTTTTGTGTGATGCCCTTTCAAATAGCATTCACTATTCCAATCCACACCCTGAACAACAACACCCCCGACCCTTCAGCCTCGGGTGATTTCCCCCGTGAGAGCCAAAACGAGCACAGATAAATAAAAACAGACTGAAAGGCAAGCAAAGAGTTTCTGAGACTGTGATAACAAGTGATATTATTATTCTGAGCTGCTTGTCAACCACAGTTTATAACCTAGATTATTGATATTACAGAAGTTTAACCAGGCATTCAGCCAATTAAGTCAGGAACGCTTCCAACATTATTTTATAACTAATCCATATTTGCTGCACATCTCAGTAATGTGTACTAATGATTCAGAAGAGAAATCCTTAAGGTCTAATCTCACTTCTTCCCTGCATCAAGCCTCCTTAGTTCTTACAACACTGTCCGCCTCAAGAAATCAATCATCTGGACAGCATCTACACTCTCCATTATTTAAGAAATGCACAAATCACGCAGTCAAATCTCATGTTTTATAAAATATGCCCAATTTCTCTGAGTTGTTTTGGTCTTCGTACTCTCTCATATCAGTAACTAGTTAACTGTGGTATGCTTCAACGTTCCTCATCGCTGAAGTCCAAAGGTGCATCTAATACTCTGTGATCTTAAAAAGTTTTTTTTAGAAGAGATAAGTAACTTGGCCCTTTGGGGTTGCTTCACAATTCAATAACATCGTCGTTAATCACCTATCTGCATTAACCCGATATAATTTTTATATCTAAAAACCCTACCAATCTTTGTCTTGAATATAGTCAGCACTGAACCTCTGCAACACTCTTGAGTAAAGAATTTCAAGACTCCATGAAGAAATTTCCCTTCTCGGTGCCAAATGGCCAATCATGTATTTTAGTAGTGTGACCTCCCCTGCTTCCAGACACCTCAGCCCAGGGAGTTGTGATCCCCACATCTACCCTGTTATTCTCCAAGCGAATTTTGTATCTTTCAATGAGAGCACATCTCAATCTTCTGAGCTTCGGAGTATAAACATTCTTTCCCCTTGAAGGACAGACCCACCATAGAACATAGAACAGTATAGCACAGGAACAGGCCCTTCAGCCCACCATGTCTGTGCTGACCATGATGCTAATCTAACTTATCCCATGGTCTGTATCCCTCCATTCCCGGCCCGTTCATGTGCCTGTTTAAATGCCTCTTAAATTTTGCTATGGTATCTGCTTCCACCACCTCCCCCGGCAGCGTGTTCCAGGCACCCACCACTCTCTCCCTTAGAAAACTTGCCTCATGCATCTCCTTTAAATTTTCCCCCTCTCACCTTAAAATGATGCCCTCTAATAGTTGACATTTTCCACCCTGGGGGAAAAGACCACCTAACCTCATCTATGTCTCTCATAATTTTATAAACTTCAGTCAGGTCACCCCTCAGCCTCAGACGCTCCAGAGAATACAATCCAAGTCCGTCCAACCTCTCTGATACTCTCCAATCCAGGCAACATCCTGGTGAACCTCTTCGGCACCCTCCCCAAAGCCTCCACATCCTTCCTGTAACTCCAAGTATGGCCTAACCAGTTTTCTACAGCTGCAACATGACTTCCTGACTTTTATACTCTATGCCCCAACCGGTGAAGGCAAGTATGCCATACACCTTCTTTACTATCCTGTCCACTTGTGTTGCCATTTCCAGGGAGCTATGGACTTGCACCTCAAGATCCCTCCGTACGTCAACGCTCTGAGGGGCCCTGCAATTAACTGTATACTTTCCTCTTGCATTTGATCTACTAAAGTGCAGCACTGATTAAACTCCATCTGCCATTTCTCTGCCCACATTTCCAACTGCTCCATATCCTACTGTATCCTTTGACAACCTTCCTTGCCATCCACCAACTCCACCAATTTTTGTGCAATCCTAGGAATCGACCTGGTGATGACTTCCTCACGAGCATACTTTTCCTTGGGTAGGGAGACCAGACCTGTGCTCAATATTCCGGGTGTGGTTTCACCGGGTTCCATCCAATTTCCGTAAGACATCTTTACACTTCACTCAAATTCTCCTGCAATAAAAGCCAACCACCATTTGCTTCCCAAATTGCTTGCTGTACCTAGATGTTAACTTCCAGTGATTAGCATAAAAGGATGGGTTGAAGGGCCTGCTTCCATGCTGTGCCTCTCTATGTCATTCAAGGATCTCTGAACACCAACACCTTTCAATCTTGCTTTCAAAACAAATTACTCAATTGTTCTGCTTTTTTTCTACTAAAGTAGATGACAACACATTTTATTCTATCAGTCATGTCGCTGCCCATTCACTTAGCCTGTCGATATCCCCCTGAAGTCATGAAGTAACCTCCTCACAACCCAGTCTGAAAACTAGCTTTGTCTTGTGAACAGACTTGGATATATCACTCATGCTTGCCACATTCAATTTATTGATATGGACTGTGAACAGTTGGGGATGGAAAATACAGATTTTCCATTACAGTTCTGTGTCTGAATCCTTGCCATCCTGTACTCTATTACCTCTGTCCTTATCTGTTTGAAGAACTTTTTTTTAATGTCTTATAAATATGAACCCTGAAATCTGGTCATTCACACATCACCCAGCTTTTCCCCATACAGAGTCTAATTATTCCCTTATGTACAGAAAAGTACAAATTCATTTTTACTGTAATTTTTTTTGTCTGTTCTTCCATTTTAACCATGTCCTATTTATATCCCTTAGTTTTGCATTATTTGCACTTTTTAAAATATTCCCTTGAGTCTTCAATCTAAATCACCGAGGCACAGTTAACAGAACCCAACACTGACAAGGTGATTTAATCTTTAATCAAGGTTAGAAAATTCCCCTAACAATCTGCAATAACTGAGTTACCTCTGTCTCTCAATAAGGATGGGAATTATACCGGACACAGTTAGGACACTTTCATACTTAATAGGAGCCCTAAGATCAAGTTCATACAATCTATGTTAATTTCTTTTCTATTTCCATTAAAATCCTTTGATTTATTCTATCACATCCCAAATTTTCTTCTTTTATATTATTTAGAACCATTAATACAGTAAAATGCCCATAGTTCACACAAGTCAGGCATATTCATAAGGGTATTTGGGTAGGTGTTCAGAAGCTTGGTCAGAACTAAGATTTAAGGAGCATCTTAAAGGAAGAAAGGGAGAAGTGTGACAGACAGATTCAGGGAGGATATTCCAGAGTTTAGGATCTTGGTAACTCAAGGCACGGTCAACAATAGAACAAAGGAGGTCACGTATGCAATATTATCATTGGAGGAGCAGAGATTAGGGGTGAGCTCTTTAAAACCTATTGATATCAGATTGCCGATTCAGGTTTTATTCACTCCAATTTACCACCCTTCTTTTTATTGTAAACACTGATGAGAAATACATGTTATATATCCTAGCCTAATTTCTTATTCTCTGCAAACTCATTATCCTCCCTCATTGGGAGACCAACCTCACAAATAATATTTGAATTTCCTCATACATGTGTTATTTGTTCTTTTTAAATATTTTGAGACTCAAAATTTATTTTCTTTATTCCTATTAACCTTGTTCTTATTTCCTCAAATAGTAACTTATGCCACATGAGAAGGTTCTCCAGCTTATTCCTAACCACCATTTAACTGAGACAGCCTGAAAGAGTAAATGTTTTAGTGATAGGCTCCTCTCAGGGGAAAGCAAAAGATCCCATTGTTCCTTCCCCAGTGCCCTTGCCAATATTTATCACTTGCTTCTTACTAAAAATCAGGCATTATCATATCGGGAGGTTGTTGTGGACAAATTGACCACTGTGTGTCCTACATCACAGGGTGGTGAATCTATGGAATTTGTTGCCACAGAGGGCTGTGGAGGCCAAGTCATTGGGTGTATTTAAAGCAGAGATTGACAGGTTCTTGATTGGAAAGGGGGTTAAGGGTTACAGGGAAAAGGCAGGTGAATGGAGTTGAAACAAAATCAGCCATAATTGAATAGTGGAGCAGAATCGATGGGCCGAATGGCCTAATCCTGCTCCTATATCTTCTGGTGCTTCCTACACCACAAGCGAATCCTGTACAAAAGAAGTCCATTGACTGCAAAATGCTTTGGAACATCCAGAGGGAAGTGAAGGGTGCTACATAAAGGCAACCTTTTCTTTAATATTGTACCTTCCTTTTTAAAAATATCCTAGAAATAGTGTGCGTTATGTGAGAATTTCTCTTTCATCTCATTCATCTTTCAAAAATCTCCTGTATGGCAATTTGGTTCACCTGCATTTGTACGAAGTTCTCTCCTTTTTAAATTTAAGCCTCACCACATTAAAGCTATTTAACTCAATCATTTAGAATATTAAACTGGATCTGGAAATGTCTCAAGGGATCCTGCACTCAATTTAGGAATTGTGCTCTCCTAGTTCCATTAATTGCCTCTTCCAGTCATTGACTGGATAATTAAAACCTATTAGAACAATGTTGTTATGCATACATAATCATCCTATGTATTATTTACTAATTCCCTACTTAGCTAGATTAAATATACAACCCCATTACTTTTGATTGCTGACCACATTGCATGTTGGATGATTACTCAAGTGTCTCCACACAAAACTCATACTACCACCCCCACTTCAAAAGGAATGTTGATAGTCTAGTCTCGGCTCACTTTAAAATGTTCTTGAATGTGCTCAACAAATTGGATTGAATTAGCTTGGGTACAAGCTGAATGATTTATGAGAGTGATATTGGACTCTCTTGCAACATCTATGTTGGTTGCTGTTCTGCAGACAGAATACAGCACCGCATCAAGCTTAAGATCATCCTGCTGGAGTTGTACAGGACTTAGGTCAGCAAAGACCTTAGATGTGGTAACCAGTTTTGGTCAAAGGTATTAACCAGAAAATATGCAGGGAAGTGCCAGGACACTGATCTTCTGCATCAAAGGATTATGAGAACAGACTGTAAAAAAGACTCCCACTCTTCCTGCCTTGAGAAATGATAAGGGGGAGCCTGATTTAGACAATATGTAAAATAGAAACCATTCAAGTTAAATACACATATAACAAGGAGTATAACAGCTAATACCCAACAACTAATATCTGGATGACATGCTGTCCTTTGAAGAAAGGTTTGAACAGGCTATCCACTAAAGTGCAGGGAGTTGATCGAAACACTTGATCCAGGATGGTACTGACAGGATGGATGTGAAGAGGATATCTTCCGTTGTGGGAAGACCTAGACGAGGCGGTCACTGTTTTAAACAAGGGATTGCGTATTAATACATGGCTGAGATGAACTTATTCTCTCATGTTACAAGTCTTTGCTTTCTACCTCAGAGTGATGAGGACAGAGTTTTTTGCAGGTTTGACCGATTCTTGACTGCAGATTCTTGATAACAACAAGATTAAAAGATTACTGGTACATAGATTGGAATGTGCAATTGAGATTACAATCAGATCATCCAAAATTCTCAGTAAATAGGATAGTAGATGTCAGAGGTTGAGTGGTCTACTCCTAATTGCACTTCACTTTACAAACATGCCCTCTGGCTTGTTTTAACACCTCTGATGCAGGCTCAGGTTTTAACTAGACCACTGTCCTGACTTGAGAACTTGACTGGATCATGTTAGGCAGACTTACAACTGAAGATGGCCCTAAAAAGAAAACATGAGCTAACTGGTTAAATGCTGAATAGGGAAATAATCTGTATGAAAAGCTTGGAACCAAAGTTTTAGCTATTTGTCTCAAAGCTAGAATGTAACTTTTGCTATTTAAAGTCACCAAAGTTTATTGTCATATGCACAAGTGCAATGAAAAATTTACTTGCAGCAGCATCACAGGCACATAGCATCAGATAAGCAGCACAAGAAAAAACAAATTATACACAAGTTTTACAAGAAAGAACAATTAAAAACAAAAAAAAAGTCCATGTTAGTGCAAAGGGATCAAAGTGGTCATAGTTGTTCCTATATTGAGGCAGTGATTAGAGTTGTACTGGTTTTTAAGAACCGAATGATAGAAGTAGCTGTTCTGAACCTGGTGGTGTGGGACTTCAGGCTTCTGTACCTCCTGCTGATGGTAGCTGCAAGATGGCGTGGCCCGGATGGTGGGGGTCTTTGGATGATGGATGTTGCCTCCCTGAGGCAGTGCCTCCAGTCAATACTACTGATGGTGGGAGGGATGTACTATGATGTATTGGGCTGAGTCTACTACTCTCTGCAGCTTCTTATGTTCCTGCGCATTCGAATTGCTGTATCAGACCATGATGCACCCAGTCAGGATACTTTCAACAGTACATCTGCAGAAGTTTGTTAAGAGTGTTCAGTGACAAACCGAACCTCTTAAGTAAAGACACTGGTGGCCTTCCTTGTGATTGCATCTATGTGCTGGGCCCAGGACAGGTCATCCAATATGTTAAGGCCCAGGAACTTAAAGCTGCTGATTCTCTGACATCAAAACATCACCTCAAGCATGGTACATTTGCATTTCACAAAAAAGACATCTATGAAGTCCCTGAACAATTTATTTAGAATAGACAATCGTGACAACTGAATTGGCATACTGCTGCTTAGTTGGTCTAAACCCCTTGTGGCACTGAGGAGCTGGTTTCAAATGTATATGACAATTTTTCATTGTGGGCAATTGCACAATTGTCAGCTGTTTGCTCAAGCAATGAGTTAACAAAACTCAGGAGAAAAATGTACTTTGCAAGACAAGTGATGCACCATTAAGAATCCTGTGCACGATAGGTGTTTGGCTGTGAGCTCCTTTGTGTATTCTTGTACATCAGCTCTTTGAAAGGGATGAGTGAGCGAGCCAAGTTAGCAAAGTAACTACTTAAAACAAGACCTTTCAGAATCAAGGATGCAAAATAAAATGTTTACTTCCAAAGAATGAGGAAGCTCAATGCTAGTAGCTCAACATTCTTCCTGCTTAATTCCGCATTTTCATGCAAATGGCTCAACAGGTTCATGCACCTTCAGATCCAAGTTCACATAATGACTTTACAAGTAACTGCGTTTGAATCTAAAAAAAAGTCCATGAGAAAACATAACCTGTGAATTGAGTACTTAATTTACCCAGTGGCTTCCAACCAGTTGTTGACTAAAAACAGGTTATTAAGAGTACCACCTTGATAAAAGGATCATCAAGTGCAGTACTCAGGTCACTCAAGTTTAACATACAATTAAGGGCTGAAGTCTTTAAACTTAATGGAATTTCTCCTAAACTGTACAAGGGTAAAAAAGTTACATTCTTGCTGAAATTCCTTATGTTTAGAAGCATCAAGAATAGATCCTTCTCACTGTTGAATCTCTTCTTCACAGTCCAGACTGACACACGAATCAGGTGGCAACTTGAGTAATAGTAAAAGAGCGGCAAATAGCAGTTTTATTCATTCACAAGACAGGAGTCTGACAGAGCAAGGCTAACCAGCATCTATTGACCATCCATAATTCCCATTTCTGAAAGCATATCACTGATCCTACCACAACAAAAGAAAACGAGCTGCTGGAGGAACTTAGTGGGTCAACCAGCATATGTGGAGGGAAAAGGATGGTCAATGTTTCGAGACCCTGCATCAGTGTTGAGTAAAGGGGAGATAGCCAGTATAAAGAGGTGGGGGGGGTGGGAGGAGGGGTAAAGCAGGAGCTGGCTAGTGATAGGTGGAACCAGGCAAGGAAGGGTCGATGGACAGATGGAGCCACGTAGGCGAAAGGAGCAGTTGAGGCAGCAAGAGGCTGGGAGGTAAGTGTAGAGATGACAAATTCTGATTCTACAGTCACTTACATCAGTGGTGGCTCGTTCAGAGACGGCAAAGCCAGACCAGGTAGAGATAGCAAATTTTTTTCCCCCAAAAGATTAGTTTAAAAATATGCCTTTTTAAAAAAAGGTCCAATAGTTAATTAAATGAAAAGCTGGCATCAGTAATTTGATTTAATCTCCCCAGCTTCCACATGGGACTGGAACAGAATCCTGCTATTAATTCAGGCATCTGTATTACTAGTTCAGCAACTTAACTACAAATGTTAATTAACAGCTGTTGACGGATGCAATCAGCAACTGTAAATTATTGCACGAAAACTCGTGGTAATCTCTTCAATTGCCAAAAATAATAGATTTAAAGTGTTACTACTCACCTCTCCACCTTGAATCCTGCAAGCAGCTTCTTCATGTGGGAAACCAAGTCTGGGTTCAATGAACTGTTTCATAATTTTCTTTTAATTAAGCGTTCCATGTTATTCTAAATTCCACCATGTTAAACAACTGATCTTTAGCAAAATGAAAAAAGAAAATCAGCCCTAGAAATTAGAATAAAGACAACACAATTTTTCCAGCGTTTACAAGCAGAACAACCGTTAGACCCTACCAAGTTTCTCCAGCAAGGTAATTGGGCAAATTAGTTTTCAGAGGGCATGGGATGGGGGAGAAAGATGTATGCAGAGAGGAATGCAGGGTATCCTGATCTTTCCCAGGTATAGAGTTCTGACTCACATTCATGGACTTTTCTCCTCCCCCCCCCGAGGTTGCGATGACTAGTTCCACAATGTCTGAAGCTCCATCCAGATTGGAATCCAACTCTGCCCCCCGCCCCAGGGTGAATCACATCCTTCAGAATTACCCCAAAACTGACTCTTGATCAGTCACCACACAGAGGTTGTGAGCAAGGGCGGTCAAACCCAAGTCTGTCTCCCCAGGCTCATCGCTGTTCTCCCAGATCATTTCTGGTTCCCTGATTCTCCCAGCTTGCGGTATTTAGGCCAGAAGAATATTCTCAGAATGCAAGCTATTTGGTGAGGGGCATAGACAGGGTCAATGCGCAGTCTTTATCCCCCCCCACCTCCCCCAAGGTAGAGGAATCAAAAATTGGAGGGCATCGCTTTAAGGTGAGAGATTTAATAGGAACCTTAGGGCTAACCTTTTCACCCAGAGGTTGGTCAGTAGATGGAACGAGCTGCCAGAGGAAGTAGTGGAGGCAGGTACGTTAACAACATTTAAAAGGTGCTTGGTCAGGTACACGGATAGAAAAGATTTAGAGGGATATGGGCCAAACAGGACTCTTGATCGATTGGATGGATTCTTGATCGGCATGGACTGGTCAGGCCAAAGGGCCTGTTTCTATGCTGTAGGGCTCTGACTTTAGAAGGGCCACAAAAGGTAAAGTCAGGAATGAGCACTGGCCAGAATGGGAGGACAGCGGGAACGCAATACTGGAGGGCAGGCGCACAGCAGGATTGCAATTTCAAATTACACTGCAGATTATGAAAGCTCCTCAGACATCAGTGCCTATTTTACTGTTAAAAATATTGGTATTCTATTAATTTGTTAAAAGAACAAATAAAACTATTATTGACCTTGCTCTTAAACAAAAATCACTCAACAGTCTTAACTTTAACACCTTCAGACCTAACAAAGGCAGACATTAAATACGGGCATTACTTCAGATGGATCACATGTTCCAGCTTGGCGACTTTGTTGAAGGTAATTTCCTTGAACCCAAATGCCAACTTGCTCCGTGAAGAACGAGGTACAAAAAGGCTCATGCCTAAAGCTGACAGCTGAGTTCAGGTTAGCCAGCAATCATTGTGCTACAATTAGCTTTAAGAGGGGGTTGCTGTCAGGTAGAGCTACCAATCCTATTAAACGGTTGGTGAACTACTATACACAAGGGACAAAAACAGAACATAACCTTGATGATATAACATAATTAAACAATTTCTTCAAATGAAGGTGGCAAAATATGCACCACCCTAATCTTATTTTATCCTTCCAGAACCTTCGAGTACAGAGTCGATTTGCAGTTTGGAAGCAGCACAAAGCAACAATTATGTTATTAAAACAGGGATTTTATTCTACCGTAGCCACAACTGAAAAGCAACAGTTTGTCTTAGGAAAATGGCTGCTAATCACACAGCAGCCTCCGAAAGCGCTTGCAAAAACATTATATCCAGCCTCGAACCCTGTGCCCCCCCCCCACTCAACAAAATCTTTAAACATTTTTAATGTACAAAACCATATTTACAAGAGAAGGTTACAGTCCATTCAATATGGATAAAACTTCAGCTGGGTGAATGGCGAGAGTGCTGGCATTATTGCTCTTTCTACCTCCTGGCATTGTACAATGCCACCAGCACAAGTTAATGACACCAGCACAAGTTAATTAACACAGCACACTTTAGAATGCATAACGTGTTCTGATGTCTTCCAGTTTTTTGGACACCTCGGCGGGTGTTCTGTCCAACTCTTCTGCCACACTCTTTTGTTTAATCGGATCCATGGAGTTAAACTGTTCACAAAGATCACCGTCGATTACATTCTGGAAAAGCAAACAAAAGTACATTAATCAGGTCAGTTTGTAACAAAGCAGGAAACAAGAACAGAGATTTAAGCCTCAAGTTTGATGTAATGACTCAATAGAGGTACACGTGGAAACTGGGAACAAAGATATGGTGAAACCCATTTTCCCCATACATGCTTCCCACTGCTCTCATTTAAAATTACTACTTTGAAGGCAAACCCAGAGAGACCTTTTGTGATCAATTGGATGCAACTGCCTGTTTGAGACAGCTGTGGAGAGCTGGGGAGGGGAAGGGGAAGAACTAAATCAGCAGTGCCAACATTCTTTAAGGCATTAGAAAAATCAGTCATCTGTATCTTAAAAATAATCAAAACTTTTTATCTTTTTTATACATAGTATCCGTGCCAAAATACCTGGCATAGCTGCTTTCATTTTATAATCTGACACAATTGGTTGCATTTGAAAAGAATTTCTCCTCCTCACTCAGCAGCTGGCAGATCTCAGCAATTATATAATACGCCCCATGGACAAGGAAGCACTGCGTTTCTGATTTCAATGTTTCATTAACCTCAGGAAATCATTCCAAACCTTCCCCAAATGAATTTTCCATCTTTATTCCCTGACTGGATTTCATTCTGTCTGCTCACAAGCCAGGCAGTATTTATACGAAGGAAAATTAGCAACTAAGGGTCCTGTCACCTAAATACTGTAGTCAAGGCACATGGATTAGACTATCAGATTTCAGAGAGTCTGTGCTGTATATTCAGACTGCCAATGAAGTGTTAGAGGTGTCTTTGTGCCACTGCATACCACAAGCTGGGGCTCTCAATTAGTTGTTATACAGAGACCATCCACACTGCACAGTCTCCCCCCTTTGGAAGTGTATACATTTGAGAACTGGATCAAGTCCAGTGACTGGCAAAGACTATCAACAACACAAGGGTAAAATATTCCTGCAGGCACTCTGTAACCAGCAAACAATTCTAGAGGCACAGTGCAAGTGGTGTTATCTGTCTCTCCAGCTTTCTGCTCATGGAAACTCTGGGTGTCAATGTCATGACTCACTCATACAGGAGGGTGGAGCTTTCATGATTTACCATGCGATGTCCAAAGTACATTTCTTAAGAACACTTAAACTGTTAAACCAATCAGCAAATCCCCAGCAACACTGTTCTACTTTCTTTTGTACTTGGTTTAGGCTTGCAAGGGACTGCTTTAGCATTTAGCTTGTTGCCTCACTTGTTGATAAATAATAAGTAATTAAGTTGACCATTAATGACTTGGAATATATATAAATGAAAAGGAGTATGCACTAAAAACTTTAATTATGGTTGCAGGATACAGTGAAGAAGGCTGTCAAAACAAAACACAGATCAGTTACAGATATGGGCAGAGAAATGGCAGATGCAGTTTAATCCGGGCAAATGTGAAGGGTTACACTTTGGGAGGACAAATTCAAGGGGAAAGTATACAATTAATGGCAGGACCCTTAACAGCACTGATGTACAGATGGATCTTAGGGTCCAAATCCATAGCTCCCTGAAAGTGGCCTTCATTGGTCGGGGCATTGAGTATAAGAGTAAAGAAGTTATGTGGCAACTTTGGTTAGGCCGCACTTTATTGTGTGTAGTTCTAGGTTGCTCCGTTAAAGGGAGGACGTGGAAGCTTTGGAAAGGGTACAGAAGAGGTTTACCAGGATTCTGCCTGGATTAGAGGGTACAAGCTACAAGGAGAGGTTGGACAAACTTGGTCTGTTGGAGGCGAGGGGAGACCCGATAGTTTATAAAATTACGAGAGGCATAGATAGGGTAGACAGTCAGAGTCCTTTTCCCAGGGTAGAAATGTCAAACACTAGAGGACATGTATTTAACGGTGAGGGGGAAAGTTTAAAGGGGAAAGTGTGCAGAGCAAGTTTTTTGTTTAAAACATGGAAAAGGCTGTCAGGTGCAGTGGTGGAAACAGATACAATACTGGTGCTTAAGACCTCTTTAGATAGATACATGAATATACAGGGAATGGAGGGATACAGATCATGTGCAGGCAGAAGAGATTTAGTTTAATTTGGCATCGTGTTCCTGTTCCATGTTCTAATACAGGTAGTTCTGCGAGAAAGCATTTCCATAATTTGAATTGGTTATAACATGACTGATAGATTTTTAAAAAATTTTTTTAAAGAATTTCTTATTTACAGCATGGTAACAGGCCCTTCCGGCCCAACGAGTCCACACTGCCCATTTTGTTTTAAACACAAATGAACCTACCTGTACGTCTTTGGAACGTGGGAGGAAACCGGAGCACCCAGAGGAAACCCACGCAGACACGGGAGAACTTATAAACTCCTTACAGACAGCGACGAGAATCGAACCCCGATCGCTGGCGCTGTAATAGCGTCGCGCTAACCGCTACACTACCGTATTTGCATTACATGGGCCGCAGTGGTTATAGTGCAATCACGATCGTGAATAGCTGTTTAAAGTTGTGCTTTGAAAGCAACTACAGCCTCCTCTGCTGTACTGCAACTTTCTATAACGCAAGGTTTCTTAGGAATTTAACTACTGCATTATAGCAGAACTACACACCCAAACAATTAAAAAAAAGCTTAGATACTCCATTTAGAAACAAGGATCTATTGCTTTACTGTCAAGCTGCAAATCCCACAGAATAAAGCTGTGATAGCTTTAATATTAATTCCTTAAAGCAAGGCTCAACAACAAGAACAGCTAAAAGTGTATCTACCTTCACAGGGAAGTAGTAGCAGCGGAAACTCAGATGGTCACGACCACACAGGGGAGGGTGTTCTGATCTCATGTGCATCTCCAGGTGCTGGAAGAAATCATGGTCCTAGGCAAAAAATAGATCAATTACGAGTTTAAAAAGGGTTAACGAAGCTCAAATGAACTTGAGATTTACTCAGAAAAAGCTCAATGAACTCAAAATTTACTCAGAAAACTCTCCCCTTAACACCATTGGCTATTTTAGCATCATTTTGTGGTAAATCCACTATTCCAAAACAGAATGGGAACGAACCAATTTGATCAACAGGTGAGGCCATGACATTGTACTCAAGGTTTGTCCTTGGAAGCCATTCTCAACAAATTTAGTGACGTTTATTTTGACCATTTGTTACTTAGGCTGCTAATGCAGAGTTGAAGTAGGGAGCTCATTCAACAAAATGGATCTTGAAGCATATTGATATCAAACCAACACACATGGAAAATCAAATGCATCCAATTTCTAAAAAAAAAGAAATAACAGTGCTTTTTAGGAATGCTTTTAAGTTTTGCATTTTTTGTGGTCTACTTAGCAATATGACAATATAAGACTTGAACCGAGGGCGGTGGCCTCAACCATAGCCACGGTTGAACGCAACGGATCAATGACTGTGGCATCCGTGAGGTAGGTGGGAGGGAGATGCAAGCTACTTTCTCCAAGTGCCGTCTAGACAAACCTACTAACAGAATGTCAGGTTATTTGTCCATACTGACATCAAGTTTATTTAAGATCACAAAAAAAATGTCACTTCTGCATTCATCTGCAACTTACCAACAAAAGTTTACACTTTCAGCAAAAGAATTTAAAATAAAAAATCGTATCACAACACCAACCAGGCATTACATCAACTAAGACCTAAAGAAAGCTAACATCTGACAATTTTACCTCATGTGACGTGAATGGGACCAGGATCCCAATGCCCCCAGAGAGTGTTGTATACACAAGAGATTCTGAACCGCCAGGAATTAATGTTGTCTTCTGCAGCGAAAGCACAGATTCTCCCACATGGTAATTAACAATGATCTCAGCCTGAATGAAGAACAGAATTACAGTTACATCGGACCTCACCCTGCCAGTTGTTAACTGATATCTGATCTTACTTGAAAGATTTGTAAATAACTAATCCATCTACCCAACCCACACTCCCAAATAACTAGACCAGTTTAAATAATCCATTAACAGTTGATCAGAAGCAGTGAAGAAAAATGTGGACAAGTTAGTCAAATGCAGTTCCTAAGAAGCACAAACAAAACAAATCCTAGAGAGTAGGCTATCCAGAGATGCCTAGAAAAGTATTGTGTGATCATATCATCAGAGTCACTATTTTTAAAGACTGCCAGTTAACATGTGGGTACAATGAAGGAACATTAACATTTTTTTTACAGCATTCAATGTCCACATTAACACGAGAAAGCACATCTGAATATAGGATGGATCCTGAAAGCTGAGATGTACTTTTCAAATCCCAGCTGCAGCTCATTCATGTGGACTTTGCCTAACCCCAGTGTCCTGTCATTACATCCTCTATATTAGATTCTAGAAACGTTCCCATAATTGACATTCCCCATTTCCCTGCCTTTTTTTTTAAAAGTGGGGTTACACTTGCCACATTAAATCTGCGCGAATTTTTCTACGTTATAGAAAATATGAAGAGTCTCGACATGAAACACTGACTGTCCATTTTCCTCCACAAATGCTGTCTAACCTGCTGAGTTCCTCCAGCAGTATATTTTTTTTAAACTGGAGATGAGGGTATTCCAGTTAATTCTCTTCCAGTAAAAAGGTCCCCAGCCCTATTTCTGAACCATCTCCTATGTGCAATGAATCACAGTGCAATGATTGGGGATGTGAATTGGGTTTGCATCTCATGACTAAGGTTGTTGACCACTGTAAATATGAAAATATACGCATACTTACCGCCAATTATTTAATGGCCAAGGTCAGGATTGCTTGTGCCCATAACTATTCTATCAATTCAAATTTTATTACACATGAATGATGGGCACATGAATAATGCACTGGCAGGTACTTCAGATTAAATAACAAGTCACTCTATTCTATTAGGATGATCACACACCAATGATACACTTTAGACCTATGCCCAGAAATGGAACTGCCTCTACACCAACAATACCAGCATACCTTTTGGGAAGCTCCATTGAGAAGACCTCTATCCCACAATGCTTTGTTCCCAGTGGGATCCTCATCAACATCATCACTTGTGTTTGGTGGCAATCTCACCTGCAATGGTTAAAGCTGCTTCTTAATAAAATTTACTTATACTTCTCTGTTTTCTCCCAGAAACACACATAGCATGCTAATGAGAACATTTTAATACATTGCAGAGATACTTCATCTAAGAAAACACAGCAAATAACCTGCCAATCAGAAGAACACACAATGTATGACAGCTATTATTTGGGGCAGTATTTTTTTAAACAATTTCTATATATAGGACTCTGATAATTTACAACATAGTTTCATATCACGAACTGCCTGCATACAAAAGGGCAGTGACTATGAAGCACGGGCTGAGTCAAGTGCCATCTGGCCAACTACCTACTCATGTTACTGGTGATTCACAGTCATTTTGGGCTAAGCTGCTTGTGCTTTCTATAAATGTCCTGCATGGGAGGAATCTTTCAAGTTTAAGTGCAGGATAGGCAGCTGTACTGCGCAAATTGCAAACAGTAAGCAAATTCAGTAATTGCAGCCAAATAATCAGTGGAAGAACCTTAGTGATCAAATACTTGAACTTATCAAGAGCAGGGGTGGGGGGTGCGGGAGTCAGGAGTTGGAAACCAGCCTGCACGCAAGGATCCTCTGGTGGAAAGTTTGTGTTACACAACGGGGCCACCACAGCAAGACTGAAGCAACTGTATTCCTTTTTTTTCCTCATAATGGGTGCAATAACAGATGAATGGATTTCTTATGGTTGAGTAGCCTCTGTAACTGCATCCTATTACATTAGTTCTACCTCGGTCACTGGGTCCGTCAGGAAACCAAATAGCATCACCTTCAGCTGGTACCCAAACCAGTGCCCCAAGGCACCAGACACGTCTAAGAATCAAACCTCCACCCACTATTCGAATTCACAGGGGGTAGAGAAAGCGCAAGATTTCACTTACCACACTAATGTTGCCGAATTTATCAGCACCGGCCATGGTTTCGTAGTCCAACAGACAAGCCGTGGTGATCCAGCGGGGTAATGTATCGTCAGCAAAGATGATAAGCTGGTTCTCGTTTCTTTTGTAACGAATCCAGAAGAAGCTTTCCTGCACATCTGAGACTATCACCCTATGTCCGATGGTGTGGATTGCCACTATGAAATTTGGAATGTGCTGAAATAAATGAAGCAAGTTACAAACAGTGCTCATTTCATAATAAGATCCTTTACTTCAGGTTTATTACACAGCACGCTGCCTTCTATTCTTCTTTCACCTGGATATGTTACGAATTGCAGTGCAATGGCCACAGTAATGCCTCCAAAACATTAGGAGAGGGTAAAGGGCCATCTCCTCTCCCTCCCAGCCGTTTTTCCCTTCTTGCTTTTTCAATGCCATCATAGTGAGATTGAAGTTTCAATCAACACCTCACCATCAGGACCAAAAATAACATCAGAAGCATAAAAGGCAGCTTTCAATTAACACCTCTCCACCAGGAGCAAGAATAACATCGGGAGCACAAAAAGCAGCCTTCTTCAGGAGCATCAGAAGTTTTGTCAATCGTTGTTTGGAAAACCGAACATTAAGAAAAGCTGGCGCTCCCCATCAATATCGATCACTTCAGATGCAAATTGTTTCTCCGCAATATCCATAAAATGATGAGGGTAGAGAGACAATAAATGCTGGATAATGAACCAGAAGGCATCACTATAACTAGTTCTGCACACATAGATTAAAAAAAGTTGCAATGGAATAACTACCAAGCTGGGAAGTAGACATTGCCAGTGCTTCACTGGAAGTTTATTGTACAGCAACGGCTCAGTGAAACTTTGGAACTTCCCCAATTAGAGCATTCTGCACACAGCTGCATGGAAGCTGCACTTCTAGCACCGAATTCCAAGTTATATTGTAAAATTCATTTTTAGAACAGAGGCATCGCTGACAAGATCAATGTTTATTGTCTATCCCTAACTTCCTTTAAATGGAGCAGCTTGCTATGAGGATTCAGAGGTTATTTGAAATCAATAGGATTAGTGGCCCCTGAGTCCACAAGGCCAGAAAGGGGAGGATGGCAGATTCTTGCCTTAAAGGGTGTCAATGAACCAGATGTTCTTTTAAAACCATTCCAAACTAGGGTTTACAGTCCCGAAGTAAGAAGTCAGCTATTCAGGACAGACATAAGAAATTTCTTCACTCGTGAGTGATGAATTATTGAAATTCTCTACCCAAGAGGGTTGCGGAGGCTCTGCCCGAGTATATTCAAGACAGAGTGATTTTTGGATGTTAAGGGAATCAAGGATATATGGAGTAGTGCAAGAATGTAGGGCTGAAATTTAAAAAAAACAGCCATGATCTTTTAGAATGACAGCTTAGGCACAAGGAGCTATATAGCCAATTCCTGCTTCTATTTCTTATTCTTTTGCGTACATGCCCAATTCGAGTACAAATCCCGAGAAGCTATTAACAAGGTAGTGGCCCATCGTGTGAAATTTGGCTTTTCTGTAGGTACATTTGTTTTTGATATAGTTTTTGGATGTCACCTTCAGCAAAATAGGGAGTTCAACTAGTTTACCCCCGTCACTATGGATTGAACAAAATCCTTTCATTTCACACACAGTTCTGTGCTGTACACTGCCACCTTGAGTTGTCCTTATTGCCCACATTTGGGGACTGACAGGAAGCTACTGCAAGGGAATGTGCAGTGATCATGATTCCATGAAAGTTCCAGACACTATTCAAAAAAATAGTTGTTGTAAGAGCTGGATGCCTTGTAGGTTGCCTGCTGTATCAGAGTGCCTAGTTGTATTTTACCATAAAAATTACTTGGGTCAATGTCACATTTTTTGAGTGCGCCCATTTATCCAGGTCTCACTATTTTTAAATGCCACACCTCCCATTATGTTGTTAGTATCTTTGCCCCACTAAAATTATCCTCCAGTGCTTTTAATATTCTATCCGACACTGCCACCAACATCGTCCAAGCCGAAGTTCTTTACCTTGGCAGAATACCTTATTTGCATTCTATCGCCATGCGGAACTTGAGAGAGATTTATTGCACTTGGCCACATTGGATAACCATTAATGACTATCAGCTCCAAACAGATTAGCCATACAAAATCTAATGCACTCTCAGAAATCTTTAATAGTTCTACCTTATTTTCACATTTTCTCAGCAGCTTCTTCTTCCCCAGGTCATAGATGCGCAGGAGCTTTCCCAAACCCACCAGAACACGGCCCTGGAAAGGGGCAATGGCCGTTGGAACATCTTCAATGGATGTCTGTTGGAGGAAGGTTGAGGCGGGGGATGGGGGATAAAGGGAAGAGAATTAAAATAAAAATGTAAGAACACTGTTGCTTGTATCGCGGTAATAGATTATTGGAGTTGTTTAATTGAAAATACCAAATTGTGTTATATTGGTTGGTACTGAAAGGTACAACTGGAATTCATACATACAATTGTATCCTGTGGTTGATGTTCGTATCAAACTAGAATAATGGAAATTAGACTTAGGTGCAGTATTGAACCATGGGGCTTCATTTTAAGGCCCATTTCAAGTTTTGAAAATGCCTTAAATATTGCCTCAGATACATCATTAGGGACCCTTAAAACTGTACTAAGCACTCTTCAATTTGGGGCTGTTACTATGTTTCCCAATATTCAACAAGCGAGGCAGGACTAGGCTCAACTAAGAAGCCATGCAATCATGGTCAGTCTGATTGTACACCAATTCTAGGTGCTTACATTCAAGCTACTGGAGTGAGTTACTAGAAGGAAAGAGGTAAAGAGAAGCAAGCTGGAAAAGTTCCACAAAAATAGATTCAACAGAATGATCCCAGCGGTCTTGAGCTGTGTTACAAGTGTTGGAAACACGGGGGACAAGGAAAACTTAAAATGTACAATTTGCAACCTCTTATATGCACTGCAGCCTCACCTTGTGCACGAATTCCAGTTTCTCGCCACTGTTGATGAGTTTGTATGTGTAAATGAATCCACCTCCAATTGAACGGGGATTGAGGATCAGGTCCTTGCCGACCCCAACTAGAACGTACCAATCATCGCCACCATTTGCAAACTTACAAACAGCAACACTGGGGACACAGAACATCTGCGTTAATATAGGCTAACTCCTCAAAGAGCATACCTGGCCCAAATCTCAGCACATTCATGGAGAGGAATAAAAGCATGAGCCACAATCTGCATTTAAAGAAAATTATTCAAACGCCACTTTACACGTTCCCTCATAATTTTGAGAGAACATGTCTTGCTATCAAAGTTCCACGAATCCTGCTCCCCACAACTAACCTAAGCAAAGAGGAATCAAAGATACTCAGGTTTATGAGATGTCCTTGCAGTAATAATGAAAAGCAGTGAGACCCATTTTATATTTCAAAGAGCCAAGCACTCGGTAAGTACCACAAAATTTTAACTAAAGGAAAACCAATGCCAATTCAGTAATGATATTAAGATAAACTATTTGTTTTGCACACCTGAAAGCTGCCTCATTCTGTTCCAGTTGGATTTGATCATACACGTTGCCCTGAATAGGGTTCATTACTCGAACAACTGATGCCCACTGTCCACTCCCTGCCTTGGGGGATCCAAAGATGGATTCGGGCAAATTCTCATTCAAGAAGGCAGCTGCCATCTCTGCTGCCAATTCTCGCTCATCCTCTCCAGCAGCTTCCACCATTTCCTTTGTAACAAGTAACACTTCCATGATTAATGTTAAGATGACATAGTAAGAACAAAATAATTAATCTATATAACTCTACGTTTTCTGCTGTTAAACACAATGTGTCAGTAAGTCAATAATGCTCCAATTCAGTAACTCAAAATTTCTGCATTGTTGTGAAAACACAAGTCACACATATACAAAGAAACAACTTATCCAGTAATCTTCTTCCAGTCCAGGTTAAGTCTGATGTTGTGCAGTAACTTGCATTTCTATACGGTTTTTAAAAAAGATTTACTGGATCGAATGCGAATTGCAGCAATGATTATCCAGTTACCTCAGCCATCTGTTGCTTGCGTTGGGCTTTGGTGGCCTCAGTGTAAGCATTATGATCAGTCTCGATGACAATGATGTTGTTGCTCTCAGGGTGAATGACAAACTTCCTCGGGGTATACTGCAGAGAAAAGGAAACCTGATTGAATACCGCCCCCAGCTTCTCGAGAGCCAAGATTCTGAAAAGAAAGCAAAAGAAAATAAATGGAAACCTTTCAGCTCACAATCCTCCACACCACACACACTTACATTAGAGCGTTACCTTACATCTCCTGAGCAAGGTTAAATTGATTTATGGAGTCACAATGAAGCACGGACGAGAAAGAAACCTACATGTGGTTTATCCTCCAGTTGAATGAATGGATGAATAAACATTGCCCACTTTTTCCACCTACAAAATGTGTAAATTATGCTCTTATAATTAGAGGTGTCACCAGAAACATACAACACAACCTCTAGACGAGGTTATGCCTTAAATATTTTAATTGATTTGAGTGGATGAAGCAAATCTAGTTGATATTGTTCACTTTAAATTTCAGAAAACCTTTCAGAAGGCCCCTCATGCTAGACGAGGCAAAGCCAAACTGCATATATAGTTTCAAAGAACAGTAGTGTCAGATGCAAATGTAGACTGGCAAGAGTTGCTTTGCCAGGACTTGCTATCCATGGACAAAACCCAAACAATAAATGAAAGGAAATAATCTCACATTTACAACTGTGAATAGTGAGCCAACTTTAAATCAGAAACATTGCTGTAATCACAAGGTATCAGGTGAAACACAGACTAAATGCATCATCATTTTTTTTTAAAAGTTGACCACTTCTGTTTCTACGCTATATCTAGATTAAATCCATTTGCTGTTGACATTTATTTCCCCAGTCTCTTAACTGCACTCCACCACACTCTTAGTCTATTCAGATATTTTAACATTTTGAAACAATATGATCATTCTCCCAATAATATCGTCCTGGTCTTTGAAGGTAAACTGCAGTAACAGACGACTAGGACATCATTGATAGCATGCCTCCAGACTGATCCACATCTGGTGATTTTTCAGTTGCATTAAGAAATTTTTTCAATCGATTTATTGAACTTCTACTAATGCAAGTATGAAGTGACAGTAATTTTTAATCGCAACAACTTCAATATCAGAGATCTTGCCCAATCTTCTGATCGTCAACAGTCTTCTAAAGCATCTTAGTTGAATGTGGTCTGATTCCCTCTCCTCAGATGTTCACTGACCTGCTGAGTACTTCCAGCATTTTCGGCTTTTATTTCAGACTTCTAACATCTGCATGCAGCCTGTTATTCAATTAGCTGAATGCTCTTTGGTTTCTTGGTAAGGTAGGGTTGTGCCAATTACGCCTCATAGGCATTAATCACGGTCATCGCCACAGAAGCCTTGTATGTCTTAAGTTCAATAGTTAGGCAAGCCATGGCGGTGTGACTCATGATTAACTGGACAGCATTTTTGATATGCCAATACGTCAGTCAATCCCATGATTCAAATGATTCACTATGAAAAATCAAAAAACTGCAGATGCTTTAAATATGGAAGAAAAACAGAAAATGCTATAAATGCTCATCGGGTGAGGCAGCATTTGTAGAAAGAGTAACAGTAAATATTTCAGGTTGAACCCTTCATCAGAACTGGGAAGAGGATAAAACAAGATAGTATAAAAATGCAGGGGACGGGTGGGGAAGGTTGGCTAGAACAAAGGGAATATCTCTGATAGGACGAGGTCACATTTACCTTGGGATAAGCTGTAAATACAGACGGTGAGTTAATGGGGACAATTAGGGAGGAATAATACGGTCTTTTTACAAAGTGCAATGCTGCAGGTCAGGATATCCTAATAAAAAGAGAAAAATTGAGCCAATATCACAGATGAGAGACTTGGCCTATTCTGATACAGACAGAATAAGCAAGTTAGATGAGGTTGCAACATGCCCAGACAGAAGATGAAGTATTGTTCTTCTAGCTTGAGGCCAGCCTCATAAATGTAGGAGGCCACAGACAGTTAGGACAGAGTAAGGGTAGTGTTACGAAACAAAGTGGCAGGCTTCTGGAAGTTCAGGGTCACCTCCAAACTGAACAAAGGTGCTCTGCAAAAGAGTCACACAATCTGTGCTGTGTTTCTTCAACACAGAAGAGACCACATTAAGAACCTGAATGCAGTACACTGGACAGGGAGAAGTGAATTGGTTGAAAGGACTGTTTGGGTCCCAAGATGGTGGGAAAGGGAGAGGTGACAGAATAGATGTTGCATATCCTGGAGTTTCATGGGAAAGTACCATAAAGGGGAGAGTGACTATTCTCCGGCATATGGATCTGCATCAAATCTCACTACATTTCCAAACCAGTGTGCTCCAATAATCAAAACAAAGACGAGAAGATTTTGCTCATGCCAGGTTGTTGAAGAAAAAATTAGCATTTTTTTGCCTCTCTTAAAACAAACAGGCCCTCAGATTTAAATTTAATAGGAATAGATAAACTAAAAAATCACCTAGCATTTGGAAAAGATAAAGTACCAACACTCACCCCTAAAACCTTGCATCATATGTCTACAGCTTTTGTTTGGTCAAACTTACCGCAGTGTGTTAGTGGAGATGGCTACAATACCCTCAGGACATTGTTCGGAGGCAAATCCAGACGCATATTCTAGAGTTTCATAGGACAGTGGTGTCAGGTGGAAACGGGACTGGTATGAGTAGCTCAGCCATGACCTGCTGGACATGGCCAAAACCTACATTGGAAAGAGATCAAGCAAAACATCATCAACAGCAAGGAACAATGAAATTAGAAAGCATTGCTTGAGAACAGTAGCAAGCCAACTTTAAATCAGAAGTAGTACATTAATCATAAGATATCAGATGAAACACAGACTGAAGGTATCATCATTTTAAAGCTGTTCAGGTTTGTGGGTTGTGGGATAATGACTTCACTGAGCTTAAAAGCAGCATGGGAGATTCTGTAGCATTACACTAACACTGGAGGAAACATTCGGAGGAATCCACGATCACAAAAACTGCCCCAGGTTCAGAGTGTGGCAAAACTACCCATTAATGCCCAAGGTTAGCAATACAAAGGCATTTCGAAGCATGTACCCATGGAAATATAATACACTGGTCTAAGGGTAGATTAGAGAATGGTTTCTGCTGCTTGTATTTGTTAAGCAGCAAAAACTTCAGAACTCTTTAGTTAGGCTTCTTTAGTTGCCAATTTCAGGACAGAATCCCTTTAATGTATGACAAGAAGGAAACTGCAGGCAGTTAACGACAGTTCAAAGAAAAAAATGTAAAAATAATTCTGATTTTTTTTTGCTTGTAGCATAGTTCCAAGCAATAACATCCAGCATTAGACTTTTTTCCAATTTAGAACAGTCAAGTGAGCCTTTTAAGATTATGACTCACGGTAACGAAGAATCAAGGCAGCGCAAAAAAAATTGTCATTATCATCCAACCCTTCAGACTGCGAAAAGCCGAAACAATAATTGTGCACACTCACTGCTTCTTGACCTTGCATCCTGACCCTAAAAAGCTTGACGGGTCGTGATCCCAGGTATCTGGTTCTTGTGTCAGACAGGTCTCCAGTGACTGGGTCCAACACTGTCCTTAGCAATACACCGTTCTAAAAGAATCATAGAAAAATCTTAGAATGCACTACATCAAGGAACACTCAACTTTGAATAAGGTACACCAGGCAATGCTACCCACAGACAAATGGTCTTTTGCTCTAGGTTGTAGTCTTTCAACGATGTGTTAGAAGAGTCATATTCTAAACCCTGCATAGCATAGGCCTGTTTTAATCTGTGCCACTACAATGTAACAATCATGATGTAAATGTCAGTGACTCAACTGAGAATGAGCAAAAGGTAACCAACCAGCTGATCAGTTCAGTAGGATTAAGATGCGAGCAGTCCTTCACATCACACCAGGGTGACAGCAACTTTCACATTCTCACCATGTTCTGAATAAAGATTTTTCTCCAAAATTCTGGATTTGCTGATGACCATATGATATTATGGGCTTTCACTCTGGAGGTTACGACAAGCAGAAAAACCCTGATATCTACTCCAGTAATTCCTTTGACTGTTTCAGAACAGCACCTTTTCCCTAGGGAAAGCCCCAGCCTCTAATGGTGGTGGTACACAAGGTTGGGCTTCTTTAGTTATGAAACTGAGAACTTTTATTCAATTCCTACATACTTAAACTCCTTGCCCCAGGTAGTTTACTCACCTGTAAACCAATGTTTAGGTACAAGAAGCCAATGGAACCCTTCTCTCCTAGTTCATCTTGTTTTTCTGCACCTCCCATCTCAACTATACAGAGAGATTCAGGCTGTGCAGGAAGAGCTTGCATACTGAGAGGCTGCAGACAATCCTGAAAATGACAAAAAGGACAGGTCAGTGCAGCTCGTTAAATAGGAAAGTTAGTGTGGTAGAAAGCAATACACTCTAGAAAGTCCAAGTTCAACCCCCGATCTATGTAGTCAATCCCGAAATATTATTGATGAGAATGAAATGGTTTCAATGTTCTGAATCAAAGAAGAACATATTTAATGTTCACTGAAGGTGAACTGCAAGTTACAAGCTAATGACACCACTATACTGGAAGAGCAGAGGTGATGGTGGGAGACAGCCAATAGAATCTCCACTTAAGATTAGATAAAAAAATGTCAAGATATTGCTTGCCGTTTTACTCCTACAAAGAAAAACTGCAGAGACTTTAAAGGTCACAACACCAAAACTAAAATTCAGAGGCAGCAATGAAAAGATACCCATTAGGTTATAAAGTTCTTTGGACTAGGGTCAAACAACTGGAAAGAGTTCCACTTTCACATTCCAGGATAACAAAAGGATGAGAGGTTGCGATGAACTTTCTCAGAATATAACATATTATAGAATTATAATAGTTGAGAAATAATTAGTGTAAAACATGATCAGCAAGAAGAAATGATCATGGAAAAGATATACACTGAAAAAGAGATCGAAGCTAACATATTCAGATCTGAAAGCTGGCTATTTCTTCCTATGTGCTGTTGTTTTCATTGAGAAATAGCCACACTTTAGAAGAAAAACTAAAGGAGTTTAGTCTGCACGTTTATGTCATGCTGGCATCTCGTGGAAGGAATGTACCAATGTAGCAGTAAACCCTTATCACCAGGAAGTTCCAAATCTTGTGGAGTTATTGCTTAACTAGCAGATTCAGTCACCACACAACTTTCTGAGCAACTGCCCCATCTACTGATGAGAAGTCAAACAGCAGTCTCTATCAAAGCTCCTCTCCACAGGTTAGTAGACCACCGGCTTAGAACTTAGCCTACACTAAATAAAACAGGCTCAACAGATTTGTTGCAAGTTTCTTGGAGAATCAACCCTAGCTAAATCCATATATTTGACAGGATTTATTTTAAACAGGGTAAGGATTGGAAATAAGGACTACTACTTAGTACATCTAAACAGTTTTACCAAAAGAAATTGCACAAAACTTACCGAGGGGTCCAGAGAAATAATCCTGACCGTGTTATCTATGAGACCCACAGCCAGAAATCGGGAACGCTGCTCCCCTGGAGGAACATTTGCTAAACTCATGCAGACTACATCAGTTGACATCTCTTTACGCTCTGTGTATTCATTCAGTTGTCCAGACTATAAACAAAAGTTTAAAGATGCAACACATGAAGTATCTGACGGAATGCACTATAATAATTTAACTTAATCAAAACAGCTATATGATTACAATAACCATTGACCAAGAAAATAATTGCTTCAAATACAATTTGACCCAAAACGTAAACATTTTAATACCGCTCCCCTTTCCATCTTTCCCTGCAGTTCTTTTGTCCCAACCCCAAATACTTCTAAAACTTTACTGGCTAGCATAATCTAAATCTATGCTTTCTGCACATCAGTATTGTAGTAACCTGGCTTCTCCTTTCACTTATTTCCATTTCGGAAGCGAGACCAATTTTCAAGCACAAGAGCTTTAATCGGAAACCAGATCTTCGAGTATTGCCCTTATGATTTTGCAAGCTCCGAATCTAGAGCTGAACACTTACACCTGGTCACCTTTGTTAGTTGCATGCATAGAGCAGTGATGCCCAGGAACAAGTTACACGCTTGGAAGGAAACATTGAAATAATAAGACGGCAAAGTCTGGCCAGATGCATCCATTTTAGTTGAAAGTTAGGAACATTGACCTATTAACTAAAATATCTCTGCATAGCACTTTACTCACCGGATCCATCTCAAAGTAAACTAGCTCCCCGCCTGTCAGTGCAATCACCACCTGTCGCTGGTTCACTGCACATTTCACAATTGTCTTTTTACCAGGGGTCTTCCACTCATTGACTCTCTTATCTGCACGGATGTGACGGATCCCATCAGGGTATACCTAAAAAAATGAAGCAGAAAGGGAGTTAACCTGGGCTACTGAACAAAGCAGATATTCAAGTCCATCTTGTTTTTTTTTGCAAGGTTAAATGCATTGCTGAATTTCTATTTAAAAGAGCTACATTGCACCACATCACAACATGTTTAAAAAATTAATTATTAAGAAAATTCTCTCATTCCTTCTGCTCATTTCAGTTGTTCAATCAGGGTAAGAAACCTCACAAGTCTAACCTTGGTTACCACAAAATAACAGCAACGTACGTGACCTAATTATTCTAAATCATCTTTATTTCATGTTGTTCCTGTCAAAATAGATAATGTTCCTTTTAAACATACAATCTCCACTTCAATAAAAAAAACTATGGAAAAGAATGCCATACTTCCATAAATTATTGAATGTAAAAATCTAATATCCCCAGCAATCATTCCGTTATAATCCCAGGTCCATTCTTGTTAATAACATGCCGATTGGCAAGAACTTTCTATTAGTATTTATCCTCTGAAAACCTTCCATCACGTCCCCCCTTCGTTCTATTTCTGCTTGTGCTGGTCCTCTTCCTACTTATCTGAGATTAGAAGGCTAGCAAAACATTAGTGGGCTAGGTAGATTATTCAAGAACCCTTAAAGAATAACTTAAAGAACTCTAACTGCAACCATTACAAAATGTTTAACTGAACACTCATCAAATCAGTACCTCCTTTACAAATATTGCTTGAAATTCAGTTCTTTAAACTACACAAAGCCATGCATTGGAACAGAGGTAGGCCACTAAGCTACTCAAACTTGTTTCATTGCAATCAACGGTAGCCAAATCAGTAATTTAACTCCAATAATCTTTGTTCAGTAATTCTGGCCAAATAAAAATCCATTATTCAATTTATGGTTTTTCAACTTATCCAATTCTAGTAGCTTTTAGGCAAAGAGCTCCAGATTCCTATTTGTTTGAATATGTACTGTCATCAACCCTGAACGGTCTAGCTGTAACATAAATTATCACATATTAACCACTCCAAGCAACACAATCGCACAGCAATTTTCTATACCAAGAGAAATACAATCCTAACTCATTGAAACTGTCCTCATAATTCTGGCCCAAATATTATTCTGGCGAGCTTGTGCTGTGCCTGCGTCCCATGGTCAATAAACCCTTCCCATGCTAAGGGCTCAGAAATGAATGTAATGTTTTCAGTGGGGTCCAACAATAGCTCAATGCAACTTGCAATTTTTGCATTCCTGACCCTGGGATAAAAGCCAGCATTCATTAGCCATTTTTCTTGAAAAGTACCATTCTAATTAAAGCAGAGATTAATTAAATCATGCTTCAGTGAAATATGTGAAATTATCACTCAGTCAATAGAAACCTCAGGTATTCTCTAGGATTTCATCATGTCACTGGGACACAAAATTTTTGTTCTCAAGGAAAAAGCCATGCACTTATATATTCTGTCTTGCCACTCTGAGTTGAATAATGCTGGATGAGGCACTAGAGGTCACCAGGCTGGATTTAGGAGAAGTAACACAATGTTACCAATTAAAAAGACTTCATCTGTGGCTTACAAGCTCAAGACTTCCCATTGAGACTGAATATACCACCTTTTAAAAAATATACGGAAAAGGCTCAAATTCAATAAATTAGATGCTGCATATTTTTCAGATAGCAAAATAAGGGTGAAATAAGAGGGGTATGCTAAACTCAGGGTATTCCAACATTCACCGAAATTCTGGTAATAGCCACCAAAAAAAGTTATACTTTGAGTTGAGCCACTATACAAACTAAATTTTTTCCCCCCGCAGAATATGTGTACTGCCAACACACCTTTTACTATCTGTCCTCATCAAAGGGATGACAAGCTTCCTTCTTGAATTGCTGCAGTCCATGTGTTTAAAGTACTCCCAGTGCTGCTACGTAAAGGGTTCTAGGATTTTAACCCAGCAACAATGAAAGAACATACATTTCCAAGTTAGCATGCAGTGTGACTTGGAGGGGAATCTGCAAACAGTGACATTTCTACACTCTCGTTGCTCAAGTTTAGATTTGAGAGGTGCTGCTGAAGCCTGGGCAGGAAGCTGCACGTACCTTGTAGACGTCACACAGGACAGTCGAGGTGTGCCATGATCTACGAAGGTGGCTTTTGTGTGCAGGTTTTATTATAATACGGCACAACCATTTTACTTTCCATGTCAGTGAAAGAAACTGAAGAACCCATTTTAGAATGCAGCAAAACAAAAAAACAGCAGCAGGCAATAAAATATATCCAAATGTGGTATATCCTGGAGTAAACTCTGTGCCCCTACCTGAACCAATGCATCCTCACCAAGCAAGGAGCAGGAGAGTGTAGGGGTGGTACCCAGAAATCCAGAGTCTGTCACTTCCTCTACGGTCTCACCAATAGACAGTACCAGTGTGGCATTCACGAAAGACACAATGATGTATGCATCATATTCATCTAAACACACACAAAAAAGGTGCAAAATACACTTGCAGGTTAACATTCAACACTGTTAGTACAGAATACAATTTGCCAATAAAAGTGTACCTTGCCTTTAATGGAAATCACTTTAAGCTTTAATTCCTCATTGCATCTTGTGGGTTTCATTTTTACTGTACAAATAGTCCCTCCTCTCAATATCAAAAGAAATAAAGCTGACATGTTAGGATAACCATATTTTCTGCTGAACGGAGTCAAGTGTCCCTTACAGATTTGGTCCTATTTGTTTATTTTGTGCTAGAGGACTTGGAGAGGACAAGGGGAAAAGGACCACCATAAAAAGATAAATATTTGTACAAGTGAAATACCACTTAGTGCTACGAGTTTCTGCTAAAAAGTCCTTAGCTAAGGTAATATTAGCTACAAGTCAAAGAAGTTGCATGAAAGGAAACAGAATAAATTCCATCATGAAATTTTTTAAATGCATAAACCACTTTGGCTTGAGACTGAAAAATTTTAATAGTAAAGACAATGAGGCTAATTACACATTTCCAAATCAAGAGTTTTGCTATCACTTAGCCACTGTTAATTATGGTCTGGAAGATTACAACCTAGAGCAGCTAACAGGTTGCTAAACTGTCTGCTTGTAGCAAACCCTGCTTAGGAATTGGTAAGATAAAAAAGTAAACTCACAAAGGAAACGTTAAAGATTTATTTGGTGAATTTGGACAATCCAAATTGAATTAAAAGATCAATTAAAGATCCTTAAGTACAATAAACCTCACGATTTGGATGTTCCTAAATTAATCTTGCACTAGGCTAAACAACACTGATTTGGGATTTCTTATCCTTTCCTACGAAAATCTGCCAACCTTGTATTTTACATTATCAGTATGACCATCCCAGACCAAAATTTAGCATTTATTATCTCCTACTATAGCTAGAAAGGAAACCTGACCTAACGAAATGTAACAATTACTATATCTTGTCTTCATAAATGCCCAAATAAACCCAATTCAGAATCACCACAATAAAACACAATAAATATTATCTAGGGATGTTAATTAAAGCATCTCAACTCTTCCATCCAAATGCAGTTACCAAGATTTCAGGTGTAATCACTGCCATGGTGAACAGTGATGTACAATGATATATGATGAACTTCCAAACTTGAGTCGCATTTGGAGGGGGAATTTTGACTTTCATATTGAGTTAAACTTTTGGTGGCTGAGGAGCTTGCAATTTAGGGTGATAATAAATCAAGAATTGCAAAGCATCACATTTGTAGTGCAGTTCTGCATTAATACCGATAAAAGTACATGAGACCTAATGACAACAGTGACAATATTCTTGCTGATTCTTGTAATGATTCTAGTGTTGGGATGGGAAGGTTGGGAACGTTGCAGTTTTCCATTCATGTAGAATATCTGTATCGACAGTACTTTGCTTCATGTAATCACTGATTAGGACCGTTCTTTACAATGTCTGTCCTAAACCAATATCCCGGAGGCCCTACCAGCAGGTACGCACCTAGAATGAGTAGCACCTTCCCCGGCCACCTGTGGGAGAGAAACAGAGGCTTGGTATTGGTAGAGATCGAGCCACCACATACCAGCCAGGGTTAGTACTGCTCTTTCAGACTCAAAAGAGACAACCAGGGTTTAAACTATAAACAGCAAAAAGATCACTTAGGCTAGGCGTATCGAAACTTCTTACCCACCAAACACTGCAGGCAAGGAGTCAAATGTAAGTTGCCATTATAAATGAAACAACAATCTGGGAATTAAACGAAATCCACTAGCCAATTTAGAAGACTGAATGATTTTGCAACAAAAAAGAGGGTGTTGTAATGGCAGAGCAAGTTTACATTCTTTCCAAGTTTATATCCTAAGGAACTCATGTAAAAAGCATCACTAATTTGTAAAGAATCCATCAAAAGGTAGCCATTTCCATTCTCGGCATTTAAAGTTGCAGGAATGTCACATGCAACTCATTCCCAACTAAACACTAGAAGTAAATTTACTCAAATGACTGAAAGAAAATCTTTATCCCATCTTTGCTAATATTTTTGGTTGCATTGATAAATATATTTGCAAGCAATTGTACTATAAGGGCAGTCTAAACTTGCTGTGCCCAGCCCAAGAGATCAATATTGCAGTTTTCACTTTTGTACAACATTTACAAGAAACACAATGACAGAAATCACAGCATGCCTCTCCCGATTAACCCCAATTTACTTTCAATAACCTAAATTCATCTTAAGTAGTTGTGGAGAATATAACTGAGTGGTGTACACTGGGCTAGGACCAGAAATTCATCCAACGGTCCACTCATAATTGCTATTCCATGGAAGGAGCAAATACAAAAACACAGGCACAGCTCTGATAAAGGTACTTCCCAATGCTTTTGGAAATCTAGTGAAAATGAAGGACTGCCAGTATATTTCCAAGTCAAGTTGGTGTACAAGGGAAGCATGTGGGTGATGGTCCCCCCGTGCCTCTGCCCTTGGTAGTAGAGGTCACAGTTTCGGAAGTGCCATCAGAGTAGCATTGGGGGGAGGGCGGGGGGAACTGCAGACCATTTTCTACAAGATTATATGCTCCAGCCACAAAGCCAGTAGTGGAGGAAATGAACATTTGGGGTGGTGGATGGTATACCAATTAATCCAATGGGCTACTTTGGCCTGGATGGTGCTGACCTTCTTAGTGTTGTTGGAACCGTACTCATCCAGTCAACTGGTGAGCATTCCGTCAAGGACTGTGTGATGATCAATGTAATTATGGACAGATGCTTCTTCCACGGGTAGATCGGAAAGGATGAGGTCAGGTGTTAGTTCACTCACCACCTGTAGTGGAAGCAAACTGGCAGCCACATCCTTCAGGACCCATCAGCTTGATGAGAGATGGTGTTATCGTGCACCTCTTGTGATGAAGTCCCTCACCCAGAGTACATACTGCACCTTCTCACTTTCACTGCTTCTTCCAATCATTGTTCAATATGGAACAGTACTGATCCATCAGCAGAGGAGACAGAAGCCGGCCCACGTTTGACCCGATATCATGAGACTCGGGAGTCAAAGCTGAGCCTTTTTACCTCTGTGGGTCTATCCCAGGGTTGGAGGAGGGTTTTGGCTTGAACACTGTATGAATCTGGAGGATGACTAGGCTTGACAAGTTTGTGGGACAGCTGTCCCAATTTAGACACCAGTCCCCAGATTATTTATGAGAAGGACTTTGCAAACTTTATGAGAAGGACTTTGCAAACTTGGCTAGAGGCTGGGAACAACTTTGCCCAATATTAGGTTTTGTTCTGTTTCAACATTCTAATCTTTGCCAAACTGTGTGGTCTGTCAGTCATTTCAGAGTTAAACAAATTGGTGGGCGTGAAGTCACACAAGCTAGGCCAGGTAAGTTGGCAGGTTTCTTTCCCTGAAGACAATCCAGTAGTTCTATTATTATTACTAATGATGTTTGAAAAAAAATCCAGAATATTAACTGTATATAAATTACACAGCTGCCCTAAGCAGATTTTGTACTCAGGTCCTTGTACCGTACCAGCCTGGTAACTTAATTACTGTGCCACCACCGTACCCCAGATTTGAGGTTTGCAAAATACCCACAAGTTTAATTGGCACATTTTAGTGTTAAATCAATGAGACAGTCACTCTAAATATGTAAAACTAACTTATACATTCAAATGTACAAGGACTGCAGTTCAAACATCAGAACTGCAACATAGATAAATAAAAAATTCTTTCACTCCCAGTAATTTTAATTTCAGAACCAGGATGAAGTGGGCGACAATAAGGATTTTGGGGTGACATGAAGCAAGAAATAGGCAGATAAGGTAACGAGGACAAAATGCTGAAATGCCAGTCTGGTTGTCATGCAATACAATTTTACAAGAAAAAGGGAATTTAGGGAATCAGAGGGTTTACCCAGTGGGTTAAGCAAGTCCACATGACAAAATTACATTTACCATTCAGCAAGGAGACATGTTAAGTCAGAATTTTTGCTTCCCTCATTTTGAATTGTCATGAATTCCATCACTTGCCAGCATCATTGCTGGATACAGTCAGGTGAATATTACCGTATCTTGTCCAAAACAAGTGTGTGCCTTACATTATTCAGACCATACCTTCCACGTGTCTTCTTACAGTCCATACAGCATTAGGATTACCGGGCAGCTCAGAGACAGCCATTTCTGATACCTGTCAAAAAAACAGTCACTTTCTACATTATTCACTTTAAGGGAATTACAAGTGTAAAATCCTTCAGTATAAAATCCAATCCAGCTAGGAATGAAATTGGTCATCATTGCACATTGACTAGGATGGAACCACATACAATGGCTTTGGTCTTCTCAGTGTTAAGCTGAAGGAAATTCCTGCTCAGAAAACTAGCAACTTGACAAATCATAGTCATGGAGAGCTATGGACTGCTGAATCAGAAAAACAGAATTTTCCCCAAATACATTTCGGAGAAGAGACATGATTAACATCATTTCAGCAGCAGCATAAGTAATAACTCAGGCCTTTCCTTACCAAACATACAGACATAGGTGGAGTCCTATGAGAACGAGAACCTTCACCAATACTTTCCTGCCATCCTGCCTCAAGCACAGTGACAACAAAGCCTATCATACCTTCTATCTGCAAATAGCCAATGAGGCAACCTACAGATGGAAACCAGGGCCAGCTACAGGTCGATTCTATGAACTTCCGGATTCGAAAGTCTCAAAGTGACTAAAGGTGAAGCTACTGCTGTCCTTATACAATCTCAAAAACAAACCATACCTCAAGACCATGTCTCAAGACTCTCAACGATGACCTTGGCCCTCTCCCACAAGCGACGTACAACTGAGGTGTATCTTCATTTGCCAAATCAGCAATCTGCCAGTAAAATTACCAACAATGGTTAAACACCAGGGGCAAACAATCATCATACCAATTCACAAATAACTGAATCAAATCAGAGAACTAAAACTTTCCTCGAGTGTATTTTTGGTGAAGAAACAGAATTAGATTCATTGAGTCAGCATTATAAGCAGCAGTGACTAATTCTGCCAACATAAAGAGCGCAATCAATTCCTAAATGTTACTTGGTCAGGCAATCGATAGATCATGAAACAAATGGAAGTACCTGCAAAGCAAAGGATTTTGAATGCATTGTGTACCTGGCACGTCAAAATTGGTGACAGGCTGTCCAGCTCATCCACTAATACCAAGTTTTTGAGAGGTCGTGGTTGGAAGAAAAAGGTATCTCCTTCCTCCAAGGGCATGGCTGAAGAAAATTCTGGTTCATCATCATCATCTCCCAGATGTGCAATTTGATAAAGGTAACTGCAATATGAAAGTTGTGTATTTATTTAAAAAAGGCTCACTAATTGCACTATATCTATCAGCTCTCAATCAGTGAGCCTGTGATCTGCTTGGTAATTTCATTCCAGCAAACTCAGATACTCCATACATACTCATATCGAAACTGGTTTGAAAACTAAGAGAACGTGACACCATTGTCTTCTAAAAAGTGAAAACAATTAATTAAGAGTGTGAAGCCAAGAACAATTGATTAGCCTGATTAAGAGATCACCATATTCTCCTTTGCCAAGGTATAATGAGAAATGACTAGCAAAGTAGAGACCAAGATATCTTTAATTAGAGGGAGAAAAGTGATACACAAATTTAATATTTAAAAGAGTGGAAAAAAGAACTAACGTATTGTGACTTCTAGCCAGAACATTGCTGAGGAAAGGGATAAAAATGCCTGTACACAAATATTCAAAACCTGTTGGACATTGCATCAACTGAAATTTGAGGCAGAGATTGACAGATTCAAAGGTCAACCCTGAGACATAATTCATTTTCTCTCTCCAAAGATGCCGCCCGACCTGTTGATTACCACCAGCACTTTTTGTCTGTTTCGGATTTCCAGTATCCATAGTTATTTTTTCTTTCTGACTGATTACTGATGGGCAGGGTATCAAGAAATATGGACATTACAGACAACATAAACATCAAATAAGAGTAAAATGGGGCAGGGGGAGATGGTGTAGGAATGGGAGCCATAGAGGTACTGGCTGTTCAAAGCAAGGGAAGGGAACTAAAAAAGTTATGTAGCCAGCCGCTATAATCTAGAATGCATTGCCCGAAAGGGCATGGAAACAGATTCAATAATAGCTTTTGTCAGAAAATTGGATAAATATGCAAAGATGGGAAATTTCCAAGGCTGTGGAAAAAGCAATGGTGTGGAACTAATTAAAGAGTTCCTTTAGAGAGATGGCACAGACACAACAGGTCATATGTCCATAAACTGGACCAAACTGTTCCATTGTACATACTATAGCAGGATTAGACACACAGGGTTCCTTTATTACAAATACCAAAGCTGACTCCCTTGGCCCATGTACTGAGCCAAGGCACAGAAATCGAGAGACTTGGTCCTAATTTCTGTGCTTATTACCTTCTAAGTTTTCCAGCTGGTAATAATTCTCATAGCCGGTAACACAACCAGCTAGGTTAGTGAAATTAGGCATCTCAATTGGAAACTGGATTAACAGTTTGAATCTGCCCTCCATGACATGTACTTATAAGGCCCACAAAGTTTTAACATCCTTCAATTATCACACTGAGGTATGTCCTCAAAGGAATTCAAACATTAAACCACTTAGGGCTATCTTTCAATTAGATGTATGACAACACTCACTCAAGTCAGAACAGGAACACAGAAATATAAAAAATGGATTTAAAATGTCTGGCATAACTAACGCTAAAACTGAATACGTACTGATTGCCAAATTCTGAGGCAACAAAGAGGAATCCAGTCTTCAGCACACACATGGCAGTGGACACAGGAACAGTGTCAAAATACTTCAGCCTGATTTCAGTCACCTGTAGACACACAATGAACACAGCTTCAGATAACTGGTCATGAATTCCACTGAGAGTAAGAGCAGCAGGATGTTGGAAGGGGACAGTGAATGAGTGTAAACAAGAAAGACAGAAATAAAAAAATACAACTGTAATGGATACCAGAAGTTAAAAGGGGAATTCAACAATATTTTATTATATTCGCTTCAAGTAAATCTATCCGGAATTGAGCTTCAGGGATACTTGAGGGGGCAGGGGATGTAGAAGTTTGATTTGCTTTTTCTCTTTATTTATGGAGTATGGCTTCTGCCAGCATTTAATGTCCACATTTAATTGCATTAAGCCATCAGAAGTTTTGGAGTTTTAACCTAACCACAATGAAGAAGTGGCAATATATTAAGGTCAAGATGGGGAAATAAGTATTTGGCAGGAAACCAGAAACAAGATAGTAAATTTAAAAGTACATGCGTCACTCATTTAGGGAAAAAATAAAACACATGAGAAGAGAACCTGTATTCAGCAGTAAACCAAGAACTGTACATCATGTGGTCTCTCAGCTTCCTCAACTGTGGTTAATTCCCAAACTAAGACAGTGCTTTCCTCAACTTAAACAGAACCACTCGAGGAGGGGGACAGAATAAGCCCTGCCCACAAAACTGACAGGCAGCTCAACCACGTCTTGGGCTTAACTGGGTGCCAAAAATATTGAATGCTTCTGACAGTCGGAATAGTCAAAAATATTAAGACTATTTAAGTTCTTTGTTAATAGACCCAATCAATTAGAATCTAAATTAATTAATTAATATGGTATACCCTTACAGTCGTTCCCTTCCACTGAATAAACAGAATGGGGGAAGCCATCCTGGGCACAGAGCATATTCTCTAGAATTTGACAGGTGGTAGTGGCACTGGAAAGTCACCACAATTTCACACACCCACTCATCCAAGCAGGTTTATCTACGTATCCAGGAATTTCATTCACATAGAAGTGCCAAGCAGTTCACAGGGATAAACATGGGAGACTGCTGAGATTTCAATCACCGCAAAATCCAAGCCATTGCTTCATTTATTTAACTTGCATTTTGCAAAGAATACTTCTTTCCAAGAAATTACCATTTGCAGCAAGCTTCATGGATCTCAAATGCGATAGTGTTACAGGAAATAGGAGGGGGGGATGGGACAAATAGGATTGCTCTGTTCAGAGCTGCCGTAAACCTGATGGGATGAAATCCTGCTTCTGCATTGTAAGAAAGAAAATTAACAAGTCTATTTTTGCTCATTGTCATCAAAATGGATTGTTCAAATTCTGGATTCTGGTGCAAGAACATTCCCATTAGGAAATGGCAAAACACACCAGATCTTGGGTGAGTACATATTTTTTTAACAACCTTAGAGCGGCAGTTTGATTGTAGATTAACACCAAAGAAAGCCAAAACACAAGAAGGGCTGAGTTGGACAGATCAATCAGGATTTTACTGACTCTCCCTAAGTCAAACCTAAAACGTGAAACGCAAGGGCTTGCTTACCATGTCTTCATCTGTTTCGAGTGTGATTTTGAAGATGTCGCCTTGTTCAGTTTGTGCCAGGAAGAAGAACATGGACTTTGTTTTGTGTGTTGCAGAACAGACAAAGATCATTCCTCTCTCGGGATCATCCAGGTCATTCTGGAAGGGAAACCAGAAGTCATGTTTAAAATGCCATCTGTGGTACAGTTCTAGAATTAATCAATCCTATATAATTGCAGCTTCAACGTAACAGTTTGATTTGCCCCTTTATTTAATGGAGTATGGTTTCTGTCAGCATTTAATGCCCATGTTTAATTGCATTAAACGGTCAGAAGTTCTGGAATTTTAACTTGGCGATGATGAAGCAATGGCAATATATTAAAGTTAGGACGAGGAACAACCTGGGAGGACACCTTACCCACAATGAAACACCCTACCTTCAGAGTGCACTCCTAGGTTGCAGGCGTCATAGTTCTGGGAAGTATTGTTGAGGAAGTCCAAATTTCTGAAACGTACTTTGCACCCTGCAGCAACAAGGTGCTGAAGGTAGGGTGGGAACGTTTAGAGCAGAAGACCTGGTGTCAGTCAAACAGGCTACTTTGCCCTGGAGGATGTCAGCTTCTTCAATATTGATGGATCTGCACTCATTCAGGCAAGTGGACATTACACCCTAGGTTTGTGCCTTGTACTTGAGGCAAAAGACTAGTAATTTGCTAAAAAATACCCAGTGCATAGTCATAGTCAATGTCAATGCCCATAGTCAATGTAAAATCCTGACTCCGTATGCACATCACCAGCAAAGAGAGGGGTTAGGAGAATAGGGAAGGCACATGCAGAACATCAGCTAACGTTACCCCTCTACATTGGGAGAATGAACCTCAACACTTCAAAATACAGAGCGACAGCTAGCCAGTAGTACACTGATAAAGAGGCTAAATATACTCAAACCAAACGCATATACATTAGAACCCGAGAAATAAGAGGTCATGGGCCCTCTCAGACATTCAATGAAGTTATGGATGATGTGATTATCAACCTCTCAACTCCATTTCCTATCCGATTCCCTTAACCCTAATTCCCGTTTTCTAAAAATCTATGTTGTTCAGCTTTGACTAAACTTACATTCCGCATTGAGCCACTCATTCTCTACTCAAAAGGAATACGTTTCTTTTTCAATCTTTTTATTAATTTTCAAATCAGTACAAAATAATATATAACCTTAGTAATTCTACATGTGGTGCTAAGAGATCAGGATAGCAATCATAAGGAATAAATAAAAGTAATCTAAGACCTCCTGCCCTCTTATTAAGTGAACAAATACAAAAGATTGAAAAGAAATGAAAGTTAATTATATGAAAGAAGAACCCCCAAATCAAAAAAAAAATTGATAGTAAACCAAAAAAAAACAAAAACTTCAAAAGAAAACTGGACTGACATTTCTTCAATTAAAAAGAAAAAGAAACATTACTATGACATCAACTCTGCTCCTCTGCATTCAAGGGTTATTGAGAGGGATCTGAAAAGGTCAGCTATATCATATGGAAATATTGAATAAATGGACTCCAACTTCCTCAAATTTAAGCGAGGGATCAACAGCACCACTCCTAATTTTTTCTAAGTTTAAACATGCTATAGTTTGAGAGGAGGACCATCTTTGACTACACAAAACATAGCCAAGTCAAATACTCCCGAATAAATCGCAATAAGCTGAGCAGCTAATAGATGTTCATTACGAGTGTCAGTATGACTCAGCCAGGCCAGAAGTTTGCAGAACCAAGCCTCACTCAGCAGCACAATGTAGATGTGAAGTGCAGCATTGCTACGGCTGCTGCCGTGGATTGGGCACGAAACACCTATTACCACCTGAAGACCAGGGTCCTTCCATCTTCATGGCCAGCGATTGTCCTTGTTTTAATGTTGCAAAATTAAATTACCATTGTCCACCATTTTTATGACATTTGGCTGTACATAGATGTGCTGTTGCGTTCTGCTACAACAGCAGCTACAATTAAAAGGCCTTGAAAAGTTTTGGGACACCCCAAAAAGGTGCAAGTTATTTCTACAGCATTAGCCAATTTTCAACATTCACATTCCACACGTCGAAATTCCTCTCTTCGCTGCAAGGGTGAATGATGTGCGAGTAACCATGAAGTGCAATAAGGTTCTTACCCTCCTCCTGGGAATGGGGCATCGGATGTCAGGCTGGTCTCCAAAGTTCTTATATGTGATGTAGTTTTCAGAGCAGATTAGTACACCACTGGGCCCATCAGAGCCTCCTGGAACTGTGAGAGAAAAAGATTTCATTTTCAACACACCAAAACTTTGTGGCATTTTTAAGCTTTAAATTAAATTACAACCTAAGAGTATTTGTAACACAACACTCAGTGGCACAATTGGTACAGCTGTTGCCTCAAAGCTCCAGCAACCTAGGTTCAACCCTAGTGGATTTTGCACATTCTCCATGACCAGAGTGTGTTTTCTCTCATATTGAGTAGTACAGGATTGTACCAGGCCCTTTGGCCCAACTTGTTCATGCAACCATGGTACTAGTCCAATTGCCTGAGTTTGGCCCATATCACTGTAAACCCCTCCTATCCAAGTACTTATCCAAAGACGTGTGGTAAGTTTATCGACAAATGTAAATTGCCCTAGTGAGAGGTAGAATCCAGAATGAGCTGCATGGAATTGTGGAAAGAATAAATAAGATTAATGCAGGATTTGAATTAAATGAGCACTTGATGGCTGGCGCAGACCCAGTGGGCCAAAAGGTCCATTTCCTTGCAGCATTACTTCATGACTCGGTGAGATAAGAAATAGAAGTCCAGTCAATGCAAGATGTATTTGGAGGGACTGGTTAAATGTTTCAGGTAAAGACCATTTGTCAAGGCTTTGAGATTTCCCTGCCAGAATCCTTGCCCTCTTTCATCAAAGAATGAGAGATCCCAAAGCAAAGATCTGCCAGTTTTGTTAGCTTCAATAGCCACTGTCTATCCCACTCCTGGTAGAGTTAGATTTGCTTGGTGCTCTCATGATACAAGAGATTTTCGTGCTCACTTCCCTCACCATACTTAACCAGACACAATCCCAACTTTCACCCCAAATTGGAGTCACCCTTCTCCCAAAACTCCACCGTAGATTCTTTACGTACTGGGACATCAGCCTCTTAGTTCAAAACCACTTTTGTTGGTCAATACTGTGTTTTTCCAAGAGCATCAATAACAAATACTCTCCAGACAGGTATAATGTGGGTTCAGATACAAACTAAAGCAACCACAATTCTGCGGAACATGCAAAACTAGACTTTATGCTGCTAGTCAGATCTTTACTATTAACTTTTATCATTCCCTTCAACGTTAGGCAACCTTGGTAAAATTTAACAAGTACAAGAGCTTTTCCTATTGCCCAAGAAAAGTAAAACCAAGCTAAGATTGCTCTCCTTTCATGCCAGACTTTCACAACAAACAGATAAATCTTCAACCTCATTAGTCTGATATAAATTTACACCAATCCAAAGATGGTAATTTGGTCTTTAAGCAACTTCCCCAACTAATTTACCATAACTCTGGTGAAGAGTGTTTAAACTGAAACGTTAACTCTGTTTCTCTTTCAACAAATGCTGCCTGACTTACTGAGTGTTTCAAGCATTTTTTTTATTTCAGATTCCCAGCATCTGCTGTTTTTTTTGACTTTCTTTCCCACCGTGAATTATTTCATCATACCTAGGTGTGTTTCAGCACAGGTGACAAGGTCTATGACTCTATATGCCTATTGAACACAAACTTATGCTAGCTCACCAAATGTGATTCAATCACCATGCAGCCCACTCTTGCCATACCTGTAATCAGGAAGTTGCCATGTTCTTCTAGAGGCTCACTGTATTTCCTGACAACGTGGTTCAGGCCCAAGTCCAACTCGTAGAACGTCAACGTCTGCTGCGTATTAGCAGCAGCTTCACCTGTAGGATCGCTGTCTGCCTCCTACAACAGAGAAGAAGAACACTCAAACCACGGAAAAGACTGTTTAACTCACAAATGCTTTACTTAAAAAAAAAATTTTCAACATTTTATGACTGAAGGTACAACAAATTGTTTTTCATGTATGATCATTAACCTGAATATCAGGTCAATATGGAATTCAACATATCTCCAATTTTATTCCTTTATCTGTTGGAAGCTGACTCAGTGGCCAGATCTTCATATTGCTACACTTCCCCACAATTGTTAATGAATGGCAATCAAGAATTGGAATATTGCCAAAGATTTAGCATCATATTAATTCCGTGCAATAAGTTCCTGTACATGCTTTAATGAAAGATCAACACAAAACATTAACTGTCAATTTCTCCGCAAATGCTACGAGACCAGCTGGGTATTTACATTGTGTTTTTTATTGCAGGATTTCCAGCATCTACATTATTTTACTTTTTAATTTCTGGTGCTCAGCTGAACCATGAATCAAAGAACTTGTACCTTAACACCTATCAAATGAAGCCTGCTCTGAGGAAAGTAGCAATTAATCAAAGATTTCATCAGGAGAAAAAAGCTCTTCAAATGATAAATTTTCTCCTCGTACAAGTACAAAAGTAAAAGGGACTAGAATCTCATCTGTCCCTATATAGCCAAGTTATAATCGATAAATTGGATGCAGTCAAGTTTAACTTGGCTATATAGGGACAGATGAGACTAGAATCTCATCTGTCCCTATATAGCCAAGTTAAACTTGACTGCATCCAATTTATCGATTATAATTGTTAAGCAAAACACAAGCACATCTTCATTGTACAAAACAATTTTTCCCCTAATACTGCATGATAAGAATTTTTTGTACATGTATACCACACTCTTGAACCCCATGTAGCACTAATTCACATTAGAGCTCCAGCTCTTAAAGGACACCTTACCATTAAGGAAGACTGCTGCTAAGCAACAGTGATTATGATACAGAGAGAATTTCTGCATGTGCAATAAAAGCACCTGACAAATTATAGACAGTGAAGGGTTCATGGAGTACGAAAACAGAGAACTAAAACTGTCCCCAAATAGATCCTCAAGAGGAGATATGATTCACATTTAATAAGCAATATACACGATTGCTCAAGCCCAATTCGTTACACATTAGGCATCCATGTACAAGCCACTGCAGCGGTTATTGTACTGCAAGCAGCAGAATTATTTATCAATTGAATCATTAAGGGAGTAATATGTGGTTGAGGGTTTCAGAAGCAGATGAATTGAAGATAAAGTTACTGATGTTATAGAAGAGACGTAGGCAACTGAATCCAATCAATACTCCATAAATTGCTGGAGCCATAAAACTGGTCACTTGTACAAGGTTTATATTAAAGAATTTAGAGCAAAATCTCCCCTTCTAAAAAAGTGACTGATTTTGTACCGAACCACAAGTACCAGATGTGAGATTCAACTTGGTCAGTCCTGAAGTAGCTGATCTCAGCTGGGTCTTATAGTTAGCCAATGCCCAAGGCTTTTAATCACCAGCCACAGCTTCCAAAAATTTCACATTAAAGAATGGGCATGACTGAACTTGCCATGATACTCCCCAAAGCTAAACTGCAGAGTCCAAACTTCAAACACAGCTGTTTAGGAAGAGTCGATGTCCTGAAGACATTGCAGAAAGTGAGAAAACTTGAGGAAGCGTTGTCATTTTCCTGAAAAATTAGCTGCAGTTTCATTATTTGGCAATAAATGTCTCAGGAACACAAAAAAAATATTTACTCACACAATATTAGTCATACAATTCCCTAAAGCCAAATACCTCATAGTCCATCTCAAGGCAAGCAAACATAGGATTTTCAAAGCCCACGTCGACACCAACTACATGATACACCAGAGTATTTGCTTTATGTGCTTCTAGCGGTGAAGAAATGGTGAGACGAGCAGCAGCATCTCTGTTCAGAATGTAGACCAGCTTTTGCTTCTCAATGGCACCTGGTAACAAACCAAGCCATTTATATCATGGAACCAGAGAGTACAATGAAAACAACTTTCTCTTAAAAATATTAATATAGATCACTCAAAGGCACTGTGATGAACGTATAATTGAAGCAGAACAAAGCCACATATTGTGAAATGCAGATTAAGATCTGCCTCATCAAGGGATACACAGTAACCTTCAGATTAGTTTCTGGGATGAGGGAAGGACAACAGAAATCTTCCAGGTTTTCTACTTCTGAATTTCACTCCCTTCCAGAAAGTAGACAAATTTCAGGTCAAGTCCAGATTAGTCTTTCAATATCCAATATCAGATTGTTGCTCCCATATGACTTGTGGCATTTTCAAGAACAAGACTGGTACAATGGGACAATAGTGGGATGAACAGGTGATGCAGCAGATTAGTCATAATCTAACTGAATGGTGAATAAGCCTCATGATGAATTGCCTGGTTCTTACTTTCACCCGTCACTCACCTATCATGACAGCGCGGCCTTTCGGATCAACTGCCAAGTACTGGCCAGGTACAATGCGACGGCACCCACTCTTTCCGAAGGTTTCCTGATGAACCTTGTCAAAGATATTCTTGGATGGCTGGTATTCCAGGATAACAATTCTGCCAGAGTCACTGCCGACTACTATGTAATCTAGGGATAAAAAAGGAATAAGATTTATGACAACAGTGTACCGACGCAATGACAAGATAACGCAATGATACATTGTCATATGGTTGGTGTATATAATAAGCAAAACCCAGATCATCGGAGCAATTAGCAACGGAAGTAACCGCGGTGCCCTTATTTGTGCACTGGGACTTCCTATGGTGTTTGCTTGTGGAAAATGGCAATTACTTTTACCTGTCGGGTTAATTTTCTTTTCCATCTGACAATTTTAACTGCCAGAATGGTGAAGCAAACTAATGATATGGCAATGATTACGATGGCCACGTGTGAGAGGAGGTGGACCCATGGATGAATTTGTACATTCAAGCCCCAGTTCCAGAAATCATCCCATCATTTGGTGACTTTGATTTCTTTCATCTATCCTTCAGATCTTTGGTGCATTGGATGACTTGGGTAGAAGATTTATAGGTGCACACTAACTGTGTTGGAGCCTAATTTAACTTCAGACTAGGGTAGAACTTTCACAGTAAACTGTAGGGCCCTGGGGAGTGTTATAGAACAGAGGGACCTAGGAGTACAACTACACATTCCCCTGAAAGTGCATCACAGGCAGACAGGGAAGAAGGCATTTGGCATGTTGGCCTTCATCCATCAGGGCACTGAGTATAGGAGTTATGTTGCAGTTGTACATGACATTGCCCTGGAGCATTATGCAGTTTTGGTTATCCTGTTATAGGAAAAATGGCATTAAGCTGAGAAGAGTGCAAGAAGATTTACAAAAACGTTGCCAAGACTCAAAGGTCTGAGTTTAAAGAGGGAGGTTTGGCAGGCTAGGACTTTATTCCTTGGAGCATAGGAGTCTCAGAGGTGACCTTATACAGGTATATAAAATCAGGTGAGGCATAGATAGGGTGAATGCACTCAGTCTTTGTCCCAGGGAAAGGGAATCAAAAACTAGAGGGCATAGATTTAAGGTGAGAGGGGAAAGACTTAAAGGGATCTGAGGGGCAACTTTTGCCACACAGAGGGTGGTGTGTACATGGAATGAGCTGCCAGAGGAAGTGGTAGAGGCAGGTACAATAACAACACTTAAAAGACATTTGGACAGGTACATGGATCAGAGGGATATGGGCTAAATGGGACCAGCTTAGATGGGCATCTTGGTCAGCATGGATGAGATGGGCCGAAGGACCTGATTCTGTGCTGTATTACACGATGACTGTATAAATACTTAGTGTTTTTAATCAAACAAGTTTAAATTTACTAATAGCAGTCACCCAGGTATGGTCAATTACTCAGAGAGACTTAATCCTTGAATAAACCCCGTATTTGCAATTCAAAGGCACTGATTAGAGAACAAAAATTGAAAACATCATTGTGGGAGTGTGAGAACTTGAATTCAGTTTTATTAATCTCAAACTAAAGAGCTAATATCAGTAAAAGTAGCCATAATGCTTTCAGATTCAGAACCTAACTGGTTAATTTATGTTTTGCAGGAAAGGAAACCAGCAGACTGCTTCATATGTGACTGTAGCTTCAGACACACTTAGTGAACCCTTAATTATTCTCCAAAGTATATTTGTGTTGAATGAAAACCCCACATCCACCTTCCTAAAGGCAATCAAGGACAAGCACATTCCTAGAATGAATAAAAACTATGAATCTTTCCTTGCACGTTTCAAGTAACTAATGGATAATTTGAACTCTCTTCATCCTAAATCAATAGAAAAGTTACAATATTTACTCGGACTACAAACTCCCAAATGAGCACTTCATACAAAATCAAATTTCTTAAAAGTCAACTGTTTGTAAAATTCATTTCATCCAGCTTTCATTACCCCACACTACTCCAAAACAGCCTAATAGCTAGAAGCTAGGGTTAGCAAGATACTCAGAACAGCCACTGAAATATTAAATTAACATCAACCCAAATATTAGTCAACACAAAAGATTCAATAACCACTTCGTGCAACCTTTAAGACTTTGTGGTATAATGAGTAGCTACAAGACACAATTACAAAATGTTTAATGAATTTTAGTACATCAGACAAATCTTTCGTCTAATAAATATTAACAAATGCAATTAATTCAGATTGATAGCCAGCCCAGTTAAATTAAGAGAGTTCACAATTTATTTCAATTTCCATCACCATCATCCTGCACTGTTTTTATTTTAAATTGTGCAGTTTCATTAATCTAGTTTTCAAGCATTTTATGGATGCTCCCAAAGCCAATCCATTTCTTTGAATCAGTCAAAAATCGAAAATCCAATCTTTTTCATGACTTCCTATGTGGGGCTCACACACTTCCAACTACTCTATGCAATAGCTGAATTGTGGCTCACCACATCCAACCACTGGGAGACGCTCTTTCAAGCAGACCTCTAATCCACAATGCTCTGGCGAATAAAGTCAACAAGTCAGATAAGTCTAAAAGGGATCCAATTAATCTCCCACACCACTATCGCCCACAGTGGTAAATTGCATGACCTCAAACATCCCTTGCATCCACTAGGATCAGGAATAACGTATAACAAGACGGTGCTTCTACATATGATTTGGAGAGTCATAATGGAAAGGTGTCCATATGGAACTGAGAATAAGATCCAGTTCATGCCATTCATGATTAGGTTTTCACTTAAGGAAACCATTTGAACAAAGCACTAAAAGCCACTCCAAGTCAGGTGAGCTGATAGATGAATTTAAAGTTGCTGAATTCACAAACATTTTTGTAGTGGAGGTCAACACTCATTTACCTTTGGTACCTCCAGTTAACCGGAAGGCCATCAAAGAACGAATGATCCCAAAGGCCTCCACCGTCAACAGTGTGTGCACCTTCCCAGTATTTGCATCCGGACGGAGCAACTCCAGGATCTTTCCCCTGGAAACAACAATCTCCTGCATTTTGGTGCCTACAATGAAACACATGAGTCAATCAGAAGGACATTTCAAACAATTTTGAAACTTTTGTTCCGTAAAGGCAGGTAATTCAGGATTGACAATTTTGCAAAATAATCTCCTGCAGCTCGGATTAGAGAGCCACATGATTAACGATGCTGGAAACAAAATCCATTTTGCAGAAATTACTTGATTTATAGTTTAGATGCAAAGGACCCATGCTAAAATTTTATAAATCACTGGTTAAGCCTGTTGGCATATTGTCTCAATTTTTGGGCACAATGCAGAGGGATGGCCAGGCTTTCAAGTAAATAGATTTACTTGGATATACCAGAAACAGGAAAAGGTTACAGAGCAAGAGAAGTGCAAACTTCTGAAGGGTTTTGATGAAGCAAATGGGAAAAAATATTTCCCATGACAAAAAAGGAGAGAAAAAAAAACAAATCAGATATTTGGCAAAGTAAGTGTGCATGATGAGAATTTTTAATGTGCAACTTATGATCTTAAATTAAATTTGAAAGGCTGGTAGAAACAGATTCCCGAAGAATATTCAGAAGAGAACTGAATAAATAGTTGAAGGGTAAAGATGTGCAAGGGTAAGAGAAAGAGCAGATCTACTTGGTTAGCTAATTCAAAGTATTGGGCCAAATACCTTTTTTTGATTATTTTAGTGACTATCAATTACAGAAAATCTTTTTAATGGTTTTAGCTCCGCTATCTGAGGTCCTCCGGTTCACGTATCATCACCATCTCGAAAGCACTTCCAAAGAGCGCATTGAAAAGAATTCTCCAAAGAAGGGACATTAACTAAACGGTTTTTGTTCCCAAGCACAAGAAAAAAGCATTCTCTCCCACCCTAGCATTTCCTTCATTTTCTAACACAATTAAAATATTAATCAGATTCTGTCCCAATTGTTTGAGGATGTTATCCAATTATTCACCAATTAGAGGGCATGACATGAAATTTTTCAACATATTTATTTGAAAAAGCTCACATTTTTGAAGATTTGTATTCATTCTACAGCATCTTTCATGACCTCAGGACACTTTAAGGCACATTTAATATATTTTGCCACATTTATAATATGGGACACAGGGCAACACTGTGTTTGTAGCAAGTATCACATATAAGTGATGGATAATGACCAGTTGTTTTAGTGCTGCAGACTTGAGGAATAAATTTTGGCCATGACATGGGGATACCTCCTTGTTTGAAAAAATGCCAGGCAGGGTTTAACATCCACCTTGATTTATCCGAGGATTCCCCAGTATGGAAACAAGCCCTTTGGCCCACCACATTCATGCCGACCATCTACGTGCATCCCATTTTTCCTCTCCCATCCCTATCAACTGTCCCCCTCCCACACTTGGGGAAACTTACACCAGCCAATCAGCACGTCTTTGGTCTGCAAGAAGAAACCAACATGGTCACGAGAGAATGAACAAACTCCACACAGATAGAGGGCAGAATCGAACCTGGGTCTCTGAAAATATAAGGCAGCAGCGCTGACTGCTACGCCACTGTGTCATCCCTTAGCAGTCTACTGTAATGTCAGTTGAAATTTTTGTGAAGTCTCTGGAACATGACTTGAATTCACAACATTCGCAATGGAGTGAGATAGTCAAGACAAGACTGGAACATAAAACTATAACTTTATGGATAATGTAGGTGGGACCAGGTCTAAATAATAAAAGGAAGTTTCTCATGTCAGGCTCTGGGGTTCAAGAAAGAACTGGAACACAATCCTACAGTCTAGTGCTGCAGTTGCGTATTATGGAGATACTTCCACTCTTTACGGATGCCCCAGAAAACTGATGGCGCAATCCGACTCCTTAATAGCAGAAGTCAAACAAGACTAGCCCGCCTGCAGATCCTTACCTGAGAAGTTTCCATGAATGGCATGTGATATGCCAGTTGCTCTTTGAAGGGTCAGATTATACAAAAACATGATTCCACAATTTCTTTTATCACTTAATAAAGAAATTTGGATCCAGCTTCCAGCGGTTAAGAGTGGCTGCAGAAAGAATAAAAATCAGACTGAGTAGCTGTATAAGTATTATAGATTACAAAATCAGATGAAAATTAACAAGACAGAGATAAATGAAAACTGATGAACATTAACTCTGTTTCGCTTTCCATTGATGCTGCCTGACTTACTGAGTATTTCTAGTTTGTTTCAGAACCACAAGATAGCTGGGAAACTTGACAACTGTTAGTAAGTGTTCAAAATCTGCAGCCCAGGTGCCACACTTTATTTGCCAACCACAGAGCAAAACGGACTATGTCACAACGGCCACTTGATATCTAAAAGTTTTTAAAACTGAATAACACCGACTTCAGTGGTTAAAAGCTATTCTCAAACACCATTCTGAACAGAATAGCCTGAAAATAAACCATAGTCACAAAAATTAAATTTTGAGGTTCATCCTGCATTTCGAGGTACCAATGGTGATGCATGTATTTGAAGGGTGGAGTCCTGTAGCTATGGTGCATTGATTGATCCCAGCAAGAGCAATTTATAGGAATGCAACAAGTGCCTCAGCATTTCTAGTTATGAAAAGGAAAATACACCAATCTTTTACAGGTATGGAGAAAGCCTCAACTTCATACAATTCATCGCCAGGACCAGGGCTCTGATAATAGAGCATTTACTCAGTACTACACAGGAATGCCAGTCTGAATTCATCCAGGTGGTTTAAACTTCACAAGCATCTATCCAGAAACAATGGTGGATACAGCTAAACTTGAGATCTACTTTGTGTCAATTGTGTAACATATTTCCCACTCAAAGCAATTGTAAAATGCATTGAGTATAAATTTTGGCCACGACACAGGGATATCTCCGCTTTACTAGTTTGAAAAAAATGCCAGGGGGTGTTTAACATCCACCTTGATTTATCCGAGGATTCCTCAGTATGGAAACAAACCCTTCGAGCTGCAACATCTTTAGCAAGTTAGGGGCATTCACTTGTGCTAAATTTTGGAATATAATGATGCCATTCCACAAAGATCCTTCATTGCAAGCACAGAGGCCATTAAGTTCCTCGAACTGCAGGAGACAGGTAGGGAAATCTGGATCCAATTTTAAACTACACTGTCTTCAAATTTATTCCAGCTTCCGGTTACCTACAACTTTCAGATCATGCTCTTCATAAAACATTTAACAAGTCTACAGATTCTGAGTTTCAACTGATAGCATAACTGATGAGCTCCTACACATTACACAAAAGGACAATTTTACCCTGGAGTCATTTTTGTTTCAAGGGGATTAGACTCTTCCTGCTCCAATTGTGAAATCTAGCTCACTCGATCTATCTACAGATCCATAAAATAAAATTTTTGCGAAGTACTAGTTAAAAGATTCTAGCATCCAGACTGAAACATCCCAACAAGAATAACCAAGTTTGATCTTTCAACGTAACTACGTTAAGGAAAAACTGATTATTCCTGCTAGCACACTTTCTAGAGAATATACCAAATAAACAGTGGAACGAGATTAACATGGAAACCTCAAACTTCTGGAACTCAACAGGGATCAACTGCAGCCACACACGAAACGCTGGAGGAACTCTGCAGGTCAGGCAGCACCTATGGAGAGAAATGCACAGTCGACGTTTCGGGTCGAGACCCTTCATCCGGACTGAAGGATAGAGGGGAGATGGCCAGTATGGCCAGGGATGGAGGGAAGTAGAGGGCGATCACTGAGTCACACAGCAGGCAAACAGGCCCTTCGGTCCATCTGGTCCATGATTGCAGTTCGTTTCCTGGAGCAAGGAGTAAATGTAATAAGAGATCTAACATGAGGAGGAACGGTTTTGCATGGCCATGTAAGAGGCTCACAGGGGAGGGGGGGGTCTGGCTATCAGAAGCCAGTGGCCAGCAGCCCATGCCGGTGGAGGGACCCACGCTGGGCGAGACGTCGGCCGAGGCCGAGGCGTTTCTGCTGGGGATTAACGTGCGGATTCAGCGCACGGAGCTCAGCCAGCCCGAGGCAGAGGCGGCCGGTGGCCCAGCGGGCTTCAAGTCACTTCGGCGCCCGGCGCTTGGCCACGGCCCAGCCCAGCCCAGCCCGGGGACAATGAGCAGCCAGCTAGGCCCGAAAGCCTGGCCCGCCGCCCGGCCGCCTCCCCTCACCGACCCACCGAGCGCCATCTCGCCGCAATATCGCCAGCCGCAGCAGCGCGGCGGCGCCCCGGGTCGGCGGCGGCCGCCCTACCTGCCGAGGGAGGCCGGATGCCGCCGATGTCCGCTCAGAGCCGCCCGGCCATCGCTCCCCCACTCACCGCCGGCCCGCCACAACCCAGGGTCCTCGCTGCACCCGCCGCTGCCCCGCACCCGCCTGACCCGGCCCACAGGCACGGCCAAGTCCAACGGGCAGCACACCCCTCGGAACACTGCTCCTCGCCGTCAAATAGTTATAAATTATATCTCAAAGCGACCCTAACAAATATGAACACCGTTGACAGACTGGTGCAAAACATTTTTTCAGGCAGTTACTCAGACACCTCCACTGCATGGCCAAGTTCCTTTGTCTGGGTGCATGTCTGCAGGGAAAGTTTGTCTCACATTGTTGTAGATCAGATTTAATATCTTCCAATAGGTTACCTTAAAATGTAGTTGTTTCTTACTTTGATTTAGAATTGCATCATGATTTGTATTATAATATAATTTGCATTATACTCTTTTAACAGTCTTAAAGCAGTTCATGCAGATAATTGGTTTATTATTGTCCCATGCACCGAGGTACAGTGAAAAACTTGTCGTGCATACCGTTCATACAGATCAATGCACTGTACAGGGTTACACAATAACAGTGCAAAGTGTTACAGTTACAGAGAAAGCGCGGTGCGGGTAGACTAAGGTGCAAGGTCATAACAAGGTAGATTGTGAGGTCGAGAGTCCATCTTATCGTACTAGGGGACTGTTCAATAGTCTTATAACAGCGGGTTAGAAGCTGTCCTTGAGCCCGGTGGTACGTGCTTTAGGCTTTTGTATCTTCGGCCCAATGGGAGAGGGGAGAAGGGAAAATGACCGGGGGTGGGGTCTTTGATTATGCTGGCTGCTTTACTGAGGGAGCGAGAAGTGTAGACAGAGTCCACGGAGGGGAGGCTGGTTTCCGCGACGTGCTGAGCTGTGTCCACGACTCTCTGCAGTTTCTTGTGGTCCCAGGCAGAGCAGTTGCCATACCAAGCTGTGATGCATCTGGTAGCATGCTTTCTATGGTGCATCAATAAATTAATAATTTATATGGGTAAAATCAACATTTATCATTCATTCTAAGGTGTCCCTTGAACTTCCAGTCCTAGGCAATGTCCTAGAGAAGTTAAGAGTCAGCTAGTTGAAGGGTTTCGACCCAGAGCGGCAACTGTCCCATTTCCATCCATAGAAGCTGCCTGATGCGCTGAGTTCCTTCTGCATCTTGTTTGCTGTAAGAATCAGCCATATTGACATTGGTGAGACTGGAGTCTTGCATAGCTCAGACTAGGTATAACTAATGGTGATTTTCTACCTCAAAGTACATTCCTGAACCAAAGTACAGCCCACTTTCCTATCCAAGGTCATTGCCAATCATGTCAAGTCCATTCTGGGTTGGGTGATCGACCTGGACCAAACCTGTGCTGTACTCAGCAGGAAAATATCTGGCAGCTTTGTGCTGCTCAGGGATAACCATTGCCTACGTGCAGGGCATGCCTGGTAGGCTTGCACCAGAAGACCTTTGACAGGATATCACACACGGACATGATGGACGTGCTCTCCAAAATGGACTTTGGGGAGGGAATCAGAAATTGGATACAACTGCTCCAATCAGGCCACAAGAGATAAGTCAGGATACTGTTTGTCAGTTACAGCTCGGTGTTCAACACCATCATCCCCTCAGTGCTAATCAACAAGCTTCAAAACCTGGGTCTCTGTACCTCCCTCTGCAACTGGATCCTTGACTTCCTTATCGGGAGATCACAGTCAGTGCCAATCGGTAGTCATATCTTCTCCTCGCTGACAATCAACACAGGCGCACCTCAAGGCTGCGTGCTGAGCCCACTGCTCTGCTCTCTCTACACTCATGACTGTGTGGCTAGGCACAGCTCAAATGCCATCTATAAATTTGCCAATATAAATTCGTTGTTGGCAGAATCTCAGATGGTGACAAGGAGGCGTACGGGAGTGAGATAGATTAGCTGGTTGAATGGTGTTGCAGCAACAACCTCGCACTCAAGGTCAGCAAGACCAAGGAATTGATTGTTGACTTCAGGAAGGGGAAGTTGGGAGGACACACACCAGTCCTGATTGAGGGGTCAGCGGTGGAAAGGGTGAGCAGATTTAAGTTCCTGGATGTCAACATCTCGGAGGATCTATCTTGGGCCCAACACATTGATGCTATCATGAAGAAGGCTCTACTTCATTAGGAGTTTGAGGAGATTTGGTAAGTCACCAAAGACTCTTGCAAATTTCTACAGATGTATGGTGGAGAGTATTCTGACTGGCTGCATCACTGCCTGGTATGGAGGCTCCAATGCGCAGGATTGAACAAGGATGCAGAGGGTTGTAGGCTCAGCCAGCTCCATCACGGGTATAACCCTCCCCATCATCGAGGACATCTTCAAGAGGTGGTGCCTCAAGAAGGCGGCATCCATCATTAAGGACCCTCACCATGCAGGACAAGCCCCCTTCTTGTTACTACCATTGGGAAGGAGGTACAGGAGCCTGAAGACCCACACTCAACGATTCAGAAACAGCTTCTTCTCCTCCGCCATCAGATTTCTAAACGGTCCATGAACACTACCTCGTTATTCCTCTTTTGCACTATTTATTTATTTTTGTAACAGTAATTTTTATGTGTTGCACTGTACTGCTGCCGCAAAACAACAATTTTCATGACATCCATCATTGATAATAAATCTGATTCTTCTTCATAGTCCAAACTAACAGGTGGGAAACATAAAGCTTCTCCGTCGTGTCTGAAGTCAGGCAAGGCTGCCCACTCTATCTTGTTTTCATGTCTTATTGAACCACTTGCCGAATCCACAAGAATGACACAGGCATCAGAGGGGTGAAAATGCCAGGCAGTGGAGGCACTCAGATTAAAGCCTCCCTGTATGTGGACAATATCATCAACTTGGTATTGGTTTATTATTGTCACTTGTACCGAGGTACAGTGAAAAACTTGTCTTGCATACCATTCGAACAGATCAATTCATTACACAGTGCATTGAGGTAGTACAGTGTAATAACAATAACAGAATACAGAGTAAAGTATCACATCTACAGAGAAAGTGCATTGCAAGTAGACAATAAGGTGCAAAATCATAACAAGGTAGATTGTGAGGTCAAGAGTCCATCTCATCATATAAGGGAACCATTCAAGAGTCTTATCACAGTGGGATAGAAGCTGTCCTTGAGCCTGGTGGTACGTGCCCTCGGGCTCCTGTATCTTCTACCTGATGTAAGAGGAGAGAAGAGAGAATGTCCCGGGTGGGTGGGGTCTTTGATTATGCTGGCTGCTTCACCAGGGCAGCAAGAGGTATAGACAGAGTCCATGGAGGGGAGTTTGGTTGGCAATAATAAACCGATACCAAATACCTTAAATCACAAGTCCATCCGGCAGCAGTAAGCATGGAACGTCCTGGAGAAGGACACAGTGCATCCTGTGGGATGGTTTCCCGAGCAGACTGTCAAAGTCATTTGGCAGAATGCATTATCAAGAACCAAGACCTCGCTTGGCTGACAGTCAGAGGGGCCGTCCCTGTCAGAACCTTCCTGCACAGCCATGGTCTCACTCCCTTCGGAAATTGCTCTCAAGATAGGTGTGGTGCGTATGGGACGATTATTCATCCCCTCGTGATCTGAGTGTTAGCCAAGAAGGTCTGGAATAGGATGCAATGGTCCTTATCTAGATTCGTCCCAAGCAGCTGCATTACAGAGGACTCTGTGATCCACAGACTGTCCCCGGGAATGCCCACTAAAGCAAACGTCAACTACTGCTGGAAGATCATCAACTTGGTGAAAGATGCACTTTGGTCTGCCTGAAACTTGGTGGTCTTCCAGTGTAAGGAGATGTCTGCAAGCAAATGCTGCTGACGGGCACATTCCAAGGTGCAGAAGCTCACGCTGAGGTATGCACAGAAGCTCGGTGTGGCCACTGCCAGGGCTCTGTGGGGATGAACCACAGGCTGGGGTCCTGCCATCACTGCACACTGAGGGGCTCAGTCCTGTATAACAGCCTCTCAAACATTTAATGGGTGCATTGTTCAGAAAGGAACATGAATGGCATTGACATATTGTAAGAAAATGGTATGGTATAATGAACATAGAGAAAGACGTCCCAACTGCATTTACTGTTTTTTGGGGAAAAATGAAATCAAAAATGCTGGAAAGACTCAGCGGGTCAGATGGCATCTGTGGAAAGAGAAATATTTCCAATTCATGTTTCTATCATTTTCTGTTTTTATTTCATATTTCCAGCATTTGCAGTTTTTTCATTTCAGGAGGTACAGGAGCCTGAAGACCCACACCTCAAGGTTCAGCAACAGCTTCTTCCCCACTGCCGTCAGGTTCTTGAACCCACCTGAAAAGCCCTAACACCACCTCGGATGATATTTCCTTTTCTCTCAACCTTGCACTGGTGTCATTATATTTACCTTGCACACATGTAAGGTATATATATAACTTATGTTACTTTACATTTATGCTAACATATGTTTGTCCTTGTCTTGTATCGTACTGTGCTGCTGCTATTGCAAAAAGCGAATTTTCATGGCATTTACACCCTCTGCACGTATGTCTAAGCCAACAGTAAACTTGAACTTGATTGGTTTTTACCCTGAACCTGGGTACAGTCACTGGAAGGGCTCTGTGGAGAAGGGTCAAAGTTTAGGGCCATCCTACTATTACAGACAAATTCTGTTTTATTACATTGAAATCTGTAATTAAAATCTGTGTCAAAACTCCCAAGAAATATTTGCTTTGAGATTGTGAATGAATGCACTAATGTTAGGTAAAGGGAATGACACGATTTGTTATGAAGATATTGACTTGAGCATTGTGTATTGCACACATTTTAATTTTTTTATGAATAATGTATACCTTAAATTAAAAAAAAAGGTTCTAACAACATTTTAGTAGTCTCCAGGACAGCAGTTGATATGCTACTGTTATGAAGACTTAAGATGCTGGAATCTGGAGCAAAAAACAATCTGCTGGAGGAGCTCAGCGGGTCGAGCAGCATCTGTGGGAGAAAAGGAATTTCTAATGCAGGGTTTTGACCCGAAACATCGACAGTTTCTTTCCTCCCACTGATGCTGCTTGACCTGCTGAGTTCCTCCAGCACATTGTTTGTTGCTAATGTTATGACATCAGTTAAGAAAGCTGATTATAAAGATTAATTATTTTTTAAATTAAATTTTTAAACGTTTTATTTACAGCGCGGTAACAGGCCCTTCCAGCCCAACGAGTCCGTGCCGCCCATTTTAAACCCCCATATTAACCTACCCGTACGTCTTTAGAATGTGGGAGGAAACTGGAGCACCCGAAGGAAACCCACGCAGACACGGGAGGACGTACAAACTCCTTACAGACAGCGACGGGAATCGAACACCGATCGCTGGCGCTGTAATAGCATCATGCTAACCGCTACGCTACCGTGCCGCCTATATAAGGATAGATAAAATCTATATAAGGATAGATTTTAGGCCAGTCCTTTGAGAAGAGAGATTTATGCTGGGAATTCCAGACAGTCACACCAGGGCTGCTGAAGTAAAATCCGACATTTATAACAAGCCTGTCTTGACCTTAGCACTTCCCAAACTATTTACAATCACTAAAATATTTTTGAAGTGTGACATTATTGTAATGCTAGATATGGCAGCCAATTTGGTCAATGCAAGGCCCCACAAACAGCAATGTAACAGAGGCATTTCAGAGGCTCTTAGATAAGCACATACATTTGCAGAGAATGGAGGGATGTGGACATTGTGTAGGCAGAAGGGATTAGTTTAGTGAGGCATTTAATTACTAGTTTAATTAGTTCAGCGCCACATTGTGAGCCGAAGGACCTGTTCTTGTGCTGCACTGTTCTATGTACTAATGACAAGATAATTCAGTTTGTTGGCATTATTATAAATATCAGCCAGGGCAGAAGGAAGAATTTGAAATCAATAAAGTGCAGATGTTGGAAATCTAAAATAAAAACAGAAAATGATGGATACACTCAGCAGGACAGGCAGCATCCATGGACATAGAAACAGTTCACGTTTTAGGTTGAAGACCCTTGGTCATAACTGGGAGAAAAACATTTAAAATAAAGGTAGATTTAGGTTGCAGAGAAGAGGTAGGATTGGACAAAGATTATTACACTTTTTTGTGCTATTACTCCCCAACTGCCTTCGTTAATTAACCTGACCAGACGAACCCTCATTGTTATGGCCTTACCCCAATCACAGATATTCCCATTGTCCTATCCTGATAAACACACTCTTCATTTGATCTCTTGAGCACAAATCTGTACATTCTGCAACGGATTTCATTAACAATTAAGAAGCCACAGATACCAAAATTGTTGAAGAGGGATTCATTTATAATTTACACTTCCAATTGTTCAAATTTCTGTACATTTAATACCTGATGGCACAGGTTTATTGGGTAGACAGGTTTATTGGAATGGTAATTGAACATACATTCAAATCACTACAAGCAGTACTCATTATGTGCGTTTGGGGATTCAAATGTGTTACAAGTCTGAGCTTAGCTTCTGTAAATGCACATACAAGTTACAGATATCCCATTTTCAAACCTTTTCCTTACTTCTTCCATATAATGATCCCTACAACCCAACAAAATTGCTTGATTAAAATACAACTCCCTAAAAAGATAATGTAATTGATTTATTTTTATTTATAGTCTTCAATGCGTTATTTCTCCATAGATACGTAACACACCACCTCTTCTGTCATTCTAGTGATAGTTCCACCTTCGTCACACGTAAATTCAAGTTCAAGTTCATTGACATAGGCATATATACCCATGAAAGTTAGCTTTTTGCAGCAGCAGCACAGCACGTTACCAAGATGACAAACATAGACTTAAGTTAACATAAATTATATATAACTTGCACGACAAACTAAAATACGATAAAAAATAATGACATCAGTGCAAGTTAAGGGAAAAAAAGAAATATAGTCCAAGGTAGTGTTAGGGTTTTTCAAGAATTAAAAAAGATTCCTTTTTTAATTAAAAAAAATTAATTGTTAGGGTCCCAAGATTTAAAAATGGTGCTGGAGAGGGGCAACTCTTTGCATGCACGTGTAAGTAATTTCATCAAGTGAAATTTCTTATTGTGATTCCGCACCAGTTTAAGTAAAATCATTTCCTTCATTGTCATTGTGCTTTTCAACATATTAAATTTTTCTGAACTACACACTCAATAGCAGTACGTCACCAGCAGATTACAAAACAATCCGATTAACCCCTTCGTTACAAACACCATCCGAGGTCATTGTACAGAATTAAGAAGCAATTTTTTGGTAATATTAATGTATATTTACACTGAGTATATGAGGACTTTTCTTCAGATCATTTCAGCATCAAATATTCCTGTCAAGATACCGTATGAGAAGAGGCAAAGCAATTTACTCCTTATTGTTTTAGCACCTTTCCACTACTGTAGCAATGCACTTTTTTCCATCTTATCACTGTCAGAGGGCCACTTTACAGTTAATAGAGCTAAGCATAAGGATTTTCCAACATCCTCTCTGTAACAAAAAACAAACTGCTGTAAGAACACAGCCAGTCAAACAGCACCTGTGGATGGAAAAGGATGATCAATATTTCAGGTCAAGATCCTTCATCAGGACTGAGAACGTAGAGGGAAGATAACCAGTATATAGAAGCAAGAGGGAGGGGTGAGACAGAGTCTAGAAGGTGATAGGTGAAACCAGATGAGGGGGTAGGGTGATGGAGCCAGGTGAGAGCAAGGAGAGCAGGGTAGAGAGAGAGGCTGCTAGGTGATAGTAGGAATTAATTGAGGGAGGGATGATGGGCAGATGGATGTTTCCACCTATCACCTACCAGCCTTTGTCTCAACACTTCTCCCCCCTTACCTGGTTCCATCTGGCCATCAGCCCCCCTCCTCAAACGGACATGCCCAGAAGGACAGGTTTAGTTTTTCTCACAATGTGATAGAATTTTACATTGAGTTTTGAAAGTGATGAGGTTCAATCTGAAAATAAGGTATTCAATCTAATTAAAGAAACTAGAAGGGTTTGCGTTGGATGCGATTGCTTGGGGAAATACATTGAAGGGTATGATAGTAGGCAGGTATTCTGTATTTTAAATTACAGAAAAAAAGTATTTTCTTTTAGGGCACAAAAACCCAAGAAAAAAAACATGCTCCATTCAAGGCTGAGAAGAGAAATAAAAAAAAAGTATTAAATCAAAAAAAGATGCTTTTAAAATTGCCAGGTATCGTAATTTACTCAGAATCAGATTTATTATCATTGACTTATATAACAGGAAATCTGTTGTTTTGCAGCAGCAGTACAGTGCAAAGCTATAAAATTACTATAAATTACAAAAATAAATAGCACAAAAAGAAAGAATAATGAGGTAGTGTTTATGGACCATTCAGAAATCTGATGGCGAAGGGGGATGAGGATTGGAGTATTTTAAAATGTAGAAAAGTAGGACAAAGGAATTGATAAAGAAAGGCAAGATAGAAAATGAGAGTAAACTGGTAAGAAATAAAATAAATGGACTGTATAAGCTTCTATAGGAATGTACAAAGGAATGTACAAAGGGCCAAATGTGGGTCACTTACAGACAGGAACAGGAGAACTTGAAATGAGAAATAAGGAAATTGCAGAGGCATTAAACGACTACGTTTGTGTCTGTCTTCAAGGAAGAAGATATAAAAAAGCACATTGCCAGAAATGACAGGGGAACAAGGGACCGACAAGAATGAGGAACTGTAGGAAATAAATACTAGTAAAAAAAATTGTACTGCAGATATTGATGAGATTAAAACTTGATAACTCCCAAGGATCTACATCTCAGAGTTTTGAAAGAAGTAGCTAGAGACAAAGTGAACATTCTGGTTATCTTTTAAAATTCTATAAATTCCAGAATTGTTCCTGTGGATTAGAGGTCAGGAAATATGTTTATATTGAAGAATGTACTAATAGAATACCTTGAAAAGAATAGTAGCATTCAGCAGAGTCAGCTTTGATTTATGAGTGAAAATCATGTTTGATTAACCTATTGGAATTCTTTGAGAATGTTACTGGTAGAAAAGGTAAGGGGAGACCACTGAATGTAGAGTATTTGGATTTTCAGTTAGCTTTTAATAAGGTCCCTCACAGGAAGTTGGTCACCAACATCAAGAGTACACAGGATTGAGGGTAATATACTGACTCAGATTGAGAATTGGTCTTCACACACAAAGCAAAGGGCACGAATAAATGGACCTTACTCAGGTGATCAGGCTGTGGCTAGAGGGTACCAGAGTAATCGGGCCACAGCTATTCTCAATCTAATAACAACAATTTGGTTGAGGGGACCAAATGTAATATTTCCAAGTTTGTTGATGATAGAAATCTAGTTGGGATTGTGAGTAGGAAGGGAGATGTAAAGAGGCTTCAAGGGGATATCGAGAGGCTGAGTGAGTGGGTAACGATATGGCATATGCAACGTACTGTGGAAAAATGTGAAGGTATGCACTTTGGTGCAAAAAACAGAAAAGCAGATTTTTTAAAAAAATGGTTTGGATAATGTAGAGGTTTAAAGGGACCTAGGTGTGCATGTACATAAGTCACTGAAAGCCAAGATGCAAGTGTAGTAAGCAATTAGGAAAGTAAATGGCATATTAGACCTTATTGGTAGGGGATATTAGTACAGAAGTAAAGATGTCTTACTGCATTTATACAGGGCCTTGGTGAGACCAAACCTGGAATATTACATACAGTTTTGGTCTCCTTACTCTAGATATACTTGCCTTAGAGGGAGTGCAGTGAAGATTGAGTAGATTTGTTCCCAAGATGGCAGGTTAGCCATATGAGGAGAAATTGAGTAGACTAGGCCTGTATTCGCCAGTGTTTTGAAGAATGAAAGGAGTCTCATTTTAGGGCTTGATAGGCCAGATATAGGCAGGTTGTTTCCCCTGTCTGAAGAGTCTGGAGCCAAGGTTCACAGTATCAGAATAAGAAGTAGGCCACTTAGGACTGAGATGAGGATAAGTTTCTTCACTCAGAGGGTGGTGAATCTTTGGAATTCTCCAGTTCAGAGGACTGTGGAGACTCAATCATTGAGTTCATTCAAAACAGGGATTGATAGATTTGTGGATATTAGGGGACTCGAAAGATATGGGTATAGTGCAGGAACATGGCATATAAATAGATGATCCATCATGATTTGCTGAATGGCAGAACAGACTCAAAGAGCCAAATGGCCCACTCATGCTCCTATTTCTAGTATTCTTATGTTTTGTTTGATTAAATACCAAACTTGTATTGTCAATTTATATGAAATAAAATTTATAGAAAGCTCCTTAAAGCCAAAAGAAAAACAGGGCAAATCTGATATAATCTGTAAACTACAGACTTTCTAAACACAATAAAGTGTACAATGGTGGAGTATTACTGAGAGCAGTAATTCAGTCCCATCCAACCTTATGGGAAAGTGTATCAGAAAAACTCACTCTTTACAGCTTTACAGCTAAGTAAAATACTGATAAATCATATTCAGTTAGAAAATTGCATCACTTATCATCGTGAATTGCATTATTATCCAGGTAAATACATAAAACAAAATATGAATTGCAGAGACTCACCTGCTGTGCCTCCAGCAAACACTGAACATTGCACCGGACAACCCAAACTTCAGTTTCTACTTTGTAATGTTAGACAGTCTGTTACCATGGATTTTTGAACCATTCTGGGTCTTCTGAATCTTTAACTCAAGGTGATGCTATAAAGTTTAACTTTGCGGCTTGGAGACTCTAACAAAACAACATTGAACGTTTTGAGATTAAATGTTAAGTAACTCCATTTCTGTACATTTGAAGCATCAAGGCTGTTTTCAGGGGTGGAGAACTGAGTTTGAAAGCTCTACATTTTTCAATCAAGTATGATATTTGATAAAAAGTGTATAAATCTGCATCTGGAAAATTATAAGAGCAGGTGAATCAAACTGGATAGATTTGATTTTTTTTGTTGCTGTGGTGTGGGTTGCTGAGGGGGATTAGTTGGGACTACCTGGGGCAGATGAAGCAGGGTGAAGTCAACTGTACAGGTGGTAGGTACCTGGCTGGGAGTGTTTGGATCAGGCAGCCGCCGGCCAGCCCGGGGAAGGGTCCTCGGCCTCGCCACCGGAAGCGGTTGCCCAGCGACGGCGAAGATGGCGGGCGGCTCCACGTCGGCAGCGGGCTGCAGCTCCAGCCTGTCCATGGAGTTTCTGGAGGGACTGACGGAGATCGCGGAGCTGCAGGAAGCCTACGGCCAGCTGTGCAGTGAGGAGGTGGGGGAGAGCCGGGGGCTGGGCGGAGGGGCGGGACCAGGGCCTCAGTTGCGGGGGCCCCAGGGCGGCCCTGCCGGGGGTGGGTGTGTGGCCGTCCCGGGCCGTGCACAGGGGATGGTGGTTCTCTGTGAACCTGCTCAAGTTCACTGTCACACGCACAAGTCCTTGTGTGCACAGCTGCAATGAGAAACTTATCTCATAAGATCTCTTTATTAGTCACATGTACATCGAAACACACAGTGAGATGCATCTTCTGCGTAGAGCGTTCTGGGGACAGCCCGCAAGTGTCGCCGCGCTTCCGGCGCCAACATAGCACGCCCACAACTTCCTAACCCGTACATCTTTGGAATGTGGGAGGAAGCCGGAGCACCCGGAGGAAACCCACGCAGACACGGGGAGAACGTGCAAACTCCTTACAGACAGCGGCCGGAATTGAACCCGGGTCGCTGGCGCTGTAATAGCGTTACGCTAACCGCTACGCTACCTTTTTCAATCCTTTTATTAAATTTCAAATTAATACACATAACAATAGTAATTATACACATGGTATGAAAAGATCGGGATTACAATAATAATTGTTGACATATACAAACACAGGGAGTAAAATATATAATCTGAACCTCCCAATTTCTTACTAAACGAACATGATATAAAAGAATTTGAAAAATTTGATTATGTGAAAAGAGAACCCCGAAATTTAAAAAATCATAACAAAACAACAAAAAAAATGACAATAATAAACAAAAGCAAACCAAAAACTTCAAAACAAAAAAGCTGGACTGTCATCTTTCTTCGGTTGAAAAAAACATTATTACGTCGTTAGCTCCGCTCCTCTATATTCAAAAAGAAAGTTATTGAAAGGGGAACCGCTACACTACCGTGCCTGCATCACAGGCACATAGCATCAGAGACGCAACATTCATTAGAAAAACATAAATTATACAAGAAAGAACACAATTAACCACAACAAAATTGTTCTACAACTCCATTGTAGTGGAAAGTGGTCATCGTGTTGCTATGCTGAGGTAGTGATCAGAATCAGATCTATTATCGCTGACTTATATGTCGTGAAATTCGTTGCTTTGCAGCAGCAAAGACATAAAATTATTATAAATTACAAAAATAGTGCAACAAAAAAAGAGGAATAACGAGGTAGGGTTCATGGACTGTTCAGAAATCTGATGGTGGAGGGAAAGAAGCTGTTCCTGAATTGTTGAGTGTGGGACTTCAGGCTTCTGTATCTCCTGCCCGATGGTAGCTGTGAGAAGGTGGCATGGCCTGGATGGTGGGGATCTTTGATAATAGCTGTTGCCTTCTTGAGGTAGCGCCTCATGGGTACTACCGGTGGTGCGGAGGGATGGGTCTGTGATGTATTGGGCTGAGCCCATTACTCGGTGCAGCTTCTTGCGTTCCTGCACATTCAAATTGCTGTAACAGACCATGATACAACCAGTTAGGATACTTTCAGCAGTAGAAGTTTGTTAGAACATTCATACAATGCATATTCCTACGGAGACACAGGAGACTGTGGAGACACAACAGACTGCAGCTGTTGGAATGTGGATCAACACTCTGCTGGAGGAACTCGGTGGGTCGCATCAGGACTGAGAGGGGAGATAGCTGGTATAAGGGGAAAGGGCGAGTGGTGAGACGGGCTGGGAGGTGATTGGTGGACAGAGTGGGAGGAGGGGTTGTGGAAGGATGACTGGCGATGAGCCAGATGGGAGAGGGGGACTGGTGGAATCAGGAGATTTGATAGATGCCGCAGGCAAAAAAAGGAGGAAGATGGAGCCAAATGCCAGGCGCAGACAGATACGTTCCTACAGTGTCTGTCACCATCCCAGGTCACTGGGAGCGTTTCATATTTCGAAGTGTGATTGCTGTTTTTTAATGTTGGAAATGTGACAGCTGATACGTGCACAGAAAGCTCCCACGAATGATCAGGTCGTCTTCTTAAATGTTGATTGAGGGTCAAGTGTTGTGGCCGTGGTGTTGGAGATAACCTGCCAACTCTTTGAATAGGGTCGCGGTCTTCTTGGCTGAACGTCCTTTCACTCATGTGCTCTGTCCTGGATGGGGATGATCCTGGAGTCTGTTTGTTAACTCTTCCATTTTCGACTGTGATAGATGACTGGATGCAGCGGAACTTTCATGTGATTTTAGCCTTTAGCTTTATTTATGTGATGTTTGAAGTTACTGCCTCCTGTACAAGTGCTATTTCTTGTCCAAGAAATGGTTTGATCTAAAAGATGGTTATTCAAAAGATTGTTGAAAGATAATTTGAGTTTGTTTCATGAATGGAAGCAGGTGGAATACCTTTCATGGATCGACATGTACAGAAAGCCAAGAAATCAAGACAGACTGCAATTAGGCCTATTGTCAAGGAAAGACAAACTGCTGGAGGAACTCAACACATCAAGCAGCATCGGGGGGGGGGGGGGGGGGGGGGAGGAAGTCGATATCATATAATGCTCCTTTTTTTCTCTTCTGTTGGTGTTGTCTCCTTATGAGAAATATTTTCAATAGCTTCCTCTAAACTGCAATGTTAGCCAATTGTCACAATGGGTGTTACAACTGAGCCTGATCTTGGATTAATTTAATTTCCAGACATTTGTTCTTTTCAATGGGGGATACTGGATTATGACCAGGAGCAAGAAATTTTTTTCCTCCTTGACCCTAATCTGGGAGGATAAAGGTAATTCTAGTAGCTCAGCTGTACCATAATTGAAATTATTACATACCACAAACCTGGAATCAAACATAGGTCATCCCTGGTTTGTATGGCTTAAATTCAGCTGAGAAGGTGTCTACACTCAGTCTATAATTCTCATTGCTTCGGTAAAGCAGCCAACATAATCAAAGACCCCACCCACCCAGGACATTCTTTCTTCTTCCCCCTCCCATCGGGCAGAAGATACAAAAGCCTGAAAGCACTTACCACCAGGCTCAAGGACAGCTTCTATCCCGCTGTATTAAGACTATTGAATGGTTCCCTAGTATGATAAGATGGACTCTTGACCTCACGATTTACCTCGTCATGGCCTTGCACCTTATTGTCTGCCTGCGCTGCACTTTCTCTGTAACTGTAACACTTTATTCTGCATTCTGTTATTGTTATTCCTTGTACTGCCTCAATGCATTGTTGTAATGAAATTATCTGTATGGATGGCATGCAAAACAAAGTTTTTCACTGTACCTTGGCACACGTGACAACAATAAATCAATTTACCAAGATGTTTTGATACCACAGTCATTTTACACGTTGTAGAGACTCTCTGTTCAGACTTACTAATGCAGAATACCTACTTAGTTGAAAAAGTGGAGATTGTAGAGCAAAACCTGGTGTGTTTGGGGAAAGAATGCTTTTGAGCACCTATACCAGCGAGGAATGTGGTGAAATTCTGTGCTATCGGAAAGGTTACTTTTCGTGAAAAGCTCTTGTGTGGTCTTATCGTCGTTTGACTGCAAGACATATTTATGTGAAGTGTGTTTGACATTGGAACCCTTTATAATTTAGTGTCTCTGTAAGATGTGTTTATGCAGAGTTTTACTGTTCTTTGGTAAACAGCTAATTGATTTCTTATGTTCTTAATGCAGAAGGAAGTTGAAGCAGAACTTGAGGCTCTTTTTGGACAACAGAGCAGCCTGGAGGGTAAAATGGTAGCTCTGCACCGGATGGGGTAGGTACCAGTTGTAAGAAGAAGTGAATAAAGAGCTGATGCACAGTGGGCTACTGTCAAAAGCCAAGAGCACTTTTTTTTGGATCGAGTTCTCAATTTCACTAATTGCTTCCAAACCATTGTGTTGGGCAAATTGTTTCTAAACAGCGTGTTTTGCGGTATAGTTTGGATCTGTTTAGTGCACTGGTGCTAATACACTTCAGGAAAATGCATTCATTTAAACTTACTTAAAGACGTACAGAGCAATTATTCATTTTATGGGAAATTCCGCCTTGGTTTTCTTAGGCTTCTGTCATGAACTTCATTTCTACCTCTACACATCATTGGTCTGGTTGAGCTGCTTAATCATTGATGTTCGCCAGGTCCTCATTTTGGATGTGTGGCTGCACTGCACATGTCAGGAGGTCATCAGTAGTCTGTGGTGCATCACCGTACACACATGTTAGGCTGTTCTTTTAATCAATCCTATAGGATGTGGCACTAAAGCATCTGGCTCCATAACATCCTGTTTAATCCATTAGTTGCAGATGTTCATACGCAGATGGAGTGGATGTTGGTGTGTGTATGAGGTGGTTGAATGGTGAATTAGGTTAACTGTGTCAGCTTGATTGACACCAATGTTAAAATCATAAAACATACCACAGAGCTGGAATCAAACATAATTCATGTCTGGCGTACAATGGTTCAAGTCTCATTGGGTGAGAACTTTCACACTATGTGCCTCTAATCAGAATGTATTTCTTGAATTTGATTGTTTAAGTATTGGATGCTCCCTTATTGATGCTCATAGTTTTCACATTGAATTAGGCCAAGGTTGCCTTGTCCTTTTAGTTGGGGAGGTGTTCTGATGGTATTGACAAAGTGTCAACATGAGTTCATTTTACAAACTAAGTTACTATTCTCATTGTTGAATTCAGGGCAACTGATTTTATTGCTGTGGCTCTGGCTGTAATCTTCCATTTCAGGGAAAGTGCCTGAGAACTGGAAAATTGGAAATGTTACAGTGTTTCAAAAAAAAGCTATAGAGGCAAACCCAGTAATTACAAATCAATCAGTTTAACCTTGCTGATGGGAATATTCTAGAACCAATGATCATGGACAGAATTTGAAGGGTGCAGAGGATGTTTACCACGGACAGTTGAGTGGAGATTTAATAGGGGTGTACAATGTCATGATGAGTTTAGATAGGGTTGGAAGAAGCTGTGCCTGTTACTGCATTGTTCAAGGACTAGGGGATGCAGATTTAACATGATGGGCAGAAGTTACAGATGGTAAAAGCTGATGGTGGGGGTTGGTGGGGAGGGAGGGGACGGGGAACGATAGTGGAAGTCTGAGGAAAAATTCTTCCTGTGCGTGGATGGTTGAAATCTGGAACTCACTGCCTGTGGAAACAAAGTCGATCAGGGCGTTCCAAAGGGAATTTGATAGGCACATGAGGGAAAGTAACTTGCAGGGCTACGGGAAAGTAACTTGCAGGGCTACAGGAAAGAGCAGAGCAGTAGAGCTGACTGGATTGCTGCATAAGATCCTGGTATGGGTTTGATAGGCTGAATGGCCTTGTGTTCCCTAATGATTCTGTCTTTTTGGTTCTAAAAGATACATTGGTTATATGGGCAATCTAGAGAGGGTGAAGTTGTTCTCAGAGTAGCGGAAGCGTGGGAGATTTAATAGAGGTGATTGGGATTGTGAAGTTTAGTAGAATTTAGGGAAAAATGAGGATTGGTGATCAGAGCACACAGGTTTAGGCTGATTGTTTAAAAAAAACTGCTGGAGGAACTCAGTGGGTCAAGCATTATCTGTGGAGGCAAAGGGACAGTTGACATTTTGGGTCAAGACCCTGGACCAGGATTCAGTTTCCTATTCAGCCTTCTAATCTAATTTAAATCTACGATTATGGAGGGCCCTGGTACTATTGGTGGACCCAGGTTCAATCCTGACTGGGTGCAGTCTTTGCAATTTCTCCCTGTGACCACGTGGCTTTCCTCTGGATGCTCCGGTTTCCTCCCACATCCCAAAAAATTGGCCGCTGTAAATTGGCTCTAGTGTGTAGGTGAGTGGAAGAATCTGGGGGGAATTAATGGGAATGTGGGGAGAATAAATTACAGGGAAAAATTAGTAGGGAAATGGGATTGCTGTCTGAGCTGGCATAGATGATGGGCTGAATAGCCTCCTTTGACATATGGTCAGAAATCTTTATTTCAACATTGAGTTTGTCAAATTTGACCCAAACACACACGAATATGCACTAAATTTATTCATGTGTTCAAATGATTAACTATTAGGTAGCAATGCAACAGTGACACTGTTGTACTGCAGTTAGTGCTGCTGCCTCACAGTTCTAAGGAGCCAGGTTTGATCCTGACTTCAGTTGCTGTCTGTGTGAAGTTTGCTCATCCTCCCTGTGACTGTGCATGGGCTTACATCTGGTGCTCTGGTTTCCTCCCACATCTCAAAGACGTGCTGGTGGGTCAACTGGCAGTTACTAATTGCCTGTTAGTATAGGTCAGGAGAAAACAAAGGGGAGTTGATGAGTTTGCAAGAGAGAATAAATTGGGGGCTATGGAGAACAGGTATGATATTGCTCTGTTGGGAGCTGGCTTGGACCCAGTAAACTGAATACCTGTGCCTTCAAGTAGGTAAGTAAAGCATCAGGAGCCATGTGTGTATTTTAGTTTTTTGTGAGAATTTTTTATTTTGTAGTCTTAAGTTCTTTTGAAATGTTAAACTTGTCCTTCCTCTGCCCTGACGCTGGCTAATCTACCTTCTGCTTCCACATTTTCTGTGGAATGTTCCATTGTTTTTATTGCGCACACACCTAATGGTGTTGTAATGTTCCTTTCTCATAGTCCCCTGTTGCTTTCTTTTCTAGTCCGAATTTGCAGCTGATTGAGGGGGATGCCAAACAACTTGCGGGGATGATCACGTTTACATGCAACCTGGCTGAAAACGTAAGCGGCAAAGTTCGACAGCTTGACCTAGCCAAGGTACACATTGCTTTTTAACTCCAATACAACTGCTAGGTAGAGTGTTATTATGGCATCCATAAATCAGAAATGGATAGTGACAGCTTTTGGGAAGTCTGGAAATCCTAATTTCTTAAATACTCAGTTGCATGTTAATTGCACCATTTTGGCCAGTGGATACAATAGAAGTTCTGATTCCTGGACCATTAGATATCATACCTGGTCTGGTTATTCAGTTTTACATCCTCTTCTGTTAAAGGTATTGGCTCAGGTTGGGGCACTGCACTATGAACATTTAATACAGTTGCCAATTCATCAGAACCCTTAATGGCTTTTGCTAAGAATTTAGTTTGTGCGTCCATTTAACATTTTGGAAATTGAATCCAACAATTTTATAAACTATAGTAGAGGTGACATCCCTGCCCCACCCCCCCCCCCCCCCCCCCCCCCCCCAACATTAAAGCTGTTCTGGTAATGGAAATTTGCCTTTGCAGCATTTGCAAACCACTACCTAAAAATTTGAGATATGGAATAAAAATCTGCTGTCACGGAATTTACACGGAAAAATGTAAATAAATATAAAATTTAGAGCAACAAACAGGAATTGTCAGCATTTCGGGTTGAAATCCTTCGACCCGAAACTTGGACAATTCCTTTTCTCCCACAGATGATGCTTGACCCGCTGAGTTCCTCCAGCGGATAGTTTGTTGTTCCACCATTTGCAGTCTCTTGTGCCTCAAGTATAAAATTTACTTGTTTTTCAACTCGCTTCTTGATGCATGTGCAGATGACATGGCATCGTGATACAGGCCATTTCTAGGAATGCAACCCCCTTCTGTAATGTGAGGATCGGCTTTATAGTCATGTTCTGCAATACAACTTATCAGTCCCCATGAGGTCACTGATTCTCCTGTAATGGACCCCTTTTGTTGTGCACATCCCATGAGTGTCTGTTCTTCATGCCCTGGCTCTGATACAGGTATCGTCAGTGTTTTCCCCTGGATTAGCGTCAGTGTTTTCCCCTGGATTAGCATCAGTGTTAACATAAGCAACACCGGATGCTGACCAGGTTTGGGAGTCTTTAAGTAACTTTCCTTGCCTGGGAGACTTGCAGTAAGTTGTGCACTTCAGCTGCTTCCGTATCCAGCCCTCCTAGCTCTCACCCACCTAAGGTCCATGTACTGGGAATCCACTTGCAGATTTTCTGATCTATGAAACCCAATGGACCAGTACCTTACAAGTCAAGGCACTTGAGCTACTCTGCAGTTCAAAAAAAAATGAGGATTATTAAAATCTGAATTGCACTTGGCTCCATCACAAACTGTAGATGAAACATTGCATTGGTCAAGGCCTTGAGATTGAGCTTGTCCATCTGCTCTGTTGGTTAGTAGGTATCTGTGATTCTCAGCTGATAGAGCCTGAGGGGAAAAAATACGAACAGTAGAAGACTGGGAAAAGGTTTGTGTGGTAATCATAGTCTTAAATATGCCTTATAGAATCGGATTTACCAGGCCATTCAACGTGCAGATGACATCTTGGATCTTAAATTCTGCACTGATGGAGTGCAGACAGCCCTGCGCAATGAGGACTATGAGCAGGCAGCTGCACATATCCATCGCTACCTGTCACTCGACAAGTCTGTAATTGAACTCAGCCGGCAGGGGAAGGAGGGTAAGGATTTTAAAATACTAACTCGTTTAAATCTCCAGTCTCATGATTGTGAAGGGTGCCTTTGGAACCGAGGTTCAATTCTTACGTTATTTTTCACTTCATTAGTGATAGATTCCAGTATTTACCCTATACTGGTTTCAGGCCAACTGGCTGGTATTTTGCTGTGTTTCTTCTCCCTTCTGAGATAGTGAGGTTACTTTTACTATTTTCCATTATAGAATGAATCTATGGAATTTTGGAAGGTGAAAACTAGAGAGTGCATCCTCGGTCAACATATCCACCCCTTCCAAAATCTTTGGTCATCAGATCCTGGAGATTTATTGTTTTTTTTTCATTGATTTTTTCCAGTACTTTTTTTTGTTTAATCAATGTTAATTTCTTTTAGCCCTTCATTCACTCTAGATTTGTTCTCCACTATTTTCAGGAGGTTTTCTGTGTCATTTTCCCTGAAAACACAAAAGTTTTTACACAGTTTCTTTGCCATTCCATTTTCTCCATTATAAAATCTTTGGTTTCAGTCTGTAAGGGACCAACGTTATTATTTTGTTAATCTATTTCATTTTACATATTTATAGGGACTCCTATTAGCCTGTTTTTATGCTTCTGGCTAGCTTATTCTCTCATTTTGCTTTCCCTTTATTTACCAATTTTTTTTGTCCTCCTGCTGAATTCAAAATTTTCCCAATCTTCAACTTGCTGTTCTTCAGCAACAGTATAAGTCTTTCCTTTGATCTAACACTGTCTAACACCTCTTGTTAACCATGGATATTTGTGCTATAGCTGGTCCAATTTTCCTGGGTTTTTTTGTGTGTCTTGAAGCAACAGTTATTTGATGTAGCTGGGTATTCTTTACATGTAAACCATCGTTTGCACACTGTCCTACCTGTTAATTTAATGTCCCCGTCTGCAATAGCCAACTCATACTTTATACTTTGGTAGTTTGCTTTGTCTGGATTTAAGATCCTGATTTCAAATTAAGCTAATGCACCTTTCCCCAAAGACCCTTTAACTACCAGGTTGTTAATTAACCCTTTCTGACTGCGCAGTACTAGGTCTGAAATAACCTGTTCCCTTGCTAGTTTCTCGCATGCTGATGAAGGAAATCATGTCATGCATCCTTTATGCTGGTGACATGAAAATGGGTGGAAGTGCAGGTTGTGATGAGAATACTTGTGACCTTCCAATGGGATATAGACAGGTTGAATGACAGGGCAAAAACTTGGCAAATGGAGTTTAATGTGGGAAAGTGTGAGGTCATGCTCTTCAGTAAGAGGGATCAAAAGGCAGTTTATTATGTAAATGGAAAAAGACTGCAAATGAATGAAGGGATGTATGTGTTCTTGAGTATGAATTACAAAAAGTTAGCAGGTAAATACATCATCGTTAAGAAGGCAAATGGCATACTGGCCTTTGTGATGCAGGAGTTGTTAAGAAATGGGAAAGTTTTGTTACAATTGTACAGGGTGTTGGTGAGTCCACACCTGGAGTACTGCACACAGTTTTGGTCCCTTAATCAAGAAATGATTAGTTGCAATGGAGACAGTCCAAAGGAGATTCCCCAGGTTAATTCTTGGGATGAGAGGATTGTCTATCAAGAGAGACTAAACAGGTTAGATCTGTAATCTTTGGAATTTAGAAGAATGAGGGATGATCTTATTGAAAGAAGATCTAGAGAGGACATGTTGAGATGTTTTTGCCAGTGGGAGAATCTTGAACTAGGGGACGTGGTTTCAAGAGGCCTGTGATTTAAGACCAAGGTACATAGAAATTTCTTGCAGCAGGGGATGGTAAATCTCTAGAATTCTCTACCCCAGAGAGAGTCCTGGAGCCTAGCTCATTATAAGTATTTAAAGTGGAGGTAGATAAATTTTTAAAAGATTGAGAGATGGTCGGATTTGGTACAGAGGAAAATTTGAGGCCTGAGTAGATCAGCTATGGTTACAGTGAATGATGGGCAGGCTTGAGGGGCCTTCTGCTCCTATTTTCTTATGTTATACACACCATTAATATGTTCTCCATCTATTACTATTTATTTGGTTTGCCCAGGCTATATACACACTGCTGTGTACGTTCACACAAAGAGCCCTGGCTTTTGTTTCTTCCACAATTTTTCCCTGCCCTGACTTACGCTTGTGTTCTCCTTCCCTTTCTGATAGTCTCTGATTATCATTACCCATTGCACTGGTCTGCACAATTGTCCTGTCCTTACTCCTTTAATTTTCTAAATTTTCCCTCAGCAGAACCCAATCTCCCCCCCTCCACTCACTGTTTAGTTTAAGGCCTTATTTGTAGACCCCAAGTTCTAGATTCTTCTGCAAGAGAAAACATCCTGTCCACGTGTAGCCTGTGACCAGTGGTGTGCCTCAGGGATCGGTGCAGGGCCCACTGTTGTTTGTCATCTATAGTAACGATTTGGATGACGATGTTGTTAATGTGGTTTGCGGATGACACCAAAATTGGTGGTGTAGTGGACAGTGAAGACAGCTATCTAAGATTACAACAGGATCAAGATGAACTGAGGAAGTGAGCCAAGGAATGGCAGATGGACTCTGATGATTGCGAGGTGTTGCATTTTGGTTAGGGCAGGACTTGCACAGCAAATGGTGGGGCTGTGGAAAGTGTGTAGAACGGAGAGACCTTAGGGTACAGGTATACCGTTTCCTGAAAGTGATGACACAGCTAGATAGGATGGGGAAGGAGGTGTTTGGCAGGCTTGCCTTCATCAGTCAGGGCATTGAGTACAGGAGTTGGGACGTCATGTTGCAACTGTATAGATCGTTGGTGAGACCACACTTGGGGTATTGTGTGCAGTTCTGCTTATCCAGCTATAGGAAGAGTGTCACTCAGCTGGAAAAGGTGCAGAAAAGATTCACAAGGATGGTGTAGATAAGGTGGATGGTCACAGTCTTTTTACCCAGGGAGGGGTCTCTAAAACTAGAGGACATAGCTTTAAGGTGAGAGGAGAAGGATTTAAAAGAGACCTGAGGGGTAACTTTTCCCACACAGAGGGCGGTGAGTATACGGAATGAGCTGCCAGAGGAAGTGCTAGACACAGTTACAATGTTTAACAGACATTTGGTAGGTTCATGGATAGGAACAGTTTGGAGGGATTCCAGCCACTGGAGTGCTTTTCCCTTGATGCCCATTGGCTTCAGTTCTCCTTGATGCTGTACTTGGTCAAACTAAGCCCCCATACCACCACCACCCCCCCCCCCCCCCCCCCCCCCCACCCTTGGTCACCACATGGGCCAGATGGATCAGCTTAGATAGACATCTTGGTCGGCATGGATATTGGGCTGAAGGGCCTGTTTCTGTGCTGTATGTCTCTATGACATTTAACCTGCTCTTGTGTCTACAATACTTACTTGGTTAACCTGAGTTTCATGTCTGTTGTAACCTCCAGAATGTTGATTGTGGAGGACTTGTTGATTGTAATGCCAATGAATGCCAAGGGCAGGTGGTTAGACTCTGCCTTGTTGGACATAGTCATTGCCGGTGCTTTTGTGGCTCAAGTATTCCTTGGCTGTTATCAGCAGTGTAAGGTGGTTGGGTTGGGGCATCACCATGAGGAAAACTTGCAGCAATGTTTAGGATGATTGACCTCCAACCATTGTGTGACGTTTGATTCCAGCCACTGGAATGTTTTTCCCTTGATGCCCATTGGCTTCAGTTCTCCTTGATGCTGCACTTAGTCAAGTGCTGCCTTTATATCAAGAGCAATTACCCCTCCTCCCCCCCCCCCTTCCCTTGGTCACTACATGAGCCACACCAACGGTGGCTCATGTAGTGACCAAAGCTGCAATGAGGTTTGAGAGCGGTCCTGGTGAAACCCAAGCTGACTGTCAGTGGAGACTAATCCTTTCTTGATAAAGGGACCAAAACTGTGAACTCACCAACACTGACGTCACTGTCAATGGTTTCGCTGATGATTGGGAGTAGACTATTGGGCATTAATTAGGTGGATTGGATTGGATTGGATGGTCCTGCTTTTTTGAGACAGGACGTATCCAAGGGTTGTGATGAAGCAGTTTGGCGTATTATCTATAAGGTGTGTTGAGCTCTAAATCTATACATGGAATAATAGGCAGGAGGTTGATTGACGAACATGATAGGCTAATTATTAGTAGTGGCAAGTTTAGTTAAAATGAGCACACAGTAGGCAGCAAAAGGAATGAATAAATGTGAAACAAGGATCTCTAATGTTCGCTCAACTAATTGTAGCTACGTTTCCCAACAGCTAATGTCATTGATGCAAACCTCAACCTGTTGCAAGAGGCAGAGCAGCGGCTCAGAGTGATTGTTGCTGAGAAGTTTGATGTAGCCATCGTGGAAGGTGACCTGCCACAGGTGGAGCGCTTCTTCAAGATCTTTCCGTTGCTGGGATTGCACGAAGAAGGCCTGAGCAAGTTCTCCGAGTACCTTTGTAAACAGGTAAAGGGCACGGAGGACAGAAGGATGGTCTTTTTCTTGGGACAACTAGGCTGCTCCCTTTCACGTGGCGACCCCCTCCTGTGTTACCATGTCGGTGTTTCTGTGACTCAGTCATGGAGTCGTATGTATTCTGAATCATCATGTGTTGAAATCTGGACCCATGTTGTTATGCAGCACTAAAGGATTACCGCACTGTTGGAGGTGCCAACTTTTGATGACACATTAAATGAAGGTCCCAAATGTTCCTTCAGATGGACATCAAGGGTATCAGGGCACTTCAAAAAAAGGCTCCAGGTTAAACCTAGTTATTATTTATCCCTTGAGCATCATCAATAAAAAAACACAAGATATCTGGCCATTTATTTCATTGCTGCTTGATAGATCTTGCTGTGTACAAATTGGCTACTGACTTTCCAGCATTACACTAGTTTTAGACTGTACTTCATTGCTTTTAATGAACTTGGGACATCCAGACATCATGAAAGATGTTGCATAAAGGACGAGTTCAATGAGGATTAGTTGTGTTTGTCATTGGATCAGCAACACAAAAGGGAAGGAGGTGGGTGGAGTTTTAGATTGTAGTTGCTCTTGCAATGTCCTTGGCTTGGATGCGAATTAGATTTTGCTAAGTCCTTATACTACTTAGATGTTTTCTTTCATTATTGAAGATTGCAAAAAAAGCTGAAGAAAACCTTCAATTGGCACTGAGCACTGAGATGAGTGATCGCAGGGCAGCAGTTACCTTTGCTGATACCCTCACACTGCTCTTCGAAGGTAAGAATATCTTTGTGAATCTAATTAAAGAGCTGCAATCGAATGCAAATGAAACCCCTAGGTAACAGAAGGGTTACAACAGTGGCGGTAGCCTGGTACTTTCTAATCCTGAGCTTGAGCCCAGTTTATTCTATGATACAGAGTCGCCGTTCATGCCAGAAGCACCGCCAAGCTTAAAATTCATTCAAGAGCATTGTTTAATATCCTTTCCTGGCTGCCCTGTGAAAAGGCTGAGCCAACCTCTGGAACTGTTACTGGTGGCTTGATTCAATTGTACGTTAAAAGTCAACCATGCTGCTGTGGGAACAGAGTCATCTAAAGGCCATACGAGATAAGAACAGCATCAGTTGGGTTTTTGACCACAATCCTCGTGGTCACTTGCTGACTGTGAGGGTCTGGTGAATAATAAGCCTGTGTAGCAATAGATTGGCTTTGAGGATGTTGTTCCCATAACTGCCTATTTGGCAAAAGCATTCTGGTGACACCATTAGTTGGAATATGATATCTAGTGTTAGTATTGTTAGTAGTGTTAGTATTATGGAGCATGATATCTAGTGTAGGGAATAGGGAAAAACCTCAAACTGAGACAGATGGTTGAGGTAGAGTGGAGAGAGGTTTACTGTACATCTAACCTGCCAAATTGACCTTGAACTTTGAGGGGTGGGTTTTATGATGCAGATGACGTGTATGGTTGTGTTGATCTTTCTCACAGGGATCGCTCGAATAGTGGAGACTCACCAGCCGATTGTTGAGACGTACTATGGGCCTGGGCGGCTTTACACACTTATAAAGTATCTGCAGGTAGAGTGTGATCGACAGGCTGAAAAGGTGGTGGACAAGTTCAATCAGCAGAGGGATTACCACAGAAAGGCAAGCAAAGCATTTTTTTAAGTTTTACAAGAAAATATACTTTTACCTCTTGCAGTTTTGTAGGTTTCCTTTCTTTTCACTGCTGAAAAGTACAGAATTATAGACTGATGTAGCACTGACTAAGGCATTTCAGCCCATTGTACTGGTGGAGACCAATTAGCTATCCATTTGGTCTTTCTTTCTTGCTTTTTTTTATGGTCTGGCAATTTTTTCTCCCTTCAGATCTTTCTCCAGTTCTCCTTTGAATGTTATTACTGAATTTGCCTGCATCACCATTTCAGATTGAGTATTCAGATCATAGCAGTTAATTGTTTTTAAAAAAAAATTGCTCCTCTTTTCTTCTCCGCAAAGCACAGGCAGATCACTTGATAGTAAATGGCACAGGGCCCAGTAACACTGTACAGCCCAAAGTCGAGGGATTGTTGTAGATCAATGCTGCTGTGGAGTTTGAATGTGGATCTGAGACTGGACAGTATATGTGCAGGTATACATAAAAACCATGAGTTAGAATCATGTCTTTGTTTGAGCTTTCTATCTACCTTTCTTACTTTTGGTGTAAATTTTCTAATTCAAGTCCCAGTCTGTCAATTGTGATGTTGTGGCTGGAAGAAGAATTGTTTCAGTTATTTGAGATTTTCTGTCCATTTGCATACCATTATCTGTTCTGATGTATGTGATACGAAGTGTTATTATTGGAAAGAGTACAGGCAAATATATGTTTTATGACCATGACCATCCCTATCTCTAATCTCCTTTAGCCTATGAACCTGTAAGATGTGTGAACTCCATCAGTTTTGGCCTTTTGATCATTTTTGAATTTAATGACCTTTGCCGACTATCCCCAATATTTGAACGTCCTTCCCTAAATCCCTCAGGATCTTTGACTTTCTTCAACATGCTTCTTAAAACCTACTACTTTAACCAAGCCTTTGCACGTTGGCTTTAATACCTTCAGTGGCAGCGTTAAATGTTGTTTGATGATGTTCCTGTAATGTACCTTGGGACATTTTGTTGTGTTAAAGGTGCTATATGAATATAAATCTTTGACGGGTACATGGATTGGAAAGGTTTAGAAGGTTATGGGTCAAATACTGGCCAATGGAACTAGCTTGGATGGGGCATTTTGGTTGGCATGGAGCACTTGGGCTGAAGGGTCTGTTTCCGTGCTATATGACTCTGTGACTCCCACTCTATGTTGACAATTCAGTTTTTTATTTGAGCTGATTGGCCATAAGTTAAAGCCTTGGGCAGTGAGAGTAACAACCATTTCCTCTTCCCCAGCTTCTCTGTTCTTCCCAGTGATTCAAAGGTACTACTCGCATTCCAGTAGGTTATCCAAGGGTGCACTGTTCGTGTGGGTCATCACTTCTGACTGATCCCCCTTGCTGACAATTGCCCATGGTGAGGACAGGATTGAAGCTGCCTGTAATTCAGCCACTCAAAATGGATCACTAGCAGTGTCAGGTTAGGGTCACATAGATGCATAGAATAGATAACAAAAACAGAAATGCTGGAAGAACTCAGCCAGTCAAACAGCATCTGTAGAAAGAGAAACCAGTCAATGTTTTGGGTCAGGGATGCTTCCTGAGAACTGGGGGAGGAATGGATGTCAATTTTGGGAAAGGTTGCATCTATGTTAGGCTGGCTATAGGCAGAAGAGCTCACATTAGGGACTGAGTTTCTTCAGCATTGATCTCTTTTATCTCCAGGACCCTGGGGTTACCCTTGCCACCCTCCCACCAACCATGGCACAGACTGTGCTGCCCTTTCTGTTTTGGTTTCTCACCACACCATGCAATCGAAGCATTGAGGGGGATTATCATACCATCCCACCCTGAAGCATGGCTATCTTAACCTGTGGCTCAGTATTCTTTTTTGTGTGTGGTCTTCATTTTGTAACGCACTCAACGGATGACAGTCACCCTTCCTGGATTGAAGTTCCTTGAGTGACTGCTCTCTGGTAACTTGACTGCACAATTTTCCAGTTTGAATTTGGATGCCAAGACTCAGATTATTTAACATTGTGGACCTCTGCCGTTAAATTCAGTCTTATCCCTTCAATGCAGACTGTAGCTGTTTACCTCTTACCCATAGCTAGTACATAGGCAGCTGCAGACCTGCACTAAAATTGCACGGTGTAACGTGGTATTACATGGTCCCTCTTCATTTTATCTTGCTTCAAGTAATACCCTATGCCACACACACACCTCTACAAGGAGGGCAAGTAGTCATGGGACCCACAAAAATGTCTCCTGGGAGGTGTGCTTATGTGTGTGCATATGCAGCCTGATCTATTTTTTATTTTCAGCATATTCTATCTTGTGGAAATGCGCCTACTCTGTAGTTGACAGAAGCTAGAGAGTCTCTTCCAAAGAATGGTGACTATAGATATGGGTCTAACCTTTCACAGTCACAATGATATGCTGGATTGTAGTACAGAGCCAAGTCCGGTTCTGCATTTACTATTTAGAGTTAAACTTGCACTGCCACACCTGTGCTTTCAGTAAGACAAACACTGACCATTCATCTTGTGTCTTTGCAGTTCCAACGTGTGCAGAACAGTATGATGAGAAGTTTAACAATGGACAAAATAGAACCCAGGTATGAATATTCTTTGAGTAACTCTACTATTGCATTTCATAGTAAAAGTAGTGTTTATTATTCTCTCATTTTTGATTGGTGTCTCCCCTGAATCCACAATTTTTTGAGGTACAAGAATTATCTATGACTTTGTTTTTAACAACGATTATTGACATAATATTAGGCTTCAAAGACACAGGAAGCAGCAATCTGGCTCATCTTCCTTATGCTGGTTCTTTGGTAGAATTACCCAACTAAAATCATTTCCTTCTCTTTTCATTTCTTTTCCTTTTGTACTCTTACAATTCTCTCTTGAATGTAACTACTAAAAATTGCTTCCACCACTCCTTTAGGCAATGCATTCCAGATCGCAACGACTCATTGTACAACAAACAGCTTCCTCAACTTGGCTCTAGTTCTTTTACCAAACTGTTCACCAACCCATCCCTCATTGGAAATGGTTTCTCATTATTTTTATATCTAAACCTTTCATGGTTTTGAGGTCCTCAATTAAATCTCATCTGTTGTGAAGAGACTGATCCCAGCTTGTCCTGCCTATCTGCATAATTAAAATATTTCATTCCTTCTTTGGTGGTTCTTATTGTGGAAGTGTTGGCCCTCCAATTGAACAGAGATGGAATGGAGACTGTCTTCTGCCCGTGCATTGCCCTGGTCATGTTTTTCCCTTGGTTTCTCCCCAGCCCTTCTTGCTGTAATTCTAACATGCTATAGGGGGTTATGGAATTAGCTGTTCTTCTCAACAGATGGGGAATTTTGGAAGGCCACTTGACCTAGAGAGCATCAGAGTGGATCCTAATTCTGTCCCTGAATAATTTTGATAGCAATGTACCTTCCAGCTGAAACCACTAAATATTGACCAAGCGCCGTGCCCTGGAAGGCTTCTGTGTCCCGCACATAAGTGCTGAGAATAATTAAGATGGATTGGCTACCTTGTAATAGACCAGTAATCTGGTGTCTTTGTCACTCAGCAATGCAGTACACGTATTTGAGTTGTTTCCTTTTGAAGCAGAAAGTTTAATAACACCTTGTAAGACGTGTCAATATTCAGTTTTATCCGTTTGTAATGGTATGGTTTTCGGTGTTAAAGTTAATTTTAAACACATTGTTAAGATCTCATCTCAATAACATTCATATTGACTAGGCTTACAGCACAGAAACAGGAGCCATTTCCTCCCTCCCCACTTCACTGCACCACATCCACACTTCTTTCCTCCTCATGTACTTACCCTGCTTCCTTTTAATTCTATCTATGTAATTCACCTCAGCCATGTGGTTGTAAATACCACATTTTCCAGGTAACACCAGCTTCTCCTGTTTCACCATACAACTAAATCCTTCAGTCCTTGTACCAGTCTAATAAATCTCTTCCGCACCTTCCTTAAGACAACGCACGACTCCAAGTGTGACCTAATTAGTGTTTTAAAGAAACTTCCTTGCTCTTGTGTACTTATCCTCCATTAATAAAGCCAAGTTTCCTGTATGCTTGTTTCAACACCATTCTTCAATGGTTCTGCTGCCTTCAAAAATATGTATCCAGACCTCTCCCACGTTCCTCAAAGATGGTAGCACTCAGCTCTTCTCATTCCTCCTACTAAAATATACTGCTCACACTTCTGTGTCTCATTTTATTTGCCATGTGCCTCTCCATTTCACCACTCTATGCCCTTCTGAAGTCTGTTAAAAATCCTCATTATTTACTTCAATTTGTATCACCAGTAGACTTTAAACTTACTCTTTTTATATCTGGGTTTATGTTGTCAACATGCATCAAAAAGCCCAGGGATGACACCATTGTATATTTGAAAAGCAAAAGTCTCCAAATGCTGGAAATCTGAAATAAGGTCAGAGAATGTTAGAAATGCTCAGCAGGCCAGACAGCATCTGTGGAGAGAAAGAGGGCCAATATTTCGGGTCAATGTTCCTTCATAAGAAATGCTTAGAGTAAGAAATCAGGCATATATTGACGAAACATTAACTCTTTCTCTCCCCACATGAGCTGCCTGATACACTGAGTTTCTCCAACATTCTTTGTTCCTGCTTCCTGAGTACTTCCCTGGAGCTTGGCAGACAACCATTCACCACTACCCTCTGCGTTCTGTCCATTGGCCACTCATAATCCCTTTAATGCCGTGGGGTTTAATTTAGTTAAGTCTATAATGCTGTTGTTAAACACCTTTTGAAACTCCATTTAGACAGCATCAGTTGCAGGCCTTCACCAGCCTCTCCATCAAAAAAAGCCTGATCAATTTATGCAAACGTGATTTCACATTTTGTATGGACTTTCATTCATTTGTCCATGTTTTTTAAAGACTAATTGATTATGACTCAGATTATTTTCTCTTAAAAAAGACCACTAAGATCAGGCTTATTGGCCTGTATTTGCTTTGTTTATATAGGGAGGTAACGTTTGCAAACCTCCAGTATTCTGGCACCACACCAATACCCAAGCAGGACTGGAAGATTGCTACCACTGCCCCTGAAACTTCCACCCTTCGCTCAGTAATCCAGTCTGCATCACATCCTAACTGGCTGACTTCAATGTTGAAGACTGCTAACGTTTTAAATGCATCCTGTTAATACATTTATATCATGTCCAATTCCTCTGTTACACTGGCAAGCTACACATCTCTATATTTGAACATAGAACAGTATAGTACAGGAACAAGCCCTTTGGCCCACCATGTCAGCACTGACCGTGATACCAAATTAAACTAATCCTATCTGACTGCACGTGATCAGATCCGTCCATTCCCGGCCTGTTCATGTGTCTGTCTAAGTGCCTCTTAAACATCACGATTGTATCTGCTTCCACCACTCTCCTGGCAGCATGCGTGTGTGTATCTATATGACGCGCGTGTGCGCGTGCGCATGCACGCACACACACACACACGCACGCGCACACACACATACACACAATATATATACACATCTCCTTTAAAGTTTCCCCCTTTTCACCTTAAACCTATGCCCTCTAGTATTTGACATTTTCACCCTGGGAAAAGTCTTTGACTATCTATCCAGTCAATGCCTCTTGTAATTTTATGATTTTCTCTCTTTATCGCTTCCTTTCTCCCTTTCTCAACAAGGTCCACATGATAATGATCAGGAAGCAAACTCCTATTTTTTTAAAACTATCTCTCGCTCTCTCTCTTTCTTTCTTTCTTCTAAAATAGGTTCCTTAATTGTTGGTCTGATGCAGCAATCACACCTGAGAGCATATGGTCATTATAGCTACATATACATGTAGAAGGTTTGGATTATTGTGCATCAGCAGTATATAGATGAATACATGTACCTGAAAGAGTTTATTTTTGATTTGTCTTAGGGAACTTGACACTATTTTGGCAGAGGTTACTTTGATGAATGCTCGCGCAGAACTATACCTGCGCTTTATCAAAAGAAGGATCACTGCTGATTTTGAGGTTTGCGATGCAGTAGCCTCGGAGGAAGTCAAACAAGGTACCTGACTATAAATGGTGGGCTTTCTCTGGATCATCAGAACGGCTTGTGTGAAAATAGCTTGAAAACTGTTTTTCCTTTGGTGTTCTTTTCCTCCTGCTGGCCTATTCTCTGCTGGCCTGTACTTCTGTCTGAGAAGTAGGGGGACAGGTGAGTAGGTGGCCTGATCTGATTATAAACAAAACACATTACTTGTTCTTTTGTGGAGGTGCGAACCAGAACAAGGAAGTGGAATTTGACCGCTCTTCTGCCTGTGCACGGTCCTGTGTCATGTTTTCCTCCTAGTTTCTCCGTAGCCCTCCTACAATTCCAAAGTGTTATGCTGGGTTATGCAAGTAGTTCTCCTCATCAGATGGGGAATTTTGGAAGGCCATTTGACTTGGAGGCCACTAGAGTGGATTCTGATCCACGCCTAGTTTTAGTACAAAAATATTTTCCAGCTGATGCCACTGGATATTGACCAGGATCCAATGTAATGTTTCTATGTCTCCCACACAGCAGTGCTAAGAAAATTAAGTCAGATTGGTAGACCAGAAATATGATATCTGTTACTTAATATTGTTATACACCGTATTTCTGTTGAAGCAGAAAGTTTTAATAACTTCACATAAACCATGTCAACATCCAGTTTAAACCAGTCCATTTGTAGTGTTGTGAGGTTATGTTTTGGAATTGGTTTATTATTGTCACATGTACTGAGATACAGTGAAAGGCTTTTGTTTGCGTGCCATCCAGACAGGTCATTTCACGCGTAAGTACATCAAAGTAGTAAAAAGTAAAACAGAATGCAGAATATAGTGTTGCAGTTACAGAGAAAGTGCAGTGCAGGCAGACAAATAAAGTGCAAGGGTTACGATTGTGTAGGTTGACAGATCAAGAGTTCATCTTCCAGCATATTAAAATTAATTGGGTAATACAAGGGTGTTTGCACTTGTGGGGGATAGTAAAGACCATTAAATCCAATATAGGAGAAACTTCTTTACCTGGAAAATGTGACACGTGAATGATAGAGAAATGGGGAGCTATGTGGGAGGGAAGGGTCAGATAGATCTTAGAGCAGGATAAAATGTCGGCACAACATCGTGGGCCGAAGGGCCTGTACTGTGCTGTAATGTTCTACGTTCTATGACACTCACCACCACATGGTTGAGGTGAATTACACAGACACAGTTGAAATGAAACTACCGAGTACATGAAGAGGAAAGAGAGGTTGATGTGAAGAGCGTGGGAGAAATGGCTCTTGTCGGGATGAGTGGCTTGTTTCATCCCTGCAAGATAAGGGAGCTATAAGCCTGGTCTATATGAGTGTTACTTCCAATTGCAACATCCCTTAGTTCATTGTTATTTTAAATGTTTCTTGATTCTACCAGAGCATCAGAAGGCACTGGATAAACTCTGTAACCTATGCTTGCTGAGTCGGAATATGCAGGAACTGATAGGATATTATATCACCATGGAGGAGTACTTCATGAGAGAGATGGTCAACAAGGTATTGTATAACGTGGGCTGCATACTCTCTTACTGATTTTCTATAATCTTGTCTCATGGCTCTTGCTCCACCAGTATCATAGGGTGAGAACGTGTAGGGATAACTCAGTGATTCCCTCTCTGTGTAACGTGGCCTCCTGTCATTAACCTTCCCAGCTCACCCTTGGGCAGAGCACAGAGTTCAGAAGAGGAAGCTAAGGGAGAAAGGCTTCATGATAATTATGAAGAAAACAGTTATTGATTTGTAGCCTTCTCAGATTAATCAGATGACATCGTTTAATACTGGCATTAGCCCTCCTGCTCAACAGATGAAAGAGGGGGTTAGCATACCACCCGAGAAAGTTTACTTTCTGCTCCGTGTTGTTCAGTTTCACCCAATGCTTACTGTTAAGGGGTGAAGTTAACTCAGGCACATTTAAGAAGATGACCATTGCATGGCATACAAAGAATTCTGCACATTCAGTTAGAATTCTAAGCCAGACTTTGGGTTCAGATGTTGGAAGACGTAAAAAAAAAGATCCAAGGAAGATCAGAATCACAGTGCATTCTACTGGAGAGTTCCGTCCAAAACATTTACTGAGCATCCCATTTCAGGCCCTGGCTGATCCGCGCAGTTCCAACTGATTTTGCTCCAGAATCTGATGTCTTGGCACGTACCTTGATTCCTAATCCTGGCACCTAATTGGACAGTGCCATGCCAATTTAACCATCTGATGTTCTCCCAAGCCATGTGTTCTTACAGTGGTTCAAGTAATGCAATCCTGCCTCTAAAGTATTCCCTGATGGCTTCCCCAGCACATGTACATGAATTTATTGTACACTGACCACATCCTGTCAGCAAGGGTACGGTAATTCTGGATTAGTGATCCAGAGATTTGAATTAATAATCAGAGAATAAAAGTTAACATTTTACCATAATAGTTTGAACATTTAAAGTAGTTTAAGCAAAATTCTGCAAGTACAGTGCTGCTGTCAGTAAAAGTCACTTTGAAGCTGTTGATTGTTGTAAAATGCCAATCGTGTTGCAAAATGCCCTCTTGTATCTCCTCTTGTATCCATCGGTGAAAATCATGGATTCTTCTATCAGCAGACACATTGGTACTTGTTTACATGGTGAATGTTAACGGTGGGTTCTTTGTACAGAAGGGCTCCCAGAGATGTGATGTGGATCCTCACGCCATGGCCCAAAACCCAACTGATTCACAAGTGTGATTTTTTTTTGAAGAAAACTTGCTCTCCTTAACTAGTTTGGTCCGTATGTGACTTCAGTCAGACACCATTGTGGATGTCTCTTAACTAGTCTTAGGGTTATTATAGAGGATGCACAATAAATGCTGGGCATCCTGAGAATGAATATCTAAGCATTGCTCTTGACTGTGCAGTTCTGGTGGCCATCCATTAGTTCAGGCTAGGGAAGGGGATTTGCCTCCTTACCTTCTGTTTTGTACCCTGGGACTCTGCTTGTCCAGAGCCTGGACAGGACTGGTTTTGTGAGACAGGGCAAGCTGGGGATGGACAGAGTTCAATTCGGACAGGCGAGTTGGGTGAACTTCAGCAAAATCACACAGCACAGGTTGGTGAACTGGAGTTGAGGGGACCAGAGGGTCCAAAACCTGGGCAGGAGCAAGGAATCTCAGCGGGAAGACTGATAGGTAGACAAGTTGGAGAATAATGCTGGATGGTCCATGGCAATGGGGCTGAATACCAGTTAAGTGACTAGTTTGGATATTTACTATCAGATACTTTTGAGACTTATTCTGCCACACATCTTGTTTCAATCCACATTTGTCTTGAACAGTAATCAGGATTCTGGCATTTTCCCATGCTTATTTATATTATTATTATGAGGTTAGAGCATCCAGAGACGGGGTGACTAATTTTGGTGTCTAACTACTGCTCTGCCTGGGATCATTCTCCATGGCAACGGAAACTTAGGTTTATAATGTAGGGAAGCCCACAAAGACGAACATTGATCCCGTGGGTGTTTGAAGACATGACTGGTTGAAGAGAACTGTGTTCAGAGGAAATTTTCACAGGCGGGGATAAATCAGAAATTGAATTTGGGACTTTCTTGATCGATGGATAAGTTTGCCCAGGCATTTAAAGGTTGAAATGTTTGATTGCAGGCTGTTGCAATGGACGTCTGTGAGAAGGGCCAGTTGACGTCCAGCATGGTGGATGATGTATTCTTCATTGTGAAGAAGAGCATTGGCCGTGCTCTGGCAAGCTCCAATATCGACTGCCTGTGTGCTATGATCAACCATTCCACCACTGTACTGGAGTCGGATTTCAGGTGACTAGGATGGATGTGACGGTGTGCCTCACCTGGTCCCTATTTTTCTTGGTGTTCCATTGCTGGAACTGCTCACTGGCTGCCACAGTGCATTAGTTGGTTGAAACTATCTCTTGCACTGCAGCTCTGCTGACCGCACTATCACTAATAAATCCACATGTCAGTCAGATCACTGCCAGACGTTCATTTGAGTTTGTTGTTGGCTCAGTGAGTTGAATGTCCTGCTCTGATCCACCTCTTCTTTTTGTATTCTCTCCCTTCAAACAGTTAAACTTTAAATATCTAGATTAGGAGTCACTGGATAGTATTCCTAATTTATCGCCTTATATTCTTTGGAACCCTATTAATGCACGCATTAATGGTTGAAGCTGATAAATTGCCCAACAAATTTTAAAAAAATGATTTTTCTCTGCATTTTTGGATCACACTTGGAGACATCTCACTCGTCATGGCTTTGTAGGTCATCTTTACTTATGTTTCAGTTTCACCTCCATTCCCAAATCCTGTTGTGCTATAGGGATTGAAAAGATGCCAGGTTGCATCCCCAGCCTTTGCTGAGTTACCTATTTTAAGACTTAGAGCGTTGACTGGGGCTAGGGTTACTGTCCAGTTATCTCTGCTGACATATGCATGTGGATGGGTGTGTGACAGGTAAGAACAGGTCAAAGTTTGGCTTTCATTTCTGCTCTGCTGAATAGCCTGACCCCGAAAGGCAGCCTTGGGACTATAAAGTATCTTGAAGCGGGTATTGGAGAATCTGACTGAAAGAAGGACATAAATTTTAAACTTAGCTGGACAGTAAACATAGAGATTTTCTGATTCCTTTCCATATTTTCAGAACATTCCACACCCTTTCAATAAAAGCTCGCTGTCAATTAAAACCTTTTACCTGCATCACAATCTTTACAATAAAGTTATATTACACCACTACTGTTTATGAGGGAATAAATTTGTCTGTGATCTGTCTGTTTCCTCCAATATCACAATGATGGCTCTGGATTTTCCTGCTTTATTCCAAATATGCGCTGATGTAATAAAAACAGAAAATGCTGCAAAGAACTTGAGTTGGGCAGCATCCATAGAAGGAGAAAGAGCTAATATTTCTGGTCAAAGAGCCTGTCGAAGGATCTTCAACCTGAAACATTAACTCTGTTCCTTTTTCCAGATGCTGCTTGACCTGCTGTTTCCAGCTTCTGTTTTTCTTTCAGATTTCCAGCATCTGTAGATTTTGTGTTTTTTAACATATATATACGTATATATATGCGGCACCATACATTGTTCCTTCACTTTACCTTGACAGCGTTGAAATAACAGGCTTACCACACTGTGTCCACTCAACCCACCCCCTTTCGCCAGAGCCAAAAATATAGACTTCTTCATTTTGTTTTCTCTCCCTTCAAACAGTTAAACTTTAATTATCAAGAATAGCTGTCACTGGATAGTATTGCTAATTTATTGCACCTTATTCCACCTTTCTCTGGAACTCGATTAATGTATCCGTCAATGGTTGAAGCTGCTAAATTACCCAACAGTAAAACAAAAAAAACCTTGATTTTTCTCTGGGTCACACTTGGAGACATCTCACTAGTCTTGGTTTTGTACCTCCATTTCCAAATCCTTAAAACATTTCTGGAGCTATTGCAGCTATCAGGATATGTTCTCAGTTTGTTTTCATTCCCTCACAGTAAATGGGATGAATACATTGTCTTGATGGACATATTCAACATAATTTCTCAAGTTGACAGATTAAAACATTGACACATAAGCACTTTCAACAATGGCTTGGTGGTCACTGCTAACTGCAACCGAGTGGTCTCTCGTAACCATGGTGGTCATGATAGCTGAGGAAGATCAAGTAAAATAAAGCTTTCCCTGAGCTACAAACACTCTGCTGGAAGAACTCAGCAAGTCAAGCAGCATCTGTGGGGTGGGGGGGGGAAGGAATTGTCGAAGTTTTGGGTCGAAACCTTGGATCTGACCTGATGCAGGGTTTCGACTCGACGTTGACAATTCCTTTTCTCCCACAGATGCTGCTCGACCTGCTGAGTTCTTCCAGCAGATTGTTTCTTGCTCCAGATTCCAGCGTCTACAGTCTCTTGTAAGTCTCTTTACCTGAGCTGGTTCTGTAATCGTCCAGGTCTTGGCAGCCTTTGTATAATGTGAGTTCATAGCCAGTCTTCACAACTGTTCTACTATGTATTGTAAAGTTACACAGCAGCTTTACGGCTGGTGATGCAGTGTGATATAATTCTGTCTCTTTCTGTTATGCAGGGAGGTGCTTTATAACAAGCTGCAAATGGGGTTCCCGGCTACAACCCTTCAGGATATACAGCGTGGTGTGACCAGTGCAGTGAACATCATGCATTCCAGCCTGCAGCAGGGCAAATTTGACACTAAGGGCATTGAAAGTACAGATGAAGCCAAGCAATCCTTTCTGGTATGTTTTTTTTGGTTTACCTCTTGTATTATGGATGATGTGTTGTGGCTTCATCTTCCCTAGTATGCCAATGTTGGGAAATCGGTGTGTGGCGAATGATCAGCAGGTCAGGTTACATCTGCAGAGAGAGAGAGAGAGAGAGAGGGAGAGAGAGAGAGAGAGAGAGAGAGAGAAGAGAGAGAATTAATGATATAAATTGGGCCTACATTTTCTGTTTTTGTTTCAGATTTCCAGCATCTGCGGTATTTTGCCTTTGGATTGTGTGGAAAATTATTGGCGTAACCCCACATCTCAAAGCTTCCTTGCTCACTGACCAAATTCAACTCTTTTTTTTAAAGTTGTTAATTTTATGCTTGAACGAAAGATGCTAGTGATGAGGAAAAAGGTGGTGTCCATTTTGTACTCCCAGTTCTAGAAGCAGGTATATCTAAACTTGCCAAGTAATATTGCTGTGACCTTTGTAATAATTCGCTTTGGCCACTGAACCCCCGTGGGGCCAGGATCCTATGCTACAGTGACTGCATTAGGCTCTTGATGGTATTCACTGATGCTGGTTGGTTAGAGCAATCTGCTTTTTCTCACACACTCAGTTTCTGCTTCAAATACTTCAAGTTGATAGCTACAGCACGGAAACAGGCTCTTCAGCCCAACTGGTCCCTGCTGACAAAGATACCACATCCAAGCTAGTCCCATTTGCCAGCGTTTGGCCCATAACCTTCTAAACCTTTCCGATCCATGTACCTGTCCAACTGTCTTTTAAAAGTTGTTGCGTCAACCACTTCCTCTGGCAGCTCATTCCACATAGTTACCACCCTTTGTGTAACAAGGAAAATCTTTCCCCTCTCACTTTAAACCGATGCCCTTGATTCCCCAATCCTGGGAAAAAGGCTGTATGCATTCACCCTATTTATGCCCCTCATGACTTTATACACCTCTATAAGATCACCCCTCAGTCTCCTATGCTTTAAGGGATAAAGTCCTAGCCTGTCCAACTTCTCCCTATAACTCAGGCCCACAAGTCCTGGTAACATCCTTGTAGATCTTTTCTGCACTCTGTAGTCTGTTATATGAAGAGTGAAGCTCATTTGGCTTGGTGTGTACAGACTGCCGGTATTGGTTTATCATTGCATTGATGTAGTACAGGTAAAAACAATAACAGTACAGAGTAAAGTGTCACAGCTACAGAGAAAGTGCAGTGCAATAAGGTGCAATGTCAGAACAAGGTAGATTGTGAGGTCAGAGTCCATCTCATTGTATAAGGGAACTGTTCAATAGTCTTATGACAGTGGGGTAGAAGCTGTCCTTAAGTCTGGTGGTACGTGCCCTCAGGCTCCTGTATCTTCTACCCGATGGAAGAGGAGAGAAGAGAGAATGTCCCGGGTGGGTGAGGTCTTTGATTGTTCTGGCTGCCACACCAAGACAACAAGAGGTAAAGACAGAGTCTGAGGAGGGGAGGCTGGTGTCTGTGCTGTGCTGTGTCCACAACTCTCTGCAGCTTCTTGCAGTCCTGGGCAGAGCAGTTGCCGTACCAAGCTGTGATACATCCAGATAGGATGCTTTCTATGGTGCATCGATAAAAGTTGGTGAGAGTCAAAGGGGACAAACCAAATTTCTTTAGCCTCCTGAGGAAGTAGAGGCACTGGTGAGCTTTCTTGGCTGTGGTTGTCTACGTGATTTGACCAGGACAGGCTTTTGGTGATGTTCACACCCAGGAACTTGAAGCTCTCAACCCTCTTGACCTCAGCACCATTGATGTAGCCAGGTGCATGTACACTGCCCCCTTTCCTGAAGTCAATGACCAGCTCTTTTGTTTTGTTGACATTGAGGGAAAGGTTGTTGTCATGACACTAAGCTCTCTATCTCCTTCCTGTACTCCGACTCATCACTGTTTGAGATATAGCCTACAACGGTGGTATCATCTGCAAACTTGTAGATCGAGTTAGAGCAGAATCTGGCCACACAGTCGTGAGTGTATAGGGAGTAGAGTAGAGGGCATTATCTCATTATCATCACATCGATTACCAGCTGGTGGTCCATGTTGAATTAACATATTTTCTGTAGGTAATGCAGAAGCCAGAGGCATACTTGCAGTGCCCTATCCAGAGTCTCAACCAATCCAAGGTCAACTTTCTGATCCGTTAGGGCGATCTGACTCTCGCACCTGCTGGTGTTGTAGATCTGTTATGTTTGGTTCTGTGCTGTTGACTGTATCATTTCTTCTCATTTAGGTGACTCTGAACAATGTGGAAATGTGCAGTGAAAATCTCCTGACCCTGAAAAAGAACCTGGAGGTACGAGAGAATTTATGAGGGCAGATGTGTTGCTGAGGATTAAGTTATTTTTGTTTTCCCTCTTTGCTGTGGAAGGTACTGACTGCTGTGGGTTACAATCCACAGGCAGACCCTCATCACAACTGAGTGCCCTTAATTAAACAATCATTATATTTTCAGAGACTATGTGAGCTGATTCACAATGAAATCCAATCCATTGCCACGCAACAGCTGGACACATGCTTCTGACCATTGGCACCTCTCCAGTACAGAGGACTGAGGCCAGACTAATTGTTCATACACTTGGATTTACAGCTTATAGACAGGGGTGCACCACTCGGTCATACTTGGCATCCCTTTGGGGGCAAGAAAAGAGGCAGGAAGGCAGCTTCAGGGCATGAGGGCTGTATAGTTTAGAAGATACAAGTATGAAATCCAGACCTCAATTGGCTTTCAAATGATTTCCTTCTCCCTCACAGTCCCCATGCCCAGCCAATTAAAATCCATTTAAAACCTATTTCTTGATGGTATTAAAAACAATAGTCTTATTTTTCCAGAACCATATGCTAGAAGTTTATAAGATTATGAGAGGCATAGATAGAGTAGATAGCCAGTATCTTTCTCCCAGGGTCAAAGTGTAATACTAGAGGACATGCATTTAAGGTGAGAGGGGGTAAGTTCAAAGGAGATATGTGGGGCAAGTGTTTTTACACAGAGTGTGGTGGGTGCCTGGAATGCACTGCCAGGGCTGGTGGTGGAGGCAGATACGGTAGAGGCGGTTAAGAGTCTCTTAGGCACACGAATGTGCAGAGAATGGAGGGATGTGGATGTTGTGTAGGCAGAAGGGATTAGTTTAGTCAGGCATTTAATTACTAGTTTAATTAGTTCAGCACAACATTGTGGGCTGAAGGGGCTGTTCCTGTGTTCTACTGTTCTATGTTCTATATATAAAATAAATAATTTTATTAATATTAGTCTCAAGGCTAGGCTTATTACAAAATTTGTCAAAGACCTTTGAGATTTTTAGACATGTACTTGTGAGAGTGTCTCACAAGGGCTACATCATCAGTAAAGGCTAGCATGGTACAATAAAAGTTGTCTGACCCAAGATAAAACCTGCACCCATCCCTATCAAGTGAACGTAATAGAATGTCCATAATGATACTAAATAAATTGGAGGGGGAAGTGGGTCTCCCTGCATCACTCCTCCTGTTAGGGATGGGCCCAGTTCTGGCCTTGCTGTTTTCAATAGAAGTTGTTGGATTCGCATAGCTGGGCTGCAGCATGGGCACAGTTCTGTTTTTGTGAGGTTTCTCCTTTTCTGAATGAACCTCCTCGTGTGGGGGAGTTCCAGGGGCAGTGTCAACATTCCACTGTCTCTGGGTGGAGGGTAACTACAAGAAATTGAAGTACAGTACGTTTCTTCACAGAGTGACTGTACCAAGCTGTTCAGCCAAGGACTGGGAGCGGAAATGGCACAAGCAAAGATTGACAGCTGCCTATCGGACCTGGCTGCGGTGTCCAACAAATTTAAGGACCTCCTGCAGGTGAGTTGCATGCTGACTGTCTGCTCCTGTTCTCTTTCCGCTGGAGCACGTCTTACTAAGGACTCCAGCTTCCTGTTGTGAAAATCTCCTGGCGCTACAAATCACAAACGTTTGGTACTGGGATCCTGCCATGGTAATTCTGGAAGTTGGTTGATGGTTTAAAATCAATTTTTACCACATCTATCTTCTGACAAATGCAGACCATAAGACAACAGGCCCATCAGTTTATGTGGGTGAAACCTATTACTGTCCTGCCTACCCAATAATGAAAACCTGTTAAAATCCTTAACCAGTTATGATGTCAGGACATAGAGCATGTGAGACCACCCAAATACCGGCAGCAGTAGCAAACCATAAAATGCCTGCCATAAATTTTTCTGCTTTTGGGGGAAGATAAAAGTAAAACCTAACTTGAAGTGTATAAAATATTGCACATCTCATAAGCTTGGATGTCAAACCGGGCTAGGACCTATTACAGTGAATGGTAGGGCCCTGGGGAGTGTTGTGGAACAGAGGGACCTGGGAGTACAGATGCATACTTTGCTGAAAGTGGCATCACAGGTAGAGAAGGTGGTGAAGAAGGCATTTGGCACGCTGGCCTTCATCAGTCAGGGCATTGAGTACAGGAGTTGGGACACTGTGTTGCAGTTGTACAAGATATTGGTGAGGCCGCACTCAGACTGTTGTGGACAGTTCTGGTCGCCCTGTTGCAGGAAAGACGTCATTAAGCCGGAGAGAGTGCAAAGAAGATTTGTGAGAATGTTGCCAAGACTCGAGGGCCTGAGTTATAGGGAGGGCTTGAGCAGGCGAGGCCTTTATTCCTTGGAACATAGGTGACTGAGGGGTGATCTTATAGAGGTGTATAAAATCATGAGGGGCATAGACAGGGTGAATGCGTACAGTATTTTTCCCAGAGAAAGGGAACCAAAAACTAGAGGGCATAGGTTAAGGTGAGAGGGGGAAGATTTAGAAGGGACCTGAGGGGCAACTTCTTCACAGAGGGTGGTGGGTGTGTGGAACGAGCTGCCAGAGGAAGTGGTTGAGGCAGGTACAACAACAACATTTAAAAGACATTCGGATGAGTACATGGATAGTCAAGGTTTGGAGGGATATGGACCTAACAAGGGCAAATGGGACTAAATTAGGTGGGTATCTTGGTTGGCAAGGATGAGTTGGATGTACTGTTTCCGTGCTGTATAACTCTATGACTCTAATTCATCAGTTTTCCATACTTTTAAATCAAATGAAATGTTTGAGGCACATTCTTTGCCTCAGTGTTGTCATTAAAAAGAGGAAACGGGTAGGAGAATCTTTTTCCCCCACTTGAATGTGAGCACATGTATGAACACTCCAAATAAATGACACTTGCACTGAGGTGCAGCCTTTTGTGACCCAGGGACATCCCAAAGTCTCTAACAACCAATGAATACCCCTGAAGTATTCCAATGTAAGAAACACAGCAAGCAGTTTTTCCCACAGTAAGGCTGGCGAAGCAGCGATGAAATAATGAGCTGATAATCGGTTTCATTGCAGAGATATTGAAGGTTTGAAGGTGGAATACAAAGTTAATGGCAGGATTCTTAGCAGTGTAGAGGAACAGAGGGATTTTGGGGGCCATATCCATAGATCCCTCAAAGTTGCCACACAAGTCAATAGGGTGGCTAAGAAGGTGTATGGTGTGCTGGCCTTCCATCAGTTGGGGGATTGAGTTCAAGAGCCGCGAGGTAATGTTGCAGCTCTACAAAACTGTGGTTAGACCACACTTATTGAGTTCTTGTCACCTCATTATAAGAAGGATGTGGAAGCTTTAGAGAGGGTGCAGAGGAGACTTACCAGGACGCTGCCTGGATTAGAGAGCATGTCTTATGAGGAAAGGTTGAGCAAGCTAGGGCTTTTCTCTTTGGAGCGGCGCAGAATGAGAGGCAACTTGACAAAGGTATATAAGATTATGAGGGGCACAGACAGAGTGGAAAGCCAGTACCTTTTCCCCAGGGCAGCAATGGCCAATACCAGAAGACATCAGTTTAAAGTCAGAGGAGGAAAGATTATGGGAGATGTCAGGTAGGTTATTTTTTACAGAGTGGTGGGTGCCTGGAACGCACTGCCAGGGGTGGTAGAGGCTGGTACAATAGGGACATTTAAAAGACTCTTAGGCACATGGAAGTAGGTAAAATGGAGGGTTACGGGCTGGGTAGGAGGGAAGGATTAGATTGATCAGGGAGTGGTTATTTATATAGGTTGGCACAACATCGTGGGCTGAAGGGCCCGCACTGTGCTGTACTGTTCTATGTAGATACTGGATAGGTGTGGGCTCCACTTGACATTTCTTTGGATAGATGGCACCTCCAACAGTGAGGTGTTCTCTCAGTACCACGTGCTCAAGAGTGGGACTTGAATGAGCCTTACCACTTGGCCAAAGTTGACTTTGGTACATGATCAGACACGCAGTTCTTCAGATGAAATGTTGGACCGTGGTCTTGCCCTGCAAAGGTTCTGTGACACAGTTGAAAAGTCCAGCAAGAATACATTTGCTGTTACAGCGCTCAGTCTACATTAACAGTTTGGATTTTGTCTTCCAGGAAGGCTTGGCAGAACTCAACGCCACAGCTATCAAACCACAGCTGAAGCCCTGGATAACCGGGTTCCTCTCCATCTCCCATAACATTGAAGAGGTAAGAGCAATTAATCTCATATGTTAACTCTCCATTGCAGTCATCTCTGAGCAAAGGTATTTGCCCAAGCCACCCTGCAGTGTAAATACATGCAGCCCTCAGAGTTAAGGTCGCATCATGTAGTTTGGGCCTGCTAATTGACTGGAGGTTGTTTGTTCTATGAACCTCCTCACCGACCTTAAAACCAAAATCTCGCTGTCACTTCTCCCAGCGTGTAAAAGTATCAGTCTACCACCTATAAGCATGATATTTTACTGCTTCATGTTCCAAACTTTATGCATCCAGCAATCTATTAATCCCTCACTGTTGGTGTTTAAAAAGTCTCTTCTTTATCTATTAGAGGCCATCATTCCACTCCATGTTACTGAATACCATTTGATCAAATGTAAAACCAATTCACCTCACTATTTATAATTCATGCAGCAGTGAAGTATCCTTGCTATCATTTCTGGATGCTCATATCATCATTGCTGTTGAAGTTAAGCCAGAGCGTTGCTTTTATTGCCATGGGATCTAAATTCTGGAACTCCCTATTTAACTGCACTGTGGGAAAACCCTCAGCAGGCTGGGCACAGTGATGCAGCTAGTAGAATCACTGCCTTGCAGTGCCAGAGACCCAGGTTCATTCCTGACAGTTGGGTGCTGCCTGTATGGAGTTTGCATTTTCTCTTTGTAACTGCGTGAGTTTCATTCCACGTCCCCAAAGACATGTGAGTTGGTAGGTTAATTGGCCACAGTAAATTGCCTGGACTGTGTAGGTGAGTGGTAGAATCCGGTGGGGGGGGGGGGGGGGGGTGCGGTGTTGATGAGGGATTAATGTAGGATCCATGTAAATGGGTAGCTGATGGTTGGCGTGGAGTTGGTGGGCCAAAGGGTTTGTTTCCATGCCGTATCTCTCTGGCTCTATGGACTGCAGCAGTTCAAGAAGGTGGCTCACCACCGCCACCAAGGACAATTAGGGATGGCTTTGCAAAGGTTGCAAAGTTCTCCTGCATCCAAAAGTTGAATAGTTAAAAATAATATTAACCAAGGTACTGCTATAACAGACAAAATCTCACAGAATGGACTTGACCTCAATTGCAGACGTTTCTTTCACGTACATAATGTCCAGGAATGTTCTGATACCAATCACTGATACTCTGGATTCCATGAATTTGCTGCAGAATATTCTGCAAAAGTGAGCCATAATGATAGGAAAGCAGGTCATTGAGCGTAGGGTGCTCACGCTTAGTCCTGAAGAATTATTTCAAAGAGAGTAAATTGCTGGGTATCCCAAGCTACAGTCTTTACTTCTGTTTAATTTACATGATTGTATTCCAGGAGGAGTTTAATGATTACGAGGCCAATGATCCCTGGGTCCAACAATTTATTCTCAACTTGGAGCAATTAATGGCAGAGTTCAAGGTGAGTGTGCAATGTTTGCTTCATGTCCCCAATGTGACATGACGTGCAGTTTCCCCAACCATTAAATCTAAAATTATGTACATGGAGCAGTAGTGGGGAATGTCAGTGGCTCTCTCACATTCCGTCCCAAAGATCTTAAGGCTTTGGAACTCTTTGCCTCCCTCCAGTCTTTCTGTTCCCATGGAGCATTTAGCCCTGCAAAATGCAAGGCTCTGAATTACTGTCCTCATTTACTTGTCTCTTATGTTTTTTTGCTATCCGTATGGCACTAGAGCACTAAAGCTCTGGATCCTTCACCTCTTTAAAAGACTGAACTAATTTTAGTTGGTAACTGGTCAGCAGTCCAGCTGAGTGGAAATAAAATACATGCTAGAGAGGGAGATGCCAGACTCCAGCACCTGGACTCTCTTGAGCAATGAACAATCTGCTGGAGGAACTTAGCGGGTCGAGCAGCATCTGTGAGGAGGAGGGGAATAGTTGATGCTTCGAGTCAAAACACCATCCGGACTAAGGGTAAAGAGGAGAGATAGCCAGTGTATGGCTGATTTACAACACCACTTTGCAATGGAACCTTAAGAGCTATTCTCCTTGTGTTTTTAGAGGCCATTTTTCTTCAGTGATGTGTGTAGGGCCGGTGGCTGGTCTTGTATCAACTCGCTCCTGGTGTTCAAGGAGTGGAAATATGAGATAAAGAGTGTGAGACTTGCTGTATTTGTGAGGTTACTGATGGGACGGGCCAAATGACTCAGTGGATGGGTCCTCTGCTTGGGGTGGAACTGGAGTACATGGACCACAGGCAGTCTGGGGTTTGGACACTGGTGTTGGCCATCTGGTGGTGGGAGGTCCTGAGGACCCTGGAACTGGCTTCAGTGTCCTTGGGTCATCCAGGATAAACTCATCCCTCGATTCCACTTCTGACTCTCACTTATAGATGTACGTGCGAGAGCAGGGAATGCAGGTGACATCTGGTTTCACTGGGACACCCTTCCCACTGCCGGATAGTCTGGTCACAGTGGGAAAGATGCAGGTGATCGGTACCATGGAAACGCATCCATGGACGAGTCAGTTATTTGAGGAGCAAGGAGATAAAGGAATGAAAATAGATCTAACTGCCACCTTGTGTGCTGACTCGCTGAAGTCCGTCTTTTTACTGATTATTTTTCAATATTTCTTGTAACGTGGGGAAACACTTTGAATTTAGCACCCATCCTGTGTTGCTAGAGAAACAAAGGACTGCAGATGCTGGAATCTAGATGAAAAACACAATGATGCTGGAGGAACTCAGCAGGCCGGGCAGCATTGGTGGAGAAAAGCAGGCGGTCAACGTTTCGGGTCAGGACAATTCTTCTTGAGTCCTGAAGAAGGCTCCTCACCCGAAACGTTAACCACCTGCTTTTCTTCATGGATGCTGCCTGGCCTGCTGAGTTGTGTTTTTCATTCCTGTGTTGGTTCCATTTGTAGTTTTTGTTTCAGACTTTTACTGTTCATTTGTTCTCCCTCAAGCAGTGTGGTGATGCAGCAGTTAGTGTCTAAGCTCCAGGATCACTTATTCATTCCTGACCTCAGGTGCTACCTCGGGTTTCCTCCGGATGCTGTGGATTCCTCCCACATCTGGTAGGTTAACTGGCCACTGGAAATTATCCCTTAGTCGAGTTAGTGTAGGTTAATGGCAAAAAGAATCAAATGTTGATGGGCATATGTGAAAGAGAAGTTGTTGCTGGGAGAGAGGGAAATGGGATTGATGGAATTGTTCCCCTGGGAGTTGGCCTGGACCCAATGGGTTGATGGTCTTTTTTCTTTGTTGTTACAGGTAAATAGCAAGGTAGGATGTGGCGTGGCTGGAAGAGAGTAATCAGTCCTGTCCATACTCTTGTGTTCTGCAGGTTGGATTGTCCCAAGTGATCTACGATAACCTCACCAGTCTGATGACCAGCCTGATCGCAATTGAACTGGAGAAGGTGGTTCTCAAGTCCGTGTTCAGTCGGGTATGAGCAAAATAAGTCCTCGAGTATGTTGGCAATCTTCGCCCCTTTGGATCCATCTTTGTCCCCCTTCGCTTCTTGGTTCCATCCACCAACTTCACACACAGGTTAACCCCAACCCCCCCCCCACCAAAATCTGGTTCCAACTGTCCATCACCTCTCTCCTAATGAATCCCATTCCTCCACTGGTAGGCTTTGTGTTCCTGCGATCTCCCTCCAGTAACCGTCTCCTGTCTCCACACTCCCCTGTCCCCACCTTGCTCCATCAGGTTTTTTTAATCCCTTCTTCCTCTCTCTGTCCGCCTCTGTCTATCATTCACCTGCCACTGTCTCCCAACTCCACCCCCACTCACCTCCCTTACCTGGCACTACCTGCCTGTCATCTTAAACCCCTCAGTCCACCAATCACCTTGGAATCCCTTCTCATCACTCCCCCTTCTCCTCTTTACACCGTCCATCTCGCATCTCCACTGTCAGTCCTGGTGCAGGGTTTCGACCCGAAACGTCGACAGTTCCTTTCCTCCCACAGATGCTGCTCGACCCGCTGAGTTCCTCCATCAGACTGCTTGTTGTTATGGATCAGCCATGATTTGAATGAATGGTCTACTATTATAAAGTTGGTATTATTCCAGACCTGATGCATGGTCTGTGCGGAATGAGCTGATGTTAGTGCGATTGAAGGAAGGCACGGTGTTTGACATCTGCATTCCTGGAGGGGAAACTCTTGTGTTCCTAGTCCACTCACTTACCTGGGTCCATGCTGGAGGATGGAGTATGCAGATATTGACCAGGGAGGAAGGGATAAATCAAGTGATCGCAGGGCAGTTAGTTGAACTTCGGCGCCTGGCAAATAATTACATTCAATGGTTTTTTGACTGGCATGGGCACAATGGGCTGAACAGCCTTCTATTGTGTGGGAGTCCTAGGGCAGGATTCCCTAAAGGTTAACTTGCAGGTTGAGTTGGTAGTAAGGAAGGCAAATTTCAAGAGAACTGGAATATAAAAGCAAGGATGTAATGCTGAGGCTTTATAAAGTGTTGGTCAGACCACATTTGGAGTATTGTGAGCAGTTTTGGGCCCCATGTCTAAGCAAGGATGTGCTGGCATTGGAGAGGGTCCAGAGGAGGTTTACGAGAATAATCCCGGGAATGAAAGGGTTAATGTATGAGGAGTGTTTGATGTCTCTGGGCCTGTACTCGGTGGAGTTTAGAAGGATGAGGGGGAATCTCATTGAAACCTACCGAATATTGAAAGGCCTGGATAGTGGATGTGGAGAGGATGTTTCCAGTAGTGGGAGGGAGAGTCTCAGACCAGAGGGCACAGCCTCAGAATAGAAGGACAACCCTTTAGAACAGAGATGAGGACGAATTTCTTGAGCCAGAGGGTGGTGAATCTGTGGAATTCATTGCTACAGATGGCTGTGGAGGCCAAGTCACTGGGTGTATTTAAAGCGGAGGTTGATAGGTTCTTGATCAGTAAGGGCGTCAAAGGTTACGAGGAGAAGGCAGGAAGGAGAATGGGGTTGAGGGAGAAAAATAAATCAGCCGTGATTGAATGATGGAGCAGACTCGATGGGCCGAATGGCCTGATTCTGCTCCTATGTCTTATGGTAAATTTTCTTTGATCCTCTGAGGAGGAAGGTCAATAGGTGAACACATATATCTACATAGGAACTGCAGGATGTACTCAAGTACTGAGTATAAAATGTTAGTTAAATTTACTGCTCTTTTGACTTAAATCGTATTCTCTGCTATTCTTTTACACGTTGGAACTGATTTAATGTCTTCCGCCTAAGTGACTTTGCAGAATGAATACCACCTTCCACTTTATTTTGTAATCATTTTCTTCTCCAAGGTACTGACTTTCAACGGACATCAGGTGTCCTCCGGTCCATTCCCTCACTCTACTAGTTTCTACCTGTTCTGATTCTACATTATAAACATATCTGTAGCACCACAGAACATGATGGAGGGTGACCTCTGTGTGCAGATGATACTTTCTGTTCACAACGACTGCGTGATGGTCACTTCAACAATGCATCTGCTCTTGTTAGATTGACGAGGATGAGGTCAAGTAGGTTTATTTCCCGTATTGGTTCGCTCACTTCTTACCATAGGCCCAATCCGACAGATACGTCCTTCAGAGCTCCATCAGTAGTGGTGCGACAAAGCCACACAACAAAGTCTCCCACGCAGTGTACATTCTGTGCCCTTGCTACTTTCAGTGCTTCCAGGTGTTGTTCCACGTGGAAGGGCACTGATTCGTCATTTGAGGGAGGACAGTAGGTGGTAATCAGGAGGCAGTTTTCTAGTACATGTTTGACTTGATGCTGTGAAACTTCAGGGGGCCTGAAGCCAGTGTTGGCAACTCCCAGTGCACTCCCTCCCACTGCTCTACCACTGTAACGCCACCTCTGGTGGATCTGCCCTGCCAGTGGTTCAGGACGTTCCGAGGGATTGTGATGGACGGGTCTGGCACACTGTAAGATGTGGTTCTGTGAATACGTCTGTGTTGGGTTGTTACCTGACAAGTCTGTAGGACAACTGTCCTAATTTGGGCACGAGTCCCCCGACGCTTGTGAGGCTAAACCTTGTGAGGTTGGCAGGTCTGGGAGAAACTTCACTGTGCCTGAACTCAGTGCCTACATGGATGCCGAGTGGTCTGTTTGGTTTTATCCTTTGTCAGATTTGATGCAGCAGTTTGACAGAAATGGCTTGCTGGGCCATTTCAGAAGGTAGTTATTGTTGTGGTTTTGGAGACACCCATCGGGAAGACTGAGTGAGACGGCAGATTTCTAGATGGGTTTTCACATCAGTCTGGTCTTCATTGTTAAGCCTAGTTTTTAAAAAAAAAATTTCAGAATATTAACTGGCTTTAATTTCCACAGCTGCCCTGGTGGGATCTGAACTGACTGTTAATCCAGCCTCTGCATTACTAGTCTGTAACCACTGCATCACCACTATTCCCAATGCATTTGCAAATAAGGCTGTATGATCAAGGAATGAGGACTCAATTATTTCAATAACCATGGGTTGAACAAAGGACGTATCTTTTAAGTTTCATCTACCCGATGGGGTTGCCTACCTTTATAAATATCCTCTCGTTTTTGAAACCCAGCTTCACGCTCTCGCCTGACTTTTTTGTTGGTATTCCTCAGCTTGGTGGGTTGCAGTTTGACAAGGAGCTCCGTTCGCTAGTGGCTTACCTGACGTCAGTGATCACCTGGACCATCCGAGACAAGTTTGCCCGTCTGTCTCAGATGGCAACGATACTGAATTTGGAACGGGTGAGTGTGTTGTGTGAGATTCAGTAAGCGGACTGGGAGCAGGCTCAGATGTAGTATCTTTCATGATCTCAGGACATCCCCAAAACCCTTATAGATGTTGAAGTACTTCTGAAGTGCAGTCATGGAATTGGGGATAACATATTCACATGGAGAAGGGAATGGTTAAAGGGCAGATCACACAATGGGTTATTTCAGGGTGGCAGGTTTCCTATTGCATTGGGTTTCCTAGTGGGATCAATACTGAGTTCTCTGCTGTTCACAGTTTAGACGGATGGATATGGTGTTAGGTTAGTGGAAAACTCGGTTGTAAGGATACAGAGACCATGCAAAGATTGGCAAAGTTTAAAAGGATGACGGGTGATCTTATTGAAACATATAAACTCCCTAGAGGGTAAGATGGGGTATGTTATGTATGCACGGAGCAAGAGCGACAACGGTGCGGTAGAATAAATATCTTTACTGATTCATATTAACCAAAATAAAGAAACTGAGCAACTTAAGTTGTAGATCAATGAGAAGGTCAACAGAGACCTAAAAGCGTGCAAGTCCCCGAAGTCCTGCACCAAAAGTGATGTTCCAGGCTTAGGAAGTGTCGTCACTCCACCGAGCGATTGACCTGCAGGTGCATGCTTGCGTACTTGCCGTGTCGTGCCGTCAATCCGCTGGGTGGTCAATGGCCTGTGTGTGCACATTCACTGCATTCTCCGTACAGTTCGTCCGTACAGTTCGTCCATACAGTTCAGGGTAGATGCCAAGCTGTTTTTAATAGTGGGAGAGTCTTAAATCGGGGCAGTTACAGGATAAGTGGACGGTCATTTTAAACTAAGGTGTGTAGTGACACAGTGCACTGGAAAATGATGGTAGGTCCATTATTAAGGGGAATGGGACTGGTAGGGTTACTCTCCTGGGAGCTGGCATGGACCTGATGGTCTCCTTTGCTACAGGTAAAAGACAGAAAAACACAGTGGTACAACAGTGTTGCACAGGAACCACAGAATCCACCCGAGAGGTCAATTGGCCTCATAAACAGGCACCATTCCCATCTTGGGCTGTTGATTTCTCAATTTCAGCAACTTGTCCCTCTGGTGACATTCGCTGACTTTTGCGGGACCCTACTCCACATTGCCATCATCATGTTGGAAAGAAAAAGTCCTTTCTTTAATCATGCACGAGACTTGTGGATGATCTACTTGTCTCCTAACCTAAACACCTGACTATGGGTATATGTTTCATTATCTTAACAGTCTGAGTTTCATTGGATTTTTTTCCCCCAGTAATTATTTCCATGTTTCATTCCTTCATGACTTGGCCCCCTCAAGCCTGAAATCCTGGCCATTCCTCCCTTTCTCAAGCGCTGGGACCTTTTTGATAATGAAAACTGCATGTCATGTTCCAGAACTGGCCTCCTCGTTGGTGGGGTTAATGTCTGTTTAATTTGCTTTGAATTTCTGTCCAAAACTCCCTCAGTGTCCCACTGGACAAAATGCCTCTCACTGACCAGATGTTTCGAGGTGTATTCAATTACTACTTCCAAAATCTCTCAGTCAGTCTCTGACACTGGAGATCCTTTCAGTTGGAGCACGTCCATTTCCTATTCTCTCACGTCCACTATCACATTAATAGCCATCTTTAGTATCTCAGTGCAGTTATCAAAAAAAACATACAACTTAGTTGTAATGTGTTCCAGATATTAGAATAAAGTGTGGATTTGCAGTAAATGTCTCCTCTTGTTTTCTGTGCCTCCAGGTCACTGAGATCTTGGATTACTGGGGCCAAAACTCTGGGCCATTAACCTGGCGTCTCACACCCGCCGAGGTGCGTCAGGTACTTGCCCTGCGGAACGACTTCCGCAGTGAGGACATCAAGAGGCTTCGCTTGTAGACTCAGCCCCTGGACAGTCTTTATAGAATTGCTTGGGCAGTAAGACACAGACCCTCCTATCTCCAGGTAGTGGAAGCTGAGCCTCATCAATATGCATTGAAAATGGCTCCCACATATTTCTTCCCTTGATAGGAGGTTCATTGTGCATTATTTCACAGACTCCTTGAATGTGTCAGCTTCAGTGCTTCTGGGAGGGTTCTACGACCATGCACTTCCATACTCTGCTATGGAAATAAAGGGGGTTACTCCACAATACCTGCACTTTGCACTACAGGTTTTGCTTTAAGTTGCAGCTAATAAGAGAGTTGGTTTGCTTTCCGAGTATGATTCCCACACTATTCAGAGCAGCCTGTTACTTTGCTGAGTTTTCAGACTGATCCCGCCCTGGGGCATGTGACACTGTCTGATCTTGTCTGGATTAACAGAAGGACTCCATCCAAAGTGAACACGTGACTATCCAGCTCCTGGATACTGTTCAGTGAATCCTGTTGGAAAACGTAGGTGTGGGTTAAGTGCCTGAAGGTAATGACTTGTCTGGTAGTGGTGGGAGAGCCTGCCAGTACCCAATGTGGGTGAAGTACCAGAGATCAGAGTGCAGCTTGGAATGAGTCCATTTCTGGAGTGGGACTTGAGCCCACCACCTCAAGAGATCAGAGTGGTGTTTCGCCATGGTTAATTCACAACTCAGTCCAATTATACTAATGGTTACAACAGGCAAGCTATTATCTGCAGAGCTGTCTGACATTGAGAGAACTGTATTTAACTCTTAAATGCCAGGCACAGATGAAGCCAGGTACAAATGCATTAACTTGGGTTATTTAACAACTTGTGTGATGACATGTTGAACATGATCACGGTGATCAGCATTGAGCGGGCCCGCACTGTGTGGGCATACTATTCAATGTGAATTATTTCAGAATTAACTGGAAAATGACTGCAAAGATTCGGGTTGGAAAATATCCATGGAGAGAATTTGATGGCATTGACTGTAAATGTTGACTCAAGGCTTTTCACTGTAACTCTTGTTATACCCAACCACTACAGCAATGGTGAGGTGCACCATTAAATAAGGGCATTAAAATCACTGTTTTTGAAGATGTTTTATTCCACCTCGAGCTGTGCGGAAATGGTACCTCACTGTTCAGCTGCCCAAAGCAGTGCTTTAAGCAATGGGTAAAACAAAACTAATATACTGCAGTTGATGGAGGTCGTGAAATAAAAACAGAAAATGCCAGAGAAACTCAAGTCATTGGCCTGAAGCAAATAACTCCTTCCACTGACATTATGTGTCCCTCATTTTGTTTTCATTATCCTTCTAATGTTGTGATGTGTATATTAGTGTCAAACAAATTCCCTGCCATTGAAAATTAACTATTATTTGAGTAGAGTTTTATTCTGGCAGATTTTTTAAAAATGTTAAAATTAATGTTTCTTGACTTAATAGAATGTTTTTCGGTGCCTGATTTGACATTGAATTCAACTACTGTACTTCTAGCTCAGTCCTTGTGGTTACTTTAGTTAATCTGATTCATTATTTGCTCTCTTCCTTCACATTTCCTGCCTCTGAAGTGATTTACTTCAGTTTGGCATTAATATTGCTTGTTTTATGACCTCATGATAGAGGTAATTGAACGTTTGGTACTGCAGTATGGGTTAGTTTGTGTGTCTGTTATAACTATCAAACACTATTATTGCTCTTAAATTATGGCTACTAAAGATACAAGCACTTAATGTTCTGTAATTCATCTTTTAACGGCAAGTTCTGGGCCATAGTGGTTGCTGTCTTCTGTCAGTGTCTTAGTAACTTAATTTAACAAATATCACACAATTTCAGCTCACTGAATAAATGCTAAGCCCTCTTATACAGAATATCTTGTGTTTGCTGACCACTTGTTACTGTTAGAATTGAATTTGCTGCTTATGTATTTCAACCTTGTAAGTGTATGTCAGACTGTAAATTAGCCCCATTTTAAGAACTGATTGAGCAGCAATTGAGGTCGAGGGAGATGTACAGGAGCTGGGGGTTGTGCAGCACCCACTTGGTCAAACATTCACGCAGTAGTGGTTGTACAAAATTCATAGAATCACAAAACACTGGAAGAGGTTGTCTGGTTTGTCATGCGCATGATTGGTCTGTAAAAGAGCTGCCCACTTTGTCCTGTTCCCCAGATCATTCTCACAATGATCCCTTTGGAATCATTGTCCTTTCTTCAGCAGAAGGATTTCAGGACTTGTACGGGAACATTGGATCAGGTGTGTAGATTGAGATATGGAAAGTCGGAAGAAGATCAGGATGGGAATAACTGAACAGCTTCAAAGGCCCATTGGAGAAAGACAAGGATCAAGGTAGGTAGCAGTGAGTCCACCGTCCTAGGTACAGAAGAGGATATGAATCTCTCCTTGGCTTTGACATGGCAAAGACAGAGCTTACATAGCCAGCTGAGCCTGGTCATAGACGTGATCAGATTGAGATAGCCAGTGTGAACTTGTTGCAGAAAGAAAAAGGAGTGAGTGAAAGGAGAGAGAGTCAAGGTGAAGGAGAAACCACAAGTGACAGTTTTTCTAGACTTGAACCACGTACAATTTTGAAGGAAGCTGTGGGGCTGCTGCGTCTGTCAGAGGAATGAAAACTACGTCATGTTCTCAGGGTAAGGGGGAAATCATGGAGTTGGGTGAAATACTTTCACTCAGAGGGTTGTGGATCTTCAGAGATCGCAACCTTGTAGACTATGAAGGTACAGTTGTTGAATATGTTTAAAATGAAGATAACAGTGGCAAAGCAGGGATGTGAGAATAGATGGACGAAACAGTGTTGAAAATAGCCACTAACTGAAAGCAGGAGCAAGCTTGAGGGGTAAATCACCCGCCCTGCTCCTATTCCATCAATTCTAATGTTAGTAACTGTTAAGAAGTGTGATTTCTTCCTCTGAAGTCTGCATTAAGCTATTGCTGTGAATGACTAAGTCTGGAGATCAAATATACTGATGATGTGTTGGCAGTAGCCATTGTAGGTTGGAAATGGTGGTAGTTTCTTTGTTACTGGTTATCAATCGACACGGAATCATCAATATTTAAACAGGATGTGGATTTTTCATTGTTGCAATGTTGTGTTAATGTCAAAACAAAGGAGGCCATTTGGCCCATTGTGCCCTGTCTATCCCTGTCTAGGGCAATCCAATATAAATCACAGTAATTTAAAGTCAAAAAGACTGCAGAAGCTACAAAACTGAAATAAAAAGCAGAAAATACCGGAAACACTCAATAGGTCCAGCAGCAACGTTTCAGGTTGAAGACCCTCCATTGGAACTGGATAAGACACAAAGCAAGTGGGTGATAAAGGGACAGGACAAAGGGAATATCTGAGGGTGAGGGCAGGCCCATCCAGCTGGTCCCTATGTTTATGGGGTGTTTGCTTAATGAAAGCAGTTAAAGAAAGCAAAGGAACAGGTTAAAGCCTTGAAATGCAGGTCAGAGCCGCTGCTGAAACCCAAAAACAAAAGGAGAGCGGTGGAAATGTCCGGCAGATCAGGCAGTGTCTTTGGAGAGAGAAAAGCTGAGTTACTTTTACAGCAGAACCGGGCACTTCTGAAAAGGTGAGTTATCTGAAATCATTGACTTCAATATTGAGTCTGAAGGGCGAACCCTGCCGGGAGACAAGATTTACTGCTGCTCCTCACACTTGCTTTGGGTTTTGTTGTAACGTGTTAGGAGGCCATGGATGGGTCAGAGTGGGATGGAGAATTAAAGTGACAGGCAATGGGAAGCTCATGGTGGTTGTGCAGATTCAATGGATCCATCATCATTGAGGACGGGGATGTTTATGGAGCCCCCTGCTCTCGTTGGGTAATTAATTGTCCACCGCCATTCGTGACTAGATGTGGTAGAACCGCAGGTCTTCAATCTGATCTGTTGGATGCAAGACCACTTTGCTCTGTCTATTGCATATTTTTGATATTTAACATGCATGTTGTAGTCCTGCATTACAGCTCCTCCTGACTGGTGCCCGGCCGGTTTTTAGGTATGCCGACTGCTGCTCTTGCTTTTCTGACTCTTCAGGAAACCAGGTTAATTCCTGTCTTAAAGCAAAGGTAGAGTGAGGAATATGCCAGGCTGAGGTTAAAGATTGAGCTCCACAGCATCTCATGTCCAGGTTTGAGCTGCCACATCTGTCTGTCCTATTTAGCGGATTTGTAATGTCACACAGCACAACGCAGTGTGTCCTCAGTGTGATGATATGATTTTGCCTCCACGAGGACTCCGCAGTGGTCACATACTAATGCTATCGTTGACAGATACATCTATCACTGATAGACTGACGAGGTACGTTTTTTCAGCCTGCTGGTTCACTCAGTACATGCCAGAGACCCAGTCTGGCAACTCTATCCTTCAGGGCTTGGCCAGCGGTGGTGCCAGCAAGGCATTTTTGGCGATGGGCATTGAAGTCTCCCACCCAAACTATACTCCGTCCTTGTTATATTCAGTGCATTTTCCAAGTATTGTTCAACGTGGAGGACCACTGGTTCCTCAACTTAGAGAGGATGGTTGCGTCTGACTAAAGATTGCCCATGTTTGACTTGATGCCATGAGATCTTGAGGTCTGGGGTCGATGAAGACGCTGAGGGCTAGTCCTCCCTTCCTCCTGTAAAGCACTGTGCCACCATCTCTGGTGGGACAAGCGACACCCAGGGATTGTGATGGAGGACTCTACCACCATTGTACAGTACAATTCTATAAATCAGTATAACTGCTGATAAATCTGTGTGACACCTCTCCCAGTTTGGACACCAATCCTCAGATGTTTGTAAGGAAGACTTTGCAAGGTTGACTGTGTCTGGATTTGGAATCTGGGTCATCTGTCTGGTTTTATTCTTTCTGCTTGAACGTAGCAGTAGTGGTACAAGTGAATGGTTAGTAATGCTGCTCCGGGGGTGTTTGAGTCAACTACAGGGGGTGGCTCTGGAGTTACAGACCAGGCAAGGATGGCAGATGGGTTTTTACAACAATCCAATAGTTTCAATGCTCATTATCATTGAGACCAGCTTTTTTTCCCCCCTGATAACAATAACAAGAAAGTATTTATTCTAGACCCTCTCAACAAGGAATGGGATTAAAGGACCTTGCAGTGCCCCTTCAGGGCTCTAACCCTGAAGTATGAATCGTTACAAACCACTCAAACTTCATTTGTTTCATCACGTCACCTGTATTCTAGAAAAATACTTACATCAGGTTAACTTCTGATGTGTGAGGCAGATAGAGGAAAGTTCTGATTAGTGTGTCATAATCAAAGTGAACTATACAAACAAAAATTACTAACACGGATGTCTTGAACTACTCAAATACCAATACCAATAAATGTAATCAGGTCCATCAATATTTTCAGTGATTTTCCTTAGTTCTTGATAGAACAAAGTCTGTTTTGGTTGGTCAGGTAATCAGTGTGAGACTTGGGTGTCCCTCTGGTCCAGTCAGGCACACGGTGAGTCCAGTCTCATCAACCTCCACCTCATGGACGCTGAAGTTCCCCAAACCCTGCGGGAAGGACAGAATTCACAGCCGTTAACAATCTAGCCTCGATCTTCCCGCCAATGGACTAGTGAGCTCCCTGTATGTTTCCAGCTTGGGTAAGATAGGGAGTCTGCCACATTTTGAAACTTGGGTCAAGGTGACTACATTGCTAACAGAAACAGGACAGGAGAGGATTGAAAAAAATATGGATTATTTCACAAGAACAGATTTTTAATACTTAGGTTGCATTTTAGGATTAGAGGACAGAGAAGACCTCACTGGAAATGGAAAGTCCTTCCAAGAATCTGGGAGTGAGCCTGGGGCTTGAGGGTCAAGTCACTGCCCGAAAGGTTGACACTTTCTTCCACAATCTACACTCCGTTTTCAGCTCTGAGCTGCGCAGGGCAGTTCCTGTCAAGTTCGTAAGACCAGGGGGCAATCCTTGCAGTCCCCTGAACCTGTTCCGTCACCCAGTTAGAGCACAGTTTGATCTAACTCTGTGTAACAGTCTTGGTTCCACAGTTCTTAATCGGATTGCTCTGTCCAGCGTACCTTGTCCTTGCACATTTGCTAGCTAGATTACTCCTTGTGCTTCTGTTGGAAAGGGAATGCAAGTTACGTAGATGCATCCTGTCCCGATTAGTTTAACCCCAGCAGCCTTCTGGTGGAACTGCTTGCCAGCTGCCGACCCTTTCCTTCCAGAAGGTGCTAACTTCAGGAGTTTCTGATAGAGATAGTATCAGATAGTAGGGATGGAGAGAGTATTCCCAGCTGCTCTGACACTGTCCATTGGCTAGCTGAAGCGTGGGGCTTCGAGGATGTAGCAACAGCTTCCCCATCACTCTGGGTAACAAGTAGTTCATGGGAGAATCCGAACAGAACAAAAGAACTGAGTGACCACAACAGTTTGGGGTGTCAGGGCTTCAATGGGGAATGGTATCACCACAGAGCCACACACAGCAGACGACCTGAGTCTGTTGGCATCAGCCAGGGCAGCAGTGGGGAGACTGGGGACAGAGAGTGGATTACGTCCCTGGGGATGAAGCAGGTTGGAGAGAGGATTGAGATGTTTGGGGGGGGGGGGGGGGAGCGGAATGGCATCAGCTGGAGGATTTACCGGGCTGGGTGGAAGACAGACAGTGGTGGTGGTGGGGGAAGCAGCAGAGATGGGGGTTGGATGGAGGTTTGTGTGAAGGGATTGAGACTTGAGTGTGGGGTTTCAGTCGCACAAAGATCTGGTATAAGGGTTGGGAGGTGGACAGGCATTGGAGAGAGAATCGAAAATGAGGAGGGGTTTTGATTCTCTCTCTGACCCTCCCCTCACCCCCCCCCCCAACTACCTCATAATCCTCTCTCTGACATCCTTGATCCAATCCCCCAATACTCCCTCTACTATCTCACCAGCAGTGTTGGGACGTCATGGAAGAAATTTGACTGAGTACAACTCCTTGTGCGCAGCAGTCTGGGAGTTATTCAGCAGACTGTGCCAGGAGTTGCTGTGGGCTGAATTTGGCCATCCCCAATTTAGACTCTGTTCCACCATTCATTAAAATCAGGGCTGATCTGTAATCTAACTCTGACAGCAGGTTAACCCTGTCCCCCTCTTCGTAGCTCGAGCCTGAGGTGTTGAGTATTTCAGCCTTCCTGCATCTGCACCCAACGCCCTGTCCCTTTCCCTACAAACCTTCACGCCTTCAAGTAACTAAATCTATCAATCTCAGGTTTCACATTAACAAATGACTGTATTCAACAGCAAATTGCAGAAGTGAGTTCCAAACTTCTACACCCCCTCTGTGTACAAGTAGCTCTTATCTTTACTCCTCGAGGTCCTGGCCTTAAGGACTTCCTAAGAATGGTTTCTTGTTACCTGGCCCGTCAATTCCTCTCAACGTCTGCAGAAGTTGAGTCAAACCTTCGAAATGCCAGGAACAAACCTGCTTCGTGTAATTGCTGCCTTTAAGACAATGAGGACTGTGCTAGTGGGCAAAGGCTACAGCTCCACAAAGTCCTGGTCAGGGTGCATCCGGAGTATTGTGAGCACCTCTGGGCAAAAGGTCCACCTCTTCTGTAACCAGTTTAAAGAAAAATCAACAGGGTTGTCAGGTGTGGTCTATTCACTTAAAAGCCTTTTTTTTAAGCTCTCCCTGATCAAGTGAAAATTTAAGGTGTGCAGTCATTCAAAAGTGTGTAACAAAAGAAGAGTGGTTTCTAACAGAACATTGAAGCAGAATGAGGGATCAACCACTTGTGACGAGGATGAGGGGACATTTCTTTGTGCAGGTGGCTGTGAATCTTTGGACTTAGTTGAGCTCTGTAAGGTAGATGACGCTCAATGATTGAGTGTATTCATTGGTGAAGGTCGATAGATTTTTACACACGTGGTGCACTGAAGAACATGAGGATGCAACAGGATGAGGCACATAATGAGCCGGGATCTGGTGAATGATGAAACCGGTCCTCGGGTACATGGTCTACAGCAGGTGATACCATCCAACACCTTCCACTGGTCTTTGCAAGATGAACAAAAGAAATATCAAAATCAACATTTATTTTTACAATTGGGTAAAAGAGAGTGATCAGGGCACCTTGTGGATAGATGATGTTGATTTTATAAAAACAGCAAACATGTTGAATGATTACTTTGCATCAATATTTCTATTAACAATATACACGTCCCAAAGAAACAAATATTAAATTGGGCTATGGGGGGGGGGCCTCATGGAAATTAATACAAACAAAATTGAATAATGGTCCTAAAGAGTGATACATCCCTCAAGATAGTTTCTTTCCCTTCGTTATAATACTACAGCTGTCCTGGCTATAGTTTTACAAAGCTTTCTTGATTTGGAAATTGTGAAGCGCTGTCATCTGTGATCACTGCCTTTCCTATTTTTCCATCATCCTTCTAGACTGGGTTTTTATGTTATCAGCTCTGTGTCCCTTGGAACCACATCTCAGCGAAGGTGACCGTACCAAACTCTCCAATTCATTCCGTGTATTTCTTATTCTCGTGGCTTTGTGCACAGAATGCTTATTTGGACTACACACCCTAACCTGACTGTCTAATGTTTTACGCTTGGATTTCTCTTCTTTTTCCACTTTATATCCTGCGGCCTTCCCTTTACTAAAGTACTAGTTCCAACGATTAACCTTCTCTTCCCTTCATTTCTTTTCTATTTACCACCTTCTCCTGAGCTCTCCACAACCACCACACCCTCACCTAGCCTCTTTTGCCAAGTATCTGGTTCCCATGGCGGTACTAGTGCCAGAGATGCACAAAACAGAACCCCGCTCAAACCCTTGGCCACTTTTCTACAACACTCCTCCTCTCACTTGTCTATACCTGCTTACTCCTCGGCCAATTTGCATGGACCTCAGTTAGCAATCCAGAGATTATAAGTGGAGAGGACCTGTACATTAATTTGGCTCCAAGCACATTGCCACTTTCCATACGGTATCTCCTTCCTTGTTGTTGGTCCCAACACAGGCCACAATGATGGGATTCTTCTTCCATTCAAGAGGTTCATTCATCCGTTACCTAACACTAAGCAGGCAACACATAGCAAGTGGACTCCTGGTCACATTCGCAAATGCCGCTAATTGTAACCCCAATTATGGAATCCCCCAAAGCTACCACATCGTGCTTTCTCGCCGCCTCCTCTGGATCGCCTCCTCCTCCAACCCATGATTTGCATTCAGACAATATGTTACTTGTAACACTCAAGTGATAAATGCATTTGTTGGAGATGGTCAGTTTCTGCGGATCCTCATTCCCCATCTCCCTGGAGTTCACCTAACACGATACCACCAGTCACACCAACTCTGCACCTCGCTATCAGGTGTAATGAAGGTCTGGAGCAAATTGTACGGAAGCTCCTCCCCCTCCCTAATGTGTCAACGATGTTGAGGCAGAGAGATGCATAACCCAGACATCTGCTACAGAAATGTTCGCTCGCCACATTCTCCCTGCTACAAACCCCCACATTCTGCAGTCCAGACACACAACCTGCTTGGTCAAGCTTTGTCTAAATTATTCATGTTTTACTTATTGATTTATTAGAGATTTTATTTTTAATTAAACACACTAGCTTGCACTAAGCAATGAAATACTGGACAAAGTCTTGTGTACTGCCTTGAAGGACAACAGGTATTGGAGCATTTCCTTCCACCCACCCCCCCCCCCCCCCCCCCAACAACTAAATCCACTGCTTGGCACTTTCTGTCTACTTTGTGTGACCACTGGCCATCCTACCTCGCTTGCTCTCAGTATCCTCTCGATTGCTTCTTTCTGCCGAGGTTTTCTGGTTAGGAGATAAAGGAAGCCGCCACCTCCTGCCCCAGCCAAGCTCTGCCCATGTACGTGGGGCTGCAGGATGGTCATCATCTCCCGGACCGCCAATGGCTCACACCCAGGTGCCATGCACTTCTTCTGCTGCCAGTAGGTATTCAGGCACCGCCCGATCCAGGAGAGGTCGCCTGTCAAATGTACAAAGTATACTTTGTCATGTGTAGTTCTTCTCTACGCTGTTCTCCCTCTTCTTCTCCTGAACATGTCAACTATAGCTGGACAGGAGAGCAAGAATTGAAATTTAGCCCCCGTCTACTCACCAACTTTTATCGATGCACCATAGAGAGCATCCTATCTAGATGCATCACGGCTTGGTACGACAACTGCTCAGGACCGCAAGAAACTTCAGAGATTTGTAGACACAGCCCAATGCGTCACAGAAACCAGCCTCCCCTCCTTGGACTCTGTCTTTACCTCTCGCTGCCTTGGTGAAGCAGCCAGTCCTGTGGCTCCACCCAACTGGGACATTCTCTCTTCTCCCCTCTCCCATCGGGTAGAAGATACAGGAGCCTGAGGGCACGTACCACCAGATTTAAGGACAGCTTCTACCCCACTGTGATAAGACTATTGAACGGTTCCCTTATACGATGAGATGGACTATGACCTCACGATCTACCTTTTTGTGACCTTGCACCTTATTGCACTGCACTTTCTCTGTAGCTGTGACACTTTACTCTGTACTGTTATTGTTTTTACCTGTACTACCTCAATGCACTCTGTACTAACTCAATGTAACTGCACTGCGTAATGAATTGACCTGTACGATCGGTATGCAAGACAAGTTTTTCACTGTACCTCGGTACAAGTGACAATAATAAACCAATACCAATACCAATGTCCCAGCTGCTAATGCACAATTGGTCACTGATGTAATGTGTGAACACAAGGTCCCATAGGGTACAAGAAGATAAATGCCTTGGTGATGCTGGCCAGGACTTGAATTCTTTAATAAAATATAGTGCCACAGGAGCAGATGTGAAGGGGCAGGCCATGTCTGTCACATCTGAAAGACAGCTTCTGCCACTTTGCAGAACACACTCACTACTGCAACCCTTCCGATCTATAACATGTGGCCGAGTCTCTGGAGTGGAGCTCAACGCTACAAGGTGGAGCCCGACGCTACAAGGTGGAGCCAAGGTTGTTACTAGGAGTTAGGCTGTAATAGGAGTTGTAACTGCACATGAGGACTCATTGGTAGCTCAGTCCCGAGTAAAGCTGTTGGCACACACAGGCTCAGCAGAAACCCCAGGATCAGTACCGACAGTGGCCTCCTCGAGCAGCCGTTCATACACACACACACACACACACACACACACACACACACACCCGCCCCCAACACCACCACCCCCCGCCCCCCCCCCCAACCTTCCAATGCGGTTCAGTAGAGGGATTAGGAACAGTAGCCCTATTGTTCATCACCTTAGCCCAGGAGCACTGTCCAGCTGGTTCTCCATCTACTTTCTACCCACAGACATGCAAAGAGGAGTTTTTAAAAATATGTATAAAAATTATTTGAATTCAACAATATAATTAATGAGGCAAGCAGACAAACATATGAATTAGGAGCAGAGGTAGGACATTTTACCTCTCAAGCATGCTCTGCCATTCAATGAGATCATGGCTGATCTGACCGTCATTTCAGCTCCACATTATCCAGTAACTGTGCACCTCCCTTGTTCATCAAGAATTTACCTACCTCTAGCTTAAAAATGTTCAAAGACTCGGCAGGGGGAAAGAGAGGTGCAAACAACATCGGATTCCAAGCAATCCTAGCCTGTCCAACCTTTCCTCATAAGACAAGTCTATTCCAGATATTTTAATGAACCTCCTCTGAATGGTTATACCCTGCCTTAAATGAGGAGACCAATAACGTACGGAGTGTTCTATATGAGGTCTCCCCAATGCCCTATATAAAGCATTATTTCCCTACGTTTGTATCAATTTCCCCCAGCATTGAACAATAACATTTTCTTAATTACTTGCTCTACCTGCATACTAGCCTTTTGGAGATTATCCACTTGGACGCTCTGCAATCTCTCACCAATTAGATAATGTTCTGCTCTTTGTTATAGTTTTCCTAACAAAACGGACAGTTTCACATATACTCCACTTGCCTGCTCACTTAACCTACCCTCCTTTTGTCCTGATGCAGGGTCTCGACTCAAAACGTCGACCATCTCCCTGCCTCCACAAATGCTGCTCGACCCACTGAGTTCCTCCAGAATTTGCTTTTCGCTCCAGGCTCCAGCATCTGCAGTCTCGTGTCTCCTTTGGTGACCTTTACAACTTAGTTGTGGAAAAACTCCATCAACTTGAATTAAACTATTCATGCTGGTACTGTGCGGCCAACTCAGCCTGGAGCATGGAGTGAATCCAATGTAACCCGGGGCGCAGGGAGACTCTGGCAGGGAAAATTGCTTCAGGATCTTTTACTCCAAACTAGCTTACCTTTGATAAAAGCTTGTGCACATTCCTCCGCGTTCCTAACCAGTGCGTCTGTGTTCTGCACGATACTGGGCAGTCTGGCGTACCAGTTCCGCAGCACATCCTGGAAAGCAACCAAAACCATTGTGGAAACTTGCACAATGTTCACCCGAATCTCATTGAAACCTACTGGAAAATGAATGGCCTGGATGGAGTGGACGCGGAGAGGATGTTTCCATCAGTGGGAGAGTCTAGGGTCTGAGGGCACAGCTTCAGAATAAAAGGGACGTCCCTTTAGAACTGAGATGAGGAGGAATTTCTTCAGCCAGAGGGTGGTGAATCTGTGGAATTCATTGCCACAGAGGGCTGTGGGGACAAGTCATTGGGTGTATTTAAGGCAGAGATTGGTAGGTTCTTGATTGGTGAGGGTGTTAAGGGTTACAGAGAGAAGGCAGGACAATGGGGTTACAAAAAATCAGCCATGAGTGAACGGTGGAGCAGACTCGATGGGCTGAATGGCCTAATTCTGCTCCTGTATCTTACGGTTTTATGGACTACTCTCTATCTCAACCTCAATTACTTGTCTTTGATATCCTGACCCAACAAAAAACCCACAGATCACAATCTTGAAATTCCTATTGGCCCAGTATCAACAGCTGATTTACAAGCTGAGTTCATCCAGTGTGGTGAGGTGAAGTTCTGCTCCAAAAGCTCTTAAGCATTCCACTAATGAGTGCATTTGGAGAAGCATAGTCTTATTAGGGACAGTCAGCATGGCTTTGTGAAGGGCAGGTCGTGCCTCACAAGCCTAATAGAGTTTTTTGAGGAGGTAACAAAACAAATAGATGAAGGTAGAGCAGTGGATGTGGTGTATATGGACTTTAGTAAGGCGTTTGACAAGGTTCCCCATGGTAGGCTCATCCAGAAAGTCATTAGGCATGGGATCCACAGAGACTTGGCCACATGGATTATGAATTGACTTGCCTACAGAAGGCAGAGGGTGGTAGTAGATGGAGAATATTCTGCCTGGAGGTCAGTGACCAGTGGTGTTCCACAGGGATCTGTTCTGGGACCCCTGCTTTTTGTGATTTTTATAAACGACTTGGATGAGGATGTGGAAGGGTGGGTTAGTAAGTTTGCAGATGACGCTAAGTTCGGAGGTGTTGTGGATAGTGTCGAAGGTTGTCGTAGGTTACAACGGGATATGGACAGGATGCAGAGTCGGGCGGAGAAGTGGCAGATGGAGTTCAATCGGACAAGTGTGAAATGATACACTTTGGAAAAATGAACTTGAAGGCGGAGTACAAGGTTAATGGCAGGATTCTTAGCAGTGTGGAGGAACAGAGGGATCTTGGGATCCAAGTCCATAGATCTCTCAAAGCTGCCGTGCAGGTTTATAGGGTGTTTAAGAAGGCATATGGTGTGCTGGCCTTCATTATTCAGGGGATTGAGTTCAAGAGCCATGAGGTAGTGTTGCAGCTCTACAGAACTTTGGTTAAACCACACTTGGAGTATTGTGTTCAGTTCTGGTCACCTCATTATAGGAAGGATGTGGAAGCTTTAGAGCAGGTGCAGAGGAGATTTACCAGGATGTTGCCTGGATTAGAGAACACGTCTAATGAGAAAAGGTTGAGCGAGCTAGGGCTTTTCTCTCTGGAGCGACGCAGGATGAGAGGCGACTTGACAGAGGTGTATAAGATTATGAGGGTCATAGATAGAGTGGACAGCCAGTACCTTTTCCCCAGGGCGGCAATAGCCAATAACAGAGGACACCAGTTTAAGCTTGGAGGAGGGAAGTTTAGGGGAGATGTCAGAGGTAGGTTTTTTGTTTTACACACACACACAGGGCAGTGGGTGCCTGGAATGCACTGCCGGGGGTGGTGGTAGAGGCTGATACAATAGGGTCATTTAAAAGACTCTCCAATAGGCACATGGATGTTGGTAAAATGGAGGGTGATGGGCTGTGTAGGAAGGAAGGGTTGGATTGATCAGGGAGTAAGTGTTTATATAGGTCAGCACAACACTGTGGGCCAAAGGGCCCGTACTGTGCTGTACTGTTCTATGTTCTAAGAGAGTTTCCGAACCCCAGTGTGGTTACAGCACACAAGGAGACCTCTCGGCTTTTTAAATCTGTACTGGCTCTATGCAAGCCTGGACCAGCTGGTCCCACTACCCCAGTCTCTCCCCTGGGCCTGGAACTTCTTTCCTTTCAAGTACTGAAAATGGAGACACGGGTAGACAGGGAGGTAAAGAAGACACTTGGCTCGCTGGCCTTCATTGGTCGGGGCACTGAGTACAGGAGTTGGAACGTCATGTTACAGCTGTACAAGTTGTTGGTAAGACCGCACTTGGAATACTGTGTGCAGTTCTGGTCACCCAGTTATAGGAAGAAAGTTATTAGGCTGAAATACCTCTCAAGGATGTTGCTGGGACTGGAAGGATTGAGTTATTAGGAGAGACCGGACAGGCTGGGACTGCTTTCTCTGGAGCGTCGGAGGCTGAGGGGTGACCTGATAGAGGTTTATAAAATCATGAGGGGCATAGATAGGGTGAATCGTCATAGGGTGAATTCTAAAACTAGAAGGCATAGGTTTGTGAGAGAGCAGAGATTTAAGAGGGACCCGAGGGGTAAGTTTTTCACACAAAGAGGGTGGTGGGTATGTGGAACGAGCTGCCAGAGGAAGTGGTAAGGTAAAAGCCATTTGGACAGGGACGTGGAGAGGAAAGTTGAGAGGGATATGGGCCAAATGTGGGGAAATGGGACTAGCTCAGGTAAGTAACTTGGTCAGTATGGATGAGTTGGGCCAGAGGGCCTGTTTCTGTGCTGTCTGACTCTGTGACTCTTATCCAGCTGCCTCCCTGGAGTACAAGAAGCACATTCCAGACCCTAACCCCTCACTGCCTAAAACACTTCTCCTCACTTTTGATTCTTTTGCCAATCAACTTCATTCTGTGTTCCTTACTTCTTGACCCTTCCACCAATGGAAAGATATTGTTCTATTAACTCTGTCTTCATCCTTTATAATTTAAATACCTCTATCAGAACTCATCACAACTTCCTCTGTTCCAAGGAGAAGCATTACAGCTTTTCCAGCCCATTCACTGAAGAGTTTTGTCCCTGGAATCACCTCAGCAAATTGTCTCCTTGCCCAAGTCCACACTTCTCCAGGGCTCTCACATCTTTCCTAAAGTCTGGCACACAGAACTGGACACAACATTCCAGTCAGTCTCGTCCCTGCTACACCCAACGCCAGATCCCCCATGCAGGTCTGGTCACCACACTGTAGAATGGATGTGATTAAGCTGGAGAGGGTACGGAAAAAATTCATGAGGATGTTAATTGCATTTGAAGACTTGAGTTATCAGGAGAGATTGGATAGGCTGGGTCTGTTTTCCCTGGAGCGAAGGAGGCTGAGAGTTGGTAAATTGGTTTATTATTGTCAAATGTACCGAGGTACAGTGGAAAAACTTGTCTTGCATACCGTTCATACAGTACAGTAGCGTAGCGGTTAGCGCGACGCTATTACAGCGCCAGCGATCGGGGTTCGATTCCCGTCGCTGTCTGTAAGGAGTTTGTACGTCCTCCCGTGTCTGCGTGGGTTTCCTCCGGGTGCTCCGGTTTCCTCCCACGTTCTAAAGACGTACGGGTAGGTTAATATGGGGTTTAAAATGGGCGGCTCAGACTTGTTGGGCCGGAAGGGTCTGTTACCACGCTGTAAATAGAATTTAAAAAAACGATCAATTTATTACACAGTGTATTGAGGTCGTACAAGGTAAAACAATACAGAATACAGAATAAAGTGTCACAGCTACAGAGAAAGTGCAGTGCAGGCAGACAATGAGGTGCAAGGTCATAACGAGGTAGATTATGAGGTCAAGAGTTCATCTTATCGTACTAGGGGACCATTCAGTAGTCTTATAACAGTGGGATAGAAGCCGTCCTTGAGCCTGACATGAAGTGATGTGACAGAGGTACATAAGATTAAGAAAGGCATGAGCAGGGATCGGTTTCTCATAGTAGGGGTGTCTAAAACCAGAGGGCATAGGTTTAAGGTGAGGGGGAGGAGGTTTAAAGGAGATCTGATCTGAGGCAGTGTAGCGGTTGGCGTAACGCTTTACAGCGCCAGTGACCCGGGTTCAAATCCGGCCGCTGTCTGTAAGGAGTTTGTACCTTCTCCCCGTGTCTGCGTGGGTTCCCTCCGGGTGCTCCGGGTTCCTCCCACATTCCAAAGACGTACGGGTTAGGAAGTTGTGGGCATGCTGTGTTGGTGCCGGAAGTGCGGCGACACTTGCCCCCAGAACACTCTACGCAAAAGATGCATCTCGCTGTGTGTTTCGATGTACATGTGACTAATAAAGAGATCTTACATTAAGGAGGGGTAAATGTTTCACCGAGGGGAGTTGGTATGTGGAATGAGCAGCCAGTGGACGTGGTGGAGGCGGGAACCATAACAAGAGGCTTCTGGACAGCTACTTGAATGAGCAGGGCACAGAGGGAGACGGCATGAATGCGGGCAGGTGGGATTAGTGTAGGTAGGCACGACAGCAGGGACACAGTGGGCCGAAGGGCCTGTTTCTGTGACTCTGTGAGGGTGGGCTGTCCTAGTGAACATTTTACACCCAAATGACAGGGACACGAAACCTGGGTCCATCACCTGGGCTGAAACGCAGCCCCTCTGACAGTCAGAGTGCTTTGGGCTGCTGCTTGTGGGAGTGCTCACCTGCAGAAGGTTGCGGGCCAGCCGTGTCTTCCCCGTGTACACCAGCAGCAGGTGGTCATTCAGGGTCTTCACAAACTCGCCAGTCGCCGGGATACGCTCAATGTCCACTCTGAGGGGCAACTGGGGCTTGGAGCGACCGACCTTGATCCCAGGCACCAGCCCTCCCACTTGATCTTGCCAGCCTCCACCTGGGGAAGGGAAGGAAGATTTACCAATGACAAAGTGCCTTTCACAACTGCGGGATGTTCCACAGTGCTTTAACTGCTGATGATATACTTCCGAAGTCTAGTCACTGTAGAACAGGAGACACAGTGAGGCAGCACACAAATGAAATGAGACCAGAGCAAGGGCCAGAAATGGGTGATAACTCTTGGACTGACGGCCCACAATACAATCGGCCTCCTGCTCAACCCTACTGAATTCAAAAGAACTGAACTCACAGTTAAGGCCATAACAGGCCATTAGTCTGATAATGCCCACTGGGGACTCTACCCCATTGGTTGAGAAACAAGTACAAGTAGTGGCCAGGAAACCAGCGAGAATATTCTGCTCTGAATAATGCTGAGAGATCTTCTAATGTTATAGAGGAATTGAAGAGGCCTCTGTGTAGAATCAAGAGCCTGTAGTACAGAATAATACTGGGGAGAAAATGAAAAGTTGCACAATTGTGTTTTGGAAGGCTGCAAAGGTGGGGTGGGGTGGGGTGGGGAAGGTGGGCTTGGAGTCCCATGGTACTCGCAACAGCACAGGACCCCTTTTCAGGTTAGAGAAACACGATGCCCTAGAGGTTGGATCTCAAGGTACCACCTTTGTCTGTGATACAACACAATTCATTAAAAGAGAGGATGTGATTGAAAAGAGGTGACTTGATGAATATTACAGGGTCTGTGATATTCACCCTGGTTCCTCTGTATGCACGGAGGAGCCCTGCAGTGTTGTGGCCTCCAGTGCACACCTGGATGTTACCTCTGCAACTTTCAAACACACAGGCCCTGCATTACCAAGTTTCCTTTGCTCTGAGTCTTGTGGCTTCACTGAATTTTCCAGTGGCAGAACCCTGAACAAGACACTCACTGGCTTGCTGCAAATCGGCTGAGTAATGGACCTTTAGAGGCACCGTCCAATTTCCAGCTCCCGTGTGCAAACGCATCCTCGCCCGGCTATTCACTGAGTCACAACAGTTGGCCATTTAGATACATAGTTGGCTGGTCTGGAAGGTTAGATCAACATGGGTTCCAGGGTGAGCTGGCTAAATGGATACAAAATTGGCTTAGTGGAAGAAGTCAGAAGGTGGTAGTGGAGGGTTGTTATTCAGATCAGAGACCTGTGACCAGAGGTGTGCTGCAGAGATCAGTGCTGGGTCCACTGTTGCTTGTCATCTATTAATGATTTGGACGAAAATAGAGGTGGCACCAAAATTGGCAGTGAAGAAGGTTGTCTAAGATTACAACAGGATCTATATGATCTTGGGAAGTGGGTCAAGGAACGGCAGATGGAACTTAACTTGGACAAGTGCGAGGTGTTGCATTTTAGACAGTTAAACCAGGGCAGGATTTACACAGTAAATAGTAGGGCCCTGGAGATCGCTGTAGAACTGAAAGACCTCGGGGTACAGGTACATTGTTCCCTGAAAGTGGTGACACAGGAAGGCAGGGTGTTGACGATGACGTTTGGCACACTTGCCTTCATCGGTCAGGGCACAGAGTACAGGAGTTGGGGCGTCATGTTACAGCTGTACAAGTCGTTGCTGAGACCACACTAGGAGCATTGTGCGCAGTTCTGGTTGCCCAGATATAGGAAGGACGTCATTAAGCTGGAAATGGTGCAGAAAAGATTCACGAGGATGTTACCGGGACTGGAGGGCTTGAGTTATATGGGGAGACCTGGACTTTTTTTCCCCTGGAGTGTTGTAGTTTGAGGGGTGACCTTGTAGAGGTATATAAAGCAGGTTATATACAATATAAAAGGAGAGCAGATAAGGTGGTTGCTTGCAGTCTTTATTGTGGGTGCAGGGGAGTCTAAAGCTAGAGGGCATAGGTTTAAGGTGAGAGGGGAAAGATTTAAAAGGGGTCTGAGGGTCAAGTTTTTCACACAGAGTGTGGTGGGTAGATGGAACAAGCTGCCAGTGTAGAGGCAGGTACAATACAACATTTAAAAGACATTTGGACAAGTATCAGAATCAGATTTATTATCACTGACATATGACGTGAAATTTGTTGTTTTGTGGCAGCAGTACAGTGCAAAGGCATAAAAATCGATAAATTACAAAAATAAGAACATGGATAGGAAAGGTTTCGAGGGATATGGGCCAAACACAGGCAAATGGGACAAGCTCAGGTTGGCAACTTGGTCGTTGGGCTACAGGACCTGTTTCGGTGCTGTGTGACATACAGTTGTGTTGTATCACAAAGACAAGGTGGTACCTTGAGATCCAATCTCTAGGGCATCGTGTTTCAGGAATCCTCATTGCTCTCAGCATTTTTGAGCAATATCGCAAAATACACTTGCCTGTGAAAAGTGTATTCACTAGTAGCTCAGTGAAGGCACTGTAACTAAGAGACTAAAAGGCACCTGCTTTAATCTCTTGTTTTCTACGAACGGAGCTGGTGTCTGCTATAACAACACTCAGAACCACACAGTTTGTCTCAGTGCCTAGAGCCTTCCAGTGATTCCTTCTGATTTGGTCCTTGCAGAACTGTAGGGTGACAGTGACATGCCATGAGGAATGATCCATCTGCTGAGGCTTGCAGGGTTGTGCCCTGAGGGAGAACGAGTGATGAGGAACCTTTTGTCAGTGGCGTCAAAAGAAGAACTGAGGAGCTGTATCCCATGAGGTATGAGCAAGTGGGAGAGATGACAGTGAGTGATTTTTCACGAAGGCCGACGAATAAGGCTTGGTTTGGACATCTGCATTCCAAAGTCAGTGCCTTCAGGTGTGGAGACAGTAAAAGACAAGACATGCACAAGTCAAAATATCTGTTTAAAACCGAGTAACTGATGAGTTGTTGCAGTTAAATGTCATTGCCTGTGGCTGCAAGGGATGTTCTTGTTTCCTAAACTCCCAGGCAGGAACATAAGGAATTTTAGAATCATCACAGACCAACAGAGATGTCTCTCTTTGCTGAGGTTCAATTACATCTCCCCACTTTCTCACCATCTGTAGTCTCTTTGCGCATTGAATCATCTCTTGAACCCATTACAATTCCCTTGCCTGTTAAGTTGTCCCAGAATATGATCTCCCAATCCCCTCTTTACTTCCAATTGACAACTTGTCGCTCCTAGAAATGACCACAATAAAGGAATCACCTGGATCTATTCCCTTGACAATCACAGAGCCTAGATGTCTGGGATGGTCCCGCTGATTACCTGTTGTCAGGATCTGCTCCAGGTGAAGCACAACATGGATAAGGGAAGTGGTATCACAGGACTTCCCAGCTGCTGAGATCAGGGCTGCTACCACCGCGCCTGCCAGGATGCTACTTGTTCCTAAGAAAACAAACAGTAAATAATCTAGAAATGACAGCAATGCATTAGCTGAACCTTAAACGTTCATTGTATCATTGTGACAGATGGCATCCACTATTATTGGCTTACTAATAGCTTGTCAGATAAGGAGAGGTTAATGGCACAGCTCGTCGAGCTGCTGCCTCACAACTCCACAGACCTGGGTTCAATCCTGACCTTGGGCACTGTCGGTGTGGAGTTTGCACGTCTTCCCTGTGACTGCTTTGGGTTTCCTCTCACATCCCAAAGACGTGCGAGTTGGTAGGTCAATCGTAAATTGCCCCCGGGTGTAGGTGAGGGGTAGAATCTGAGGGAATGTGGGGAGAATGGTGTGGGATTAGTATATAGTCAGCATAGATTTGATGGGTGGAAGAAGCTGTTTTTGTGCTGTATAACTAAGAGGGGAAGCAGACAGAGCCTGTACTCTTAAAGGATAGTTCAGAAGAATGAGAAATGATCTCATTGAAGCATACAAAATTCTAAAGTTTAAAGGAGATTTGTGAGGCAAGTTTTTTTTTACACAGAGTGGTGGGTGCCTGGAACGTGCTGCCAGGGGAGGTGGTGGAGGCAGATACGATGGCAATGTTTAAGAGGTATTTAGACAGGCAGGGAATGGAGGGATAAAGACCATGTGCAGGCAGATGGGATTATGTGAGTTGACGCTGGGTGTCCAGAACCCGGGGTCACGCTCCCAGAACAAGGGGTTGGTCATTCAGGACACAGATGAGAACCTTTGGAATTCTCTACCCAAGAGGGCTGTGGGGGTTCAGCCGTTGGATCTCAGTCGGGATAGAGATCAATAGATTAAGGGAATCAGAATATGGGGATAGCGTGGGGAGGTGGTTCTGAGATAAAAGATCAACCACAAAGGGGTTTGAATGGCCAACTGCTGCTCCCATTTCTACATTACACTCAGTTCCCATTATTGCTGATTTGCTTTCCAAGGACACTTGAAAGTTTGGCCCTAGGCCCCATCTCAAATTTTTTTACCAGAGGTTTTGAGCCACATCAGAAAATTTCTGAAATCCTTCCAAAAGGGAGGGAATGCACACAGATGTAGAAAAGCTTCATACTTTAGTGCTTATTAATACCCGACCAAACATGATCAATGCTTTCAGTGGAGAGTCACCGTGGTCAGTTTCCAAACCACTAGTATAAGTGGCTGTCTGCTTTGAAACATCACAGCCACTGTTCTTATACAGAGCGGTCTTTGCTCCTGAGATTTTAGAACTGATTGCTGTTTGTAGGTATCAGTACATTTAAAATATTTGAGTTTATTTGGAGAGGGGTTTAGTGGAATCTGTGTGTTTTGTAATCTGTAGTAAGTTGTGCCCTTATCCCTAACAGATAATGAGGACTATGTGTAATCAAAGAACAAGATTCATCTTATATTCAGTGTCATGTACAGTGACTTTGGCCTGGGCTAAGGATAATGTGCCTAAATGGGTTTGGTACACTACAGTCAAAGAGATATAAACTTCAGCGAGGGCTCCTCCACATGTGTGGGTTTATAAGGTTCAAGCACTTTAACTGAGGTGCAGAGGTGAAGAGCCAAGGGCATATAGTGAGGCAACAGCAGGTTATATAGTGTGATAAATTAGGAAGGAGTGAACAGCTACAATCAGCCTTGAGTTTTAAAAGCTCAGTATAGTAATGAAGTAAAGAGGGAGATAAGATATTCTGAAGAATGAGAGAAGAGCAACGAAACTTGATTTTAACACAGGATATACTTAAAGCAAATATAAAGTGATAGATATCTCTCCTTCCTTACTGACTGATCAAATGAAAGTTTCTTTTCCCCCCGAATTACGTTTCAGTTCACTCAGGACCCAGGTGTTGGAGCGTTAGAATGAGAAGTGTGATGGAGTAACTGCAGATCAGTGTGATTGGAGGAAGGAAAGGAAAACTGGAATTCAAAGAGGGAAGGAAGCAGAAGTTATCTTTGACCCCAGCAGTGCTGCCGGTCCCAGGCTGGTCTCGCAGTTACTCACCCATGCCAGATCCATGGGGCAGACTGGACCAAGTGTGAAGCTCAAAGCCGCCGCCAAACCCTGCCATCAACTGATCCCGCAGCGACACCTGGGAGGGGTACTGGATGATTTCTGTGCAGATAAAGGCTGCCTTCAGCAAAGCCCCTGTCAATAAATGGTATACTTATTAATCAAAAGAACAATTCTAATGTATAAAATTACGAGAGGCATAGATAGGATAGATAGTCATTTCCCCAGGATGGAAAAGTCAAATACTCGAGGACATAGGTTTAAGGTGAGAGGGGGAAAGTTTAAAGGAGATGTGTGAAGCAAGTTTTTTTTTACACAGAGCGGTGGGTGCCTGGAATGGACTGTCACGGGAGGTGGTGGAAGCAGATAGCAATGTTTAAGAGGCATTTAGACAGGCACCTGAACAGGCAGAGAATGGAGGGATATCGCAATGTGCAGGCAGGTGGGATTAGTTTAAAATTGGCATCACGGTTGGCACAGACACTGTGGGCCGAAGGGCCTGTTCTTGTGCAGTAGTGATCTGTGTTCAGTTGTTCTATTTCCAATGTAAATTCTACAATAGCTAATTTACTGGCAGGATTGTTTCACTTTAGCAATTGTGGCATCAAACTTGAGACTGAAAGGCAAGAATTGGTTATGATTCCCTCTGGATACACCTCTCCTCACATCTGTGCCTGTGGCAGACAAACTCATAGAGCTTGATTGGCCTGTTTAATCCATTATTGTCACATTATCAACAGGTTGTATCTATATAGAGCCTTTAACATAGCAAAATATTCCAAGGCACATTACAGTACTCAGATATTGAGGTACTTTAGGAAATATTGGGGCACATGTCTTCAAAGGTTAGGGATGGACTTCTATAGGTGAAGGTCTCAGCTGTCCAAGACGAGAGACACTAATGGTTGAGCAATGAAGTTTGGGTGTGCTAGGGTTTGAAACCGGAGGAGTGCAGGGATTCTGGGGCCAGAGGAGGAAACAGAGAAAGGGAAGGCGAGGCTAGGAAGTGATTTGAAGTCAAAGCAGAGAATTTGAAACTGGGACATCATTTAACAATCAGACAATGTGAGTCAACAAACCCATGACGGGAGTTTGGAAAAGTTAGGGCACATGCAGCAGAATTTGTGATGACGTACAGAGGCTAAGAACCATAGAACCATAGAGCACAAAACAGGCCCTTCGGCCCACCATGTTGTGCCGTCCATCAAACCTAGGCACATAATTATACAGCACCTTTCAAGACACCCCAGGGAACTTTTTTTTTCCAATTTCACATGAAAGGGGTTATAGTTTTAAGAAGGGAAATTCAGCAGCCAATCAGTGCACAACATGCTGCCACAGACAGCAGTGCTACAATAATCAAATAACCTGTGCTTTTGTCAGTAATTGTTGACTTCAAGACAAATATTGGTCAAGGTAATGGGGAACTCTGCTTCCAGGGATATTTTGTATCAGATTAGAAGAGCTGACAGGGGCTCAGTTTATTGCCTCAACTACATCGCTGATGGTGCAGGATTCCCTCAGTACTACAATGGAGCATCAATATAGGTTTTTGTATTAAGATCGTGGTAGTGGGGATTGAAATTATTTCTTTCTGATTTAGAGTCTTGGCACTCAAAGCTGAAGACTTTCTTGAGCTACCATCAATGCACCATGGCTTCAGGGCATGCCACCTACAAAATTCATTGCAAATAATTCAACAATGCTTTCAAAACATGTGACCTCTACAACTGAGGAGAAGGGCAGAAGGTGAAGTGTAACACCACCATCTTTAGGTTCCCCTCCAAGTCGCACACCATCCTGGTTGGAAGCATACCACCAATCCTTCTCCATTGCTGGGATCATATCCTGGAACTCCCTACCAGGCAACATCGTGGGAGTAACTTCATGGTTGAAGCAGGCAGCTCCCCACTACCTTTGCAAGGGCGATTAATAATGGGCAATAAATGCTGGTCTTGCCAGCAGATCCCATATCACATAGCTACACCTTCTACCACCTTGGGCCCAATTAGGCAACTTAGTACAGAGCAGGGCTTTTCCCTGGGACTTTCCATGCCCAACTTTCTATGGTTCAGGATAACAATCAGTGATGAAGGTACCTGGTGCATGGGGCTGACAGTAGTCCTTCAGATCATCCAGACTCTGGCACGTTATCTCCAAGGGCATCCCCTGCTCTCTGCCGCCTCTGCTCATGACCAGGTGCAGCTTTGGCTCCAGGATGCGGCGCGCTTTTGCGCCAATCGGTTTCTGCTTGTCCACCAGAACGGCGACATCCAGCACCACTCCCCCGTGTTCGTACGTGATGGGTGGTGTGTCACTCCAGCCACCTACGGGAGACAGTTGGAGATCTTAGACTTCCACATGGAGTTACGAGGGGGATGTGGGAATGGAATAAAAAAAAAGATAAAAACTTTAGGAATGATTCGAAATTAACACTCACAGATCATGCAACGACACAGCCAGATTTAAGGGTGACTACATTAAACAGTGCAAGAGGCCACAGACCAATATTAATGCAGTATTTCCCTCAGCTTCTATTGTGCGGGCCAGAATTTCATTTGTTTATTTATCATCTCATCAACTCAAGATATCCTTAATATTGGATGAAAACCAAATAAAAACTTGAAGATGCTGGAAATCTGAAATTAAAAAAAAGTGCCAGCAACACTCAGCAGGTCAGGCAGCATCTGGAAAGAGAAACAACGTTTTAGGTCAAAGATCCTTCTTCAGACACTTTGACCTGAAATTTTCACTCCATTTCTCTCACCACAGATGCTGCCTGACCTGCTGAGTGTTTCCCGGTTCCTCCACACCATTTGATCCTGTACCCCTATATTGAGGACGTTGCACTTACCCGAGATGTCGATACGAGCCGGACATTCGGCGACCAGCCAGTGGTTCATGGGAGGAAGCTCCGCCTTGCTCATCGAGATGAACTCATGGGCTGACATGACAGCCTGTCGGATCAGGATTTGCTCCGCCCCCTCGTAGTGACGGGCAGCCCTCACAAGCAGGTCAGGTCTACAGGTGAGGCAGTGTACCAAAGACATAGAGGGGAAAAAAAGCTACGTGAAACAATTTCCTCTGTAACACACTCTGATGCATTGAAGTCCATGTATGTTTGTGAAGTCCTCAGATTTTAGTTCTCCAGTATAATATATTAAATATCCTTTTCTGTTTTATTGTTGTAAACCAATAAAGCAATAACAACCTTTTGTTTTCTTGGAACTCAAGCACTTTACTCTGTATTCTGTTATTGTTTTTACCCTGTACTACCTCAATGCACTCTGTAATGAATTGATCTGTACGATCGGTATGCAACACAAGTTTTTCACTGCACCTTGGTACAAGTGACAATAATAAACCAATACCAATACCAGCACCAACAATGTTTTCCTTAGAGTAGCTGACAATCTGTTGGTCATTTGGGCAGGGGCATCCCAACATTTGCCCAGACACTAGTTCAGCTCACCTCAGAACCACACCCAGTAATGAAATAGTCTTAAACCCACTCTCAGCTCACGGCCTTCTCCTAGGTACAGTTCCGTTTACAATGCACACACGAGGCGTCTCCCTCAAGAATTCTTATTTGCATGTGTGATTCCAGACAGCAAATGTGAGGATGCTATTCAAATACAGGGGGTATTATGGCTGTGCAAGAGACTGTCCTCAATTGGGAAGCACACATGCGTGCACACACCCATTTTGTAGCTCTCTCACCTCTGAGTCAGGGGTTGGGGTTTCAATAAAAAAACACCTTGCCTGCATTGCACTGTTGCAGGACTGCAGTAGGAGATACTGTCTTTCAGATAAGATTTTGGACCTAAAAGTTCTTCTTTTGAAGAAGTTTATTGGCTAATGATTGTCCCACCATCAAGAAAACTAGTAAAACCAAACTATCTGGGCACTGTAACACTAAGCTGTTTTGAAATTGGCTGCCTAAGGTCCCAGGCTAATAGAGTGACTACACTTCAAAATGCATTTCACTGTTTATAAAGTGCTTTAATATCCTGAGATTGTGAAAGGTGCTGTGGAAATGCAACTTTTTAAATCCAGAACACACATACAGTTACATGCATGAGGAGCAGAAATACTGGCTGTTTTACTGTATTGATCCGGAGGCAAAAGGTAGCAGATCTTTACTATACCTTGTGGTACCTATATCCTGTCTCCTTGCCGGTCTACACTGAAGGACCAAGGGAGAGATGGATCATTAGTGCTGCAATCATTTTATTTCAGTGACTGACACCCTGTGAATCGAAGCTAACATTTCCATTATCCACCAGGGGAGGTTCCAATGGATTTTAAGCAAGTTTGTCCAAAAGTGTATTTGATTTTGCAGGGGAGAAATTCTCCACAGAGTGAGCCTTGCTGACAGCCTGCCTCACAGGAGTGAACCTTCACAGCTGAATCTTAGAGCACAGAACAGTGCAGCACAGGAACAGGCCCTTCAGCCCACGATGCTGTGCCAAACTAATTAAATGCCTAACTGAAGTAATCCCTATTGCCTACACCGTGTCCATATCCCTCCATTCTCTGCATATTCACGTGTCTTTTCAAGAGCCTCCTGAAACCCCTCTATTGTATCTGCCTCCACCACCACCCCTGGCAGCGCATTCCAGGCACCCACCACTCTCTGTAAAACACTTGCCCTGCACATCTCCTTTGAACTTACCCCCTCTCATCTTAAATGCATACCCTCTGGTATTAGACATTTTGACCCCGGGAAAAAGATACTGGCTGTCTACTCTGCCTATGCCTCGCATAACCTTATGCTGGAAGGGTGAAATGAAAACATGGGCAGAGAATATCTGGGTCCCTGGTCTGTTGTTGGCTGTAAACTCCACACAAATATTTCCACCACCAGGGGCATCACAGAGCCTAATGCCGCACACACGTCCACACCTCTGAGACCACTCCCCAACACTAAGCAGCCCAGAAAACTCTTGTGCTGTCTCACCATTGCCTCTACTTCCTCAGGAGGCTAAAGAAATTCAGCTTGTCCCCTTTGACTCTCACCAACTTTTACCGATGCACCATAGAAAGCATCCTATCTGGATGTACCACGGCTTGGTATGGCAACTGCTCTGCCCAGGACCACAAGAAACTGCAGAGAGTTGTGGACACAGCCCAGCGCATCACGGAAACCAGTCTCCCCTCCATGGACGCTGTTTTTACCTCTTGCCGCCTTGGTGAAGCAGCCAGCATAATCAAAGACCCCACCCACCTGGGTCATTCTCTCTTCTTCCCTTTCCCATCGGGCAGAAGATAGGGCACATGCCACCAGGCTCAGAGACAGCTTCTACCCCACTGTGATAGGACTATTGAATGGTTCCCTTATACGATGAGATGGACTATAACCCCACGATCTACCTTGTTGTGACCCTGTACCTTATTGCACTGCACTTCCTCTGTAGCTGTGACACTTTACTCTGTACTATTATTGTTTTTACCTGTACTACATCAATGCACTCTGTACTAACCCAATGTAACTGCTGTGTGTAATGAATTGACCTGTACGATCAGTTTGCAAGACAAGTTTTTCACTGTACCTCGGTACAAGTGACAATAATAAACCAACTGCAATACCAATACCAAGCCCCCACAGCACTTGCTCGGCAAGACGGCGGCCCCCAGTGGTCCAGCAACCCGTGGGCCTGGTGGGAAGCCCGGCCCTCACCTGCTCAGCCATTTACTCCGCTCCTCTGTCAGCTTCTCCACCCCGAGCGCCACGTTCCCGCTCTCCAGCAGCCGGAAGGCTCCAGTCCAGGTCCGATTGGCAGCAGGCCCGCTTCGGAGCCCGCCCCGCCCCCTGGCCATACAACCCAGGACATCGGCCACGCAGGCAAGGGCACGGGCCGCCACTCCCAGGTCCTTGGTGGTGGCAGCCACTGTAAACCAAGACAACAGCTGGTGGGTAGCCTGCTCAGCAACATCCTCCCCGACTATCAACGCTGGCTGTATAACAGGCCGCTGATCCGTCACTGTCAGCGCCATGTCATGCTGTCTGCTCCTGGTGAACTTCACCCCTGTTCAAACAGGCTGGCAGCAGTACAGAGGCACCAGAGAGGCCTCAGAGGCTGGAACCTGGAGCAACACACAGAGCGCTGGAGGAACTCAGTGGGGCGGGCAGCACCTGTGGAGGGAAACGGACAGTCGACGTTTTGGGTCGAGACCCTTCATCTGGACTGTCTATTTCCCTCCACAGATGCTGCCTGACCTGCTGAGTTCCTCCAGTGTTTCATGTGCGGCTGTCATACAGGCCAGTCCTGTGTTACGGCTGTTCAGGTTACAGAAATTTGCCCTTACAGAATTCGTAGATCAGTACCCAAAAATGTGAGATAATGAGTTAAATTCGCTCTTATGGAATTTATGTGGGGTAAACATGAATAAACAAGCACAAGGTGCTAAAGAAACAACAGATTTTCTCAATTTTTATCAATGTCAACCAATGCGTTGGTTAGGTTGGCAGTCACAGCCGAGTCCCTCCTCTGCCACACCCTCTCCGGTGCGAGGACGCATGAACAGACGTTCAGCACTGCAGATCTCTTCATCCGCCAGGCATTTTCTCTGACACTGTGCTGTGGGGAGCCGATGGAGCCATGGCCAGGTCCTCAAAATAACCCCTTGGTGTTTTAACCCATTACCTTCCCTGAACTCTTTCTACACTACCATGAACCCCAATCCTTAAATCCCATCCCTTTCCCTGGTATCCCCACTTCCTAATCCCTTTCCTAATCCATGAGTGTCAGAGAAAATGCCTCACAGGTGAAGAGTGCACCAGGCCTGCACTGTGAGATGTCCGTTCATGCGTCCCTGAACTGGAGAGGGCGCAGCAAAGGAGAGACTCAGCTGTGACTGCCAACCTAACCGACGCAGTGAGGTCACACCCAAATGCGGGGATCGTTTGTACTCTGGTTCCACTTAATTACATTGGTCAGTGAGTCAAATTTAACTGGCATCTAATATAGCATGTCACGGTAGTGCCGTCACAGCAGTGTAGCGGTTAGCGTAACGCTTTACAGCACCAGCAACCCGGGTTCAATTCCGGCTGCTGTCTGTAAGGAGTTTGTACGTTCTTCCTGTGTCTGCGTGGGTTTCCTCCGGGTGCTCCGGTTTCCTCCCACATTCCAAAGACGTACAGGTTAGGAAGTTGTGGGTGTGCTATGTTGGTGCCGGAAGCGTGGCGACACTTGTGGGCTGCCCCCAGAACACTCTACACAAAAGATGCATTTCACTGTGTGTTTCGATGTACACGTGACTAATAAAGAAACCTTATCTTGTCTTATATTGGCATCTGCACAGTTTGGTTTGGTTTCTTCCCATCTCGGATTTGAGAGGTCTTGGGTTGAAATGGAGTTGAATTTGAACTCCAGACCACTGAACAGCAGAGTACTGGGGGTGCTTCGCACTGCCAGAAGAAGCTGTCATTTAGGTGAGGTAGAGTCTTAGAGTTGTACAGTACAGGAGCCTTCAGCCCACCACGTCCATCCTGGCCTTACTGCCCATCTATGCTAATCCCATTTTCCTGCATTGTCCGTATTTTTCTATGCTTTACCTATTTAAGCCTCTTAAATGTAGTAATTGTGTCTGATTTCACCACCTCCTCTGGCAACGCATCCCAGATATCAACCACTCCCTGTCTAAAAAATGTGCCCCTTGTTAAAACTCAATCTGCATCTCTCAGTTACAGGGGCTTGGATAAATGTTGAAGATCCCAGTACAGTGTTATGAACAGCAGGCAATTTTGTTCTGGCAAAGCTCTAACATGCTTTCTTTATTATGACATGTTCTTCTCAGAGACACAATACATATTCCCAATGTGGTGGAGCAGAGTCCAAGTATATCAGGACGAGGTGCAAAGTTACATTTTTCCAGGCTCCCTGATGGTTTGTCTGGCAATTGTGATGGCAGCATAGCACTCTTAGAGAAACCACAGCAGAAACAGGCCCTCTGACCCACTGAGTTCATACCGAGGATCAAGCACCCATTTTTACACTAATTCTATGCTAACCCATTTTATTCTCCCCACGTTCCCATCAACTCCCCTCGGATTCTACCATTCATTCACACACTAGGGGTAGTTTAACAGGGGCTAGTTAACCTACCAACCCGTACATTTTTCAGTGGTGGGAGGAAACTGGAGCACCCGGAGGACACCCACGCGGTCACCGGGAGAACGTGCAAACTCCACAGGCAGCACCCGCGGTCAGGATCGAACCCAGGTCGCTGGAGCTGGGAAGGAGAAAACCCCAGTGGGGTCACTCAGGCCACTCAGTGTGTGCGTGGGCAGGAAATGTCCCAGACAGAACAGAGTTGGGCATTGTTGCTCTCTGGCCATCTGGGCACACCCAAGGTAGAAGAATCTCTCCCCTTGGACCCAACCCCTGAAGGATTCAGCACCTTCAGAAGACAGATAGGGAGGAAGGTAAATAAACTCTACAAAACTCTGGTTAGACCACACTTGGAGTATTGTGTCCAGTTCTGGTCACCTCATTATAGGAAGGATGTGGAAGCGTTAGAAAGGGTGCAGAGGAGATTTACCAGGATGCTGCCTGGTTTGGAGAGTATGGATTATGAGGAGAGACTAAGGGAGCTAGGGCTTTACTCTTTGGAGAGAAGGAGGATGAGGGGAGACAATGATAGAGGTATACAAAATATTAAGAGGAATAGATAGAGTAGACAGAGGGAGGCTTTTCACTCAGAAAGTGGTTGGGGCATGGAATGCACTGCCTGGCGTAGTGGTGGAGGCAGGTACGTTGGTCAAATTCAAGAGATTATTAGACAAACATATGGAGGAATTTAAAATAGGGGTATATGTGGGAGGAAGGGGTTAGATAGCCTTAGGCGAGGTTTAAAGGTCGGCACAACATTGTGGGCCAAAGGGCCTGTATTGTGCTGTGCTGGTCTATGGTTCTAAACATACTTAACAGATTTAAAAAATTAAGTTAATTGGATTGATAAACCATAAATGTATTTCTTAAAGCTATCTAAATAAGGGTTGCATTTATATATAGCACCTTTCAGAACCCCAGCACACTCCAAACCCATTACAGCCAACTGAGAGTAACCCCCATGGCAGTGTATGAAATGCAGTAGTCTGTGCATAGCAAGATCCCATAAACAGTGTTAAATGACCAGACTTCCTATTTTTATTGCTGCTAATCTGAGGCCAGTAACTAGCCTAAACTTGGGGAGAATTTCTATGTTAATAAAGCTCTTGAGTCTGTCATCTCCTAAGAAACAGAAGCAGGAAAACACCATTTAGCCCCTTGCGCGCACTCTGATATCCACTAAGATCGTGCCTGCACTTTCACCTCAGTGCCATTTTCCTGCACTAGCTCCATATCCCTTGATTCCCTTAATATCGAAGGATCTATTGATCTCTGCAACTGAGCTTCCACAGTCCTCTAGGGCAGTGAATACCCAAGATCCACCACCCTCTGGGTCAGGAAGAGTCTCCTCATCTCAGTGTTCCTGGACTGTGAAACCCTGGTTCTAGGCTAATCAGCTGGGGGAACTATCACATCTATTAATTCAAACCCCATTGGACCTTGTACATTGCAATAAGATCATCTCTATTCTTCTGAACTCAATAGTCTAGGCCAACTGTACATAATCCCACCTTCTAGAACAAACACAACATCTCAGGAATTAATCTGGTGAACCTTCACTGCACTTCCTCTGCACCAAGTATATCCTTTCCTAGGTAGGGAGAACAGACGTACATAAAAGATAAGATTTCTTTATTAGTCACATGTACATTGAAACACACAGTGAAATGCATCTTTTTGCGTAGTGTTCTGGGGGCAGCCCACAAGTGTCGCCACACTTCCGGCGCCAACATAGCACGCCCACAACTTCTTAACCCGTACGTCTTTGGAATGTGGGAGGAAACCGGAGCACCCGGAGGAAACCCACACAGACATGGGGAGAACGTACAAACTCCTTACAGGCAGCAGCTGGAATTGAACCCAGGTCGCTGGCGCTGTAATAGCGTTACGCTAACCACTACACTACCGTGCCTGCCACCAGGATCCTTTATTATTGCAGTGAGACAGTCCGATTCTAATACTCTAGTTCTCTTGCAATAAGACCAACATGTTGTTGATGGATGTTGGTGGAGCTTTAGTCTAACCTCATCTGGAAGGTGACACTGCTGGCAATGTGGTACCAGCCCACAGCTCCACTGAAGCTTGAGCCCAGAGTGTGAGCTCAGCCATTCAGGTGGGGCTTGAGCCCAGGAGCTCCTGACGAACTAAAATCCATAAGCTGCCGTTCAGCTTCCAGTTCTACCGACCCTTAGGGAAAGTTGCCTCTCACCTGTATCGAGGGTGTGGAGTATCTGCTGCTCATGTCCCTCACAGACAGCTGCTCTGATCAGAGGGCAGAGGCTGCTGTCTCTGCGGGTGTGCAGGGTGCTCTGCACTTGGTGCTGGGCCCGGGCGAGGAAGAGCTGCTGCCTCCAGGCGAGCTCAGCCTGCTGGTCCAGGCAGCTCAGGATCTCCCTCATCGACAGGCGCCAGGCGGACTGCCACTTCCTCAGATCCCGTCCATCCTGCCGTCCGAGGAGCCACAGCACATCCTCCAACCCGATGGGCTCGGATGCATGCAAGATCGGGAAGAGCTGAGCATTGAGCAAGTTGTTTTCCAGGCGGCTGGGAGCCCACATCTCCTCTTTCCTATGAAAGACAAGTCAATCAGGCAGTGGTCAGCATGGAACATCCTGTAGATACTGCGGGACAGGGACTCTATGGGTACTGTGGGGTGGTTCCCTGAGCAAACTGTTCAAACCATCCGGCAGAACGCCTCATCGCCAGAACTCACCAACAAGCACCAGGACCTCGCTTGGCTGGCAGTGAGAGGGGCCCTCCCAGTCAGATCCTTCCTGTACAGACCACACATCATCCTCAACGCACGCTGCCCTCGGGACGGCTGTGGTGGGGAAGAGACTGTCACCCACCTCTTTGCAGACTGTGGATTTGCTAAGAAGGATGCAGGGGTCCTTGTCTTGGTTCATCCCCAGCAGCTGCATAACAGAGGACTCTCTGATCTATGGGCTGTTCCCGGGGACACACACGAGACAGATATCAAGTGCTGCTGGAAGGTCATCAACTCAGTGAAAGACATCTTTTGGTCTACCTGAGACTTGTTGGTCTCCCAGCACAGTGAGATGTCGGTAAGGAAAAGCTGCCGACCGGCACAGTCAAGGCTGCGGGAGTCAGTGCTGAGGGACGCACTGAAGCTCGGTGCAGCCAATGCTGAGGCTCTGTGGGGAAGGACCACAGTCTGGGCTCCTTCCGCTACCACACATGGAGGGGCTGAGTCGGGTGGGGAAGGCCCTCGATCGATCAAATGGTGCATCACTCCAGGGGGCCACGAGTGGTAATGGAGCTATGGTTTTAAAAAATAAGTTTATTCTACTGAATGTAATGACCATGAATGTAAAAATTTAGCACTGTTTCTTCTTCTGTGTATATTTTTTATTATGAATAAAGTTTATTAAATAGTAAAAAAACAAGTCTCTGATTTGCAGCCTTCCACTTTACCTTCTCTCATGCCGGCTTAAGCAGCAGACAATGCTCGTGTGTCCAGGGCCACTCCGTAACCATCTCCCCCACAACGGCTAGGCTTTGGGGGTCTCTCTGATTACCCCTCTGCTTGGTCAGGGAAGGCTGTCTTGAATTGGTGCATCCACTGATGACATCCAGAAACTCACTGCAGGCGCAGACGTGGACACACCTCCCTCACGTCAAGATTGATGATAAAATGGACACGGGGTACATATCTGCCTCCCACCACCATTGGTGTAGGACCAGAAGATGTAGGAGCAGAATCAGGCCATTCGGCCCATCGAGCCTGCTCCGTCATTCAATAATGGTGATTTTTTTTCCCTCAAACCCATTCTCCTGCCTTCTTCCCACAACCCTTAACCCCCTCACCAATCAAGAACCTACCAATCCCTGCCTTAACTACACCCAATGACTTGGCCTCCACAGCCGTCTGTGGCAATGAGTTCCACAGATTCACCACCCTCTGGCTGAAGAAATTCCTCCTCATCTCAGTTCTAAAGGGATGTCCCTTTATTCTGAGGCTGTGCCCTCGGATCCCGGACTCTCCCACTGATGGAAACATCCTCTCCACGTCCACTCTATCCAGGCCTTTCAGTATTCGGTAGGTTTCAATGAGATCCCCCCTCATTCTTCTCATCCAACAGGCCCAGAGGCAAGTTCACACGTGGCAACCATTTTGGGATTGCAGCAACCAGCTGCGTGGTGGTGAGTGAATAACCTGAGGCAGGGGTAGCAGGCTCAGAGGGAAAGGCTGCGGCATTGAAGCAAAGAAGGGACTCCTCACTGGGGCCCAGGACAATTAATAGCCCACAAAACAAGGCCAATAAAAACAGATTATTTTAGTCACAGTGTGTTCCCTCTGATCCTGCTACACTCAGCACAGGTCACACCTCAAATTATTCATATACTATTTCTTAAAGTCTTAATTTCTAAAAGAAACCTGTCTAATTCGTGTATGGATGAACATTTTCCATCCTTTCCCCAGTGCAGCAGCCAGAGCAATGTCAAGTACCCCATTGTGCTGCCTAGGAAGAGATGTTGGAAACCACAGAACAACGGGGCACAGTGAAGGAAGGTCATGTTATCAACAACTGGTCAGTCTCAAGTGAGAACACGGCTGAGACAGCTTTACAGACCTGTGGACTATCCCACTGTGAGCTATCCAGAGGACAGAACAAGCAGCTAGGGGTATTTGGGACCTGACGTCTTGTGGAAAAGGACATTTGGCAGATTACAAATCTCAGATAAACACTCTGGCAATTTAGGAACGAAACAGTTAAAATAATTGTAGGACAGCACCAGCAGGAATTTGAAGAAGTTAAGGAAACGCATGCTCGTAAGGATAATGATCGGAATTAAGGCTGTATAAGGCAATAAAGAACTAAGCAATGTTTGGGAGGTATGTGAAGAAATGCATAGAACGTTGCCTTATGAGATGACCAGCAACACTGACCCCAGAGACCAACCACTGAAGGCGGCGGCCCTGAATCGGGGACTCAGAGAAGAACTCGCCAAGATTGAACCCTGGCCAGGTTCCTCAAGAGTGGGTGATATCTGAATACAGGTGATGGGTTTTGGAAGTTGTGAAAGTAAACTAAAGGGTTATGCTAGTAATTAAGAGTTAAGCGATTGAAACTATGTGGTCAACCTTTGAGCTGTTTGAATCAATCGTGATTAATAAAGAAGTATAGTTGTTAGGCAAAGTCATTGCCTGGTGTGTTTCTATCGCATGCTGTATTTAATTGGCAATACCAGACCATACTCAAAGTCATAGAGAGAGACAGTAGAGAAACAGGTCCTTCAGCCCATTGAGTGCGTGCCAACCATTAAACACCAATTTACACTAATCCTACCCTAACTCATTTTATTCTCCATATAATCCTATCGACTCCCCCAAAAATAGGCGATATACAGTACATTCACCGACACAATAAGGGCAATTCACAGCAGTGAGTGAATCTGTGGTCAGTGAATCTGCGCCAGACCAGGGGAGGCAGTTTCCAATCCGTCTCAACCGTGGCACTTTGATGGAATGCTGCCTTTTGCAGTCAGTCTGAAGAGAAAGAGACGTTTAACCCAGATGTCTCTGGGACCAGCCTCTGGTCTGTGGTAAACTTAGGACCTCCAGCAGGAGAAGCAGGCAGCTGGGAACACGGTTGCCCCAAAGTCACACTCAGTCCTCTCGTGGACATTTAGCATTGCTCTTTTCACCACTAGCTAAATCACCAGTAGGATTGCACTGATTGAAGAAAGCAGCTCATGACTGGCAACAAATTCTGGTGTGGGCAACATATAAAAACCATTTTTATTTTAAAAGAAGTAATGGAATGCTTGGTATCAGCTCATCTCTGGCCACCTTCCACCACGGTACCCTGCTTGCCATGTGAAATGGATGGAGAAACACTGAAGACTAAATTTGAGGAGGCCCTGCTTCACTGATCAAAAATCATCAGTAGTCCGCTGTAAGTGCTTACAAATCCTTGGCTGCCAAACCTCCCAGTGAAGAGAGCCAGCAAAAGAACCAGGAAAATGAGGAGGAGAAATTTCTCTCTCTCTCTCTCTCTCTCTCTCTCTCTCTCTCTCTCACACACACACACACACACACACACACACACACACACACACACACACACACACACACACACACACACACACACACACACACACACACACACACACACACACACACACACACAGAGGGAGGCATTGTTTGAGAAGCCTATAGCTGCAAATCCAATTGTAAGAGAACTGGCTATTTACTTGTAAAGGAAACTTCAGGGTGACAGCAGGGAAATGGGATTAATCGCATGAGATTAATGGGATTAATGAGCCTCCTGTGCTGCACGTTTCTATGATGCTACCACTACGATACTACTTCCAAGGTGCATGCAAGGAATGACGTAGGTCAGCCTTACTTGATTCCTGTTCTTTCAAAGAACGTGGACCATGGTACGTTCAGGAAGGTTGAGGACCTATTGCTGAAAGGCACCTGTAAGAGAGACCACAAGATCCAAATGTTGAGAACGGTTCAGATCCACCACAGGAAACTCAGAAAGGGCTGGTTTGTGCTCAGCATGTTGGGTTCTTGCAAATCAAAATCTGAAACACTTAAAGGAACTGGGACTGTTTTCAAGGACAGATATCCCATACTTAACCAAGTCCAAAAATGGCAATTCAGGTGTAATCCAGGAGAGCAAGTTCCATTCCACATCAGTTTTACTCCCAAAAACATCCACCTCTGCTGTGAATGTGTTCAAATAACAGAGACAAGAACTTAAGGGTGAATGCACGAGCCATGTTTTTTTTACACTTAAAAACAGGAGAAAACAATGCAGAAGGTTGAGCTGATCCCACCATTCAATAACATCCTGGCTATCCCGTGCTTCTAACCACAGTCCCTGACCAATCCCCATATCCTCTTAATTCCCTCAATGGACTAGCATCAATCAGACTCAGCCTGGAATATCCTCAATGTCCGAGCATCCACAGCTCTCTGAGGTAAAGAATTCCAAAGATTCACAACCCTCCATGAAAAGAAATTTGAATCCTAAATGGTTGACCCCTCACCTTGAGACCAGGCTTCCTGCCCCTGCGAGACTAGAGGAAGAAGGTTCTCAGTAACATACAGAATCTTGTGTGTCGCCATGACAACACCTCCCGCTCTTCCCTACTCCAGTAGCACAGACTAATTTAAAACCTCTTCAAAACCTGAAACCAAAATCAAAAGGGAAGAAATGAAACAGAAAACACTGGAAACACTGAGCAGGTCAGGCATCACCTGCAGAGAGGGAAACAGGGTTAATGTTTTGGGTCCAAGTCATCTGTTCTGATGAAGGGTCTTCGACTTGACATGTTGAACTTTTCTCCCCCCCCCCCCCCCCCCCCCCCATAGAAGCTGCCTGACCTGCTGAGTGTTTCCAGCATTTTCTGTTTTTATTTCATATTTCCAGCAATTTTATTTTTTGATTTTCAAAAGGGATCGAATTGGGATAGAAAATCAAGCAGGGTGTAAAATGGATTACCACCCAACCTATTTCAGTTCTACATTGTCTGGCCTAAACCTGACACAGGGCAATACTAAACATCAAATTTGTGGATGACGCCAAAATCAGTGATGTGATGGACAGTGAAGAAGGTTGTTTTGGGTAACAACAAAGTCTAGATCAAAGTAGGCAAATGAACGGCAGATGGGATTGGCTCAGACAAATGTGAAGTGATGTATTTTGGAAAATTAAACCAGGGCAGGATATACACAGTGAATGACAGGGTCCTGGGGTGTGCTGTAGAATAAAGAGACCTAGCGTACAAGTACATAGCTCCCCAAAAGCGGTGACGCAGGAAGACAAAGCGGTGATGAAGGTCTGTGGCACTCTTGCCTTCATCAGCCGTGGCACTGAGTACAAGAGTTGGGACATCATGTTACAAGACGTTAGTGGGACTGCACCTGGAATATTGTGTGCAGTTCTTGTCGCCTAGTTACAGGAAGGATGTGAATAAGCTGGAGAGGGTGCAGAAAGGATTCATAAGGATGTTGCCAGGACTGGAGGGCTTCAGTTGAAAGCAGAGGCTGGAGAGGCTGGGACTTTTTCCCCTGGATCAAAAGAGACCATGGGGTGACCTTATGGAGGTTTATAAAATCATGAGGGGCTTAGATAAGGTGGAAGGTCACAGTCTTTTTCCCAGGGTAGGGGAGTCTAAAACCAGAGGTAAGAGGGGAAAGATTTAAAGGGGACCTGAGAGGAAACTTGTTCTCACAGAGGGTGGTGTGTATGTGGAACGAGCTGCCGGAGAAAGTGGTAGAGGTGGGTACAATTACAACGTTTATAAGATATTTGGACAGGTACATGGATAGGAAAGGTTTAGATGGAGGGAAATGGTACTAGGTCAGGAAGGAATCTTGGTCAGCATGGACCCATTGGGCCGAAGGGTCTGTTTCGATGCTGTAAGACTCTACGATTCTATTGTATGTCTCAGAATCAGATTTATTATCAGACATATGTTGTGAAGTTTGTTGTTTCGTGGCAGCAGTACAGTGCTAGACATAAAAATTACTATAAGTTACAAAAATAAATAAATAGTGCAAAAGAGGAATAACAAGGTCGTGTTCATCGGTTCATGAACCGTTCAGAAATCTGATGGCAGAGGGGAAGAAGCTGTTCCTGAATCATTGAGTGTGGGTCTTCAGGCTCCTGTACCTCCTCCCCGAGATGGTAGTAACGTGAAGAGGGCATGTCCCGGATGGTGAAGGTCCTTAATGATGGATGCTGCCTTCTTGAGGTGCCGCCTCTTGAAGATGTCCTCACTGGCAGGGAGGGTTGTGTCCGTGATGGAGCTGGCTGAGTCTACAACCCTCTGCAGCCTCTTGCGATCCTGTGCATTGGAGCCTCCATACCAGGAGGCGATGCAACCAGTCAGAATGCAATTTGCAGAAATTTGCAAGAGTCTTTGGTGACTTATCAAATCTCCTCAAACTCCTAATGAAGTAGAGCCACCGGTGTGCCTTCTTCATGATTGCATCAATGTGTTGGGCCCTAGACAGACCCTCCGAGATGTTGATGTCCAAGAACTTGAAGCTGCTCACCCTTTCCACCGCTGACCCCTCAATGAGGACTGGTGTGTGTTCTCCCGACTTCCCCTTCCTGAAGTCCACAATCAGTTCCTTGGTCTTGCTGACGGTGAGTGCGAGGTTGTTGTTGCGACACCACTCAACCAGCCAATCTATCTCACTCCTGTACGCCTCCTCATCGCCATCTGAGATTCTGCCAGTAACAGTGGTGTCATCGGGGAATTTATAGATGGCGTTTGAGCTGTGCTTAGCCCTACAGTCATGAGTGTAGAGAAAGTAGAGCAGTGGGCTAAGCACACAGCCTTGAGGTACGCCTGTGTCGATTGTCAGCGAGGAGGAGATGTTATTACCGATCTGCACTAACTGTGGTCTCCCGATAAGGAAGCCGAGGATCCAGTTGCAGTAGGAGTTACAGAGTCTGCCCTTGACACTGATGCCACACAACACAGGTCTACTGGTTCTCTATGTCATTGCTGCATCAAAGGTGAATCTACAAAGAGGAGGCCACAGTAACCTGGCATGTTACAATTGATGTCAGTACTTCAGGATGGGGAAGGAAATAAAACCTTTCAAGGTTCCCTCTCCTCATCATTTTTGAGTGCAGTGGTTGGACACATTATTGAAGGATGGCACTGGGCTCAGCCGCACTGGCCTTCATAGTTCAACGCAGTGTTGAGTTTCACTGTTTTAGCTCAGACAACATAAACCTGTGAGAGGTACCGAAGAGCAGCAGGCACTGGTGGATCCGCACAGCAGTGTGAGATGATACCGTCAGGCAACAGTGAGAAGAGCAACGATGAGAATCTAGAAACTCAAACTGGGCAATGCCGCGCACATTGGACTGGCCTTAAGGGAACCATGCTGAGATGGGCTGGTCGGCAAGGAGGGAAATGATGTTACTAATTGATGTGCCAGGATATGGAAACTTGGCTTGAACAAACCAGTGATTAGGAAAGTCAAAAAAACTGCAGAAGCTGGAAATCTGAAAACAAAAGCTGGAAATGCTGGAAACACTCAGCGGGTTAGGGCTGCATCTGTGGAAAGGGGACACAGAATGAATGTGCCAGGTTGGAGACCCTTCATCAGAACTGGGAAAGAGATAAAAAAAAAACAATTTTAAGTTGCAGAGAAATTGGCAGGAGAGATGGGTAGGACAAAGGGAATATCTGTGATACAGCAAGACCAAATTAAATGGGTTAATGTGACAGAAGGTTACTAGAATGGGAGGTGATGTCATTGAGACTCGCACGATTCTGAGAGACTTTTCAGTATGTCACTGAGAATCTATTTCCTCTAGTCAAGGATAGAACTAACGTGGTCTCAGGGTAAGGGTAGACTACCATTTAGGACAATGATGAAACAAACTTTCTTTACACTGAGGGTTGTAAATCTTTGAAATTCTCTACCTCAGGTGGCTGTGGATGCTTAGACATTGAGGATATAATGGCACTTTGTCTGTGTTATGTGTGGCTAACAGCAGGGCTGTGGCACGTACTAGTGGAGAGAGAAAAATCACTGATGGACCACTTACAGTAGAAATGGACAGTTCAGATACAGACAGAAAATGCAAGTTACCTAAAGTTGGAGGGTTCGATATTGAGTCCAGAAGGCCGCAAAGTACCCAGATGGAAAATGAGGTCTTGTTCCTCAAGCTTGTGTTGGGCTTCATTAGAACAGTGCAGGAGGCCACAGAGAGATATGTCACAGTGGGAGTTGGATGGAGCATTAAAATGGCCAGCGATAAGGCAGGTCCTGGCACATTGACTAATGATATCCTTTCCCTCTGTTCTGGCCAACCCATCTAGGAGCGTGAAGTTCCCAGTCTACGATGTAGTATTGAGTCAGCCCATCTCAAAACAACATCCGATAAGTGGGAGGCGTTTAAAGGTGAGATAGTAAGATCTCAGAGACAGCAGGTCCCTGTAAGGGTAAGAAGCAAAGACGGTAAGATTAGGGAACCTTGGTTAACACAGGAAATTGAAGCTTTGATTGGGAACAAGGGAGAAACACATGTTGTGTGTAGGTATCATGCGAGTCCTTTGATGTAGGACAGAACTTAAGAAAGAACTTAGAGGGCAAAAAAAGAACATGAAGTGGCCTTGGTAAGCAAGATTAAAGAGAAACACCAAACCTTTTATAAGTACATTAGAAGCAAGGGGGTAGCTGTGGAAAGAGTAGGTCCCTTTAGGGACCAAGGGGGAAATTTGTGTGAGAGCCAAGAGATATAAGTGGGATCTTAAATGAATACTTCTCCTCAGTAGTCACCAGGGAGAAGGATGTGGAGGATGGAGAGTTAGGGAATGGGTATGCTGATATTCTGGAAGATGTCTCTGCAGGAAGCAGCAAGAGATACTGGCACATATTAAAGTGGGTTAATCCCCAGGCATAATGGGATCTATCTACAGATGCTATGGGAAGCAAGGGAGGTGACTGCTGGATCTCTAACGGAGATTTTTGCACCTTCATTACCCACAGGTGAGGTAAGAGAAGACTGAAGGACGGCTAATGTTGTACCCTTATTCAGAAAGAGAGTAGGGAAAAGTCAGGTAAATACAGGGGATGAGCCTTATATCGATAGTAGGGGAATTACTGGAAAAAATTCTAAAGGGATAGGATTTCTGTTCACTTGGAAGGACAGGGACTAATTAGGATGGTTTTGTGCAGGGGAGATCGTGTCTCGCAAATCTGATTGAGTCTTTTGAGGAGATAACTGAGAAAATTGATGAAGACAGAGTGGTAGATGTGGTTTACTTGTACTTCAACAAGGCTTTTGACAAAGTCCCACGTGGTAGGCTGGTCCAGAAGGTGAGGGCACATGGAACCCATGGTGTGTTGGCAAACTGGATCCAAAACTGGCTTGGCAGAGGGTAGTGGTGGAAGGGTACTTTCCTGACTGGAAGTCCGTAACCTGCGGTGTACCGCGGGGATTGATGCTGGGTGACTTAGCTGAGAACGTAGGCGGGTTGATTCGTAAATTTGCTGACGACACAAAAATTGGTGGAGCAATAGATAACGAAGAAGGTTGTGAAAGGATAAAAGGGGACATGGATCAGTCGGAAAGTTAGGTGAAGCAGTGGCAGGTGGAATTTAATGTGGACAAGTGTGAGGTGATACATTTTGGGACATCATATACTAATAGGAAATAGACGGTAAATGGCAGGGACCTCAGCAGTGTTGATGTACTGAGGGACCTTGGGGCATGTTCATATCTCCCTGAAAATGGAAACGCAGGTAGACAAGTTAGTGAATAAGGCAGTCAGCATGCTCGCCTTCATAGGCCAAGGCACTGGGATGTTATGTTGCAACTGTACAAAACATTGGTCAGGCTGTATCTGGAGTACCATGTACAGTTCTGGTCGCCACACTACAGGAAGGATGTGGTAGCATTAAGTGTGGAAGAGATTCACCAGGTTGTTGCCTGGAATGGAGGGCTGTAGTTATAAGGAGAGATTGGATATGCTGGGTTTATTCTCAGGTTGAACAGAGGAGGCTGAAGGATGACTTATAGAGGTTTATAAAATTATCAGGAGCATAGATAAGATAGTCATAGGCTTTTTTGTAGGAGGGGTAAGTCTTAAATAAGAGGGCATAGGTTTAAGGTGAGAGGGGAAAGATTTAAGATCTGAGAGGTAAGTTTTTCACACAGAGGGTGGTGGCTCTATGGAACGAGCTGCCAGAGAAAGTGGTGGAGGCAAATACAGATACAATACTTACAATGGACAGGTACATGGATAGGCAAGGGTAGAGGGATCTGGGCCAAACGCAGGCAAATGGGATTAGCATAGATTCCATCATGGTCAGCATGGACGAGTTGGGCTGAAGGGCCTGGTTTTGTACTGTATGACTCTACGACTGTGACTCCGGATAAGGTGTTGGTCACTTAGTACCGAGATGAGAAGTAATTTCTTTCTGCAGAGCCACTCCCTCCCTCAGGTGCCTGTGGATGCTCGGTTACTGAGTCTGTTCAAGGCTGAGTTTGGTAAATATTTGGACACCAGGAAAATCAAAGGATGTAGGGACTGGGTCAGAAAGTGATCTTGAGGCACAGAGTCAGAATGAAACTCTAAATAGAATTGTGGTAAGAACACATCGCTGAACTAAACTATCAGAGGAAAAAATGGATCAGGTTAAAGAAAATAAATTTTTTTTGCAACTGGTGGAGTCTAATGAAGTGTAAACTTTGACACAGGGCCAACTGGTAATGGATGAGAATAATATGATATCATGATTGGTGGAAAATCCCTTCTCCAATAATTCTTATGAAACATTTTACTGTCCTTCAGGACCTTCTATGTATCAACGTCAGGAAGACACCATTGCAGGCAAGTTGTGGAAATGGGAATAGGAAAATGTAAGGTCCCACTCTGGGATTGACGTTACTGGAGCAGGACACCTTGCGGCTCATCCCATTACTTACACACTTTCACCTATCCATCTCTACAGAACCAGTTTGCAGCGTTTCTTGTTGCAAGCACAGGACGGCAACAGAACGGCGATGGTGGGAATCTTGCTGGGCAACGAGACATTTGCCCAAGCAATGAGATTCATGGACTGAGGATCAGGAATGACCAAAGGAGGAAAAATGAGGGTCAAATGAGATTATGAGAGGCATAGACAGTGTAGACAGCCGGTACCTTTCCCCCAGGGTCGAAATGTCTAATACCAGAGGGCATGCATTTAGGGTGAGGGGTGCAAGTTCGAAGGAGATGTGCGGGGCACGCTTTTTTTTTATTACACAGAGTGTGGTGGGTGCCAAGGGTGGTGGTGGAGGCAGATACGATAGAGGCGGTTAAGAGGCTCTTAGATAGGCACATGAATGTGCAGAGAATGGAGGGATGTGGACGTTGTGTAGGCAGAAGGGATTAGTTTAGTTAGGCGTTTAATTACTAGTTTAATAAGTCTGGCACAACATTGTGGGCCGAAGGGCCTGTTCCTGTGCTGTACTGTTCTATGTTCTAAACAAAAATCAGGTACAGAGTGAAATACAGATGGAAAGAAACGATTGGGAAGAGTGGCACAGTGGTGGAGCTAATAGACCTGCTGCCTCACAGTTCCAGGTACGCAGGTTCGATCCAGACCTCTGGTGGTGTCTATGTGGAGTTTGCACATTCTCCCTGTGACTATGCGGGTTTTACCCCGAGTACCCCAGCTTCCTAACACATTCCAAAGACATGCAGGCAGTTTACCACGTGTATGGGCAAGTAGTAGAATTTGGGTGAGGGGGTAATGGGAATGTGGGGAGAATGGGAGGATTAGTGGGTGAATGGGACATCTCTGTGAGCCGGTATCAACCTGATGGGCCAAATGGCCTACTTCTATGTCATAAAGAAATATGGAGAAGTAAAAGATTAAAAAAAAGCATCACAGGAATAATCTTAGGATAAGGACAGAGAATCATGAATCTCTGGAGGTCTGTCACTGAGTAAATTCAAGGCAAGATCATTAGAATTTAGGACACCACAGGATGTGGGGTGTGGATGAGGCAGAGAATTGTGGAACAGGCTGGAGTCACTATAAAATATTTGAGTCACTATTTCTTATATTCTTAAAAATCTGACTGCATCGTACCCTTTCTGGCTTGGAGAGGGAGATTGACATGCCCTTCATATTTAACATCAAGACAGCGCTTGTAATTATCAACCCAAATCTTTTGGTCCGAGTTTAGTGAGCAATTGCTGCACAAGTTCTTCAAAATAACAGGCAGATTAAGGGCGAGGTCCGAGGCAAACCTCCCTGCAGGTCTTGGGGATCTGCAACCCATGGCGTCCTTTCTTAATCGGGAGCATGGTGAGCACACCATGACGTTTCCAGCACTGATTGGTCCATTGTGTGCCAGAGTAAGCGATAACATTTTGACGTGAAGGGAGGTGGGATCTGTGAGATATGTGCCTCAAGACCAGCTATAGGTTTTGCCCCCTTTGCCCCCTGAAGGTGCCCTCAGCTCCCTGGACCGCGATCCATGGCAATGGAAACCCTTCCAAACCTCCCCCAGTGAGCTTTGAAAGGTGAGTGTCAGCTGACCTGAGAAGTCCTCAGGTTGTTAACGCTCAGGGTCCAAATGCTGGAAGTGCAAGATAATCGGCCACTAAGTGGATCGCAGGGATGCAGGAGTTGGAGGAGCCACCTTTGCTGCAGCAGCGGGAAGTCCTGTGAGATTGTGGCTAAGCTGGGTTAATGTAAAGAGCAGAGGGAACTTTACATCTGTGCGAACTCTCTCTGATACCGAATATTGCAAAGACGGATATCGTCCATTTGCAAACAATGCAGGGTTCCCCAAGGTGAAGTTAATGAAGTTCCCAGATGAGGAGCATCTACCGCACCTGCAGGTCATCCAGACGTCCCATGATGGTGAAAGTCCTCAGTTGCAGGCCCCTCAGCCTGATGTGGTGCCCCTGGATGATCACGTCACAGAGCTGGCGTCGTTGGAGCGCGAGGGATGACGGCACATCCACCCCCGACAGAAGACAACCAGACCCCAAGTGAATGGACCCCTGGCAAACAAAACGCAGAGAGAGAAAAACATTCTTCAGAAACCAAGTCGAGATCATCATCTCAAACATCAAAACCACATCAGCCCCCTGTTTTTAATGTCCGGCTACTTGCTCGTGGACGCAGTATGGCAACAGGCCCTTCGGCCCACTGACTCCACACTGACCTCTGGTCTTTTGTCCCACCAGTTTCCTGCCCCTTTCCTCTTCCCCAGAAGCTGTGCGCTGTAGCAGGCACCCACATCTCGGCACCTCACCGACACGGTCAATTCCCAAGTGCAGACACAAGAGACTGCAGATGCTGGAATCTGGAGCAAAAGAAATCGAGCTGCCAGAACAGCACATCACATTCCACCTGGGTACACTACAACCCGATGGCATGAACATTGAATTCTCCAACAACAGACCATCTGCTGGAGGAACTCAGCGGGTTGAGCAGCACCTGTTGGGGGTGGGTGGGGAGGAATTATCAACGTTTCAGGTCGAAACTGTGCAATCAGGACCAGATTGCAGCAGCAGCAGTCCCTTGTCTCTCTACTGAAATCTCTAATTTCAGGTAACCTGCTCCCCCCTCTGTCCTCTTCTCTCTCTTTCTGATCTGTCCTGGCCCCCTCACACACACTTTTTTCCAACCCACTAGGATTTGGAGAGGAGGAGGACGAGAGGTGACTTGATAGAGGTGTACAAGATGATAAATCCGGTGGACAGTCAGAGATTTTTTCCGAGGGCGACAATGGCTAACATGAGGGGACATAATTTTAAGCTGACTGGAGGAAGATATAAGGGGGGATGTCAGGGGTAAGTTTTTTTTACACAGAGAGTGGTGGGTGCGTGGAACACACTGCCGGCAGAGGTTGTGGGGGCAGATACATTAGGGACATTTAAGAGACTCTTAGATAGACACATGAATGATAGAGAAATGGAGGGGTATGTGGGAGGGAAGGGTTAGGTAGATCTTAGAGCAGGATAAAACGTTGGCACAACATTGTGGACCAAAGGGCCTGTACTGTGCTGTAGTGTTCTATGTTCTGTGATTCATACCACAGCCTCGACAATAACACCAGAGCTCAGGACCCTCCCACCTTCACCCAATGCCCACACACACCTGCGCTGTACAGCAGGGCTTGAGGATGGGAATGAGCTGTAGATTCTCTATTCATCCTAATCCAGAAATAACACAGAATGGCAGCTCATTCACTGTCCATGGCAGGTTCAATCGGCATAAATCAGGGGGCGGATCTTTAGATCTCCCTGTATGGATTAATCTCAGCGATGAAACCCTACATCCAGTCTCACAGCTCAATAACCACCTTGCAGAAAGATCAGGCAGATGGCTTTCATGCAGTCTAGACTGGCTTGACCCCTTCTTGGAGGTGAGAGGTCAGTTGCCCAACTAACTGCACTAGTGAGTTCAATTTAATCAAAATATTGCCAAAATCTTATTCTTCCCATACATTAATTGACATAGTTCACAACATCTCTGGTCTTTGTCTTAATAGAAAGAATATCAGTTTGGTCCAGAGGCATTCAAGCTAGAGAAGTATCTTGGGGGGGAGGGGTGGGGAAGGATGCTTATGTTGGTAGCTTGAGACAAGGTCAGGTGAAAGGAAGCTCAAATGGAGCAGAAACCTTCTGGCTTGTTTCTCTTCAAGATTGCCTTAAAATTGCTCATCATCCACAAAGGGGTGACAGAGAGTCTACCTCTGGCTCAAAGCACTGTGTGCCACTGAACAGGGCTTGTACACTTGACATCTTTCCTGTGGGTGCCCAGAGTCTCAGTGTGGGTGAAAGGTCAAGGTTGGGATGAGGGGCTGGGCTTGGGTTAATGGAGTTGGTTGCTCGGGTCAGTAAGACTGGTAGTTGGAGGGTAAGATTAGTTGTTGGGTGGCGAGTAGTTGGTAGGTTTGGCAGTAACGAATGGGGTTTGGTGATTTGGTGGAGTGAATGCTGGTTGAGGGTGTAAGTGGTGGTTGCGGGGGGGAATCCCAGAATGTCGATGCTGAGTGCCGTTTTGAATCAGCAGATTTGTGGATGGTGGGGACACGGGCAGGGCTACGAACCTGGGGGTGCGGAGCAGAGGGATGGGGGGATGCCAAAGGACAGCAGAGCATGTACCTACAAGTATCCTAATGAGGACCTATCCACGTCAGCCCAGTAAACTATCTCAGACAGCTCCCTTTTAAGTTATGGAGAAACAGGCCTTGCAGGCATTGGGAAAGTCTGCTCTTAAGCGAGGATGGAACACGTGAATGAAAGCTATGAAAGAGGCTGTGTGTTGCAAGCCAGTGGATGTTATGTTTGTTCTTCATCAAGAGACAAGCTTCACGTGGGTTTAACATCTGAACATTTTATTGACCAACACCAGGCTGGCTTGCTTTCCCTCGCTTTTTACAGCCACCTCCTGTTCCCCCATGTGACCCCTTGCATTGCCGACTGGGAACTGTAGTTCTTTATTATAACTACATAATAACACAGTGGATACTGACGTGCACGTCAGTGGTCCTGCACGTGTTAACATGGCACACCCATGGGGATCATCCTCCTTGGGACCTGCACACAGTCCCTAGAGTTCAACTGGCTTCAATTTTTGGAGACACAGGAGACGGCAGATGCTGGCATCTGGAGCAACAAACAAACTGCTGGAGGAACTCAGCAGGTCGAGCAGTATCAGTGGAGGGAACAGATGACCTTTTGGGTCGGCACCCTGCATCAAGCAAAATCTTGTCCTATGCAAACCAATTTCTAGGCATGTGTAAATTAAATACATGCAAGTAAATAGAATGGTACCATTGGGGGATTAGAGAAGAAATACCATCTATGACAGGCAGTGGAGATACTTGTTCACAGCCTGGGCTTTACCTCTAGGTGGCAGTGTTGGACCACACTGTTTGCATCGACTCTGGTCTCTCCATCCAGGAGGCTATTGATGACAGAACAATTCTCGTTCAGCAGAGCAGGGTGCTTTAAAACAAAGCTGAGTTAGAAGGTAAGCTTCATCCCTTTGTTTTGTACCAAAGTGAAAGCAACAGTTTTTAAGTTATGCAATGAAGCCAAGTATCATTTGGATTTAGCAATATCTATCAATATCAGAAGCTTGCATCAATCTAGTGCCTTCCATGTAGCAAAATTCTCCAAAACTCTTTGCAGGAGGACAAGGAGGCAGAATTTTACACAGAGCAAAACGAGATGATGGAAGGAAGGTTACTGAAACATCGGTTCTGGAGGTAGGTTTGAAGAAGTGTCTTGAAGGAGGAGATACAAAGAGGTTCTAGGAAAGAATTCCAGAGCCTAGACAGGGGCGGGTGGAGATTTTTAGTGGTTATCCAAATGCAGGATAAGTCAGCCTTTGTGGCCTCCCCTCGTTTCTGGTTTCAAGGAGGAAGAAGGAGGCTGAGATTTACGGCAGCTTGAGATTATGACTCTGAGGTGGGAGGTCACAGGGTGTCCAGGAACCTCCATTAGAATCTGCGTAAGCTCTTGAATTCACTGTAGTTGGAAGCTGATGTGAAAATCTAAACAGAATCTGATCATCATTTGGTTAGGTAATTTTAAGCAGGGAAGGAGGTTGGGTGGCAGAAATAAACTGGGCAACAATTTTGTCTTGACCCCTGACCTGTTGAGTATTTCCAAGTAGTTATTTTATATTTCCAACATCTGCAGTAATGGATTGATCTGTACGATCGGTATGCAAGACAAGTTTTTCCACTGTACCTCGGTATAAGTGACAATAATAAACCAATTCCAATACTAATACCAGTTTTTTTTTGATTTGAAACAATTTTGTCTTTCGTTGTAACGACAACACTGTTCGCTTTGGGATGATCATACGACCGATTGCTTTAAGGTCAATAAGGTAAAACCAGCAGAGATGTTTAGCTCAGTTCTCAAGCAGAGGTGGCACGTTCACTGCAAACCGATCGGGAGCAAGAACTGGGGCTTTCCCTCTGCTCCCATCACTTCATACCATAGAACTGAGGGGAAAACACTGACAACTATGTATTTAATTAAGGTCAGATATGGGAAAGGTACTGAAATTATTATTGGAAACAGCCAGACTTGAACAGTCAGCTTGTATCAACTGATTGAAGGGAGTAGGCATGCATCTATGAAGGGTGTTTGATTAACGTAGTTAAATTATTTGCACTAATTTGACATTCTGGCGCTTTCAAGAATCACTGAAATGAGATTTTTAGCTAAAATGGAAGTCCATCAACTTGATGGTAACCTTGTGGCTTGGGTAACCAACTGTTTGACATAGGAGTACAGGAAACGTTTGCTGAGAATCAGGCTGTTTCTCTAAAGGATCAGTACTGTGCTTTCTTCTTTTCAGCTTGGATATTAATAAACTGGAAGGAAAGGAATAGAGTGTTGGATTAAGAGTTATATCCGAATGTGAAGATGGCACCAAATTAGGAGACAAACTGAGCCGTGCGTTTGGGAGGAGGAAGATGTACAGAGGGACAGTCAGATGAGTTAAACCATGCCAGAAATCATTGTGTGTGGTAAAATTGTGAGGTCATCCACTTTGGATTCAAGATAGACAAATTGGATTTTTATTTAAAACTGAGAGAGACGAGGAGTTGTGGAGAACCAATGGGACTTGGATGTCCATGAATGCTGATAACTAACAGCTTCTGTGGTCAAAAATGCTAATGGAATGTTGCTCTTTAATCTCAAGGGGGCTGGAAGTGATGCTTCAGCTATACACATTCTTGACTGGATCAAACCCCATTTGGAGTTTTGTATTTGGGGTGGGAGTGGGCACTGGTTACAGAAAAAGCACGCTAGCCTTGGAGAGGGGGAAATGACCAGAATGACACTAACTTTTATGTGTATGGCAGTTAAATTACTAGAGTGGCAGCCAGAGTTCAGGACTATTTATCCAGAGATACGAGTTCAAATCCCAGCAAGGCAGCTTGGGAATATGAATTAAATAAATTAATTAAATTAATCAAGTAATTACATAAAGTAATCAAGTAATTAAATAAAAGTGGAAGTTAAAAGCTAGTCTCAGTAACCATAGTCATGAAGCTACCAGACTGCTGTAAAAACCCACATTGTTCACTAACATCCTTCAGGGAAGGAGATCTACACTCTTTGCCTGGATGTAATCCACCAATGTGGTTGACTTTTCACTGCCTACTTAGTTTAGGGCCAATTAGGGGTGGATATCAAATGCCAGCATTGCCAGCGACATCTACGTCCCGTCAATGAGTAACAAAAACGTCTGAAAGGATTAAATGGACAGTGTGCAGAAACAGTCTGTGAACCTTAAAGTCTGCAAAATTGCAAGATGGTCCAATTACAGCACTTAAAATGACAAAGGTGTTTGATGGGATAGGTACAGAGACTCTTTTTACTCTCATGGAGGTTCTAAACAAGTGGAATAATGCAAGTATAACATTTAGGAGAAAAATCAGGAAATATTTTTCGCAAACAAGAACACCAAGAAACAGGAGCAGGAGTCGGCCACTCGGTCCCTCAAGCCTGACCCACCATTCAATATGGCTGACTTACCCCAAACCTCAACTCCTGTGCCAGTTCCCATAGCCCTCAATTCCTCGACCTTCCAAATATGTATCTGTCTCCACCTTAAATATATCCAATGATCTGACCTCCAGAATTCCAGAGATTCACCACCTGAGAGAAGAAATTTCTATGCACCTCAGTTTTAAATGATCAGCCCTTAACTTGTGGCTGTGTCCCCTTGTTTGTGGCTCTCCTGCTGGTGGAAACATCTCAACAGCTACCCCGTCAACCCCCTTTTGGATCTTATATGTTTGAATAAGGTCACTCCTCATTCTTCTAAACTCTAAGGAATACAGGCCCGACCTGTCCAGCCTCTTCTGATGGAACAACCCTCTCATCCCAAGAATGAGCCTGGTGAATGTTCTTTGGACCATCTCCTGTGCTTCTACATCCTTTTTTTAGGCAAGGGGAACTTAAATTCAAGTAATTAAATAAAATTGGAAGTTAAAAGGTATTGGTATTGGTTTATTATTGTTACTTGTACCGAGGTACAGTGAAAAACTTGTCTTGCATACCAATTGTACAGATCAATTCATTACGCAGTGCATTGAGGTAGTACAGGGTAAAAACAATAACAGAATACAGAGTAAAGTGTCACGGCTACAGGGAAGTGCATCGCAGGTAGACAATAAGGTGCAAGGTCACAACAAGTCTCAGTAACTGGAGTCATAAATGGGAAATGCTACCTGAAAGTGTTGTCTATGTTGGATCAATTGAATCTTTAAGGAACGAGACCAAAAGATTTTTGTTATGCAAAGGGTCACAAGGCAGGTAAATATAGTTGTTATAGATCAGCCCAGGATTAATTAAGTGAAAAGCAAAAACAAAATGCAGAAGCTGGAAATTTAAAGTAAAATCAGAAAATGCTGGAAACACTCAGCAGGTCAGGCAGTGTCTGTGGGGAGAGTTAACGTTTTAGGTCGAAGACCCTTCATCGGAACTGGGATGGAGAGAAAAGAACCCCCCCTGAGTTTCTTCTGCCTCCTTCCCTGCTCTGACGTAGGGTCTTTGACCTGAACCGTTGACTCTGTTTCTCTCCCCACAGATGCTGCCCGACCTGCTGAGTGTTTCCAGCACTTGCTGTTTTTATTTTAGGTTAGACTGAGTGATGGCAACATCCTGAGGTGTTGTCTGGCCTGCTGACGTTCCTAGGTTCAGAACCACACTCACTCACTGAACTACCAGTGGGGGTGTTGCACTGGGTTGTGGAACTGGATGGCTGAGTCCAATTGCAGGAAGTATCTGTGACAGAAGGAGGAAGGAGTGAGATGGGAAAAGAGGCATTAATGGGTTACATACTGTCAGCTTAGAGTACACAACGTGACGGCTCACGAAGCAGTCAGACACATTCCCTCTCCGGGTCAGGTTCCGTATGTGATCATCGGGTGACAGGCTCATGTAGTCATAGCCACCATCAGTTATAAGGACTGCAAAGCACAATAGACACCATTACCATCGTCAGTCTAGGCTCAGCTGGTAGCACTATCTCCAATTAGCAGGTCACAGGTTGAAGTCCCGCTTCAGAAAGCTTAACCCAAAACGTGCCAGTGCAGAACTGAGGAAAAGCTGAACCGTCACAGATGGTATCTATAGGATGAGACATTGAACTAACATCTTGTCTGCCTTTGCATGATAAAAAAAATGATGCCGTAGCAGGGCAGTCCGTCACGTTGTCCTGGCCAAAGTTTATATTTCAGCAAACGTCACAACGTCCGATGACCTGACCATTTATTTCGCTGTGGTTGATAGAGCTGGCCGTGCGTAAATTGCCCACAACATTCTCTACAATAGTAGGGTCATAGAGTCATATACCACAGATACAGGACCTTCGGCCCATCCAGTGTGTGTCAACCATTAACCATCCATTTACATTAACCCCATTTTATTCTCCTTACATTCCCGTCAACTCCCCCTGGAATCTATCACTCACACTCAGGGTAATTTACCGCGGCCAATTAACCGAGCAACCGAGCAACTTTGGGATGTGGGAGAAGACGGGAGCACCCAGGGGAAGCCCACGCGATCACAGAGAGAACGTGCAAACTCCACACAGACTACACCCGAGGTCAGGATCGAACCTGGGTCTCCGGTGCACTGAGGCAGTGGCTCTACCTGCTGCGCCATCCCAAATAGTAGTTATATGCCAAAAGAATGTTGCAAGTGCTTCAGGATGTTGTGCGATTGTGAAAGCAAATGTATATTCATTATATAGTGGCAGGAAATTCCCACAATGGCTTGGGTGCCCAAGGTAAGCCTGTACCCTATGGATTAGCATAAGCCCAGAGTAGACTCAGCAATGTGACACCAACTGGCTCTGTTGCCCCTGAACATTCTTATATACTTGTAGGTAAGTGGGGAGAAGAGAGATTAGGTTGTTGCAGCAGTAATTATGTACAAGGACTGACGTACCCGCGCCACAAGTGTGAACCTCACTCACCCGCAGTGATGGGAATACCTCGGAGCTCCTGCCAAAGAGCAGCCCTGGCACTGCTCATCGTCGCCGCGTCCGTGCTGGGGGGAGTGATGTCGCCGCTCTGCAGGATCCTTCTGGCCCCGTCCACAAAGGCCTCCTTGCCAATGTGGCGTGCCATGCAGAGCAAGATGTCAAAGAAAATGGACAGCTGTGGGAGCAATGGAACATGTTACAAGTGGGAACAGGCACAGTTCACAAACATTGGTTACAGGCACGACAAAAAGCATTTCACACCACACAGGTCCTCCAAGTGTGGAACGACTTCATCTGAAGGCACAGACTCATAGAATCCCTGTCGAATGGCCTCTGATACTGGAGCCCTGACAGTGGAGTACAATCCCAAGCACTGGGGAGCACTCTCACCTGAGTTAAGGTCAGGGATTTAAGTCCCATTCTACTGACACTCCTGTGCAGTACTGAGGCAGTGTTGCACTGTTGCAGGTCCCATGTTAAACCATTGCCATGTCTGCCCTATTAAGTGATTACAGGTGACAGATCACCCAATGACAGTGACTACCAACACCATGCAAGATGTGGCTGAAACCTACTTGAGTAATTTGTTTGGAGACACAAGATTTTTTTTCTCTCTAACTTCTGGTAACCATTCCCCTCGGTCCCTTCCCCCTCCCCATTTTTTTTCCCTCCTGAGCCTACTGGCCCCCACCACCCTCTCTCTCACCTCCCCCACCCTCTCTATCTGCCCATCACCCACACACTCCTCCCACTGGTCCCCCCCCCCCCACCCACCTCCTTCCCTTCATTCCATGTCCCACTGTCTTCTCCTATCAGATTCCATCTTCTTCACCTGTCACCTCCACCAATCACCTTCCAGCTTCTTGCATCATTCCCACTCTCCTCCCTCCCTCACCTCCCAGCTTCTGCCGTTATTCCCACCCTCCCACTCACCTGGATCCACCCATCACCCGCCAGCTCTTGGTCCACCCCTTCCCCCCACCTTTTATACTGGCCACCTCCCCTCTATCTCCCCAGTTACGATGAAGGGTCTCGACCCGAAATATCGACCGTCCATTTGCCTCCGTAGATGCTGCCTGACCTGCTGAGTTCCTCCAGCTTTTTGCGTGTTGTGTAATTTGTTTGTTCATGGTTCATACGTGACATCAGACGGGGCAATCTTTATTCCCTGATGCCACTGTGAAGCTCAGTGATTCAAACACGTGGTTACCTGAACAGGATGAGCCCCTGAGTCCAGACCCATGTAGGTGCAACCGTCCAGTGGAGGAATGACGTGTGTAGCCAGGAGTTTCTCAGCCGTCTCTGATGAAAAGAACACGATACCGGATACCTGGGGAGCAGGAGGGCGTGGATGAAGGAGACGAGCCTTCATCTGTTCAAAGTGCAGCTGATGATGGACCAACCAAATAATCATCGACTTCCCTGTTGGTTTCAGTTACTCTCCTTTCTGCCGTCATTTAAGTATTTAGTTCTTTAGTGAAGGTGCACTCTCCACCATTGGCCCCGAGTGGGCATGCTTCACCAGTAAACTAACACAGAGTGTCAGGCTGGGGAGAGCAGTGGACACCCTGGGGTGAAGTATTTGACCTGCTCTGTAATAGGAAATGTGTTCCTATTTTGCAGGACAGGCAACACCCTACAATAAAGAAATCACTGCAGGGGTAGAGCAGTGTTGGTGGAGCATGTAAAGAGTGTCCCAGCTGTTGCCTGAACTGTGAAGCAGGTGAGGAAAACATTAATGGCAAAATAGGTGCAGCATCTGTATTAATATGCTCCGTGAACTTGGTCAACCAAGGCAGAAGCAGTAGGGTTCATTCGGAGATTCAGTTGACCCTTGCCACCTGTACTAATATCCCTTTATCAGCAAGAAGGGAAGAGTGTTAAAGCCGGGAGTATGTGTCCAAAACACTGTCAATAATAGGAGGCAGATGGGAGGCTCTGGATAACACTCCTATGAAGCACTTTGGGCCACAGTATGACTCTTGCAACCACAGCTTTTTGGAGACAGGGTTCAAGATTTCCGGATTTCCACTAAACATTGCTGGACATAGAGCTTCCTAATTTCACTGCTAAATGACCAGCGATGTTCAGCGCTCCAAAAAGCTGTGGTTGCAAGAGTCTTAAGATTGTGCCTCCCTAGTTTAGACTTTACCACCAGAGGAAACGGGAGCAGGAGAAAGGTGATCAAAGATTCAGAAATTCCTTCTACATACCAGAGGAACTCTGCCGTCCTGTAGTGCACATTCCTTTATCTTCTCCTCTGTTCCCTTGTAGATGATGTCACAGATGTAACCCTAGGAAGAGAAGTGCAATCCATCTCTACACATCCCACTACAGGAACTCCTTTGCTACAACCAGCGCCTTCCTCCAGATACCAGGAGACCAGGGGCTAACCCACTGCTCACACTCCAAATCTGGGGTCCCTTACCCTGACTCAGGAAACTGGGTCAAACATTCTGTCCCTCATAGAGTTAATGTATCACAGCAGTGTCAGAAACCTGGCTCAAACTAGCGCAGGAATGGGCAAGTACAAATTCCTGGCTGCAATGTGCAAGTGAACGGTGCAGGAAAGAAGGGTTATGGCATTGATCAAAGGTACTGTTGCACGTGTGGAAAGGGGTGAAAAGCTCGAGAAGGTTCAAAAACAGAGGTACAGACATTCATCCACAGTCACACACTCAATGTGAGATGTAGCTGCGTGCGTGCATTATATCCACTTTTGAAAGTTGGTGCCATTGAAGTCCATTCCACAACAGTCCAACTTCATGCATATATATATATAGTAGCTACATGCTACTATATATATGCATGAAGTACACATGCTTGAAGGCAAATGACTACCTCAGGATCCTCAGACTGAGATATTTATCTTGGCAACCAATAAACCAAGAGAGATATATGCCCCTGTAAAATAAGAACAAGCTAGCAAATGATACACCATGGATTAATAAAAATGAAGAGCTACAGGTAAAATGGAAACTAAACATGGAGGTATAGACGAGACAGAGATCGTAGTCCAGGGCACGCAGGAGTGAGCCAGTTCATAGATGGAAGAGAAGTGCAATCCATCTCTACACATCCCACCACAGGAACTCCTCTGGTACAACCAGCGCCTTCCTTCAGATACCCTCAATGTCAACAAAAGAGCTAGTCATTGACTTCAGGAAAGGGGGCGGTGTACATGCACCTGTCTACATCAATGGTGCTGAGGTTGAAAGGGTTGAGAGCTTCAAGTTCCTGGGAGCGAACATCACCAACAGCCTGTCCTGGTCAAATCACGTAGATGCCAGGGCCAAGAAAACTTACCAGAGCCTCTACTTCCTCAGGAAGCTAAAGAAATTTGGGTTGTTCCCTTTGACACTCACCAACTTTCACCGATGCACCATAGGAAGCATCCTATCTGGATGTATCACGGCTTGGTACGGCAACTGCTCTGCCCAGGACTGCAAGAAACTGCAGAGAATTGTGGACACAGCCCAGCGCATCACAGACACCAGCCTCCCCTCCATGGACTCTGTCTATATCTCTCACCGCCTTGGCGAAGCAGCCAGCATAATCAAAGACCCCACCCACCCGGGTCATTCTCTCTTCTCTCCCCTCCCATCAGGTAGAAGATACAGGAGCCTGAGGGCGTGTACCACCAGACTCAAGGACAGCTTCTACCCCACTGTGATAAGACTATTGAACGGTTCCCTTATACAATGAGCTGGACTATGACCTCACGATCTACTTTGTTGTGACCTTGCACCTTATTGCACTGCACTTTCTCTGTAGCTGTGACGCTTTACTCTGTACTGTTATTGTTTTTACCTGTACTACCTCAATGCACTCTGTACTAACTCAATGTAACTGCACTGTGTAATGAATTGACCTGTATGATTGGTTTGCAAGACAAGTTTTTCACTGTACCTCGGTACAAGTGACAATAATAAACCAATACTAATACCAGGAGACCACAGGCTAACTCCTGCGTGCCCTGGACTACAGACCCTTCCCCTTCTTCCTGCTGTCTCAACAGTTCACGTTAATCAAAGTGCAGGAGTGAAGATTGAATCTACTTGACGTGACTTGTTCAGGGAGTCCTGCCCTCAGCTCTGACTCCCACTGCCCATTGATATGCTCAACAGCAGGAGCAACTGTGAGAGCTGGAGTGGGCAGGGATGGATGGAGAAAAGAGAAAGAGTAAGAGAGAATTGGGGGTGGCAGGAGGAGAGAGGGAGTGGACCTGAGAATTTTAATTTACATCAATAAAGTCTCAGTTAAGCGGACAGGTTGGCTGTCATGCATGCTTTTGCATGTGTCCTTGGGGCTGGGGAGACTACAACCAAATATTATAACACAAACTCGGCTCAGTTAAAAAAAACTCATGCATTAAGTAAAATTGGTAAATTGTTTTTTTTTGTCATATGTATGGAGGTACAGTGAAAAACTTTATTTTGCATGCCATCCATACAGATCATTTCATCACATCAGTGCATCGAGGTAGTACAAAGGAAAAGCATGCAGAATATAGTGTTACAGCTACAGAGAAAGCGCAGTGCAGGCAGTCAATAAGGTGAAGGCCATAACAAGGTACATTGTGAGGTCAGGAGTCTATCTTATTGTTCAATAGCCTTATAACAGCGGGATAGGACAGCAGTCCTTGAGCCTGGTGGTACGTGCTTTCAGGCTTTTGTATCTTCTGCCCGAATTGGGGGGGGGGGGGGTGGTCTTTGATTACATTGGCTGCTTTACTGAGGCAGCAAGAAGTGTAGACAGAGTCCGTGGAGGGGAGGCTAGTTTCCATGATGTGGTACTGAAGTGTGTGAAATACTGAATGAGGGAGGAGTTGACAGATGGGAAAACAAATAGGCTAGGAAAGAAGAAATAAATTAAGTATGGGGAAACTAAGAAATTAAATAATCAAGGTGTATGAAGAAAATACTTGAAGTGTCGTCCCGAAATCAATTTCCCTATCCGTCCGCTGTAAATAACACAGTGCCATGAGGTCAATTCGAACAAATACCTTTATTAGCAGTGCACCGCTAGGAGAATTCTCTTCAGCACTCACTAAGAGTCGCTTCCCGAGTTCTCCCCGCACAAAGGGCAGACAGACATTTATACAGGAATTGTCACGCACATCCCATGCAAACGGCGCCGGGAGTTTCGGTCAAGCTATAGAGATCCGGAGACAGCTATCACACCTTTTGTCTTAGTATAATTGAGTTAGAGTCAAGGCTTTCAAAGGCAGGTATCACCCTTCATTGTTCAGACCAAGTCTTTACCTCGATGTTAATTACACTCGGTATCACCACTGTCTGACATATCGGAATGGTCCGTTACCCGAAACAAAGGCAGTTAACATACTTAACATTCCAACCTAACTAGTGGGTCAGCAGCTTGCTAGCCCTTGCTAAAGAAATATAAATGCATATATATTTTTTTTTCTTTGCCAGTTATAGGTATGGTTGTAATTCTTAATCCTTTGCTTCCTCAGAAGGATCCTACAGAATAAATACAAAAGAAATAGAAGAGGGATAAGAGCACTGTGGGATGTCCAAGCTCAGCAGACGTGTATAAAAATAGCAGAAATATTAACAATGATTTGCCTTTGTTTTGACCAGGGAGCCAAACAGAGGAACAGGAGTGGGTAGCTTAGCCCTGAGTCTGTTCCTCTATTTGAAGAGATAGAGATGACCCAACTGCATCCTGCCTTTTCTGCCCTTCCCTAATACTTTCCATTAACCAAATCTAGCAATCTATCACAATTGATTGAGCATCAACCGCTGTCTGCAGAGGAAAGTTGCAGATTTCTACTGCTGCAGCTGGTAGAAGTGTTTTCTATCTTCTCTTGAGAAGCCTGGCTCTAATAATTAGACTCTGCCTCCTTGTCCCAGATTCTCCAACAAATGGTAGGTGTTTCTCTTTACCCCTTCACTTGCCCTTGAAAACGCTCATCAAATCTCCCCTTAATTTTTGAAATTCCATGGAATACCATGGAATGTGAATTCTTTAACCTCTCCTTAGAATTAAGAACAGGTCCTTAGGCCCACAATGTCTGTGCTGACCACTGCACATCTGCCTGCACATGGCCCATATCCCTCCATTCCTGGCCTGTTCATGTCTCTGTCTAAACGTCTCTTAAACGCTTCTATTGTATCTGCTTCCACCACTTTACCTGGCAGCCTCCACACGCTCTGTGTAGAACACTTGCCTCGTAAATCTCCTTTAAACGTCCCCTCCCTTTAAAGCTAAGGCCCCTAGTGTTTGATATTTCCACCACTGGAGAAAGACTAACCTTCTACCCTATCTATGGCTCACATAATTTTATATAATTAGCTTAACATTTGGGAGTTCAGGTATCATTCTAGTAAATCTGCACTGCACTCCCTCCAAGGCCAATGTATTCTTCCTGCTCACAGTACTCCAGATGTGAGCTAACCAGAGCTTTGTTTAGCTGAAGCACAACTTATACCCGTGTCCTCTGGATTTAAAGGGCAGTATTTTATTAGCTTCTTCAACAATTTTAATGATCTATGTACATGGACCTGGTGTCTCCATGGACTCACTGCTTCTAGCTTTCCATCATGTACTCTGTATTGTACTTTCAAGATCCAGAACAGATGACCTCACATTTACACAAGGTGAAATATATTTGCCAAGTTTTGCCTATTCACTCCCTCTGTGATTTACTATGGCCAAATTTTTGTCATCAGTAAACTTGGATTACAGGTTTTCCAATCAGATTATAAATCCAGTTAAGAGTTGTGTTCCCAGCACAGACTCATGCCAGAAACTAGCCACATTTTGGCATCACGAGTCCCTGCACATTATCCCTACTCTCTATCTCCTGCCTCCAGCCAGGTCAGTAATTTGTTTTCAATCCCAGGACCTTGAACTTTAACTCATAATCATGTATGAGGGACAAGTGACTTCTGGAAGTCCATATAAATGACATTCCCCTGCCCAATTACCCTATGCAAAAAATTCAATCAGGTGAGTCACTCATGATACACTGAGTTCTTCCTGATAAGCGAAGACTGAAGCTCTTCAGTCTCTCTATATTTCCTGATGACAGAAGCTGGCCAACTGATCAATAGTTTCCTGGCTTCCCTCCCTGTTGAACGGCACTGTCATATGTGCAATTTTCCTATCTAATAGAACAGGTCTTGAACAGACAGAACCTTGGAAAGTTACCGGAAGGGTCTCACCCACTTCTTTTCAATATCTAAAAGTAAACTATTTCTCTTGGGGATTTGTGTGATGTCCCTTTTTTCTACATTGTCATTATTTGCTTACATTTATTTTTGCAGCTCTTGTCTCTGATTTAATATTCCTCAGGTCATTATCCATTTCCACTTCTGTATATAACATTGTAAAGTAAATATATCTGCCATTTACTTGTTTTTATTTAGAGTATCAACATTATCTGTCATTAAGGAACCCACATTGCTCCAGGCCATCCATTTCTTAATAACATTGTAAAAATATTCATGTTGATTTTGATATCCCTTGCAAGTTCCTTATCTTAACCCCTATCTATTTTCTCACCTGTGGTTTACCATATCTTGCTTAGTTGACAGGGGTTGGACTATTTTCTGTCTTTGAACACTTTTTCTTTTAGTTTATGTTGACCATTCCCTTGTTAATTCTGCACTTCTCAACAATTTGCCTGCATATTTGCTACTCCATCATCCCTGATGATTGGGGTGCATCGTTTCCGATGTTTGGGAGTGTATCATCCCATCCCATTTTTTGGACTTCAAGCCACATGGCTTTGTTTTGTTGATCTTTTGAGTATTTCAACCCTTCCACACAGCTGTGATTATTTTCCTAATACAGCTACCCTCCCCTTATTTTACCCACAGTAGATAGGAATGCCCATCTTTAAGCCACGTTTCAATAATAGCCACCTTGTCACACTCTCATCTGTGCCATCAGTTCACTTCTATTCCTTATATTACACAAGTGAGCACTGCCAAATAATCTTGTTTCCTTTCTCCAGCATTTGTTTCCTCTGTAATCCAAACTCAGTCCCCTCCTTCTAGATGTTTACCAAGCCTCTATCTTCCATGCCCAATGCTACCTCCCCACCATCTGAAACCCATGTCATATACCCTGCCAAGATATCCCCAACAGCAACAGTAACGGTAGTGGCTCCCAGTCCTGCCAAGGTGTAACCCATCTGGCTTGTCCAGGTCTGGAATATCCCAGAACCAATCCCAAAGCCCCAAGGATCTAAAGCCCTTCCTCGCCCCAACATCTCCACAGCCACACATTCATCTGCAATATGCCCTTACTTCTGTACTCACTGGTGTATAGTGTGGGGAGTAATCTGCCTGCAGGACCTCATCCTTCTTACTACTTACGTCATTAGTGTTGACATTTTCATATATTATTTTCATTATCATCGTAGGACACAGAAGGAGGCAATTCTACTCATCAAGTATGGCCCAGCACCTGGTGTTCACCCCCTCACCTGCACCTGCTGCCTAATATCCCTGAGCCTGGCACCTGACAGGCCGTACGTCATCCTGCCCACAGAAAGACCTAATTGACCCCTTAACTATTCAGTCACTGATGCTTCCAGCACATCTGAGGCATAGGTAGGGTAGATGGTCAGAATCTTTTTTCCCCATGGTAGGGGTAGCAAAAAAACAAGAGGGCATAGGTTTAAGGAAGGAGTTTTAAAGGGGATCTGAGGGGTAAACTTTTTTTTAAACACAGAGAGTGGTTGATATCTGGAAATCACTGCCAAAGGAGGTGGTGGAATCTGATACAATCACTATGTTTAAGAGGTATGAAGACAGACACTTAAATAGGCAGGGCACAGGAGGATACGGTCCTAATGTGAGCAAATGGGTTTAGTGTAGATGGACAAAAGGGTCGGCTTGGACATGGTGGGCCAAAGAGCCTGTTTCTGTGCTGTAGACTCTATGATCTCTTGTCCAAGATGCATGAAGCATCCTGGATTTGCCACATGAGATGAAAAGTGCAGATTAAAGGACTGAGGATCCCCGCCATGCCTCTATTTACCAGGAGTATTAAAATCCAACTCTTGCCTGACATCAGCACTTCCTTAACCCTCAGCATTTTTACTGGTTTAACTGTTAAATGGTTGTTAATTTCTGATTCAGGTATCCCAATTTTCTTTGTTTAAATAGCGAGAAGCTTCACTGAATTCCATGCCTCACCAAATTCCCCATCTACACTAGAAACTGCTCCCTGTTGAACATGCACTTGGCAGCACAGAGCGTCTAGTGTCAGGGAACAGGCAGCAGAATAATTAGCAAGCTGGCAACAAAACAGGAAGCAAAGACCAGGGTTTGTGGGCAACTACTCTTACTGGCTGAAGTTTTCACAATCTGAACTCGGGAGTTGATAATACAAATTCAGAATCAGAATCAGGCTTATTATCACAGACATATGTTGTGAAATTTGTTGTTTTGTGGCAACAGTACAGCGCAAGACATAAAAATTACTATAATTTACAAAAATAAAAGTGCAAAAGAAGAATAACAATGTAGTATTCATGGGTTCATGGACCGTTCAGAAATCTGATGGCGGAGGGGAAGAAGCTGTTCCTGAATCGTTGAGTGTGGGTCTTCAGGCTCCTGTACCTCCTCCCCGATGGTAGTAACGAGAAGAGGGCATGTCCCGGATGGTGAGGGTCCTCAGTGATGGATGCTGCCTTCTTGAGGCATCGCCTCTTAAAGATGTCCTTGATGGCGGGGAGGGTTGTGCCCGTGACGGAGCTAGCTCAGTCTACAACCCTCTGCAGCCTCTTTCGATCCTGTGCATTGGAGCCTCCATACCAAGTGGTGATGCAACCAGTCAGAATGCTCTCCACCGTACATCTGTTGAGGAGTCTTTGGTGACGTACCAAATCTCCTCAAACTCCTAATGAAGTAGACCCGCTGGCGTGCCTTCTTCGTGATTGCAGCAATGTGTTGGGCCCAGGATAGATCCTTTGAGATGTTGACACCCAGGAACTTGAAGCTGCTCACCCTTTCCACCGCTGACCCCTCAATGAGAACTGGTGTGTGTTCTCCCGACTTCCCCTTCCTGAAGTCCACAATCAATTTCTTGGTCTTGCTGACCTTGAGTGCGAGGTTGTTGTTACAACACCACAAAACCAGCCGATCTATCACACTCCTGTACACCTCCTCATCGCCATCTGAGATTCTGCCAACAACAGTGGTGTCATCAGCAAATTTATAGATGGCGTTTGAGCTGTGCCTAGCCACACAGTCATGAGTGTAGAGAGAATAGAGCAGTGGGCTAAGCACTCATCCTTGAGGTGCACCTGTGTTGATTGTCAGCGAGGAGGAGATGTTACTATCGATCCGCATTGACTGTGGTCTCCCCATAAGGAAGTCGAGGGTCCAGTTGGGAGGTACAGAGCCCCAGGTTCTGAAGTTTGTTGATCAGTACTGAGGGGATGCTGGTGTTGAACACCGAGCTGTAATCCATAAACAGCAGCTGTTTTGCTGTTATCTAGGTGCTCCAAAGTCGAGTGCAGAGCCAGTGAGATTGCAGCCGCTGTAGACCTGTTGTGGCTGTAGGCAAATTGCAGTGGATCCAAGCCCTTGCTCAGGCAGGAAGGAATTAATTCTAGCCATGAGCAACCTCTCAAAACACTTCATCACAAAGCATTTCAAAATCTACAGGGTGGGGATTGCAATCAATTCAAAAGAAGACTGTGAGAACACACAAAAAAAATCAACCAGAAACTTACAGAATAACCATAAATGAGTTTCAGAAGAGGCAAGTCAAAGCTGGTGGGTTTTGTTAGAAGGAATAAGGAGGTGTACATGGTGCTTGGAGATAAGTGGGCTAGAAGAACATGGGTACCAAGGATACAGATTAGGATAGATGACACAAGAAGTTCTGCAGATGCTGGAATCTGGAGCAATACACAAATAGTGCTGGAGGAACTCAGCAGGTCAGGCAGCATCCATGGAGGGAAATAAAGAGTCGACGTTTCGGGCCGAGACCCTTCATCAGGACTGGAAAGGAAGAGGGCAGAAGCCAGAATAAGAAGGTGGGGGGAGGGGGAGGAGCACACACAGGCAGGGAAGAGGTGAGATCAGGTGAGGGGGAGAAGATGTAATAAGCCGAGAGGTGATAGGTAGAAGAGGCTGAGGGCTAAAGGAGGAGGAATCAAGTAGGAGAGGGCAGTGGACCATGGAATAAAGGATGGGGGGGGGGGGGGGAGGAGAGGAGATGGGCAGGTCATCAAGGTGGGGGAAGGGAGCCATGGGAATAAGGGAAGACAAAGGATTGGGGGGGGGAGGTGAGGGGAAGAAAAAGAAGGGGAGGGGTTACCGGGAGTTAGAGAGATCGATGTTGAAGCCGTCAGGTTGGAGACTGCCAAGGCAGAATACGAGGTGTTGCTCCTCCAACCTGTGTCTGGCCTCAACGTGGCAGTAGGGGGGCCATGGATAGGATAAGATAAGATATTTATTAGTCACATGTACATCGAAACACACAGTGAAATACATCTTTAGCGTTGTGTGTTCTGGGGGCAGCCCGCAAATGTCGCCACGCTTCCGGTGCCAACATAGCATGCCCACAACTTCCTAACCCGTACGTCTTTGGAATGTGGGAGGAAACCGGAGCACCCGGAGGAAACCCACACAAACACGGGGAGAACGTACAAACTCCTTATGTCGGTATGGGAGTGGGATGTGGAATTGAAGTGGCTGGCCACCAGGAGCTCCTGGTTGTTGCGGTGGATGGAACGAAGGTGCTCGACAAAGCGGTCACCCAATCTGCGTCGGGTCTCACCGATGTACAGGAGGCCGCACTGGGAGCACGAGATGCAATAAATGACACCCTTGGACTCACAGGTGAAGCGCTGCCTCACCTGGAAGGATTGTTTGGGACCCTGAATGGTGGTGAGGGAGGAGGTGTAGGGACAGATGTAGCACTTCTCATTCTGCCCTCTTCTGCCAGATTCCTCCCTCTTCAGCCCTTTGCCTTCTCTACCTATCACCTCTCAGCTTCTTACATCTCCCCCCTCCCCTACCCACCCACCTTCTTATTCTGCCTTCTGCCCTCCTCCTTTCCAGTCCTGATGAAGGGTCTCGGCCCTAAACATGGACTGTTTATTTCCCTCCGTGGATGCTGCCTGACCTGCTGAGTTCCTCCAGCACTTTGTGTGTGTTGCTCCAGATTCCAGCATCTGCAGAATCTCTAGTGTTTCAGCTTTGGTGGGAACCTTGGTCGGCATGGACGAGTTGGGCCGAAGGGCCTGTTTCGATGCTGTACTATATGATTCTATAATGATTTGTGAAGCATTATATTTTGTGAATCCTTACCTCCCGGTCAATGAGGTAGACACCATGATTGCGAGCATAACTGACAGTCCCAGGTATGGACACCACTCGAACACCACTGAATCCATCCCAACATATATCTGGAAAAAGAATCACATCTTTAGATCATTGATGGAACTTACGGACTGGCAATCAAGATCAGATCCATTACATCTTGCCTACTGAAGTTATGACACACCAGGGTACGGCATCAAGTCAAATCATCCTTCAAGGTTAGGTCTTTTGACCTGTCAAGTGCTGAGTTGGATAAGCTCAGTTTGGGCAACAGATGGACACAACTTGTTATGAGAAAGCAGGAAAGAGGTCAGGTGAAGGGGATACCTCTGGAGCAAAAAAATAAACTGCTGGAAGAACTCAGTGGGTTGAGCAGCATCTGTGGAAGCAAAGGGACGGCTGACAGTTCGGGACCGGAGTCCTTCCAACAGTTTATGTTTTGCTCCAGATTCGGCATTCGCTTGTGTCTCCAATGGGGATACCTCTGTTTGTCACATAAAGCACTGAAGGGGGCTATTCAATCCACCTCAATTTGACTTCATCAATCTTCTCCCTTTACACAGAATAATCCTACATTCTCCAGATAATTAAAACCTGTCACCCTTGATAACTATAGAATAAATACCCTTTTGCACCCTCTTCTAGGCCATGAAGTCCTTTCTAAAGAACAATGCTCAGAATTGTAAGCAATATTCCAGCTCTAGCTTGAAAAAGGTGTAGCATGACTTCCTGGTTTTTGCGATCAGTGAGGTATAAATTCATTATTGATCACGTGTGCATTTTGCTTTCAAAATTCAGTCCCATTAAAGTTAATGTGAATGTCAACATACAGCATGTGAGAAGCAGAAGCAGGAGGAGGCCTATCAACCCCTTGGATCTCTTCCGGCATTCACTAAGATTACAGCTGATCCAATCTTGGCCTCAACCTAACTTACCACTCTATCCCTGTGTCCCTCGACTCCACCGCTCTCTGGGGAACTGAATTCCAAAGATTCATTAGGCTTTGAGAGAAGAAATCCCTCCTCATTGCCATCTTAAACAGGTGACCCCTTATGAAACATAGGGTGGACTGATAGGATGATCAGTTACCCCTCTACCTCTTCTTATCAAGTTGTATGTTTTATTAACTTGTCCTGCCACCTTAAAAAGATTTACATACGTACACACTCCTGGCTCTCTGTGACTTTAAAATTTCACCAATCAGGATAAGCTGAATGCTTCATAGAACACTACAGCACAGCACAGGCCCTTCGGCCCACAATGTTGTGCCAACATTTTAAGATCTATCTAACCCTTCCCTCCCACATAGTCCTCCCATTTCTCTATCATTCATGTGTCTATCTAAGAGTCTCTTAAATGTCCCGAATGTATCTGCCCCCACAACCTCTGCCAGCAGTGCGTTCCACGCAGCCACCACTCTCTGTGTAAAACAAAAACTTACCCCTGACATCCCCCTTATATCTTCCTCCAATCACCTTAAAATTACATGCCCTCCTTTCAAACTTACCCCTGACATCCCCCTTATATCTTCCTCCAATCACCTTAAAATTACATGCCCTCCTGTTAGCCATTGTTGCCCTGGGAAAAAGTCTTCCTGCCAAAAGTGATAACCAGTTACCTATGCTTATATTTATGCAATACTCTGGTGAGTTATATTTTGCCTATGTAGCTCAAGCTGAATTTCTTTAACTTGTACTTCTGCAACACACACATGGCTGTCCACCTTCATTGTATCCTCCTCAAACAGGAACACAAGAAAATAGGAGCAGGAATAGGCCACCAGACCCTTCAAGACTGCCCTGCCATTTACTGTGATCATGGCTGATCTGTGCTGGCCTCATCTCCTCTTCTGTGCCAAATCTCCATGTCCCTCTATTCCCCAATCTGTCAAACTTCTCTCTATCCACCCACTACAAGAGGTAATGTGGCATTAAATCTGTTCACCATCAACACTCTATTCATATATTGACATTTGCTTCCAGTACACAGTGCCTTAATATTAAGATTCTCAGCCTTGTTCAAGCCACTCTATAGCACCACTGCTTCCAATCTTGGTGTAACTCTCAGATTCCTGGTCACCACACTACAAGAAGAAAGTGACAGTGCTGGAGAGGATACAGAGGAGATTCAACATATGGGGCCTGGGATGGAGCATTTCAGTTATGAGGAGAGACTGGAGAGACTGGGCCTGTTTTCCGTGGAGCAGAAGAGATTAAAGGGTACACAAAATTATCACATATATAGATTGGTATTGGTTTATTATTGTCACTTGTACCGAGGTACAGCGAAAAGCTTGTCCTACAAACCGATCGTACAGGTCAATTCATTACACAGTGCAGTTACATTGAGTTAGCACAAAGTGATACGGTAGACTGCAGGAAATTTTTCCCTTTATGAGGGGTGGATAAAACTTAGAAGACATAGATTTAGGGTAAGGGAGGGAAGAAATTTAGAGGGGATCTGAGGGGCACTTTTTTCACCCAGTACCTGGGACACACTGCCTGAGAGAGTGGAGGAAGCAGAGTCACTGACAGCACTTAAGAAGTCTCTGGATGAGCACTTGAATGGCCTTGGCAAAAAAGGCTGTGGCCCAAGTGCTGGAAGATAGGATTAATACGGAGGGGTGCCTGCTGGTCAGTATGGGCATGGAGGGCTGAATGGCCTGTTTCCCCGCTGTGTGATTCCATCTATTCCTGTGCTCTGCCAATTCTGCCCAGTTGATTTTACTTGCACCGCCAGAGGGTGCTGTGCCTTCAGCTGTCAGAGCCCGGACCACTGGAACTCTTCACTTCACTATCCGTTAAAACCTAACTTTTCGATCAAGCTTTTGATGGTCTGCCCTAATATTGCCCCACATGGCCAGCTGTCACGTTTTGTTTTGGACCACTCCTGGACAGCACCTCGCGATGATTTACTAAGTTAAATATGCTAAAGAAATACAGATGTCTGGAAATAAGGTGGCACGAAACAGAACCCAGGCCCATTGCTACTGCTGCAGTCTGGATGCAGTCTTCAGCTGTCAATGCCCTAGTTAGGTCGACACACATCTTGAGCATGTCGTGCTGCATTATCTTTTTAACTCCCAATTCAAGATGATCAATAACTCAATGCCACACAACTACTGAACCCTAAGACCATACAATAGAGGAGCAGAATCAGGCCATTCGGCCCATCGAGCCTGCTCCGCCATTCAATCATGGCTGTTCTTTTCTCTCAACCCCATTCTCCTGCCTCCTGCCCGTAACCTTAACCCCCTTACCAATCAAGAACCCAGCAATCTCTATCTTAACCACACCCAATGACTTGGCCTTGACAGCCCTCTGTGGCAATGGATTCCAGATTCACCACCCTCTGGCTGAAGAAATTCCTCCTCATCTCAGTTCTAAAGAGACGTCCCTTTATTCTGAGGCTGTGCCCTCAGATCCTAGACTCTCCCACTGATGGAAACACCCTCTCCACGTCCACTCTATCCAGGCCTTTCAGTGCACCAGTCCTACACTAACTGACATTAAGCCTTCAGCAGTTAAAGGGAACCTCTCCACTGAGCCACAGCAATGCTGTACTCCGGTGTAAGGGCTGCATAGGAGACAGTGCAAGGCAAGGAGTGTGCCCCCAGTTTTATTGGGAATGAGGGTGAGAGGAGAAGACATGTCCTTGCTGACAGGAATGCCCCCAGTAAAGAGGTAGTTACAGGATGTGGCTGGAGAGAAAATTGCACAAAATAATCACCTAGTACCTGAAAACATTATGGAAGGAACTCCTTGAGCTTACGAGACGTGTCAGGATTCATGCTCTGACACTTAGCATGCATCTTTGAAGCACACACAGTGTACCCTTTAGACCTCAGTTCTCTCCCTCTGTCTCCCACACACACACAACTTCCTACAGCAGCCACTAATTCTCCAGTTACTCACTTTTCAATACCTCACTCTCCTCTGCAACTAACATGGTTCAAAGCACACCACATGGAAAAAACAATTGAAAACAATATCATGACTATACTTTGGTATTAAGCTTAATAAAATCACCCAAAACAGGCATCCGACTCAACGAACCAGACGAGGACCCTTCCAGTCCCAAAGCCTCGCTGGGCTAGGGCAGAAAGTCTTCCTCCTCAAGGGTCACACAAGCTGTCAACCCCACTCCAGTTGAGAATGACACTGGGTTACAAGGTAAGCATGTCCTTGCAGGAAATGTGTCTCCCTCGTCCCCCAGTAGCAATAAATGTCTGATATATATCAGCGTATATGCTGGCACTACCTCCTAAAAGCACCATGCGTGTTCTTTGTTTTGCCGTTCCCAGTGGAAGACCTCAAATACCTGCATAGCCCTCACCCCACATGGGAACAGCACGTCATGAAGCAGGAGGAGGAGGAAGATGCTGCATTGTTGAGCCTTATACCACCCAGTGCCAGTTCAGGATACTATCACCATGAGGGTTGAACAGATTAGAGACGTGCGCTTCAGATGGAGACACACGTGGCATTAGCAGGCTCCGGTTAGATTGAAGGGATACTGAGCCAATATGTGGGGCGTGGTGGTGCTGCAGGTAGTGCAGCTGTCTGACAGCTGCAGCAACCCGGGCACGATCCTGACCTTGGGTGCTGTCTGTGTGGAGTTTGCAAGTTCTCCCTGTGACCGCGTGGGTTTCGTCCAGGGGCTCCAGTTTCCTCCCACACCCCAAAGATGCGCTCGTTGATAGATTAATTCGCGACTTTAACTGACCCCTAGTGTAGGTGGGTGGTGGGGAATCAAGGGGCACAGGTGAGGGCATGGGTTGCAGAGAAATGACTGGGGGAATGAGATTGCTCTGAGAGCTGGCATGGACTCGATAGGCTGAATGGCCTCCTATGCCATAACGTAATATGGAAACACATTCCAACTCCCTGGATGCGAGATTCTGCTGTTAGTGACTCACATGAGGACTACAATGGTGCAATAGAAAAGGAAGCTGATGCACGTGGGAATCCTTAGTGCACTGACCAGCCAGCTTAACAGCAATGTCCAAGATGTCAAGATCCACTGGCGCAGCAGCTGATGGCATAGTTTTTTGCTTCCAGTGATGTGACTGAGGGACTCTCAGGTCACTCCAACAGAGTTCTGTTTTATTTGCATTATGAGCAAACTGCTGTTCTGCAAAAGCAGAGAGATTCCACCTGGGAACAGATTACTGCCACTTGGGAGTAGACTGCTTTCCTACAAGAGCAGGGAGATGCCACTTGGGAGCAGACTGCTTTTCTACAAGAGCAGGGAGATGCCACTTGGGAGCAGACTGCTTTTCTACAAGAGCAAGGAGATGCCACTTGGGAGCAGACTGCTTTTCTACAAGAGCAGGGAGATGGCACTTGGGAGCATACTGCTTTTCTACAAGAGCAAGGAGATGCCACTTGGGAGCAGACTACTTTTCTACAAGGGAGCAGATTACTTTTCTACAACAGCAGGGAGCTGACAACCAGGAACACACTGTTGCCTTCAGGGAGTGGATTAGTCTCAAGTGGGAGTTGATTGGGAGCAGAGGCACAAATGGCATCTGTATGATCTGGGTCACAGCAAGGTCACAAGTTCCAGGCAAGTTCCACTGGCATTGTGGTGTTTGAAAGTGCTGCCCTTTCTCAGGATATTTGTATCTTTCTTCTCACCAGTAGCTTTTGGAGACTGCCCTCACATGCATCATTGTTACTCTACACTGCAGCCTCTCATTCACAATCATTCCTTGCAGGCCAGGAGCTACTTGTAATTGCCAGTTGCAAAGAAATAATGGGATCAGCAAAGTTGGAGGGTTATCACTGTGGATCAGTAAAAGGGTGTTCAGTTATTATTGTTAAAACATATAAAATGAAAGGTCCCTCTAGCAGGCTGTGGCATTCCAAAGGTCACAGATGATCTTCTACCTCAACACCATCTTCCTGCCCATATGTCTGGAATCCATTAATATTCAGAAATCTTAGCGATCTCCATTTTGAATGAAATCAATAACCTCTTAGGTAGGGAATTCCAAAGAAGTGTACAAGTTCTACCCAACCAGGTAGATAGGGCGGTAAAAGGCAGTGTTTGGCACGCTGGCCTTCATCAGTCAGGACTCTGAGTCTCGGAGCTGGGAATGTTGCAGATACATAAGTCATTGGAGAGACCGCACTTGGAGTATTGTGCACAGTTCTGGTCGCCCTGTTGTAGGAAAGACGTCATTAAACTAGAAAGAGTGCAGAAAAGATTTACCAGGTTGTTGCCTGGACTTGGGGGCCTGAGTTACAAGGAGGGGTTGCATAGACTAGGACTTTATTCCCTGGAGTGTACGAGATTGAGGGGTGATTTGATAGAGATGTATAAGATCATGAGGGGCATAGACAGGGTGAAAGCACATAGTGTTTTTCCCAGGGAGAGGGGGGTGGGGGCTAAAAACAAGAGGGTATAGGTTTAAGATCAGATGCAAGAGATTTAAAAGGGACATCAGGGGCAGCTTCTTCACGCAAAGGGTGGTGCATATTTAGAATGAGCTGCCAGAAAGAGTGGTTGAGGCAGGCACATTAGCAACGTTTAGAAGCCGTCTAGATAAGTATATGGATAGGAGAGATTTAGAGGGCTCTGGGCCAAACACGGGCAGATGGGACTAGCTCGCTGGGCAGTCAGCATGGACAAGTTGGGCTGAAGGGCCTGTTTCCATGTTGTATGACTCTATGATGCTTAGTGAATTGGGTTTCCAATTTACAATCAGGCTCATTTTCTTCCCCATTCAATTTTGAGTCCAAGCTCTTCGGAACAGCGAAATCTCTCCTTATTTCTGTCCTAAATGGCCTATCCTGTAGTTTGAGGCTATAATAGCAAGTTCTAGACTCCTCAACCGAAGAGTGGATATCACATAGTAACCTTGTTGTGTGGGCCATGGTAACCGAACAATAAAGGCAGTGCCACAATGGCAGCCAACCATTTCTTCACCCATTACTTCCCTGCCTGAACACACAGCCCGTGGAGTGGAATGCTCAAGGGAATTTCTCAGCAATAAGATTTGCCCCAATGTTGTATCCGTGGGGAGGGGTGGGGGCTCTCTACACTGTCATCTGCTGGCATCCTCCTCTGCCAACTGCGCTGCCTACTTTTCCTCCTCCTCAACCTCTTCCATCTCCTTCTGATGGTCTCCGGCAAAGGCCAAGCTCTCCTGATGGCAAGATTATGAAAGACGCGGCAGATGGCAGGGAAGTATCCAAACCTCTAGGAAGAGTGCTACAGGGTGTGGAATGGTGCAGGCACCAAGAGTTCAAGTCGAGGACACCGAGGCATTCATCACCAGGTCCCTGGTAGTCCTGTAGCAATCTTTAAGAAGTTACTCTGGTGTAATAGTTGGCACATGGACCAAAACCAAGGAGGTGGTGAAAGCCTTTTTCTCCAAGATGTGTTGGGTAGCAGCTGAAATACAGGGGCAAGGCAGACTGGCAAAGTGCTACATGTCCTGAGCTTGTGACCCCTGGTTAGTCATAGAGTCATAGAATACGGAAACAGGCCCCTTGGCCCAACTGGTCCATGCCAGCCAAGATTCCCATATAAGCTAGTCCCATTTGTCCATGTCCACGTTTGGCCCATATCCCTCTAAACCTTTCCTATCCCTGTACCTGTCCAAGTAGTTTTAAAATGTTGTTAATATACCTGCCTCAACCACTTCCCTTGGCTGCTCATTCCATATACTGACCACTCTCTGGGTGAAAAAGTTGCCCCTCAGGTTCCTATTAAATCTTTCCCCTCTCACCTTAAACCTGTGCCCTGTAGTTCTTGATTCTCCAACCCAAGGTAAAAGACTGTGCACATTCACCCTATCTATGCCTCTCCTAACTTTATACACCTCTCTAAGATCACCCCTCATTCTCCTATGCTCCAATGAATGAAGTTCCAACCTACTCAACCTCTCTCCATAACTCAGTCCCTCAAGTGCCGGCAACATCCTCATAAATCTCCTCTGCACTCTTTCCAGCTTAATGACATCTACACACCCGGACAAGGAGAAATATCTTCATTGTATCCAGCCTGTCAAGTCCTGTCAGAATTTTATACACTTCAATGTGATCCCCTCTCAATCTTCTAAACACAAGTTAATCAATGCCTAGTAGACTCAATCTCTTCTCATGCACAGTCCCAGCATCTCAGGGATCAGTCAAGTGAACCCTCACTGCACTCCCTCTAATGGCAAGTATATGTTTTATGAGGTAAGGAGACATAAACACCACACAATACTCCAGGCGTGGTCTCACAAAGACCCCGTCTAAATGGAGCAAGAAATGGTTGTTCCTGAACTCAAAACCTGCCATGAAGGCCAACATACCATTTGTCTTCTTAACTGCACCTGCATGTTTGTTTTCAGTGACTGGTGTGCAAGGACACCCAGATTCCTTTGTATATCAACATTTCACAATCTATCACCATTTAAGTAGCAGCCCTTCTCTCTTTCCTACCAAAATGGATAACTTCACATTTAGCCACATTATACTGCATCTGCCATGTTTATGCCCAGGGATTCAACCTGCCTACATCGTCTTGAAGCCTCTTTGCCTCCTCTTCACAACTCACAATCACACCCAGATTTGTAGCACTGGCAAACCACCCACCTACCTTGCCCCTCTCACCTCTCACCTGCCAGCTTGTGCTCCTCCCCTTCCCTTTTTATTCTGGCTTCTGCCCTCTTCCTCTCCAGTCCTGATGGTGGGTCTTGACCCGAAACGTTGACTGTTTGTTTCCCTCCATAGATGCTGCCTGACCTGCTGAGTTCCCCCAGCATTTTGTGTGTGTTGCTTAGAAATATTCAGTTTCCTCACGCAAATCATTGCTGCATCTTGTGAATGGCTGAGTTCTAAGCACTGATTTCTGTGGTACGCCACTAGTCACCGCCCGCCACTCTGAGAAAGTCCCATTTATTCTTACTCTCCGTTTCCTGTGTCTGTCAATCAATTTCAATCCATGACAGTATCTTACCCCCAGTTCAAGGGAATCAAGCAATGTCAGCATGGATTTGTGAACGGGAAATCATATTTAACCAAATTATTGGAATTCTTAGAAGTAACATGCGCTGTGGTAACGGGGAGTGAGTGGATGCAGTAAACTTAAGATGTTGCATTAAAGGTTATTGTGATAATAACAGCTCAAGGTGTAGGAGGAACATATCCGCATTGATAAAAGATTGGCTATTTCTCAAGAAAGAATGTAGCCATAAATGGGTCTATGGTTAGTTGGCAAGAATGAACGAGTAGTGTGCCACAGGAATCAGTGCTGGGGCTTCAACGTTTGGAGTATAAATGACTTGGATGAAGGCACTGAAGATATGGTTACTAAATTTGCTGATAACACAAAGACAGGTAGGAAAGGAAGTTGTGAAGAGGATGTAGGGAGGTCAAACGTGTGGCACAGATCTGGCAGATGGAATACCATGTGGAAAAATAGGAAACTGTCCATTTTGACAAGAAAAATTTAAAAAAGCATGTTATCAAAATAGTGAGAGATTACAGAAGTTCAGTGATCTGAGCGGATGAGCTGTCTTATGAGGAAAGGCTGGATAGTCTAGGTTTGTATCCACTGGAGTTTAGAAAAGTGAGAGGTGACATGATTGTAACATATATGATCCTGAGGTACTGAGATGGGATGTGTGGACAGGATGTTTCCTCTTGTGGGAGAATCCCGAACTAGGGAGGGGTGACTGCTTAAAAATAAAGTGTTGCCCATTTAAGACAGAAGAGGTGAAGGCCTTTCTCTCCGAGGGCCATGGGCCTTTGGAACTGGAGCAGTGGAATATTTTTAAGGCTGAGGTAGGAAGTGAAAGGTTACCAGAGGTGGGTGGGAATGCAGAGTTGAGGGTGCCATCAAATGACCCACAGTCGCACAGGCCTGAGGGGTTGAGTGGCGTCTTCTCCTATTTCATATGTTGTCATGTACGTACGTTGACTATCAACTCTACAGCTAACTCAAAACATCAGATTTAAGGCTGGAGGGAGACAAAGCTCTCTCCTTCAGACTCAGGAGAAAAGCTGTAATCCTGCATAAAGTGGTAGGAAGTCACTTGCACTGAAAAATGGCTCAAACAATTAGTTTTGTGCAGCTTAGTAAGGAAAGAAATAGATTTATCAAATTGCACTTTCATTGTATTTTTAAATAACTATCTAATCATTTCCTCTAACTGTGCAAACTCCATACTATTCATTCAAGTCTGTTATCTAAATAAACCATTCCCTGATTCTGCATCATCTTTTAAAGAGGATTTTAATAAGCTCTTGGGGTATGGAGAGAAAATGCACATTGTGCTCCCAAGTGTGGCTTAACCGAGGTTTTACATAACTTTAACATTACTTCATGCTTCTTTTCCCTCAACAAATCCACGTCAGCGTTCTTTATGGTCTCTTCATGCTTCTTTTCCCTCAACAAATCCACGTCAGCATTCTTTATGGTCTCTTCATGCTTCTTTTCCCTCAACAAATCCACGTCAGCGTTCTTTATGGTCTCTTCAGCTTGCATTGCTACTTTCAGTGATTTATCCCTGAGTTCCCAGAAGTCTCTGTTCCTTTCTCCGATTTAATTTTTTGCCTTCCAAGGAATAAATGACTTCCTTGTGTCTCCTACCAAAATGAATAAACTCATGCTTGGCTGCACTGAATTTTATTCACTACTTACCCATATCAATTTAAGCTTTGAGGCAGAGATTGCACACGGGATACTAAATGACTAGTTTGCCTCTGGATTGACCAAGGCGAAGGACATGCAGGATAGTGAGAACAATGTGGAGCGTGCTGACGTGCCAGGGTATTTTGAGATGAGGAAGGTGGTGGTGCCTGGTCCTTTGGAAAGCATCATTGTGACTAGGTTTTGCAGTTCAAGGTTTTAATCATTTTTCTTTGGTCAGTGGGCACTGCTAATGAAGGATTGCGGCAGCAGGATCCCCAGGAATGGGCTTGTGTCAGCTGGCCCTTGGGAGGGCAGGCACCACAGCAGTAGATTGCTGACAGTATGACCCCCCCGCCTCCCCGGGGTCCACTCATCTTTCTTCCAGCAATCCCTAGGCCAAGGGAGTCTTCTCCTCTTTAAGAACATAAACAGAAACCAGAGAAGACCATTCAGCTCTTCGTTCCTGCTGCTTCATTCAATACGATCATAGCTGATCTTTTGCCTCAGTGACACTTACCTGCACCCATTTTCCTTGGATCCTTTGAAATCCTAAAAGCTATCGACGGTCATCTTGAACATACTCAGCAGCTGAACCTCCACAGTCCTAATTAGGAGAGAATTCCATGGAGTCACAGCCCCAGTGTGAAGGAATTTCTTCTCATCTCAGTATCAATGGCACATCTTATCCTGAGGTTCCTCTTGCTAGATTTTCCTTCTCCCCTCAATGTTATTCAATCATAACCAGTGCTGGCTCCCTGGACACAATCTCCTTTTCTTTACTTGTCCATCATCATCACTACTACCTTCCTTTACCTTGCCCATTACATTTGTTGCTTAATCACACCTCCCTTTCAGTCTTCCTGTGGCTCTTTTTATAAGCAAGTGCAGTGGCAAGAAAAGTGTTCATCTCAAAGTTCTGATGATATGAAATAATAGTTTTGTTGCTTCAGGCCAAGTGACCTACTGAGTGCTTCAAGCATTTTCTGATTATATCTGATTTCCAGGATTTGTCCAATGCCTGGTGGATTGGTTCAAGTCTCGAATAGACCAGTCAAACACCAGAACAGTTATTGAGTATCAGAAGGTGACTATATTTGCTGTTGTTTCAAAACACTCTATTCATGAAGAAAATTGTTTGAAAATCTGATGCATCAAGTGTGACTGATATTAAACGACCTCTGGAATGATACAAGTACAGACTGCGAGAATCTCATACATTAATCTATAGACTACCATTTGTGCCCTTTACACTATTTCAGGGTACAGCGTTCATCAGGTCACACCTTGGTTCGTAAAGTTTGGGCTTACTTACCTCACGGAGGTGACATTTGCATTGGCAATCTTTACAAAGACTTTGACCAGAAACAGCAGACCCACTGATAGCTCTCTTCAATAATCAGGCTGCATAAGGATACTGGATTACAAATCCAAGCTAAAACACCAAGGTTGTATCATCCTTTAATGGCATCTGCCCCACATACACAGCCACAATATAAACTCAGAATACTGTACTTTTGGTGCTCACTCCCTAAGGCAACAAACATCCCTACAATTTCTTCACTGCTCAACTTGCACAGCACACATACATCTGAAATTTTTGGTGCATTCAGATCTTCATAGGAATTTTTACAAACCAATCCTTCCATTGTACCTTAACTATATAATATCCATCCAGTTACCAACATGCACAATGGGGCACAAGTATGTGCTCCCTGAACTTATAAAATCCTAAGACTACTTCTCTAATCGAACATAAAAAGATAGAAATCTTGCCTTTGATAGGTGGCACAGCGCTTCTTGTGACTGTGAGAGTTTCTTCCAAGTATTCTGGAAGTGCAGGTTGGTGGGTTAATTGGCCACTGTAGATTGTCCCTTGTGTGTAGGTGAGTGGTAGAATCTGGGGGAAGTTGAGGGAGTGTTGAGGAGAATAAAATGGGATTAGTGTAAACGGTGCTTGATGATCGACATGGACCGAAAGGCCTGTTTCCATGCTGTATAACTCCATCAGTGCCACTAAAGAGATGTCAGTGATGTTCTCCGCTCCTGATGTTCAGTTCCAAAGACCAGGGAGGGAATTTGAAATTATGGCACCAGTTTAACCCAAAACACTAAGGATGCATTTCTATTTCAAAATTTCCTTGAATAAGTGTCATGAGCAAAATGGCAGTGTATCGGTATTGGTATATTATTGTCACTTGTACTGAGGTACAGTGAAAAACTTGTCTTGCATACCATTCGTACAGATCAATTCATTACACAGTGCATTGAGGTAGTACAGGGTAAAAACAATAACAGAATACAGAGTAAAGTGTCACAACTACAGGAATGTGCATTGCAGGTAGACAATAAGGTTCAAGGTCATAACAAGGTAGGTTGTGGGGTCAGAGTCCATCTCATTGTATAAGGGAACCGTTCAATAGTCTTATCACCGTGGGATAGAAGCTGTCCTTGAGCCTGGTGGTATGTGACCTCAGATACCTATGTGTATCTTCTGCCTGATGGGAGGGGAGAGAAGAGAGAATGACCCAGGTGGGTGGGGTCTTTGATTATGCTGGCTGCTTCACCAAGGCAGCGAGAGATATAGACAGACTCTGTGGAGGGGAGGATGGTTTCTGTGATGTGCTAGGCTGTGTCAACAGCTCTCTGCAGTTTCTTGCCATGCACTGCACTCTGCAGTGTCTATAAATTGAAAATTTATGGCTCTTTGGGCTTCCAAAAACACCCAGAGATTAGAGGCAGATGAATCTCAAAATCCCACCCAACTAGGACAACCCAACTACAGTTTTGTGTCATTCCCCTACTCATTTGCTGTGCAACCAAAAAAAAAAAATTCATCCAAAACATACCATGCAAGTTAAATAAAATGATGCTTCTGGGTCGGCATCACAACACATGATCACCTTTGGCTGTTGTAGGCCTGGAAGGGGAGTGTCTAAACAGGTCAACACCTCTCACCAACACAGCCACGGAGATCCTAGCTCCCTGCTACAGTTCGGTGGCCTGATGCTTGCCTGAGTCAGAAGGTTGATAGTAGGTGCTATTCCATACACCCTGGAACAAATTCCAGCCTGACACCACGGTGTAGTACTGAGAGAGTGCTGCACTATTAGAGGTGCCTTCTTTTAAACGAGACACTGAACCAAGACATTAATCTGCCCTTTTGCGTAGATGTAAAATATTTCCTCGCACCATTTTGAAGAAAAGCAATGGTGTTCTCTGTGGCTTCTTGGTCAATCTTTATCACTGAACAAACGTTACTAAAAATAAACAGATTATCTAGTCATCATCTTCAGATGATTTTTGGGATCTTGCTACATGGTAGTGAATGCTGTGTTTCCAAAATTACAACAGTGACTAATTTCACAGATACTTCAAAAACTGCAAAAGGAGGTCTGGAAAATGTGAAGGGCACTTTATAAATGCATTTCTCTTTCTCCAGAAGACAGAAATAAACAGTAAGGTTACCATCACACCCAGTTAGTCATGTTGGAGAGAAAAGCTGGGTCAAGGAAGATTCAAGGAAGAGCCGTGCAGATACAGCATACAATTTTAATTGATGCTCGCCATTGAAAGAGTCAAAACTAAGGTGTTAAAACTGTGCTAACTTACTATTGTGGTCTGTGAAGTTCTCATTACCTCTTGCAACATAGGAAGCCATTCAGCTCACTGAGTCTATGCCATATCTCAGAACATTCTGATCAGTCCCGTTCCCCTACATTTCCCTGGAACCTATTCTCTCTCATGTGCCCATGAACTCCCCCCTTCATTCTCCTCACTCCTCACCTACACATTAGGGGCAATCAGCCTACCAAGCCACACATTTGCAGGACGTGGAAGGAAACTGGAGCACCTGGGTTTAACCCACATGATCGCGGGGAGAACATGCAAACTCCAGGTGAACAGCGCCGGAGGTCGGCGCTGAATCTGGGTTGACGGAGCTGTGTGGCGGCAACTCCACCTGTTGCACTACTGTGCTGCCTGTTTACCAAAATATGTTGCTGAAATGAAGAAATCACAATTGACCACCCTTACCTTTGTTGGCAAGGCTCCAGACTACTTCCTGCCTCAAAGATTTTAGCTGTCACTATAAGGCGCTCGTGCAAGTAAGCCTCGTTTCCTTGCAGTCTAAATTTAACATGCTGACAATAACCAATTAGCTTCTTTCCCCTGACCATGCTGTGTTGGAAACACTGCTCGGAGGGTCCAGGTGCTGGAGCAACTGATTATTAGGGAGTACGGCTAAAGGTAATTTTAAATATGCTGTTACAGCTGTACTCAGGAAGAGAATGGAATTGAATCACTCTATTCTTATAAGCATTGCAATTATCCTAATTTGTCCTTGATTGGATCGCCTCAATTAAGAATTAAGCAGCACCAACCCTAAGGAGTTGGGGTCAGATTTATTATATGTGCACAGTTGAGAAGTGAACATGATGGGCGTCAGATCAGGAACCAAGTGGTCGCATGCATCAGGTAGCAGGTTCTTCCTCCTTTGGGACCAGCAGGTTGTTTTCAGATGCTAAACTGTTACAATTATTGTTTTGCCTCATTAATTTTCATTTACTTCAGAGATTTTTTTCACAACATTTTTTCTTTGGTTCTGGTCTCCCATGGAAGGAACATGTAAACTGCTGGGGAAGTTTAACATTTAGCATGATCAGTGATTCTGTGCACATATTTGCAAGCAGTACACCTTTGTCTTTCAGATTGTTGCTGTTTGGCGGAGTGAATAGTCGAGCCCCTCTTCAAACTCACAGACAAATCTCCCAGTTGAAAGGCTTGCTGAGTTATCAGAAAGTGTGGTAGGTGATAACGAAGGCTGACATGAATCCTCCTCCTACCAGGAGGCCATCATCCGGCTCTCTGAGGTGCCAAGACAGACTACATCAGGACTTTGGAGACGAACAGCTCATTTCTCAGCACCAATCACCTGATGTAACTCATCAATCTTGGTAAAGGAAAAGCAGAGCTGATTAAACAGAGTGCTGTTTCTCCAGAGGATTACACAAAGAATGGACGTTGTCAGCATCCTGCTGCAGATTATGGTGCTGCATGCGATTGAAGGCTTTGCATTTAAATCACAGGAAACCATTCACACTGAGGACAAATTTAATCAGCAGGTCACCATATCAACATATTGCCAGTAGTGGCAGGACTGATAATGCACACAGTTTTAACTGCTCTGTGCCAGAGGTTGGGCTAAGGAGATTTATTGAAGTAAAAGTCCAACACCAGTTTCTGCCTGAACTTCACTTTGAACTTTAAATTAAAGAACTGAAAGTCTGCGTGAACATTAATGGAATCAACAAGGTAGAATGAAGACTTGGAAAGTCCCGTTTCAGAGATTTGAACACATAATCCAGGCTAAATTGTGCAGAGCTACTGAATGTTACACTGTCCATCAGGTGAGACATTAACCCAAGGTCCTAGCTCCATATGTATATGGAACTAAAAGATACCAAGACTGTGTTTCAAAGAGAAGGGGAGCTCTTGCCAGAGTCCTGTGTAATATTTATCTCCAAACTAACATCACTAAAACACCATCTTATTCACACTTGTGTAGCTTTGCTGTACATAGATTGGCTGCTGCATTACCCATGTTAAAACAATGACTGCAATTCAACATCAGTTTGTTGGCTGTAAAACAGTGATATCCTTTGATGCCTTAAAATGCATAACATAAAGATTCTTCCTTTTCTTTCTCTTGAAAGTCCTTGATTGGAAGATTGACTCTTTGTAGTTCAAAGAATTGCTCAGAAATTTCAAAGCTGAACACTTTGAAATTGATGCATCAGGGAGGCAAATAGAGGCTGGAAAGTGATGCAGAAGTCATTGACAGCAAGTTGAATAGGTATGACAGGCAAGAGAATGGCAGGGAGTGAGGAAAGCCTATTGGATTAAATTGTACTTATTTCATTTAAGGGGTCCTACAGGTAAGGCGGATGAACTTAGGGCTTGGATAGCTACGTGGGACTGGGATATTGTTGTTATTACAGTAACACGGCTAAGGGATGGACAGGACTAGCAGCTGGATGTTCTGGGATACAGGTGTTTTAGGTAGGATAGAGGCGGAGGAAAGACAGGAGGGGGAGTTGCATTTTTGATTAAGGGGAATGTCACAGAGGTAGTCAGAGATGAAGTCACTGAAGGATCATCAATGAGGCTTTATGGGTGGAGCTGAGAAATAAGAAGGGGTGATCACATTGTTGGGTTTGTACTATAGGCCCCCAAATAGTCAATGGGAATTAAAAGAACAAATATGCAGGGAGATTGTGGAGAATTGTAAGAATAATAGGGTTGTCATAGTAGGGGATTTTAACTTTTCTAATGTAGACTGGGACCGCCATAGTGTTAGGGGCTTAGATGGGGTGGGATTTATTAAGTGCATTCAGGAAAGTTTCCTTGGGCAATATATTGAAGGCCCTTCTAGGGAGAGGGCAAACCTCGACTTACTCTTGGATAATAGGGTGGGGCAGGTGACTGAAGTGTCAGTGGGGGAGCACTTTGGGACCAGTGACCATAGTTCTATTAGTTTTTAAAATAGTTATGGAGAGGGACAGATCTGGTCCACAGGTTCAAGTTCTAAATTGGGGCAGGGAAAATTTTGATGGTATGAGACAGGAGCTTGCAAAGGTTGATTGGAGTAGGTTGTTTGCGGGCAAAGGGGCCACAGGCAAATGGGATGCATTTAAAGGTGAGACAGTGAGAGCTCAAGGTCTGCATGTTTCTGTTAGAGTGAAGGGCAGGGCTGGCAGGAGTAGGGAACCCTGGATGACGAGGGATATTGAGTCCCTGCCAGGAAGAAGGAGGCAGCATGGGTCAGGTACAGGCAGCTGGGATCAAGCGAATCCCTGGAGGTGTATAGAGAATGCAGGAGTGTACTCAAGAAGGAAATCAGGAGGGCAAAAAGGGGGCATGAGATAGCTTTGGCAGAGAAGGTTAAGGAAAATCCAAAGAGATTTTACAAGTATATTAAGGAAAAAAAGAGTAACTAGAGAGAGAAAAGACCCCCCTCAAAGACCAAAGGGGCACCTTTGTATGGAGACGCAGGAGATGGGCGAGGTCCTTCATGAATATTTCTTCTCTGTTTTTACCATGGAGAAAGACACGAAGACTTTGGAACCAGGAAAAGTATATGGGGAGGTCTTGCGGAAAGTCTGCATTACAGTAGAGGAGGTGCTGGATGTCTTAAAAGGCATGGAGGTAGACAAATCTCCAGGGTCTGATCATGTATGTCCAAGAACACTGTGGGAGGCTAGCGAAGAAATTGTGGAAGCCCTGGCTGAGAAACTTGCATCATCGTTAGCCATAGGTGAGGTGCTGGTAGGCTGGAGGGTGGCAAATGTTGTGGCTTTATTTAAGAAGGGCGGCAAAGAAAAACCTGGGAACTATAGACCAGTAAGTCTTGCATCTATAGCAAGTAAGTTATTGGAGAGGATTCTGAGGGATAAGATATACATACATCTGGAAAGACAGGTTGATCAGAGGTAGTCAGCATGGCTTTGTGCGTGGGAGATCATGTCTTACGAACTTGAGTTTTTTGATGAAGTGACCAAGAAAGTTGATGAGGGCATGGCAGTAGACGTGGTTTATAAGGACTTCAGTAAGGCCTTCGATAAGGTTTCACATGGTAGGCTGCTCTGGAAGGCTAGATAGCATGGAATCCAGGGAGAGCTGGCTAATTGGATACACAATTGGCTTGATGGCAGGAAGCAGAGGGTGATGGTGGAAGGTTGTTTCTCGGACTGGAGGCCTGTAACGAGTGGTGTTCCCCAAGGGTCAGTGCTGGGCCCGTTGTTGTTTGTCATCTATATCAACGATTTGGATAAGAATGTAGAGGGCATGGTTAGTAAGTTTGCAGATGACACCAAAATAGGTGGTATAGGTGGACAATGAAGAAGGTTATCAAAAATTACAGGGGGATCTTGATCAGCTGAGTAAGTGGGCCGAGGAATGGCAAATAGAGTTTAATTCAGGTAAGTGCGACGTGTTGCATTTTGGGAAGACAAATCCAGGCAGGACTTTCACAGTGAACGGCAGGGCCCTAGGGAGTCTTGTAGAGCAGAGGGACCTAGGAGTAGAAGTCACTGAAAGTGGAATCACAGGTAGACAGGGTGGTGAAGAAGGCTTTTGGCATGGTGGCCTTCATAAGTCAGGGCATTGAGTATAAAAGTCGGGAGGTCACGGTGCAGTTGTACAGGACGCTGGTGAGGCCGCACTTGGAGTATTGTGTTCAATTTTGGTTGCCCTGCTTATAGCAAAGATATTATCAAACTGGAAAGAGAGCAGAAAAGATTTACAAGGACATTGCCAGGACCTGAAGGACTGAGTTATAGGGAGAGGTTGGTCAGGCTAGGACTTTATTCCTTAGAGTGTAGGAGACTGAGCAGTCATCTTATAGAGGTATATAAAATAATGAGAGGCATGGATAGGGTGAATGCACTCAGTCTTTTTCCCAGGGTTGGCGAATCAAGAACTAGAGGGCACAGGTTTCAGGTGAGAGGGGGAAGATTTAATAGGAACTATAGGGGCAACTTTTTTTTTACATAAAGGGTGGTATCCATGTGGAATGAGCTGCCGGAGGAAGCAGTTGAGGCAGATACAATAACAACTTTTAAAAGACAGCTGGACAGGAACATAGATTGGAAAGGTTTAGGAGATTATGGGCCAAACGCTGGCAAATGGGACTAGCTTGGATGGGACATCTTGGTTGGCATGGACCAGTTGGGCCGAAGGGCCTGTTTCCATGCTGTATACCTCTATGTTTGCAGAAGGGAGCGATGCCCAAGGATGGGAAGATCTTAAGGTTCAAAGCTCTATGGTCTTGGGAAAGAATGCTACATCAAGGAACTGCTCAATGTTGATGGAACTAAGGATTGCAAAGAGGGTGACTGCATTGGACAGTGAATTGATAGCATGAGAAATAGGAGCAGTTTGGGTAACACAGCACCTTGAGTCTGCTCCAATATTCAATAAAATCATGAAAGACAGTCAATCTCAACACCAACATCCTGCCAGTTCCCCAAGAGTCCAGAGATGTATCAACCTCCATCATGAATATACTCAATGACAGAGTATCCACAGACAGATTCTGAGGAATTCCAAAAATTCACAATTGCAAGTAAAGAAATCATTCCTTGTCTTAGTTATAAATGATTGGCCCTTTATCCTGAGACTACTCCACTCACCTGTCCTGCTTACACTTATTCCTGGCCTCTTTATACAGGGGAATCAGCATTTACTCTGTCAAGCCCTCGCAGAATCTTTTGTTCCAACAGGATCACTTCTCACTCATATAAACTACAGAGAATCTAGATCCATTCTATTCAATTTTTCCCCATTGGACAATCCTCTCATCCAAGAATCAAACGAGTGAACTTTAGTTGTAGTTCTAACGAGATCAAAATCACAGACAGTACTCCAAGTATGTCTCAACAAAAACCCTATGCAATTGGAGTAAGCCTTCTTTACCTTATTCTCCCTTTTGCAATTTGGGTCAATTTACCATTTGTTTTCTGAATTACTTGTTCCTGCATGTTAACTTTGTGTGATTTATGTAAAAGGATTCCCAACTCTCTCTAAACACCATTGAAAAATTATTTCTTTTTTCTCTTTTAATCCATATAAATAATTATCTTGGGTAAATAACTATAAAGAAGATAAAGCTCTGAAAGTTCAAAAAGCCATTCAAGTGCCAAACAATGACTATATTCAGAGTCTAACAGCCTTACCATCATAATAATTTAACACTATAACAACTTTATTCATCTTTAGCCACTTACCATTATTAAAGCAACAACAAAACCATTATGTACTATGTGAACTTTTTTACCTGTGAGTTCACTCCTGCTCTTTTGTTACTGAGTGTTTACTATCATCAACTGTTCAACAAAAGGCAGAATTGTACAATACTTTGGGAAAGAAACTGCTGATCTCCAGATTCACACTGTTGAAAGCATTAAAACCCTCTACAAGTTCTGCAAAAAGCTGTTGACCTAAAAAGGATGAATTAGTAATTTTAAAGTTATTATCCAAATCAAAACTGAAGTCCACTTCAGTTCCACAGATTAGTGGAGCAAAATGTCTGGAATGAGCAAACTTGTAATGCTCCAAGTTCAAATGGCATACAATGCAACTTCACTGTGGTACGAACCTGCTTGCAGTCAGTGGCTTTGGTCATCTCGTAGGTGCAAAAGATGAGAGCAAACGTTTAGAAGCAGACCATCAGAGGATTGGCCATCAACGGTAACCAGTTACCCACTGAGAGGAGGGAATCATTGCTCCATGCGAACCACCAAATTGTGGCTCACATAGGCAACCCATCATTATGGAACACTGATGACTGCAATGTTCAGGTCTATTTGCAACCTTTCAGATAATGAAAACGTCCATCAATGTATGTAACAAGACATGGAAAAGATTAAGGCTTGAGCTGATAAGTGACAAGTACCACTTGTGTCATTCAAGTGCCAAGCGATGACTATCTCCAGAGTTTAAGAACCTTACCATTGATCAATCGCTCATCATTAAAATCATGGGGCAATCACCATTGACTGGAACCTTAACTGGACCAATTACATAAACACATCAGAGGCTGGGTTCCTGCGAGTGACTGACCTCCTGATATCCCAAAGTCTTTCCATCATTAACAAAGCACAAATGAGCAGTGTGTGACGGAATGCTCTCTGCATGAATGAAGTAAGTCTAGCAACGTAGACAGCATGACTGACACTGCATTTCATCACTTTAAACATTTAATCTCTCCAGCGTCAGTGCACTGTGACAGTCGTATGTGCCACCTGCAAAATGCATCCCTGCAGCTAGCCAGGGCCTCAGTGATGGGATCTCCCAAACCTGCAACCTCCACCACCTGGAAGACTATCAGATGTAAGTGACACACCTTTTAGATCTGTCCTCAACATCACTCCTTCATTACTGCCATGTTAAAAATCCTGTTTGGTTAATCTCCAGTTTGGAAACATGGAGAGACTGTTGGGATGCAAAGATATCTTGGCCAAAATAAATGGCAAGATTAATATGGACTGCTTGATGATTCTCGTAGTCCCTATGTTTTGTGTTGGCGCCTTGTTAAAGTTAGGGGCTAAGTAAATGAGACCATGTCATCCTTCAAAGGGGGAGGGTGACCAGTAGTTGGCAAGGGAGAAAATGCTAAGTGAAATGCAGAATTCAATCTTTGCCATGCTCCAGCTCACACATCATGGTTCACACTTCCAATCACCCATCATCGGATGAGTCCTAGGTTCATTTGTTTTAATTAATGCTTTTGCTTTGGCAACATAACTTCATTTGAAGGCTTGAATGAACTAACATACAGCTAATTTAAATTATCTTACTGATAAGCAAGTTTAAATTAAACATAAAACACCCTGACGTAGTCATCCATCCAGATAAAATTGTTGCTTCTATAATTAATGTACCTAACCCAAACTAGCATATGTGGCAGAAACATTCAAATCAGGCGATCTACAGTGATATATTTAACACAGATGACCATTTATAGGTGATATATCTAACCCAGACTACAACCTATAGGGTTTTATCTAATCTAGACTACCATCTGTAGATGAAATACACAGACTGTGCTGAAGTAATGTGGGCGATACATCTTATCTGAACTACATTTCAGAGAACACATCTGAGTAAACCATTGGAGATGCATAATTATGCAGAATTAGACAAAATATTCAGCGCCCAGTAAAAGGCCAATAATACAAAAGGTAAAAACTGCGAATGCCATAAATCTTAAATAGAATTAGAAAGTGCTGTAGGGACTCCCTGACAAACTGATTAAGAATCACTTACTTGAAAGATCATTTCTGTTCCTCATTCTACATCCTGACTAATATCCTCCTGAAACTTTTTAAACTTGGAAAAAAGCTGGTAGAAATATCTTTCTCTTAAAAGCAAAGGCACCAACCTGAAAAGTAAGGTATAGTTGTTCAATTAGACAAATAGAAACAGGAAACAAGAAAGCAAATAGGAGCAATCTGTCAAGAAAGAAAAAATTGCTAAGTTCTATATATAAAAGTTCATTGTGCTTTTGTAATATCCCTCAGTGGTAGTTACTCTTCAGCACTCACATGATGTCAAGGCCGAATCCAGCTTGGCTACAATGCCTCTACAGCAAAATGGACTTCCAACATACTCGCACATTAAGCAGAAAGAAGATGAAAGCACTGGATTCTTGTAATGTCCCCTCCTAATCTCTGTTATAACCAATAGTCATACAACTTTTCCAGAACTTCTCGATTATCCAGTACTGGCTTCTTGTGCATTCCCTCTCCCTCCCTCCTTCTGCTACCAACTCCCCTTCCTCCCCATCCTTCAATCCATATCAACAGACACATCTGCATCTGTCCAGGCCCCAAGGTCTGTAATTCCCTTCTGAAATCTTCTGTCTCCCCATCTCTCTTCTTTAAGGCGCATTTTAAAATGGCTCTGATATCTCCATTTTTTGTTTGCCTTGGTATCAACCCAGGATAGAGCATGTCTGGATAATATCCTACATAAAAGGGTGTGTGGGTGTGGGTGTGTATGTGTGTGTAAACAGCACAGGGACATGGGCATCTGCGGCTTGAGAATTTACAGACATGGAAATACTTGCACTACTCCCATTTGTACACAGAGTAGGATCTGGTTGTAATAATGATCAACAGTCATTTCCTGGAACAGACATGACTGCAGGTTTGATGTTTTGAACTGCTTGTGAAGTCTAAATCAGTCATACTACTCATTTCCTTTGGAATGTTCTTTTAATCTGATTTCTATGAAGTCAAGAGCTTATGTTATGAGTCCCAGCTTTACAACAAGGCTACACAGGCCAACTGAAACACTTACCAAGCATTGGCAAGTCAACCGTTTTGAACTTTTCCACTCAACAAACAAGAGAAATGAAAAAAAAAAGTGATTAAATGTTCTTGATACATTAGGTCAGTGGTAACTCCCTGCAGTAACATGCTCACCTCTGCCAGAAGATTGTGAGCACAAAATTTAGGTTGATCTACAATGCTATGTGCCTGTGATGCTGCTGTTAAGTAAGTTTTTCATTGCATCTGTACATGCATGTACTTGTGCATATGACAATAAACGCAACTTTGACTTTGACACTCCAGTGCAGTGCTGCATTGAGGAAGTGTTGCACTGTTGTGAGCATTATCTTCCAGATGTGACATAAAACCAAGGTCTGAAACAGAAGAAGTGCTACAAAGCCTCATCCAACTGATCCCTGGGTTGATGGATTTATCTTATGAAGAGAGATTAAGCGCTTTCTATAATTAGAATAGAGTGATCTAATTGAAATATATAACTTTTTTTTTACAGTGTTTTACAGAGCAGGTGTAGGAATGGTGTTTCAGCTGGCTGGGGTGAACAGAACAAGTCTCTAAATAAGGGTGCAGTCAATCAGCATGAAATGTCTTCACTCAGAGGTAGTGAATCTTTGGAATTCTCCACTTAAGAGGACTGAGAAGTCTCAGTTACTGAGCATATTCAAAAGAGAGATCGATAAACTGTTGATGAACATTTCAGATCTAGGACTCTTCAGCTCTGAGGAAGGGTCCCAGACCTGAAATGTTAACTGTCTCTCTTTCCCCACATTTTGCCTGACCTGCTGACTGATTTCAGCATTTTATTTTTTTTATTTAAGATCTCCAGCATCTGCAGTTTTTTGATTTTTCACTATTGATAAATTTTTGGATGTTAAGATCCATGGGATTCATGGAGACTTGGTGGATTGGATTCAAAGTTGGCTTGACCACAGAAGACAGAGGGTAGTGGTGGAGGGGTGTTATTCTGACCAGCGGTGTTCCGCAGGGATCAGTACTGGGACCTCTGTTGTTTGTGATATATATAAATGACTTGGACAAAAATGTAGATGAGCTGATTAGCAAGTTTGTGGATTATAGCAAAATTAGTGGAGTTACAGTTAGTGAAGATGGTTGTCAAACGATACAGCAGGATATGGATCAGTTACAGATATGGGTGGAGAAACGGCAGATGGAGTTTCCGGGGAAGTGTGAGTTGTTGCACTTTGGGAGGTCAAATGTCAGGGGAAATGGCAGGACCCTTAGGAACACTGATGTACAGAGGGATATTGCAGTCCAAGACTATAGCTTCCTGAAAATGGCAAAACAAGTAAATGGGGTAGTAAAGAAGGCATATGGCATGCTTGCCTTCATCGGTTGGGGCATTGAGTATAAAAGTCAAGGAGTCATGCCGCTGTATAAAACTTCGGTTAGGCCGCACTTGGAGTATTGTGTGCAGTTCTGGTCGCCCCAATTGCGGGAAGGATGTGGAGGGTTTGGAGAGGGTGTAGAAGAGGTTCGCCAGGATGCGGCCTGGATTAGAGAGTAATAGCTATAAGGAGAGGCTGGACAAACTTGGACTGTTTTCTGTGGAGCGTCAGAGGCTGAGGGGAGCCCTGAGAGAGGGTTATAAAGTTACGAGAGGCAGAGATAGGATGGACAGAGTCTTTTTCCCCAGGGTAGAAATGGCAAATACTGGAGGACATGCTTTTAAGGTGAGAGGGGGAACGTTTAAAGGAGATGTGTGGGGCAAGTTTTGTTTTTACACAGAGAGTGGTAGATGCCTCGAACAGTGGTGGTGGTGGTGGAAGCAGACATGATAGTGGCATTTAAGAGGTATTTCGACAGGCACATGAACATGCAGGGAATGGAGTGGTATAGATCGTGTGCAGGCAGAGAGGTTTAGTTTAATTTGTCATCGAGATCTGCACAGACATGGTGGGCTGAAAGGCCTGTTCTTGTGCTGTTCTGTTTCATGCTCTATGTTATGGGAATCAAAGAATACTTTATATTTTCTATTTTTATTTACAGCGTGGTAACAGGCCCTTCCGGCCCAACAAGTCCGCGCCGCCCATTTTTAAACCCAATTAACCTACCCGTACATCTTTGCAATGTGGGAGGAAACCGGAGCACCCGGAGGAAACCCACGCAGACACGGGAGAACGTACAAACTCCTTACAGACAGCGACGGGAATTACAGGAAAGCGGCTCTGAGATAAAAGATCGACTGTGATCTTATTGAATGGTGAGCAGGTGCGAGGGGCTGTTAGAAAAAAAACAAGAAATTCTTCCCAATATCCTGGCTTATTGCTCAGCCTATATCACCAAAAACAGATCATTTGATCGGTATTTGAAAGCTATTTTTGTACACTGCGGTACCACAATTCCCGCATTACACATGCAAGTATATTTCAAGAATAATTTACATATGTAAAGGACTCAGGATAACATCAGGCACAAGAGAAATGCGAGATCCTTCCTTCTGTCAATGCTTTTGAATCTGCAAAATTTCTGGCAACAAATTAGTGAATGATAATATTCATGAGTGGACAGAAAGGGAGATTAATTGACTATTGTAGATTACCCCTACTGTGTGAACACATGGTTGAATCTGGGCGAGTTGATGGGAATGTGGAGAGAATAAAATGAGTTGGATTAGTGTAAATGGGTGCTTAATGATCAGCATGTACTCGATGGGCCAAAGGGCCTGTTTCCCTGCTATATTGCTCTATGGCTCAGTACTATGCCCGCCATTACTGGAAACTGCACCTTGGAAGCAGAAGAATATTATTAGAATTGGTTTATTGTTGTCAGTTGTACCAAAGTACAGTGAAAAATTTGTTTTGCATACTGTTCATACAGATCAATTCATTACACAGCGCATTGAGGTAGTACAGGGTAAAACAATAACGGAATGCAGAATAAGGTGTTACAGTTATAGAGAAAGTGCAGTGCAGGTAGACAATAAGGTGCAAGGTCGTAATGAGGTAGATTGTGAAGTCAGGAGTCCTATTGTAATAGGGAACTGTTCAATAGTCTTATAACACTGGGATGGAGGCTGTCCTTGAGCCCAGCGGTACATGCTTTCAGGCTTTTGTATCTGCTGCCCACTGGGAGAGTGGAGAAGAGAGAATGTCTGGGGTGGGTGGGGTCTCTGATTATGCTGGCTGCTTTACTGAGGCAGTGAGAAGTGTAGACAGAGTCCATGGAGAGGAGGCTGGTTTCCATGATGCGCTGAGCTGTGTCCACAACTCTGCAGTTTCTTGCGGTCCTGGGCAGAGCAGTTGCCGTACCAAGCTGTGATGCATCCAGATAGGATGCTTGCTATGCTGCATTGATAAAAGTTGGTGAGGGTCAAAGAGGACATTCCAAATTTCTTTAGCCTCCTGAGGAAGTAGAGGCACTGGTGAGCTTTTTGGCCGTGGCGTCTACGTGGTTGGACCAGGACAGGCTATTGGTGATGTTCACTTGTAGGGACTTGAAGCTCTCAACCCTCTTGACCTCAGCACCATTGATGTAAACAGGAGCATGTGAATTGGCCCCCTTCTTGAGGTCAATGACCACTCTTTTGTTTTGCTGACGTTGAGGGAAAGGTTGTTGTCATGACACCATGTCACTAAGCACTCTATCTCCTCCCTGTACTCTAACTCATCATTATTTGAGATTTGGCCCACCACGGTGGTATCATCTGCAAACTTGTAGATGGAGTTAGAACAGAATCTGGTCACATAGTCATTAGTATATAGGGAGTAGAGCAGGGGGCTGAGGACGCAGCCTTGTGGGGCACCAGTGCTGAGAATAAATATCTCTGAGGTGTTGCTGCCTATCCTCACTGATTGCGTTCTGTTGGTCAGGAAGTCAAGGATCCAGTTGCAGAGGAAGGTGTTGAGTACCACGTCTTGGAGTTTGGTGATGAGTTTGCTTGGAATTATAGTATTGAAGGCGGAGCTGTAGTTAATAAACAATAGTCTAACGTAGGGACCTTTACTGTCCAGATGCTCCAAAGCTGAGTGTAAGGCCAGGGAAATGGTGTCTGCCGTAGACCTGTTTCGGCGATAGGCAAATTGCAGTGGGTCGAGGTTGTCTGGGAGGTTGGAGTTAATTAGTGCCATGACCAGCCTCTCAAAGCACTTCATGATGGCGGATGTCAGAGCCACCTGGCAGTAAGTCATTAAGGCACGTTACCTTGTTTTTCTTAGGTACCAGGATGATATTGGTCTTCTTAAAGCAGTGGGAACCTCAGATTGAAGCAGGGAAGAGGTTAAAAATGTTTGCAAATACCCCCACCAGCAGATCTGCACAGGATCCAAGGACACAGCCAGGGGCACTATCCGGGCCAGATGCTTTCCGTGGGTTCACTCTCCAGGACTACTGCATATTGTCGACCTGGGAAGAGGACAATAATGCCTGACAACGACGGGGAAGACCTGTCAGTACAGGCTTAACCAAACCTGTTTGATAACTGATATTATGTTCTGTTTCAACCTGTATACACTGGCCAAAATAGGAACAATAGAACTTGTCAGCATGCACAAGTGTGAGTGGTTATTAATGTCAAGGAAGGCGTCAACCGAGATTTAACAGAGTGGCTACGGGGAAATGAATATTCTATACCACCTTTGTTGGATCATCTGAAGAGATTTGTTGCAAGAAAACTCTAAAATCTAGTCTGTGGAACTGGGGGCTCAATGTACAAATGCATCCTTGGATTAGAATTATTTTCCACACCCTCATAGTAGTCCTGGTGACATTGATGTTATACACCATGTGTGCAATTCAAAAGCTTTATAGTCAGAGTCTAATCAAAAACTGTAAGATATTAAATGACCTAGGAGAGTGGATGCCACTACAACAGAAGAATAAACAAGTTAGGTTTAAAGTCGATACCTGCTGACTACGGGAGCAGTGGGTCCGGCCGCAGTAACTGATGTAATTTTGGGGTGGCACGGTAGTGTAGCGGTTAGTTTAACGCTATTACAGCACCAGTGACCGGGGTTCAATCCCGGCCGCTGTCTGTAAGGAGTTTGTACGTTCTCCCTGTGTGTCTGCGTGGGTTTCCTCGGGGTGCTCTGGTTTCCTCCCACATTCCAAAGACGTATGAGTTAGGAGCTGTGGGCGTGCTATGTTGGTGCCGGAAGCGTGGCGATACTTGCAGGCTGCCCCCAGAACACTCTACGCAAAAGATGCATCTCACTGTGTTTCCAAGCACTTCTGACAAATAAATAATTATCTTATCTACATTACCTAGGATTGCTGAAGTATAGGAAAACAAAAGGCGAACGTTTGGGAAAATCACTGTGACAGCAAAAGGGCAACGGTGGGCATAGGATAGAATAAGAAAGGGTTAAGAATCAGAGATGGTTGTCTGCTCGCTAATTGTGAAGCTAAGTGCCCAAGTCCCCAGAAGCATTGATAGGACCCTCACATGACCAGATTCAGAGGCTATAAATTTTGCAATATAATAGGGAGAAGACAATGCTTGCTAATTGTGTTACGTCTTGAGAGAACAAAGACCATGAATACTGCAAGATATCAGGGGCTGAGTCTCAATTCATTCAGAACAAAGGCTTCTAAAAAGGAACAAAGGGTTTAATTCTGCCAGCTCCAGCAAGATTTCACCATCAAATATCTAATCCCTTTCAGCATTTTGAAGGGCAGCTCTCTTTGTGAATCCCTGGGCTGCTCTTCCATCCCCATCTACTGCTCCCCATCCTAAACAACCGCAAGAGATGCAAAGCCTGTCCGTTCATCCCTTTCCCACCATTGGGGCACCCAAACGGACCTTCCTGGTGAAGCAGCAATTCACTTGCACTTCTCTCAGTCTCTGTACTGCATTCAGTGTTCACAGTGTACCGTTACACTGCCTTTAATGCCTCCTTTACACTGGAGAAACCAAATGGATATTGGATGATCGCTTTGTGGAGCAACTACCTTCAGTGTGTAGGAGTGACCCTGAGTTTCCCGTTGCCTGTCACTATAACTCCCACTCTGACCTCTCTGTCCGTGGCTTCATCCACTGTTATAACAAGGCCCAATGCAAGCTCAGGGGACAGCTTCTGTCTGGGCATTTTGCAGCCTTCTTACTCTTCCTTTCTGTTGAGAACTCGCCATTTTTGCCTGCCATCCATTTCTGTTTTTCCGTTTATTTTTTCTAGTCAGACTATACAACATTACACAGTCTACACGAAAAACCAACAGCTGGAGGAACTCAGTGGGTCAGGCAGCATCTGTGGAGGGAGATGGGAGTCGACATTTTGGGTCGAGACCCTTCATCTGGACAGTCTCTTGTGTCTACAGCCTATACAACATTAGCAACACATGACAGAGACAAAGAAGCTTAATCTTAACTGCCCCATTATTTCACTCTGTCAGAGAAACCCTCCTCCACCTTGTTTGCTACCAAGACTAACTTGTTTCTCTCTTTCCCACCGCTGGTGAAGGGTTCTGGGCCTGAAACATTAACTCTTCTCTTTCCACAGATGCTGTCTGACCTGCTGAGTTTTTCCAGCATCTTCTCTTTTTATATCAGAACAAAAATAAAATCAGTGATCAGAGTGCTTGAGTTTCGAAGTGCAGGGTGGGGGTAGGTCTTGGAAACAGGATTGTCCCATCCCTGAATGTAACTCAGAACCAACTGGAAATTAGGACCTCCCAGCACCAGCTTGTGCAGCACCCCCAGCAGGAACACAACAAAGGAACCATGAGAAAGGGATAGTGACCAGAGAATCGGCAGTGCACATCACCAAAAGTCATGTACATAGCTTATAACTGTCTCCTATCTTCTCTCCCCCATCCAGACTCGAGTATAGCACACTGCACAAGCGGTTGGGTACCCCTTTAAATAATGCAGCTGCTATGAAAAATGCAATCTAATTTCAGCTGCACATGCTTCTCATAAGCCCTGCACAACAGTTATCCATGCATGTCCTATGTATCAATTGCCTTACGTGTTCTAGTGCACTCTCAAATACCTTCGGCCTTGGGATCTGTGGGACTGAATCGCTCTTCCCCTCTTCTCACAGGATAGTGCTGTATGCAGTTTCGTGGTTTTTGCAAATCACTTGGAATGACTGAGTTTGCGTAAGCTAAACAAAAATTCTTCAGTGTCATGAACAAAAATGTTCTGCAAGTGAAATAAATTTTGAACTTTCGGTTTACGTAAAGTTTCATTCCTTGTTTCCTCTGAGCTAGCTGAAGTCAATTGGCATGGTAAGCACTCCACGTTTGTTGGAGGTGAATTTATCTAACATTGCCATTCTAAATCCTGCATGCCATATCCAGACAGCAGCTATGATGGACTGTACAATCTACCAATATGCACTGGTTTAAGATCACAGTTAAGGCTTGGGCTTCTGGCCAAGTGTGACAACGTTGTGTGTAAAGCAGTCCCTCAGTGATCCTTTACATTTGAGGTGTTGGTTTGTTAATTAAATGGTACAATTTGTTGTGACAACTTTACACAATACATTTTGGGTTCATTACCTGGGTAGGAAGGGACAGTCAGGATCATATCTGTGCTGCACACCCATACACCTGGTGGACTGCCTGGTCCCAGCTGTAATAAACAATAACATTGACGTTATTGTGAAGCATTTTGTGTAAGTCCTCACAAACCCCTTTGTCTTTTGCACACTTTTATCAGTTGGTACATTAACACGATCCCTTTCAGCACACCTACAATCACAGAGAGCTACAGCACAGAAAACAGGCTCTTCAGCCCACTGACTCCGCACCAACCATCAACCCCCACTTACACAATCCTATATTAATTTAGTTTTTTTTTAAAAAAAGAATTCTACCCACATTCTCATCAACTTTTCGGGACTGAACAAGCCCAGTCTTTACACAGTACACATGGCTCAACCTCAGTTTCAAGTTCCCACCCCCGTTCCCTTTAGGAATCACTCAATATGCAACAAACCTACTAAAGTCATCCTTCTTCTTTCATTCTCTTTTTGCACTATTTATTTATTTTTGTAACTTATAGTAATTTTTATGTCTTGCACTGTACTGCTGCTGCAAAACAACAAATTTCACGACATCTGTCAGTGATAATAAACGATTCACCTGGTCAATTTGCTATTGCTCTATGTACAATTCTCTTGGATCCAATGAGGTATACCTCTGAAAACACAGGTGGAGTATTTGATGCAGTATAGGCAAGCACTAAATCACAAAGAGGACAAGGCCCTTGGTCTGATTCCTTGCTTGTGCTGAAACATTGATCTCATTGGAGCTGGAAGACTGATTTTACAGATCCTGGCATGGGAAAAGGGAAGGAGGGTCACAATTGCTGACCCTAAGTCCCCTTATTTAGAGACAGTGTGACAACCAGGCCAGGCTTGACTTCCAATGGCTCCAAGTAAAGCTGCTAGTCCGGGCCTCCCCATGAGCCTGACTCCTTGAGTGGAGTAAGTGAAGTACTGTCAGTATCTGTAAGGGTCCCAACACGTCCAGGACTTTCCCAAGAATCACTGGCAGCTTTGCAATGAACTGAAGGCATTTCTCCACAGATGTGGAATTCCCAAATTTCTTGACAGATGTTCGCTGGGGTTTTCTGTGCTCAACATCTGGATTCCAGCAGCAGTGTGAATTTCCTGCAATTCCCATCACATACACAAGGGTAACTGCTCACTCAGACTGTGCTGAGTCGGACCTGGTGCAAAAACTCAATTCATTTCAATGGAGAGGAAAGGCATCAATGAACTGAGTTTAACATTTTTAATTATTTCAAGTGGTTTGTTTGTTTTCTTTACATTTTTAATAATGCTTAATTTTCTTTTCATAGTTTTCATAGTTTGCATATTTCTTCCAAATACCTTTTGATATTCCTGAATGTCGGAATTTGAAATCAGCATTTCTGCTTGATCAGAGCCAGCTACGTGATGAGATTTACATCCAAAACAATGAAGACAACTTCTGTGAGTAAGTTCTTGCTGGGGGTTATGCTAAAGTCAAAAGCGGACTCAACACATAGGTGAGCAGTGTGCATGGTCAGCATCCCGCTGTCAGGAAATTCTGCATCGATGTTAAGAAGGAGTGTTAAAAACTGAGGAGAAATTCAGCCACAAACTTATCAGGAATTTGGACATTGGTCCATGCAACTACTATTTATTGAAATTAAAAAACCTTTAGCCTTTTAAATTACATCTTGCACCTGCCCATTTGGTTATATGTGTACATGGAATCTCAATCTCTCTTCCATCCACAGTTCCTGGGTTCACACCACTGAAAAAAACTCAGCCAGCATACGTAGGGTTAATGTTGATGACCACACTTTCCCCTCTCTACCTGGAATCATTCACAAGTAACTGACCTTGTGTGTCATGAGGTGCAGCAGAACATCGATGTTACAGACAAGAGCCTCTGCTTTTCCAGTGGGGTTCTCCATTGGGAAGCAGGTAAATGAACGGCCACAGTCATCGAAGGGAAAGTCTCGACCCTGCACATGACAACAGAGAGAAAAGAAACAAAGATTTTAACATTTCAGCTTAATTTTTGTCCTTGTTCTGAAGTCAACGGTTGCTGGGCCATGGTCTCCAAAGAATGTTGCAATCTTTCCATTTCTTATCAGAGTCGACCATCTCCATGTGCAAGTCTGAGCAGGAGAAGAAATGGAGGCATGATTGGGAGCAAGGAAAGAGATAGGCAGTAGCTGGGGGCAAGGGCAGAGGTGGGAGCAGTGGCTGGGAATGGGCCAGGGAAAACCCGGGAAAGCAGAGGCTGATCCAGTCTTCACCCAACATTCCGTACTTCATCTCTCATGGCACAGAAGGAGGCCATTCATCCCATCTATGTTAGCTCTCAGAACATTCTTATCAGTGCCATTGCCTCAATTATTTTCCTGCAACTTACCCTCTCTCACATGCCGATTGACTCTTCCCTGATTCTCCCACTGCCCACCAACACCAGGGGTAATTTACAGTAGCCAATTCACCTACTAACAAATCTTTGGGAGAAGCACCCAGGGGGAAACAGGGAAAACATACAAGCTCATTTATGATTTGGGCCCAACACATTGATGCAATCACGATAAGGTGCACCAGTGGCTCTAATTCATTACGAGTTTGAGGAGGTTTGGTATGTCACCAAAGACTCTTGCAAATTTCTACAGATGTACGGTGGAGAGCATTCTGACTGGTTGCATCACCACCTGGTATGGAAGCTCCAATGTGCAGTATCAAAAGAGGCTGCAGAGGGTTGTAGACTCAGCCAGCTCCATCATGGGCACAACCCTCCCCACCATCGAGGACATCTTCAAGAGGCAGTGCCTCAAGAAGGCGGCATCCATCATTAAGGACCCTCACCATCCGGGACATGCCCTCTTCTCATTATTACCATTGGGGAGGAGGTACAGGAGCCTGAAGACCCACACTCAACAATTCAGGAACAGCTTCTTCCCCTCCGCCATCAGATTTCTGAACGGTCCATGAACACTACCTTGTTATTCCTCTTTTGCACTTTTTTTTGGTAACTTACAGTAATTTTTATGTCTTGCACTGTACTGCTGCCGCAAAACAACAAATTTCATGACACATGTCAGTGATAATAAACCTGATTCTGATTCTCCATACCAGACAGCACCGGAGGTAAGGATTGAACCCAGGCTGCTGGACAGCTGCTGCACCACCATGCCACCTGTTACTTACACTCTCCCACATTCCAGCAGGCTTCATGGGATAGTAATCAGGAACCAGAATTCTGGCTGATTCCCCTTCCTTCTCAACGCTAGTGCACTGAGGTCAATAGCAGCACTTCTGTTAATACTGACTAGTCCTGCACTGATGAAGGATTTAACCATCGACCCTCTGCAAGGCGTTGTAGCATCTGTCCCTCAACAGGAATCTCATGCCTGCACCTCAGAACGTAACTGGGTCAATGCCATTCTGCAATCTCCATCTCATCCACCATTCCTGGCTTCTTGCTGTTGAAAGATGCAGAGTACAATAGATAGATTTCTGATCTGTCCATGAACATTACCTCGTTATTCCTTCTTTTTTGCACTATGTATTTATTTTTGTAAGTTAAAAATAATTTTTTTATATCTTTGTACTGTACTGCTGCCGCAAAACAACAAATTTCACGGTATAGAAGTCAGGGATAATAAATCTGATTCTGAGAGTTCTGCACATTTCAGCGAGAAGTTAGATGTATGCTATCGGGTGGATGCAACCATGTTCCTTCTGAGCCATTCAAAAGGCATTCTTGATGTCCTGCCAATACTTATCTTGCAACCTACATCAGCAAAACACATTGCTGTTTGTGGGACCTTCCTGTGTGGTAAGTTGTGATACATTTCCCCAAATAACAACAGTGACTACATTTCACTTCAAAATTAATCCATTAGCTGCAAAATATGTTGGGATGTGCTGAGGTCAGGAAAGTATATAAATGTATGTTTGTTCAATCTTACTGGTTCTTTTATCTACTTAGCCATTGACAGGCACCTAATGACTTTAATGGCTTCAAAGTTAAACAAATCCTCAGTAATGAAAAAGTGAACTGCCTATTCTACTGGTTGTGAGGAGTCAATGTGCTGAATGATTGGCCTTCCTCTGATTAACAAGACCAATTGCTGACGAGTGCTGTTGAGGCAGAGGCTTAAGAGTTTGCTGACTCTTACAAGACATTTATTTTACAGTCACTTTATTAAACTGGGCAGCTGCCAAACGGCAACAATCATTTCTCAGCTTTAACGAGACATATACTTGACATTTACTGCATGCTGCCCAGTGTAAAATACAGCCCACTCAACGGAGTTTATAGAAGGTTTTGAAAAGTCTGTCCAGAAGCAGTGAAACCACCATCAAATAAATAAGGGGAAGCTTACTAATGAGCTGAACTAGGATTTCTCCCAACATTTTAAGGGGATAAATGTGGCACGTTTTGGAGCAAGGATTCATGCAGAGCAAGTTAGATCCATGATGCTGTAGGAAGCAGGAGGAGACTCCAGTTGGTCCCAGGATTCTTGGATCATTGAAGGGAACAGAAAGCATCAGCTCAACTCCCAAAGTTGACTGCTTCCAGTGACTTCTTACTGCTTATAGGGAGAAGGCTTCTGTGGTTTCATGAGAATGAATAACCTGCCAACTCCATGAAAGGGGAAGTACTGCAACGTGCCTTCAATATGGAATTGGAACTTTACTTGAGAGATAACAATATGCAGGGCTATGGGGAAAGAGTAGGGTATGAGACTGATGAGATTGCTTTACTAGGAGCCACTGTAGCCTTGATGAGCCAAATGGCCGTAAGATTCTGATGATTTGATAATTGCACATTTCTTACAGGGGAATGGAGAGTGAACTAGGAAACGTCAGGTTGATGAACTCAGTATCAAATCAGGTAAGGAAAGCAAAATAAAGAGAGCAGAGAGAGGGGAGGAGAGAAAGGGGTGGATGAGGGAGAAAGGAAAAATAAATAAAATCTTTTAAATCATCAACAATAATTAAATTCCAAAGCTATGAGACTCCAAACTTGCAGAATTAATTTTTAGTGCCAGAAAGGATGTTTGGCAATAATAATGTGCTTACACTGGAATGATCATCCTGATTTCTCCTGCATCTGCAATTTTTCTGATTTTCACTCCTAATAAATCTTCTACAAATATACGAGACATTCAGGGTAATCTCAAGATATTCAATGCATTTGAACATTACAGCGCCAGCGATTGGGGTTCGATTCCCGTCGCTGTCTGTAAAGTGTTTGTACGTTCTCCTGTGTCTGTGTGGGTTTCCTCCGGGTGCTCCGGTTTCCTCCCACATTCCAAGGACGTACAGGTAGGTTAATTTGGGTTTAAAATGGGCGGTGCGGACTCGTTGGGCCGGAAGGGCCTGTTACCACGCTGTAAATAAAATTGAAAAAAAATATTTTCATTGTACAGCTTTTGGAGCAACTCGGGAGCTCTGAGAGAAAGTTACTGATTTGTACATTTAATTGTGTGCTTAAGCTCAGTGGAGGCTACAGACTGATCATGTGGACAATGTAACAATAGCTTTGTTAGTCTCACCATTGTTTCTCCTACAAAATTCCACCCGATGCATCGGTTTCTAGCCAGATCAAGATTTAAAAGCAAATCCAAACATCAATATCAAATGCTTTACTGAACAGCATGGAGCACACTGCGGAGAGGACAGGGAGTGGCAATAGTAGGATTCTTTTTGCACACAGCCAGTAGGGACGGATGGGCTGAATGGCCTTCTTCTGTGCTATAACCATTCCGTGATTCTGTATACAATTGGGAGTGAGTGTCTGGCAATAACAGAGGCCTGGTCAAAAACTGGGACAGGAATTGAGTTCTAAATATTCCTGGATACAAGGCAATCAGGGAGGATAAGAAGGGGAGAAAGGAGGGAAAGTCCCAGTACTGATTAAGGAGAATATTGTGGTGCTGGAGAGGAATGATGACTAGAATGAACAAGGACAGAAACCAGGGAGGGCAGTAAAAGGGAGGGGGGAGTGGCATTGCTGATCAGGGACAGTATCACAGCTGCAGAAAGGGAGGACGTCCTGGAGGGATCGTCCACTGAGTCAGTGTGGGTGGAAGTCAGAAACAGGAAGGGAGTGATCACTCTATTGGGAGTATTCTATAGGCCCCCCAACACCCAACAGGACACTGAGGAGCAGGTAAGTAGGCAGATTTTGGAAAGGTGCAAAAGTAACAGGGTTGTTGTCATGGGTGACTTCAACTTCCCTAATATTGATTGGCACCTCCTTAGTGCAAAAGGTTTAGATGGGGCAGAGTTTGTTAGGTGTGTCCAGGAAGGATTCCTGACACAGTATGTGGACAGGCCGACTAGAGGAGAGGCCATATTGGATCTAGAACTACGCAATGAACCTGGTCAGGTGACAGACTTCTCAGTGGGTGAGCATTTTGGAGACAGTGACCACAACTCCCTGAGCTTTAGCATAGCCATGGACAAGGATAGGAGCAGACGATATGGGAAAGTTTTCAACTGGGGGAGGGCTAATTACACTGGTATTTGGCAGGTACTTGGGAGCGTAAATTGGAACAGATGCTCTCAGGTAAATGCACAGCAGAAATGTGGAGGTTGTTTAGGGATCCCTTGCATGGGGTTCTGGATAGGTTTGTTCCACACAAACAGGGAAAGGATGGTAGGGTAAAGAAACCATGATTGACAAGAGAAGTGAAACATTTAGTCAAGAGGAAGAAGGAAGCATACTTAAGGTTTAGGAAGCAAAAATCAGGCAGGGCTCTTGAGAATTATAAGGTAGCTAGAAAGGAGCTTGAGAAAGGACTTAGGAGAGCTAGAAGGGAGCAGCCTTGGTGAGTAGGATTAAAGAAAACCCCAAGACGTTCTACACGTATGTGATGAACAGGAGGATGACTAGAGTGATGGTAGGACCGCTCAGGGATAAAGGGAGAAAAATGTGCCTGGAGGCGGAGGAGGTAGGAGAAGTCCTGAATGAATACTTTGCTTCAGTGTTCACTAGGGAGAGGGACTTTGACGAATGTGAGGTTAGCGTAGAACAGGCTAATGTGCTGGAGCATGTTGAGGTTAAGAAAGAGGTAGTTTTGGAGCTTCTGAGAAACATTAGGATAGATAAGTCCCCAGGGCCAGATGGGATATACCCCAGGTTACTACAGGAAGTGAGGGAAGAGAATACTGGGGCGTTGATGATGATCTTTGTGTCCTCCCTGGCCACAGGATTGGTACCGGAGGATTGGAGGATGGCAAATGTTGTTCTGTTGTTCAAGAAAGGTAATAGGAATATCCTGGGAATTATAGACCAGTGAGTTTTTTGTCAGTGGAAGGCAAGCTATTGGAGAGGATTCTTAGGGACAGGATTCTTAGGGACATTTGGAGAAGCATAGTTTTATTAGGGACAGTCAGTACGGCTTTGTGAGGGGCAGGCTGTGCCTCACGAGCCTAATTGAGTTTTTTGAGGAGGTGACAAAACAAATTTATGAAGGTAGAGTGGTGGATGTGGTGTATATGGACTTTAGTAAGGCGTTTGACAAGGTTCCCCATAGTAGGCTCATCCAGAAAGTCATTAGGCATAAGATCTACGGAGACTTGGCTGCATGAATTCGGATTTGGCTTACCCACAGAAGGCAGAGGGTGGTAGGAGATGGAGAATATTCTGCCTGGAGGTCGGTGACCAGTGGTGTTCCACAGGGATCTGTTCTGGGACCCCTGCTCTTTGTGATTTTTATAACTGACTTGGATGAGGAAGTGGAGGGATGGATTAGTAAGTTTGCAGATGACACGAAGGTTGGAGGTGTTGTGGATAGTTGTCGTAGGTTACAATGGGATATAGACAGGATGCAGAGTTGGGCGGAGAAGTGGCAGATGGAGTTCAATCGGAAAAGTATTAAAAAGTCTCTTAAATGTCCCTAATGTATCTGCCCGCACAACCTCTGCCAGCAGTGCGTTCCACGCACCCACCACTCTGTGTAAAAAAATTTACCCCTGACATCCACCTTATATCTTCCTCCAATCACCTTAAAATTATGGCCCCTCGTGTTGGCCATTGTCGCCCTGGGAAAAAGTCTCTGACTGTCCACTCGATCTATGCCTCTGATCATCCTGTGCACCTCTATCACGTCACCTCTCATCCTCCTTCTCTCCAAAGAGAAAAGCCCCAGCTCACTCAACCTATCCTCATAAGACATGCTCTTCAATCCAGGAAGCATCCTGGTAAATCTCTTCTGCACCCGCTCTAAAGCTTCCACATCCTTCCTGTAATGAAGTGACCAGAACTGAACACGATACTAAAAGTGTGGTCTAACCAGAGTTCTATAGAGCTGCAACATCACCTCGTGGCTCTTGAACACAATACCCTGCCTAATGAAGGCCAACATACCATACACCTTCTTAACAACCCTGTCGACCTGCTTGGCAACCTTGTGGACCCCAAGATCCCTCTGATCCTCCACACTGCTAAGAGTCCTGCCATTAACCTTGTATTCGGCCTTCAAATTCAATTTCTTGAAGTGTATCACTTCACACTTATCCGGGTTGAACTCCATCTGCCACTTCTCAGCCCAGGTCTGCATTCTATTAATATCCTGTTGTAATCTACAGCAACCTTCTGCATTATCCACAACACCACCAACCTTTGTATCATCAGCAAACTTACTAACCCACCCTTCCACATCCTCATCCAAGTCATCTATAAAAATCACAAAGAGCAGGGGTCCCAGAACAGATCCATGTGGAACACCACTGGTCACCGACCTCCAGGCAGAATATGCTCTATCTACCACCACCCTCTATCTTCTTTGAGCGAACCAATTCTGAATCCACACAGCCAAGTTTCCCTGGATCCCATATCTCCTGACCTTCTAAATGAGCCTTCCATGAGGAACCTTATCAAATGCCTTACTAAAATCCATGTACACCACATCCAGTGCTCTACCTTCATCGATGTGCTTTGTCACATCCTCAAAGAATTCAATCAGGCTCGTGAGGCACGACCTGCCCTTCACAAAGCCATGCTGACTGTCCCTAATCAGCCTATGCTTCTCTAAACGCCCATAAATCTTCTCCAGTAGTTTGCCCACCACTGAAATAAGACTCACTGGTCTATAATTCCCAGGGTTATCCCTACTCCCTTTCTTAAACAAAGGAACAACATTTGCCACCCTCCAATCATCTGGCAGTACTCCTGTGGCCAGTGAAGATGCAAAGATTGTCACCAAAGGCACATCAATCTCTTCCCTCACTTCCCTTAAAATCTTGGATATATCCCATCTGGCCCCGGTGACTTATCTATCCTGATGTTTTTCAAAAGTTCCAGCACATCGTCTTTCCTCACATCGACATGCCCTAGCATATCTGCCCGTTGTACGCCATCCTTCCAAACGTCAAGATCTCTCTCTCTGGTGAATACTGAATTGAAGTATTAAGGACCTCCCCTACCTCTTCCAACTCCAGGCAAACGTTTCCTCTTTTATCCCTGATCGGTCCTACCTTCACTCTAGTCATCCTCCTATTTTTCACATAAGTGTAGAGCGCCTTTGGTTTTCCTTGATCCTACTCGCCAAGGACTCCTCATGCCCCCTTCTAGCTCTCCTAAGTCCATTCTTAAGCTCCCTCTTGGCTACCTTGTACCTCTCCAGAGCCCTGTCTGATCCATGCTTTCTAAACCTCAGGTAAGCTTCTTTCTTCTTCTTGACAAGATATTCTACATCTCTTGTCAACCACAGTTCCTTCACTCTACCATCCTTACTCTGCCTCAATGGGACAAACCTATCCAGACCCCCATGCAAGTATTTCTTAAACAACCTTCACATTTCCACTGTGCACTTCCCCAAGAACATCTGTTCCCAATTTACGCTCCCAAGTTCTTGCCTAATAGCATCATAATTCCCCCTCCCCCAGTTAAATACTTTCCCATATCGTCTGCTCCTATCCCTCTCCAAGGCTATGGTAAAGGTCAAGGGGTTATGGTCACTATCTCCAAAATGCTCTCCCACCGAGAGATCTGAAACCTGATCAGGCTCATTGCCTAGTACCAGGTCCAGAATGGCCTCTCCTCTAGTCGGCCTGTCCACATACTGTATCAGGAATCCTTCCTGGACACACCTAACAAACTCCGCCCCATCTATCCCCTTTACACTAGGGAGGTGCCAATCAACATTAGGGAAGTTGAAATCACCCATGACAACAACCCTGTTATTTTTGCACCTCTCCAAAATCCACCTCCCGATCTGCTCCTCAGTGTCCAGTATCCTGGTGGGTATTGGGGGGGGGGGGGGTTCTGTAGAATACTCCCAATAGAGTGATCGCTCCCTTCCTGTTTCTGACTTCCACCCACACTGACTCAGTGGACGATCCCTCCAGGACATCCTCCCTTTCTACAGCTGTGACACTGTCCCTGATCAGCAAAGCCACTCCCCCACCTCTTTTACCTCCATCCCTGTCCCTTTTGAAACATATAAACCTGGAATATCCAGCAGCCTTTCCTGCCCTTGTGACAGTTTCTGTAATGGCCACCACGTCATAGTTCCATGTACTTACCCATGCTCTAAGTTTATCAGCCTTGTTCCTGATACTTCTTGCATTAAAGTAGACATACTTCAGCCCATCCAACTGATGGCAATTTTGCCCTTTCAACTGCCTATCCTTCCTCACAGTCTTTCTACACTCCGCATCTACTTGTACACTAAATGCACCAACCTCTGACCTATCACTTGGGTTCCCATCCCCCTGCCAAACTAGTTTAAACCCTCCCCAACAGTTCTAGCAAACCTGCCTGCAAGAATATTGGTCCCCCTCCAGTTCAGGTGTAACCCGTCCCCTTTGTACAGGTCGTACCTTCCCCAGAAGAGATCCCAATGATCAACAAATCTGAAACCCTGCCCCCTGCACCAATTCCTCAGCCACACATTCATCCTATTCTTACCCTCACTGGCGCATGGCACAAGCAGCAATCCAGAGATTACTACCCTCAAGGTCCTGCTTTTCAGCTTCCTATCTAGCTCCCTATATTCCGTCTTCAGAACTTCATCTCTTTTCCTACCTATATCATTGGTACCAATATGTACCACAACCTCTGGCTGTTCACCCTCCCCCTTCAGAATGCTGTGGACCCGAGCAGAGACGTTCCTGACTCTGGCACCCAGAAGGCAACATACCATCTGGGAGTCTTTTTCAGGTCCACAGAATCTCCTGTCTGCCCCCCTTACTATGGACAGGTTGCAGCTCTATAAAACTCTGGTTAGACCACACTTAGAGTATTGTGTTCATCAGATCTGGTTGCCTCGTTAGAGGAAGGATGTGGAAGCTTTAAAGAGGTTGCAGAGGAGATTTACCAGGATGCTGCCTGGATTAGAGAACATATTTTATGAGGAAAGGTTGAGCGAGCTGGGGCTTTTCTCTGAGTGGTGAAGGATGAGAGGCAACTTGATAGAGGTGTATAAGATTATGAGGGTCATAGATAGAGTGGACAGCCAGTATATTTTCCCCAGGGCAACAATGGCCAATATCAGTGGACATCCGTTTAAAGTGAGTGAAGGAAAGTTTAGGGGAGATGTCAGAGGTAGGTTTTTTTCTTTTACACACAGAGGGCAGTGGGTGCCTGGAACGCATTGCCAGGGGTGGTGGTAGAGGCTGATACAATAGGGACATCTAAGAGACTCTTAGATAGGCACACGGATGTAAGAAAAATGGGGGATATGGGCTGTGTAGGAGGGAAGGGTTAGATTGATCATGGAGTAGGTCTATATAGGTCAGCACAACATGGAGGGCTGAAGGGCCCGTACTGTGCTGTACTGTTCTATGTTCTAGAATCCATTTAGAACTAAGAATCAATGGAATTGCATCCATATATTACATCTGATGTCTTCGAGGATCTCACCCCTCACCTCTCCCTCTCACCTCTTTATACTGCCTATCTCTCCTCTACAATCTCAGTCTTGATGCAGGGTCTCGACCTGAAACATCAATTGCCCACTTCCCTCCGCTAGATGCTGCCTGACCCGTTGAGCTCCTCCAGCACCTTGTTTGTCACTCCAGGTTCCAGCATCTGCATGTATCCATGTGCTCATTTGAAGAGCCCTCCAAGATATACTCCCTCAACACTGCAGTGATGGTCTCCTTAATCAATACTGCAATGCCTCCTCGTCTTCCTCCCCTGTCACGCCTGAGGCTTCGCTACCCTAGAACATCGACTTGCCAGTCCTGACCCTCTTTCAATCACGTCTTCAAGACTGCAACAACATATTTCCACGTTCTGATCAACACTTGACGTTCATCTGCCTTACCAGGCATTAGAACTCCTTGCATTAAAACAGATGCAGTTTAGCCTTCCAATCCTCCCATGCACTTTTACACGCCCATGTCTACTCTGCTTACTGGACTCACCTAATTTTCCTTCTATATTTGACTCAGCCTCCTCCCCAACCATACACTTATACCCTGTGTCTCATTCCACTCTAAAACCCCGAGTAAACCCCTGCAAGGATATTGGTCCCATTCTAGTTCAGGTGCAACCTGTCCTGCTCGGACAGGTCTGACCTTTCCCAGAAACGGTCCCAATAGTCTAAAAATTTAAGGCCACCTGCACCATTCCTTTAGCCCCACATTCATCTGATTTGTCCTCATACTCTTTCTCTCACCAGCATATGGCACTAGAAGTAATCCAGAGATTACAACTCAAAAGTCCTGCTCTTTAATCTATGGCCTAGCTCTAAATTTGTGACCTCATCTTTCATTTTACCTCTGTTGTTAGTAACAATGTTGACCACAACCACTGCTGTTTGTCCTTTTAGGCGGCTTTGAGACATCCCTGACATTGGCACCATGGATGTAATGTATCATTTGAAACACCTGTCTGCTCCCCTTACATCAAGTCCCCTGTCACTATAGCTTCTCCATTCCACCCCTCCTGTGCAGCAAAGCCATCCCTGGATGCCATAAACTCGGCTGTTGCTGCTTCTCCCGGGAGGCCAACCCTGCAACAGTATCCAATGCTGTAGACGTTTGACAAGGGGATGGCCACAGGGGACTTCTGCTATACATGCCTGTGCCGACTGTCAGTCAGGAGCTGCAGCTGGACACGCATCCTGCACACACAGTCGCCAGGGACACTAGGGGTGTCTCTGAGTTCCCACATAGTACAGGAGGAGCACACAATAGGGCCGTGTACTCCTGCCACGAACCCATGAACGATGTTAGTATTTTAAATTAAGGGAATAACCAATTAAGCCAGGAGCTTTGTTCTTCTCTAAGCACAACCTACTACAATCTGAAGTCTCTCCCTTTACTTTCACTCCAGTAAATAAAAGAAGTCAAGAAAGGTAGAAACGGTAGAAACGGTACAACAGACGTAAGGGGTAAGTTTTTTACTCAGAGAGTGGTGGATGCCTGGAATGCGTTGCCTGAGAGGGTGGTGAAGGCAAATTCATTGGGGGCTTTTAAGAGGGGCTTGGATGGGCACTTAATGAGAGGAAAATGGAGGGATATGGGCATTCTGTAGATAGGAGGGATTAGCTATGTCGGCACGACATTGTGGGCCGAAGGGCCTGTTCTGTGCTGTACTATTCTATGTTCCATGTTCTAAATACCCACTTGTTGCTACTCCAATCACCCTCCCCAGTGAAGCCCCCTTCCTCACTGAAGCCCACACTCTGAGATCACCGCATTCCGAGATCTACTGTGCAAACCCACACTGTGGTTTCTCTGCCTCTCTTTTTATCCCCTCAAAGCAGCTCCAGTCTAGATGGTTGAACTTAATTGACTTCACAATCACAGTGAAGGGAGGTCCCAAATCAAGGTACCGTATTGACCTGCAACCTTCAGCTAAAACGAAAAATCAGCCTGCAAGAAAATGACTAGTTTTGACTATTAGAATAAACTTAGTAAAATAATAAACACTTACACTTCCTTTATCTTCCCTTACTCACCAAGCCTGCAATGAGATTGCTGCACTTCGGGATCTGCTGTGCAAAACCTTGAAATCTTACAGTTTTCATCCTTGCTTTCAAAACACCCCATGCCCTCGCCTCTCCAGATCTCTGATCTCCTGCAACTCTCTAGTCCTCCGCTATATCTGTGCTCCTCTGTTTGTGGTTTCCCGATCATTCGTGATTTAATCACTCCACTAACAGTGGCCACGGACTAAACTACCAAAGCCCTAAACTCTGCAATCCCCTTCCTAAACCTTTAAACCTGTTCCATTTCGTTCCCCTAAGAATCTAACTTCCTGACCAGAGTTTTGATCTTCACCCAAAATATCTGTGTGTAGCTCCATGTCAAAATTTGTTCAGTGGTGCTTCTGTGAAGTCCCTTTGGTAGTTTTATCTTTCACCCAAGTTGCTGTTCTTTTCCTGAATCTCGACTTGATTCACCTTAAATACGTTGCGAGATATTAGTTGGTCCATGTCAAAAGATAAACAATATAAGCGTAGACAGAGAGAGGGAGGTAGAGAGAAAGATTGCTTTTCATGTTTTTAATGTGGACTTGTGGGGGAGGGAAGTCAGCACTAGAAAGTGGAACACTCACTAATTTTAGCACCAAGCACTCACAGGTCAGATTGTAGCAGAGGCTTCGAAAGTGAGATTTCTATCTCCTGTAAACAAACTATCCCTACAGCTTTGCTTAATAAAATTGTTAACAGGTGCATAATGATAAGCTGAATTATGTTGGCAATTTACAGATGTAGGTTAAGAATGCCCCAGGCTCATTTCTATCGTGACTTCTACAGTTAGTAGAAGCAGTATTTTCAGTTTGGTTGGATCCCACACTAAGTCCCAGATTGAAGACCTGATTTTCGAAAGGCACAATAAATTATAACTTCAATGTGTATTGTTCCATCTTTTCTACGGAACACTGCAATTGCTCTAAATAAAGAAGACCAGTGGTAGGAAAGTGGAGTCAAAAATAACCCCAGTACGAAAAAAATAAGTGTCTCCAGTGCTGGCATCACTGAATGTTAGGTGTCGGAGAGCTAACATTCCTTTCAGGTGAGACAGAGATTCACCTGCATCTCCCTTAATATCATCTGCTGCATTCGGTGCTCCAAGTGTGGCCTCCTCTCCATTGGTGAGACCAAACGCAGACTAGGTTACTGTTTCGCAGAACACCTGCGCTCTGTCTGTAACCACAATCTGCATCTCACTGAATGTTATGTATTGAGCTAGATTTTGGAGAGGCAAGATAGTGCCCTGGATCTTTGTATTCCACCAAAGAGGAGTAAGATGGAGTCTTCTGATCCTAAAGTCAATAGTAGCGACAATGCAGCACACTCTCAGTACTGCAATGAAATGTTAGTCTCTGGAATGGTACTTGAGCCAATGATCTTCAAACTCAGATCAGGAAGGCTGCCTCCTGAGCCCTGTGTGGTAGTGAACCTACATTCTCACTACTCTCTGCATAGTGTAAACTGATACAAAGGTCACTTCTGTTGACTTGTGCTGGCTGCTGGGTCATGCACCTAACCTTTTCTTAAGTGAGCTTTTGCCTTGCCTGGGATTATTCTAAGCATTATTAGTGGTTTGAAGCAGTGACTATTATCCTCCTCACTGACCACAGGTTTGCTAATTTCATGTTATCCAATACTGCCTTGACCAATATAAAGTCCAATTTCTCCCTGTAGAACAGATCTTCACATCCTTAGGAAAAGTAAGGGAGAAAGTGGACATTTAAACACTGGAAATAATCTAAATGGCTCTTTCTCTGCTTCCTGTTGGAATGATTTATTATCCAATTTATGACTTCCTCCTAGCTACGTCTCCTGTGAAAGCCATTTCCTGAAGATGATATTCATAATACCAAGCACACGATGTCTGTCATTGACTCAGGTCACCCTGAAACTAAAATTATACAGCATGACGGGTCCCCAGCTGCCTTTAGTGTAAGTGGTTTTCTACAATTATTCTGCAGTCAGTTATCCTGTCTACTGATATCCAGGCTAGCTGGTCTGTGCTGCTGACTGTTTGAGTGTCATGTTATCAGTTTCCCAGCTTGGCAAAAAATCCACCAATGCAATCCTTTCTGTTCAAAATTTATTTTTCACAGTATTCCCTACTCCTCACCTCAAGTCTTAAGAGGTTGCAGCTCATATTGCTCTTCAGGGTGGCACAGTGGTGCAGCTAGTAAACCCGCTGCCTCACAGTGTCAGTGAGCCAGGTTCAATCCTGACCTCCGGTGCTGTCTGTGTGGAGCTTGCACGTTCTCCCTGTGACCACATGGGTCTCCTCCAGATGCCTCAGTTTCTTCCCACATCCCAAAGGTGTGTGGGTTGGTGGGTTAATTGGCCACTGTAAAGCACCCAGAGTGTACGTGAGTGGTAGAATCTTGGGGCAGTTGAAGGGAATATAGGGAGAATAGGTCATGGGGAAATCTAGTGGAGGAATGGGATTGCTCTGTGTGCCAGCATATACTCCACAGGTTGAATGGCCTTCTTCTATACCATATGGAGATGTGAACTTGGAGAAAGTGTGTCAACATCATAATTATTTAACTGTTGGAGCATTATATCGGGCACAGACTGACTTCAACAAGTGCTTAGACACATGTATGTGTGTGCACACAGGCTCACCCAAATTAAGGCATTAAGAGTGTCCTCTAAGCCACTGTTCTTTTCCCTGAATCCAGAAATGCTGGAGTCCACTCCAGTCCTCCCACTGCAGCAGGGATTACCTTACACAGTACAAATCACAGATCAAACCTGGAAGCTCTTGCTACATAAGGCTCAGCATAAGCAAGGCAAATATTGAGTGGTATAAGGGCAGTGCAGTGCTGGCCATTTTATTGCAATGTTGGAGCTAGGATGAGGAACAGTTTTGAGGTGTTCCTCTCGGCTCAGTGGGTATCAGTCTTGCCTCTGAGTCTGAAGGTTGTAGCTTCAAGTTCCAGTTGCACAAACTGAAGTAGGTACTTCTACAAAGCACTGCAGTGCTGTTGTACCGTTTGATTTGCTGGTTCTCGGACGAGATGCTAAACTGAAAATCTATCCCCATTTTAGATGGATTTAAAAGCTTCATGGTATTTCCTGAAGAGTAATAGGGAAGTATTTATGCCTCATGAAAGAATCGTGACAAAAATTGCCTGGTTGTTATCATGTTGGTATTTGCAGGAGCTTGCTCTGTGCAAGTTGGCTGCCACATTTCATACATTACAACAGTGACTATACCTCGAAAGTAATTTATGGGCTAGAAAGAGCTGTGACTCATCTTGAGATCATGAAAGGAGATACTATAAATGGATGATCTTTCTTTCTTGATGAAACTACATGCTGGAGAGAGCTGCTACTCTAATTACTAAAAAAACTCTGGAATGCACTGAGAGAACTCCGCACGAGAGAAATACGTTCATCCCAAAAAAACTGGCGAAAGGTCTAACTTAAAGAAAATTAGGAAGAGATCCATTTGATGTTCATCTGCATTTTTGTTCTCTAAAGTCAGATACAGCTACTTTACCTCCCTCCTTATGACGATTACATTACTGGACTTAAATGACTCACCATGTGGAGGATCAGTAGTCGTGCTGTCTGCAGTACATCAGAGGTGACAACCTGGAACAAAGAGGTGAGACACAGTTAGAATACCTTGGTTCTTTGTCTCACATGCTCCCAATCCCTTCGGAAGATATTGACTAATAACTGGGGTATTGTTTCACAGGTACCAGTGTCTCAGTGGAACTTGTATGAATTGTCACTCTTCTTCTGTGAGACTAGATAGGGAGTTTCACTAGAATCCCTGTGGAAGCATCAGAGTCAAACTGGGGCCTGTATCTGCTTGCCAAGGACAAAAATCCAAAGTTGAGCAGAGTCACTGGGTAATGAGACCCTGGGGTATATTTTTCCCTCGAATACACGAATATGAGGAAATAACCACTGTGCTGTTAAACTGTGAACAAAACTCAGATCAGATAATTAGTTAGTTTCAAAATTTAACTCTTTCAGGTCTAACATTAAGATGCTCCTCTCTAACCCAACCTTTTTAATATTACTCAGCTCATTATATCACTTACAGTTCATAGAACACAAAACCATGTCATCAAGCATTCTTATACATGTGCACAGACAGCCTCTCTCAACAAAGCTTTCTCTTTCATTATTACTTACAGAAAACTAATCTGTAGAACCTGTGAGGAACCAAAGAGAAATATTCCACAGTGCAACTCACTGTACAGGACTGATGCACAAAAGGAAATTCAATACACAGTGCATTTTCAGACTGCATAATCCAAACACAATGCAGAATTGAAGTTCTAGGAAAAATACTATCAATCCAAGCCCATGCTTTTGATAAAGCCCTCAGGCAAAATCCTCAATAAAAGCAATGGAAAATATAAAAGAATATTTAAAAGCTACAGTGAAATATTAGTCCAACATTACTGTGGAAATATCAACAGTCATCTCCATAATGACGAACATTTACCCACATAACTGAAAGCAACTTCAGGGTCATGAATGTAGAAGGCCTGAAGCTGCTATCAGCTGTCACTGACATGCTTCAGTAATTTGCTCCAATGTTGGAATGTGTGAGGGAGCACAAAGTTGCAGCAAGTCGACAGTGAATCTATCCTAACAACCTGCAGTGTCAGGGTCCCCATTTATTTGAATGGAGAGGAACAGCTGTGAAGGACAAAAGGTGTATATTAGTTAATTTGCATTTTATTAATTGTTTGCTCTGTATTGTGAAGGTGTTTTGAACCCCGTTAAAAGATCTCAAGCATATTTTAGAGCAATCACACTAATAACTCGGTGGAATTTAGCTCTTTTGTCCACCTTTGCTCCTAGTCTGCAATGAGTTGTGCAGTCCCGGTAAAGCCTAAACTGAGCATCAATGAGACTGTGCCATTTAGTAACATTACCAGTAGGCAGGTGGCAATTACCAGATCAGATTTGTCCTTTTTTGTGGAGAGAACATCTCCGTAATTAAGTGCATGATAGATCTCCAGGTACACTGTAATGAGCCGGTTGGAGGTGCAGCTAACACAGGACTGTAAATCTTCAGCACTAAACCACAATGCTGGGTTCTGAAGCCTCCACTGTATCCAGCGCTCTTAGCTGCTTCTTGATGTCAGGTGGAGTGAATTGAATTGGCCGTAGACTGGCCACTGCGATGGTGAGGATCTCAAGAAGAGGGTGTGATGAATTATCCACTTGGCACCTCCTGGCTGAAAACACTTCATCCTTGGCACTTGGATGCTGGGCTCTACATCACTGAGGCTGGGGGTGTTCTCAGAACCACATTCTCCCTTTGGTTGTTTAATTATCCGGATGCTGGGATCTACATCACTGAGGCTGGGGGTGTTCTCAGAACCACATTCTCCCTTTGGTTGTTTAATTATCCGGATGCTGGGATCTACATCACTGAGGCTGGGGGTGTTCTCAGAACCACATTCTCCCTTTGGTTGTTTAATTATCCACAACTGTTTACAGCCGGATGTAAACTGCTTAACAGGCATGTAGTTGCATATTGGTTCCTCGTTTATAGGTTCTTCTCCTGACACACTTTCACTGAAATAGGGTCGGTCCCCTGCATCGGTGGCAACGGTAGAGTCTGGGATGTGCCAGGCCACTGGGTGAAGTACAATCCTGCTGCCCCACTTAATGAATGCTAAGTTCTGAGCTGCTAGATCTATTTTATCTCATTTAATGGGAATGGCGCACAATACAGTAGAGTGTGGCCTCAATGTGAGGGTGGGGCTTTGTCACCACAAAGTTTGTGTGATGGTTACTCTGCCAATAATGTCAAACATAGAAGCATCTGCAACAGGTTGGAAGATGATGTCAAGATCAAGTAGGTTTCTCCCCACATTGGTTCATTTACTAACTATCATAGACCTTGTTTGAAGGTTGTGTCCTTCAGGACTCAGTCAGCTTGTGTAGTGATGATGTTACTGAGCCACACATGGCGATGGACATGGAAGTCCCCCACACAGACTATATCTGTGTCATTGCTACTTCCAGTGCTTCAAAACAGGTGTCCTGATTCATCGGATGCGGGAGTGCAATAGGTGGCAATCAGCCCACATTTGACGTGATGCCTTGAGGTTTCATGGGATCTGGAACCAATGTTGAGGATGTCCAGGGCCATTCTCTCCCTACCAACTACTGCGCTGCCAACTCTGGTGATGCACATACTCCAAGCGATACTCAAGTAGGATACTATTGGAAATGCCATATTTATGGAGTGCATCAGCACGAGGTCCTGGATCGCTTCTCAAGTGGATGAGAATGATCTCATTCCACTATTCGAAGAAGAGCCGGGGAAATCTCCCCAGTGTCCTGACCAACACTTCTGCTACAACCAACACGAAGAGACAGAATGTCTGGTCATTATACTATTGCTTTTTGTCAGATGTTTCCAATACCTTCATGCTCCTGCATGTGACCAAAGCCTCCAGAAATTATAACAATAATTAAAGGAAAACATTCTGAAATACGGTGTATGAAGGCAGAAACATGGGAATAACTCCTGCTAGGTCTTGCCTGAACTAAGTTCAATGGGCCACATCAGAATAATAAGATCACGGCACAGTTCCATGGGCAGTCTTCCTGCAATTGGCCCAGGGTCTGCTGGTAATAGAGCAGCATGGTAAACAATGCTGCTGCTATCAATTCCAAGTAATGAGAGCTCCCTCCAGCAGTCTTCTGTCAAGATCCAGATCGACACTAACGACGCAGATATAGAGCTCTGTTTACAGACACCACATAACAAATCCAGAATATTGCCAATACCATGACAGGACCGACTGGGATAATACAACACTGCGGTGCAGTAAACTATCTCAATTGATTTCAAATTAGGATTTTGCTTTAAACCAGCAAGGGATTGAGAGACACAGTCAAATAATTTAGAACGACCCACCACACCCCCACCCCCACCCCCACCCCCAGTATCAGCGAATGAGATAGGGAGGAGGGAGTCTGAAGGCTTTTGTCACGGTCCTGAAACACCAAAAGCCCCAGGGCCCCTCACTTTCTGACTGCAGTAAAACTCTGATAATCCAGCACCCTCAGGACTTTGGTTATGCTGGACTAGCAGATTTTCCAGACTATTGGATATTACTCCAAACAATACCCCAACAAACGTTTAATTAACATTTTATTTTACAAGTTGCACAGCAGCATAATAAATTTTCCAGTGAATCTGGTGGGTTTAAAGGGACGAGGAAATCTAGAAGTACTGACCCCAGCTCCAGCCGCATATCTACCCAGCTTCCTGACCCATGGTGCTCCAGACCCGCACTCTGGCCACCACCTGGCCCACAGTCTGGATCCCGGTCCCAGCTGCACTCCAGTTCCCTGGCTCTGGCTGTGTAGCACCGCGCATACCCTTGCTCCCTGGCTCGCTTTCTGAACTAATGAGTGAGCCTGATACTGAATTGTTAGGACTTCTGAACAATTGGACATTGAGCAAAAAAAACGAGCTGCTGGAGGAAGTCAGCAGGTCAGGCAGCATCCGTGGAGGGAAATGGACTGTCGAGACCCTTCGTCTGGGCTGAAAGAGTAGAGGGGAGGTAGGCAGTAGAAAGAGATGAGGGGGGAGCGGTAGGGCAAGAGCTGGCAAGTGACAGGTGGATCTAGGGGAGGACGGGTGACAGGCAGATGAAGTCAAGTGGAGGGAAGGGAAGGGTGGAGATAGCGACAGAGGTTGGGAGGTGATAGGTGGAGGCAACAAAGGGTGGCAGATGATGGCATCCTATTAAGAAAGGAAGGTGAAGAGTGGAACCAAATAAGGGAGAGATGGTGGGCAGATGGGAACAGTTGGGGGTGGGGTGGGGATGGGGACCCAGTGGGAGGGGTTTGTGGGTGATGGGCAGATGGAGTAGGCAGGGAGGCGAAAGAAACTGGGTGATAGGGGGCTGGGGGGGGGGTGGTTTGGAAAGAAGTGAGAGAGGATCTGGATAGATCAGAAGGAGATAGAAAGGGAGAGTAGGTGGGATAATTGGCGTTTTACTGCACTTAGTTCCTGTTAGAACTGAGGGGAGAAGGCTCTGGAAGTTGGTGGAAGTGTACACATTTTAACAAAAGAACCGCAATTATACTAGCAATGCCCAATTTTGCTGGTGACAACTGATTTTTTGAACTTGCCAGTCGCTTGTCATTGAACCACACTATTTCTTCCAGTAAGGTCCTGGGCACAGTGTTCTTCTGGGAGGTTGGCACCCAGCCGATCAATGAAGCCCAGACTAGCATCAGGCCCTGAGCCCAACATCATCTTCAGAGTGGCTTTAACAGCTGAGGAGCCCCCATCCCCAGGTAAAAAAGCTGTCAGATAAACTGGTACGGAACAGCTCAGTTCATTGTCCCAAGTGTGCCGATGAAGTTTATTGCCAACCCAACACAACACCAAGCACAGCACTCCTGCTCTTATTGGCTTCAAATCAAAATAAAATTCTTTAATAGCCCCTTTTGGCAGCATGAAAGGTGAGCAAGGGCAAGATGTATGAAAGTGAAGAGGTCTGAGATGTGTGTGAATGTGTGAACATGTCCATGGTGTGAGGCTACGTGTCAATCTGGCAGGTGTAAGTTTATGCATATGAATAGATTGTGTGTGCGAGAGCAGACATGAATTACTGAGTGAGAGTATGGGAGTATGTGTGTGTGAGGGTGCCTAGATGGCATGACTGTGGAGTACCTTAATGGCCAACTCTTCAGTCACAGTGCTAGACTGGAGCTTGGATCATTAAACGAAGTGACTGATTTTCCACAGCCCAGCCTCCCATCCTCTTCTTTCTCTCTTCTGCACAGTGCAACTCCACCTGCTCTGCCACTTGTCTCCTTTTGAGTTCCTACTCTTGCCCTCTTCACCCCAATTGACTTTGCCCCATTTATCCATCTCTCTATGTGAAGTCTTCAATCAATTGCCAGTACTAGGAGGTGAGCAAAAACCCGGAGAAACACAACCTGTGCTGATGTAACTCTTGAGCATTATCTAATGGCACTGCAAGTGGCCAGGGAAAGACTGAACCAAGGCCATTGTAGTGTGGCAAGGGCAGAGCTCCAAACATGTCATGTCACACATAAGACAACTGACTCAGCAATCAAAAGATTATTTTAAAAGGCCTTTCCCCACATCTCCTGAAAGCATTGGCAGGCTGCCAAAGCAGACTAATTGGTAGCAGCCTCTCTTTTAAGCCAGAGGGTCATGGATTCCAGTTGCAACCTAACTCATCATCTGGGCTGACAATTCAGTACAGAAGGTATCCCTCAACTAATAATTAAATGAGATTATTTTATCTAATGTAATTTCCAGGAACGTATGAAAATTGCCTGTCACATTTTTTTTAAACATGAGAAGTGTACAAAAATGTGCAATGTGAGAGTCTGAGAGAGAAATCCAAGAAAGGCCAAGATCCAAGTGGCTTTGATAAACCTGAAAGTTTTGAGAAAGATCAGAGTGAGTCGGATCAAAGAACCACATGCTAATTTGAAAGACAGAAGAATACCTCAAAATACACTAAACCTTTGAGAAGGAAGTCAGACAGAAGCAAGATCAAGGAAACAGAGATGCAGGAGGGAGAAATCTGGACTGAGTGGTGAGACACTACGACTAGTTAAAATGAAATAAGAACTTGCTCTTTAGTATACACATGGTGTATAACACTACGATCTTCTATACAATGAACATGATGAATAACAAATCCAGCAGGGTAACATGGACACCAAAAGCTGCTCTCTGTTGATGGCAATATGGAACTTTCTTTATACTAGTCACTCATGGGAATACATTATTTTCTAATTAAAGTAAACAACAGTGTTCAAATTGCACCTGGTACCAAACTGATGAATAGGCACCCATTGATCCACACGGGCGTTGTATATCATTGGATCCACACAGGACAGAAGCCTCAATGGGCCACATGATAAAACATAAACTAGTGCTGCCTTGGATGGCAGCATTTGGGCACATCCAGAGGCAAGGTTTACCTCTTGTCTTAAAACACAGCGAGATATCGGCAGCACGAACAATATATAACCAGCCTAAATGATAAACTGTTTTAGAAAACGTGACTGCACTTCAGAAATGCTCCTTTGGCTGGGATGTTCCAAAGCCATGAACAGTGTAACAGAACCCAAGTCTCCCTTCCTATAAACAAATCCCATCACTGGAGCTGGACTGTGTAATCAGCAAAACGTGATTGTACAGACTGCCCTGCGATAAAGGAAACTTAGTCATTAAGGAGGCCTGGTAATAACATGGGAACATTCCTATCAAAGGGAGGTCGCTTCCAAACTCATTTGAACACGATTTATTTGCAAGGGTAGATATGTCAAAATTGGTGATACTTTCATAGCAAAATGAACCAGCAAACCAATGATGCTTGGCAGGTCTGCCAATTGCAAGTAGAGTAATTCTGCTGCAGAAGAAAAGGATCAGTAGTTAATAGCGGACACAAGAGATGGCAGATGCTGGAACCTGGAGCAAAAAGAAGCTGCTGGAGGAACTCAGCGGGTCAGGCAGCGTCTGAGCAGGCAAAGGGATAGTTGACATTTCAGGTCAAGACAAATGTTGACTACCCTTTTGCCTGCACAGATGCTGCCCAACCTGCTGAGTTCTTCCAGCACCGCCACTGAGAACAGTCTCTGGATGAACCCTAACCTCAGGACAAGACTCTCCCTGTGATGCGCCTATATACTTTCTATTCATTGCCCTAATTATTCAAATTAGATCATCTAATTAGTGTGGATTAGCACTGAATTACTGGCTTTCCATCAATGGTGGATAAACAACATGAAAGCAGCTTCTAATGGCATTGGTTTATCAACAGTCTGATAAACCTTTGTTGATGAAAACCATCTGCTACCTTATGTTACATCCCTGAGTGGATGGGTCAACATTATTTCCAGCTCTTCCAGTTAGGATCTAATGGCAAGTCAAAATCATACCTGAAAGAACATCCTCTTTGGCTTTCCATGGTATAAAAGTGTTTAGTAAATGGAGCCAAGGTCCTTTCTAAACAGCAATGGGCTGTGATGTTCAGTCCAACAGCAAAAGCAGCACAGGCTTCTGCAAGCACTTTGCCAGTGGGCCAGAAGTACCTTATTAAAAGGTCTCATCCTTCTAATAGTAGTGCAGATGGAGAGGAAGAGGTTTCTGGAGATAATTTCAGAGACTGAAGACTAGATAGCTAAAGGCTCAACCAATAACAATGGGACGAAGGAAGTGGGAATTATGCAAGAATGTGAGGAATGCAGAGACCTTGGAGATTGGAGGAGACTACAAAGCATGGAGGGGCTTGCATAAATATTTGAGAACTTTAAAGTTTAAATTTCAAAGTCACATACCGAAAGAACACATTTTAGAAACGTAAATGGAGGATCCACATCACACTTCCATAAAGATAAAAAGCACACTCTTCTCAAGATTTTGTAATTTTGCATTTAATTTATTGAGATTGGGCCAAAAAGTGTATATTTGTGGCTAATGTAATTGAATAACATGGAATATAACTTTAAAATATACTTGTGTTAAAAGGTAGGAGGGGTACTTTTTTATGTAAATAAACCTGGCAATTGAAAATACTGGTGTGGAATTGGGGAGAAATCAGCCTTTACTGTAATAAAAGGTTTAAAATTAAGAGGGAGGAGCACCAATGCGAGCATGAATTCCAATGAGCCTGCACCCTGGGGATAATCAGCTGAAGAGTACAGCTGGAGTGTGACGCTTCAAGCTCTAAACAAATATGTTTATGAAGCCCAATCTGAAAGCTGATTCCAAAAAGCAATCACTCTTAGTCCCAGTAATCTAAAGGACAAACTTGTACAACGAATAACCTGAGAATGTGCATTCTGCTGAATAACATACATTGATTACACACTCAGATCACTTCAGAACATGATTTTACCATTAGCTGTCAGGCATTCTCAAGAAGTACAAAATTACCAAAGCAGTATCCTTAGGCAGAATCTTTTACAGCAAACAGCATTTAAAACTTGTGTCAATCACAAGTTTAAATTTCACAAGCTAGTCAACCATTTTAGCTATAAATAATATTTAATATCAGATCACAAACTAACATGGAACAGTCACGACAGAGCAGTTAAGATACCAAACTAGTAACCCGGTAACCCAAATTCAAATCACGCCACGGGAGTTGTGGGATTTAAATGTAGTTAGAAACCTGGGTTATTTAAAAAAAAATACTCCTAAGTAATGATGATCACAGAACTAGTAGATTTTTGCAAAAATTTATCTAGGTGACAGGGGAGGAAATTTGCCACTCTTTTGTGGTGACTCTAAACCTCCTAATGAGATTGATTCCTCAATGAGTAAACTTCTGAGGTCCTCACCATTACAGAAACCACTCAGTTGCAGCACTATAGTGAGACTGAATAAAAAATGAAGACACAAGAGAATGTCGATGTTGGAATCTGGAGCAAAGTGCTGGAGGAATTCAGTGGGTCAGATAGCACTTGTGGAGGCAAAAGGATGGCCAGTGTTTCAGAAATGAGACTCTGCATCAGGACTGAGAGTGTAGAGGGAAGATAGCCAGTATAAAGAGGTGAGTGGGAGGGGTGAGACAGGGGCTGGTAGGTGATGGGTGGAACCAGGTGATGTGGGGTAAGATAGGCAGATGGAGGGAGGTGAGATAGGGAGGGGAGTTTAGAGACAAAGACTGATGAGTGGTAAGTGGAAACGGATAAGGAAAACAAAAATTAGGTGGATGGATACAGGTAGGGGGAGGAGAGGGTGCAGGTAGGGACGGAAAACAACTGAAATTGGAAGGACCACCCACATTGACCTAGGCAGCAAACTCAGACACAATTCAGAATTCAGTCACTCCCAGTCAACCTTGCAATGTCCACCTCACAACTATGGACTGGCGTCTAAATTGAGAGACCTGTGTCACAGATGAGTCAAATTGTACTCACAAAATTGTGTCCAATTCCTCCTTCACAATCCCTGGATGTGCTCTGACCCACAGTAGGGCACAGCCACCAGCGAGCCCTTTGAATCTCAACATTGGCTCCAGACCCCATGATGCCTCATGGTACTGAAAGTAGTGAGGGTACAGAATGTGTTCTGGGTGAGAAATTCAATCATCACTCTCAGCTAGCCCAAGCTGGGACAGGAAGTGAGTGTACTAACACAAGAGTCTCACCTCATCCTCACCAGTCCATCTGCATCAGGTGAGACCATAAGACATAGGAGCAAAATTAGGCCACTCAGCCCATCAAGTCTGCTCCGGCATTCTATCAAGTCTGATTTATTTTTCCCTCTCAACCCCATTTTCCTGCCTTCTTCCCGCAACCTTTGACGCCCTTACTAATCAAGAACCTACCAACTTCCGCTTTAAATATACCCAATGACTTGGCCTCAACAGCCGTCTGTGGCAATGAATTCCACAGATTCACCAACCTCTGGTTAAAGAAATTCCTCCTCATCTCTGTTCTAAAGGGACATCCTTCTATTCTGAGGCTGTGCCCTCTGGTCCCAGACTCTCCCACTACTGGAAACATCCTCTCCACGTCCACTCTATCCAAGCCTTTCAATATTCGGTAGGTTTCAATGAGATCCCACCCCCCCCCCCCACCTCCATCCTTCTAGACTCCAGCGAGTACAGGCCCAGAGCCATCAAACACTCCTCATACATTAACCCTTTCACTCCTGGGATCATTCTCATAAACCTCCTCTGGACCCTCCCCAATGTCAGCACATCCTTCCTTAGATATGGAGCTCAAAACTGCTCACAATACTCCAAATGTGGTCTGACCAATGCCTTATAAAGCCTCAGCATTACATCCTTGCTTTTATATTCTAGTCCTCTCAAAATGAATGCTAACATTGCATTTGCCTTCCTCACTACTGACTCAGCGTGCAAAGTTAACCTTTAGGGAATCCTGCACTAGGACTCTCAAGTCCCTTTGCACCTCTGATTTCCGAATTTGCTCCATGTTTAGAAAATAGTCTACGCCTTTATTCCTTCTACCAAAGTGCATGACCGTACACTTCCCTACACGGTATTCCATCTGCCACTTCTTTGCCAATTCTCCCGACTTGTCCAAGTTCTTCTGCAGACTCCCTGCTTCCTCAACACTACCTGCCCCTCCAACTATCTTTATATCTTTATAACTTGGCCACAAAGCCCTCAATTCCATCATCCAGATCATTAACATATAACATGAAAAGTAGCAGACCCAACACCAACCCCTGCGGAACACAACTAGTCACCGGCAGCCAACCAGAAAAGGCCCCCTTTATTCCCATTCTTTGCCTTCTGCCAGTCAGCCAATCTTCTATCCAAGCTTGTACCTTTCCTGTAATACCATGGGCTCCTATCTTGTTGATCAGCCTCATGAGCGGCACCTTGTCAAAGGCCTTCTGAAAATCCAAATAAACAACATCCACTGACTCTCCCTTGTCTATCCTTCCTGTTACTTCCTCAAAGAATTCCAACAGATTTGTCAGGCAAGATCTCCCCTTAAGGAAACCATGCTGATTTCGGCCTACTTTACCATGAGTTTCCAAGTACGCTGAAACTCTAAAATCTTACTAACCACTGAAGTCAGGCTAACTGGCCTATAATTTCCTGTCTTTTGCCTCCCTCCCTTCTTAAAGAGTGCATCTGATAGCGTTGGTAAATGGGTTTATTATTGTCACATGTACTAAGGTACAGTGAAAAACTTGTCTTGCATACTGTTCATACAGATCAAATCATTACAACAGTGCATTGAGGTAGTACAAAGGAAAACAATGACAGAATGCAGAATAAAAAGTGTTACAGTTACAGAGAAAATACAGCGCAGGCAAACAGTAAGGTGCAAGGTCATAACGAGGTAAATTGTGGGGTCAAGAGTCCATCTTATCGTACTAGGGGACCATTCAATAACCTTATAACAGTGGGGTAGAAGCTGTCCTTGAGCCTGGTGGTACACGCTTTCAGATTTTTGTACCTGCTGTCTGATGGGAGGGGGGAGAAGAGAGAATGTCCGGGGTGGGTAGGAAGCAACCACCACATTGTCCTTGTGGAGACAAGGTTAGAGTCATAGAGTTATACAGCACGGAAACAGGCCCTTCAGCCCAAATCTTCCATATCAACCAAGATGTCTAGCCAAGCTCGTCCCATTTGCCTCTGTTTGGCACATAGCCCTCTAAAACTTTTCTATCCATGTACCTGCCTAATAGGCTTTTAAACATTGTCATTATGTCTGCTTTTACACTTCCTACAGCTTTTTCTGGCAGCTTCATAAGGTTCCAGCCTCAGACCAAGGACACTCTCTACCATGTTGTGTGACATTACTATTGTGCTAGACTTGGAGCCAGCAGCTCAAAGCTGTGCATTCTTGAGGTGCCATAGATCATCAGCAACCGTACACCACCACAGTTTGTAATTGCCTGGCTCTTCATGTCACTACTGGCAGGCACAGTAGTGTAGTGGTTAGCGTAATGCTGTTACAGCACCAGCGACCCGGGTTCAATTCCAGCTGCTGTCTGTAAGGAATTTGTACGTTCTCCCCGTGCCTGCGTGGGTTTCATCCGGGTGCTCCATTTTCCTCCCACATTCCAAAGACGGATGGGTTAGGAAGTTGTGGGCCTGCTATGTTGGTGCTGGAAGCGTGGCGACACTGCCCCAGAACACTCTACGCAAAAGATGCATTTCACTGTGTGTTTCGATCTACATGTGACTAATAAAGAAATCTTATCCTCTTATCTACTATCAAGCTAGGAGAAATCGACCCCGGCTCAAGGAGCAGGACCATGCATGCCTAATAATGAGGTGCCAACAGAGTGAAGCTGCTACACAGGACTATATGCATGCTAAATGGCAAAAGGAGTGCCAAGCAATCTCACAACCCAGGGATCAGATCAAAGCTCTGCACATCTACTAGTGGGCAATTAAACAACTGACAGCAGAAGGATGCTCCAAGAACATGCCCATCCTCAACGATGGTGGGGCCCAGCGTGCAACCACTAAAGACAAGGCCGAAGTATTCATAGCCATGTTCAGCCACAAGTGCCAAGTGGATGATCCTCCCAGCATCCTCCCGAGATAGTCATCGTCACGGGGGCCAGTCTTCAGATAGCTTGATTCATTCCCCATGTTATCAAGAAATGGCTGAGAACACCAGCTACCGCAAAGGCCATGGAACCAGACAACATCCTGGCTGCAGTGTCGAAGACCAGCACACCAGAATTAACTGCACCTCTGGCCAAAATGTTCTGTGCAGTTACAATATATCGGTATCTACCCGACAATGTGGAAAATTGCCAAAGTGCGCCCGGTTTTAAAATGAAGAACAAATGCAATCCAGCGGTCTCAGAAAAGTAATGAAAAATGACATTGACTGTGATATCAGGTGTCACTTACTCATCAATAAACAGCACAATGGTGCACAGTTTGGGTTTCACCACAATTGCTTTGATCTAGATCTCATCATAGCCCTGGTCAAACACAGGCTAAAGAGCCGAGGTGAGAATGACTGCCCTTGACATCAAGGCAGCATTTAACCAAGTGCAGTACTAAGCAGCCCTGGTAAAAGTGAAATCAATGGGCTTCAAAGGGAAAGAACTTCAATAATTGCAATCATACCTTACACAAAGGAAGATGGCTGTGGTTGTTGGAGGTTGATCATCCCAACCCCAGGTCACCACTGCAGGAGTTCCTTAGGGCAGTGTCCTCGGCCCAACCATCTTCAGCTGCTTCATCAATGACCTTCCTTCCATCACAAAGTCAGAAGTGGGGAAGCTCACTGGTAACCGCACAATGTTTATTTCCATTTGCAACTCCTCAAAACGTGAAGCAGTCTTCCCTACATGCAACAAAACCTAGGCAACATTCAAGCAACTGGCAAGTAACTCTCATGCCTTAAAAGTGCCAGACAATGACCATCTCAAGAGGGGTTTAACCACCCACTTTTAATATTCAATGGCATTCCATCACCGATTCTCTTGCCACCAATATCGTGAGGGTTGCCTTTAACTAGAAACTCAACTGGATCAACCATATAAATATCATGGCCACAAGAGCTGGTCAGAAGCTGGGTGTCTTGCGACTCACCTTTGACACCCCAAAGCGGTCTCATTATCTACATGAAACAAGTCAGAAGGCCAATGGAATACTTTTCTCTTGCCTGTATGAGTGCTGCTTCAGCAACAATCAAGCCTTCAGCACCATCCGGGTCAAGCAGTTCACCTGAATGGCACCTCATCCACCAGCCTAAACATTCATTTCCTCCAACAACAGCACATGGTGGCTACAGGGTGCATCATCTCCAAAACACACTGCACTTAATTTACCCCGACTGCATCCCCCAAACCTCACACTCTGCAACCAAACAGGGAAAGGAGAGCAGGTACATGAGAACACCACAGCTTGCAGGTTCCCTTCCACGTCGCACACCATCCCGACTTGGGAATATATCAGCTGTTCCTTCACACACTGTCGCTGAGCCTAACTCCTGGAGTTCCCTACCCTATAGCACTGTGGGAGTACTATTACCAGACAGACCCTGCGGTTCAAGGCAGCAGTTTACTGCCATCTTCTGAAGGGCAGTTAGTGTTGCGCAATACACACTCAACATGCAGACATGCAACAACTCACCAGTGCCACCCACAGCCTGAGAAATAAATGAGAAAATAAATTAATATGGTGGCCGTTGAGATCTCAGATTTGTATGTGTGTTAACTCGTTACTGTCTGCATGTTGAGTGTGTATTGATGCGTGTTGTGTTTGTGCATGCAAGTATGTGTCATGCCTGTGCGTGTGTGTGCATGCTATGCACGTGTAGTGTTTGTGTTTGCACTTGCCCAAAGTGACACTTCTCTCCAATTGCTCCCACTGCAATTCCCTGTTCTCAACAGCTTTCCAACTCTGGTCCCTCAAATGTGATGGTTATTGGCACTTGGACTTGATTAATAATGGTGGAGTTAAAATCAGTCCAGCATTAAACATGGTTCTTCATCAGTCTAAACTTCCACATAACTTACACATTGTTCAATCTTCATTCATCCCTGATCACCTTTATCCACACAGCCCCATTACTTTGACATATTGCAGATAATCCTGATGCAAACATTTCACACTATTTCCTGACATAATACTTATGGAAAAATTTGATAAGTAATGTGACCTGATAAACAGGATTGATCATTAAATTGGTAACTTAGAATGGCTTTTGTCTCATATGTTGATTTAACCCGATCTATTGCTCAGCCCTACAATCTAATTAATGAGCAAATCAGCACTGTGCGGAAGGTTCAGTTCTAATTTCAGACTTTGCAGATCAAGCAATACATCAATGAGCTCATTAATCCATCTTTAATTTTAGTTAATGCCCAATTTTGAAATTAACATAGAATGAAAGAATAATTAGAGTTCAGTGAAGGATGGCAAAAAATGAGCAGCATTCTGCAAGAGGTAGCTTAAACAAACAGTAAAGTACTTCAAATGTGTAAGCCTATTTTAAAAGTTTTCCTGATGCTTCCTGAAGTTTTAATACTGTTGCTGCAATGGATCAATGTAAAAGATAATAATGCAAATACAACATATATTAACTGTATTAAAAAGATCCAAGTTTGAGAATCATAGCACGTCAGTCAATTCAAGAACAATAAAAACTGCAAAGAATATGGTGAAGCAGAATAATGCTTAAAACATGAAGGACATGAGAGTTTAAATTAGTCTGTGGGGTTATATTTACAGCAGACAGATAGCCTGACACAAAACAAGTACCTTAAATCTATCAGGAATATGCTAACAAAGTGTGGGACTTCAAACAAGTGAAGTAGAGCCAGAAAACTGATGAAGAAATATAGAGAACAGAGGGGTTGAAATATCCAAAGGGCCATGTTGCTTGAGACAAGTGACATTCATCACTAATTATTAGGAATAAGGGTATCAGGGCAAGAGTGAACAAGGATGTTAAAGAAAGGCTTAACATGCAAAGGAGACTGGATTACTAACTGATGAAACATAAAATTGTATTTTTGAAAGAAACAGATCAAAGAGAAATGTATAAAGAATGGGTATGTGAGAGAGAGGAGAGAGAGAAAACAATGAGAAACAAGAGAACCTGCAATCGACAGGGCACAATGGGAGGAAAAGAAACCGCACCACAGTTACTTGGAGAGTGAAGCTCCAAAGTTTCAAAGAATGTACTGTGACTGTTAAGTGCTGCTTCTTTGCGCTGGATGCAACTTACTGAATAAACCTGCTGTGATTATAATCTATATACCTGTACCCAGAGTGGTTTGTTGCAGACACAAACAAGATTTTTGAGTTAGGTTATATTAAGTCTCATAACTCCTTGCGATGTTGAATAAAGATTGGTTAATGGACACAAAACAGTGGAATTAATGGGTCACTTTCAGATTGGGAGCCCGTAACAAGCAGCGTGCCACTGGGATTGGTACCGGGGCTCCAGCTGCTCCCTATTTTTATAAATGAGTCGGACAATAGAACAAGGGAAAATATATCTAAGTTTGCTGATGGCACAAAACTGAGTGGCAGTGCCAGTTGTGAGGCGCGTGTAGAATGGCTTCGGGGGGACATAGTCAAGCAAGTAAATGACGGAGGATGGGACAGCTGGAATATAACGCAGAGTCATCCACTTTCTCGGAAAAAAAGGAAAATCAAGAATTTGTGGCGACTCACCGTCTAGTCGGGCGAACCGGCTCGGCAGTCGGGTCGCGCGGCGTCGGAGCGACGAGGCCCAAGATGGCGGCGGGCCTCGTCTTTCCGAGCGACGGGGAGAACCCGCGCGCGGGAAAGTCCTGATGACGTAGGACTTACGTCATTGCCGGTTTTTTGGGCGGGAGTTTTTCTCCCTTAAAGGGCCCGCACAAGGCGGGAAAAAAAACCAGTTCTGTTTGGCAATCCTCCGAGTAGAGTTTTGTTTTATTCCGCGGTAGCAACCGCTACATTGGTGACCCCGACGGTCCAAACGGCTTTTGGACCCGCGAAATGGACGACAGCGCAGCAGCCAACGCAGTGGCCCTCAAGCTGCCCACCTTTTGGACACTTCGGCCCAGCGTCTGGTTTGACCAGGCTGAAGCGCAATTCCACCTTCGGCAGATCACCTCCGACTCCACGAAGTACTACCATGTGGTTAGCTCTCTGGACCAGGAGACAGCCGCCCAGGTTGGAGACTTCATCCAGTCGCCTCCGGAGGAAGATAAGTACCCGGCTTTCAAAGATCTTTTGATCCGGACCTTCGGCCTCTCCCGTCGTGAGCGCGCCGCCCGCCTGCTTCATCTGGATGGCCTGGGGGACAGATCCCCATCCGCCCTAATGAATGAGATGCTGGCATTGGCCGAGGGACACAAGCCATGCCTGATGTTCGAACAGGCCTTCCTCGAACAGCTCCCCGATGACATCCACTTGTTGTTAGCTGATGCCGACTTCAGCAACCCCCGTGAGGTGGCCGCCCGGGCAGATGTCCTGTGGAGGGCCAAGCGCGAGAGCGGTTCGTCCGTCAGTCAAATCACCAGGCCGCGAGCCCAACGCCTGCCTCGCCCAGCCCCAGCAACCGAGCAGCCACGCCCCAGGAACGCAGACGACGACACGGGTGACTAGCTGTGCTTCTACCATCAGAGGTGGGGTGCGGAGGCCCGTCGATGCCGCCCACCCTGCAAGTTTCAGGGAAACGCCAGGGCCAGCCGCCGCTGATGGCTACGGCGGCTGGCCGCCGACAGAGCCTCCTCTTCGTTCAGGACAAGAAATCTGGATGGCATTTCCTCGTTGATACTGGAGCGGAGGTCAGTATTTTGCCCCCGACAGGCCGCGACACTCGTGACAGGCCACCAGGTCCTCTACTCAATGCCGCCAACGGTACAACGATACGGTCTTTCGGCACCTGTACGCTTCAATTACACTTTGGCGGCAGCCGTTTTACCTGGACCTTTACCCTTGCCACCGTCGCCCGACCACTCCTAGGCGCCGATTTCCTTCGGGCCCACAACCTGTTAGTCGACCTGCGAAGGAAGCGGTTAGTCCACTCTAGCACTCTCCGGACCTATCCCCTGGGAGAAATCAGCCCACCAGCCCCGCGCCTGGACTCCATTACCCTTTCTGGCGATGATTTCGCCAAGCTCCTAGCCGAATTCCCATCGATTTTGGCACCTTCGTTTACAAATTCTCGGCCCGCACATGGGGTACGACACCACATCATTACCACAGGGCCACCCCTTCATGCCCGAGCACGACGATTACCTCCAGACAAGCTCCGCCTGGCAAAGGAAGAGTTCCATCACATGGAGGAGCTGGGGATTGTTCGCAGGTCAGACAGCCCCTGGGCCTCCCCCCTGCACATGGTCCCCAAAGCCACCGGAGGGTGGAGGCCCTGCGGCGACTACCGCAGGCTGAATGACGCCACCACCCCGGACCGCTATCCCATCCCTCACATCCAGGACTTCGCAGCGAACTTACACGGGGCCCGCATCTTTTCCAAAGTGGACCTCGTTAGGGGATACCACCAAATCCCGGTCCATCCGGATGACGTCCCCAAAACTGCGATTATCACCCCATTCGGCCTGTTCGAATTCCTTCGGATGCCGTTCGGCCTTAAGAACGCCGCGCAGACCTTCCAGCGGCTGATGGACGCGGTAGGCCGAGACCTGGACTTCGTGTTCATTTACTTGGACGACATACTGATCGCCAGCCGTAACCGCCAGGAACACCTTTCCCACCTCCGCCAGCTGTATTCCCGCCTCCGCGATTTCGGCCTCACGATTAACCCGTCCAAGTGCCAATTCGGACTTGACTCTATCGATTTCCTCGGCCACAAAATCACCAGCGACGGGGCAACACCCCTACCCGCCAAGGTGGATGCTATCTGCCATTTTGCCCGCCCCGACACAGTCAAAGGCCTACAGGAATTCCTTGGGATGGTCAACTTTTACCATCGTTTCATCCCTGCAGCAGCCCGTATCATGCGCCCTCTGTTCTCGCTGCTGGCTGGTAAGGGCAAGGACATCACCTGGACTGACGAGGCTGCGGCTGCTTTCGTTAAGGCCAAAGACGCCCTGGCAGACGCCACGATGCTTGTACACCCTAGGACTGACGTCCCGACTGCCCTCACGGTAGACGCGTCCAACACCGCGGTGGGTGGGGTACTGGAACAGCTACTCGAAGGCCGCTGGCAACCCTTGGCATTTTTCAGCAAACACCTTAGACCGCCCGAACTGAAGTACAGCGCTTTTGATCGGGAACTTCTAGCGCTGTATCTGGCGGTCCGGCATTTCCGATACTTTCTAGAAGGCAGGCCTTTCACCGATCATAAGCCTCTGTCCTTTGCCTTCTCCAAAGTCTCCGATCCCTGGTCAGCTCGTCAGCAGAGACATTTATCCTACATTTCCGAGTTCACAACTGACATCCAACATGTCTCCGGAAAGGATAATGTCGTTGCTGATGTACTTTCCAGACCAACCATCCACAACCTATCCTTGGGTGTCGACTACACGGCCCTGGCTGACGCACAGCAAGCCGACGACGAACTGCCCAGCTACAGAACCGCAGTCTCGGGTCTGCAGCTCCGGGATTTCTTGGTTGGTCCAGGTCAGCGGACCCTACTTTGCGACGTTGCGACTGGTCAGCCCCGCCCTATTGTCCCTGCAGCCTGGCGGAGACGCGTTTTTGACTCGGTACATGGGTTGGCGCACCCATCCATCAGATCTACTGTCCGACTGGTCGCCAGCAAGTTTGTCTGGCATGGCCTGCGCAAACAGGTCAGTGAGTGGGCCAGGACTTGTCTGCACTGCCAGACGTCAAAAATCCAGCGACACACCAAGGTCCCACCACAGCAGTTCGAGCCTACCCGTAGGAGGTTCGACCACATACACGTCGACCTCGTGGGCCCTCTGCCGGTTTCAAGAGGAGCCCGGTACCTCCTTACCATCGTGGACCGGTTCACGAGGTGGCCTGAGGCAACCCCCCTGACTGACATCACAACTGATTCCTGCGCCCGAGCGCTGCTCACAACTTGGGTCTCACGTTTTGGCGTTCCGGCCCACATCACTTCAGACAGAGGCACCCAATTCACTTCCAGTCTCTGGGCTGCATTAGCGAACCTGCTAGGGACGCAGCTGCACACCACCACGGCCTACCATCCTCAATCAAACGGGTTGGTGGAACGTTTTCACCGCCATCTAAAATCGGCCTTGATGGCCCGCCTGAAGGGTCCTAACTGGGTTGACGAGCTGCCTTGGGTCCTGCTCGGCATACGCACTGCCCCCAAAGACGACCTCCGCACTTCGTCAGCTGAGCTTGTATACAGGGCGCCACTAGTTGTCCCCGGGGATTTCATACCTGCCCTTCAGGACCAAGGGGAACAACCCCCAGCAGTTCTACAAAGACTGCGCGAGAAGCTCGGCGCCTTGGCCCCGATTCCCACCTCATGGCACGGTCAAGCCCCATCCTGCCAGCCCAAGGAACTACGGGACTGTAAGTTTGTTTTCGTTCGCAGGGGCACACCTCGGGCGCCATTGCAACGACCATATGAGGGACCATTCCGAGTCATACGAAATAACGGATCCACTTTTATTTTGGACATTGGAGGCAGGGAACAGGTTTTCACGGCGGACCGCCTCAAACCGGCCCATTTGGATCTGCAACAGCCTGTCGAGGTTGCCACGCCACGACGCAGAGGCCGCCCCCCTAAGCGGCAGCTGGCACAACCCACGGACCTTGGGGACTGTCTTGCCGGTTCTGGGGGGGGGGTTGTGTGGCGACTCACCGTCTAGTCGGGCGAACCGGCTCGGCAGTCGGGTCGCGCGGCGTCGGAGCGACGAGGCCCAAGATGGCGGCGGGCCTCGTCTTTCCGAGCGACGGGGAGAACCCGCGCGCGGGAAAGTCCTGATGACGTAGGACTTACGTCATTGCCGGTTTTTTGGGCGGGAGTTTTTCTCCCTTAAAGGGCCCGCACAAGGCGGGAAAAAAAACCAGTTCTGTTTGGCAATTCTCCGAGTAGAGTCTTGTTTTATTCCGCGGTAGCAACCGCTACAAATTTGTTTAAACTGTGGCAGATTAGAAAGTGTTGATGTTTATAAATACCAGGGTGCCTTTGTAAACACATCACCAAAAGCTAACATAAGAGACTACAAGAGACTGCTGATGCTGGAATGCGGAGCTGGAATCTGGAGCAATAAACAATCTGCTGAGGAACTCAGCAGGCCGAGCAACATCTGTGGCAGGGAAAGGAATTGTCAATGTTCCGGTTTGAGGCTCTGTATCAGGTCCTGAGATTAGGGGATTGTTGTACGAGGAGAGATTAAGCAGACTAAAATTCAGAAAAATCAGAGGTGATCCCTTTTAAACATACAAAACTCTTACGGGACATGACAGGTTAGATGCAGGTTAGGATAATGTTTCCCCTGACTAGGGAGTATGGAGGCAGGGTCACAGTCTCAAAATAAGGAGTCGACTATTCAGGAGTAGGGTCAGAAGAAATTTCTTCAGCCAAAAGTTATTAAGGGAACCAAGGGGTTTGCGGTTAGTACTGGAAAGTGGCAATGAGGCAAAAGATCAGTCATGACCTTACTAAATGGAAGTCAAGCACAGGGGCCAAATGACCTACCCCTGCTTCTATTTCTTATGTTTGTTCTTTAGGATTTTTCTTCCAATTTTCTTTTTTCCTCAGTCATCAACCTTCTACATCTAGACTGAAGATATAAACACGTCGTGTCTCATACATTCCAGGAGGTGATCACTCCAAAGCCACAGACAGTAAGCAGGAAGTGTAAGGATGTTAAGGGAGCATGTGCTGAGCATGAGGGAGTAGGGGAGGTGACGACACCATGAAAGTATGCATTCCAGAACATGGCCTCATGACACAAAGGACTGCACAGGGAGGAAGAGCAGAGCATTGAGAGGCAGTGATCACAGCAATAGTCAAGGGGGCAGACAGGTAATTTGGTAACCCTTAGTGTACGGCTACATGGTGTGTATATACCTCTGTAGACACCACATTGGAGAGCAGAGAATACTCTATGGATGGAAGGAGGTGAGCCAGAAACCTTAGTAAAGGTTAGCACCAACAACAGAGGGAGGGTAGGAGTTGGGGTTCAATGGTCTGACTTTTGGGAACTTGGGATAACATTTGAAGAGAGAAATCTCTGAAGTATTATCTACAAGGAGAGGGTGGACAAACTTGGGTTGTTTTCTCTAGAGCATCGAAGGCTGAGGGGCAACCTGACAGATATAAAATTATGAGGGGCACAGATAGAGTAGATAGTCAGGGTCTTTTTCCAAGGGTAGCAATGCCAAACACTAGATGGCATAGGTTTAAGGTGAGAGGGGGAAAGTTTAAAAGAGATTTAAGGGACAAGTTTTGCTTTATACAGAGAGTGTTAGATGCCTGGAATGCACTGCCGGGGAAGTGGCAGAAACAGATATGAAAGCAATGTAATAAGAGGCACTTAGATAGACATATGAAAAAAGGAATACAAGGATATTTCTAGGCAAATGGGTTTAGCTAGATTGGTATCATGGTGGGGAAGAGGGCCTGTTCCTGTGCTATATTGTTCTGTGTTCTATTACTAGTGCCAAGCACTAGCAGGTGTGGAAATAAGATGTGACAGATTGAGGTGGGCCGGAGGGAGGGCGCTAAGTCCTTATGGGAGGAAGGCCCCATTCAAGATGTTCTGCAGGGTTGGGGAGTGCGTCACTAGAAGTTCACTGACAGAGTCAATCAAGGCTTTCAAAAGGGAATGGTATATACACTTCAGGGAGAATAATCTGCAGGCTATGGGGAAAGACAAGGAGAATGGGTTAACTGAAATGCTCTGATTGAATCCAGCATAAACCCAATGGGCCAAATGGTTTCTTTCTCTGTTTCACATTAAGTGGGAAGACTATTGCACCAGAAGCTTCGTTTTCACCATAGCCAATGAAACTTGAGAATGAAGTCTTGGACTGGACACCGTGTATGGATGCCCAACTCTCGACGCCTCAAACAAGTTTTATACTCTCTGCTTAGTCATAGCCTCTGTTTGCTTTTCTTTTCCCTTCTTTACTTTCTGTTACCCTTTTTCCCGCAAACATTTTGGTCAATTTCCCAGAGTGTTGGTGACTATAAGACAAAGGAGGAGAATTAGGCCATTTGAGCCCTTTGAATCTCAACACTGGCTCCAGACCCCATGATGCCTCATGGTACTGAAAGTAGTGAGGGTACAGAATGTGTTCTGGGTGAGAAATTCAATCATCACTCTCAGCTAGCCCAAGCTGGGACAGGAAGTGAGTGTACTAACACAAGAGTCTCACCTCATCCTCACCAGTCCATCTACATCAGGTGAGACCATAAGACATAGGAGCAGAATTAGGCCACTCAGCCCATCAAGTCTGCTCCACCATTCAATCACGGCTGATTTATTTTTCCCTCTCAAATCCCATTTACCTTCCTTCTCCCCGTAACCTTTGACACCCTTACTAATCAAGAACCTATCAACTTTCTCTTTAAATATACCCAATGACTTGGCCTCCACAGCCGTCTGTGGCAATGAAGTCCACAGATCACCGCCCTCTGGCTAAAGAAATTCCTCTTCACCTCTGTTCTAAAGGGACGTCCTTCTATTCTGAGGCTGTGCCCTCTGGTTCTAGACTCTCCCACTACTGGAAACATCCTGTCCACATCCACTCTATCCAGGCCTTTCAATATTCGGTAGGTTTCAATGGGATCTTCCCCACCCCCCCCCCCCCCCCATCTTTCTAAACTCCAGCGAGTACAGGCCCAGAGCCATCAAACGCTCCTGATACATTAACCCTTTCACCCCTGGGATCATTCTCTTAAACCTCCTCTGGATCTTCTCCAATGACAGCACATCTTTCCTTAGATATAGGGCCCAAAACTGCTCACAATACTCCAAATGTGGTTTGACCAATGCCTTATAAAGCCTCAGCATTACATCCTTGCTTTTATATTCAAGTTCTCTCGAAATGAATGCTAACATTGCATTTGCCTTCCTTACTACTGACTCAACCTGCAAGTTAACTTCAAGGGAATCCTGCACTAGGACTCTGAAGTCCCTTTGCACCTCCGATTCCTGAATTTGCTCCACATTTAGAAAATGGTCTATGCCTTTATTCCTTCTACCAGTGACTCTGCAGAAGGTGATTGAACAGCATGTTGGTGAAGGTAAGGAAACAGGGTAGATATTTCAATCAGCTAGCAAGTGCGGCTTTAAATGGAGCTGGGAGTGTGATGGTAAAATAGACAAAAAGGTAGCTGTACTATAACTGATAGGCCAGTTAGTGTGGGGACCCAAAAGCTTACTGCATCACTATCTATAATCTCCACTGTAAGGTTCAGCCTCATGTTGCTTTCCCAAATGACTCTTCATAAGAGGTTTGATCTTGGAGCTTAAAATGAATCGACAAGAAAATAAATAAGGATTCAATGTAGTTTAAGTTGGATGTTCCCCATTGGTCTCCACATTCTGTATTTTTAACATGTTTGAAGAGGCAATTAATTTATCTGTTTAAGGCTTAGTGCAGAAACCCTAGATGAGTGTTTCTATATTAATAGATCCATCAACCTCAAACACAATACCAGCAACACTTAAAATCTTTAAGAAATGATATCCATTAGCTAAAGCTTCTAAACCTCATTACATAAAAAGAAATCAGATAATAATGAATCTTGCTATCTCAGTCAGATTACTGGCAGCCTCAACAGAAAACCTCTTTTCTGCTCTCTGTTGTTGGATATAATCCAGAAAGCGTTGACTTTTGCGTGGATCTGCATCCTACCCTTGGGCACCAGACCACAGTGACCTGTTTTCTCTGAAACGAGCCATTGGTTCTTCGTAGGGTATTCAATCATAACTGCCACTCACATTCCAACTTGTCTCAGCAGGATGCTGACAACGTGTCAAGAGGTTAGCAGAGGAGGTGCTGCCTTGTTTGATAGCACTGCACACCATCGTTATTATATATTAGTAGACTTGGTCCCCAGACTGGTTCAAGGCCAAATAGTCTGGTCCCAGTTTTTGTTGGAACAAGTGCCAGCCCTCCTCATCCCTCAACTCTTCCTGCTAATTTTCATCCAGCATGTTGGAGCTGATATTGTCTCCACAAGTGGTGCAATTGTGTAGCATAGTAACAAGCCATTGGCTCATCCAGCTTGTGCCGCTGTTACTTTCTCCACTGGTTCCTCTCCAGACCCTTTCACAATCCTCCTCATTTACAAGCCACCATCCACCAATGTTTTAACATTGCTAGGCTCTGCTTTAACAATACCTAGTGTCAAAACATTAATCACTACACGTTTAATAACCTTCTCCCCTTTAATTCTTGCAGTGGTTCATTCAAAAGGCCCCCAGTAAGTAAACAGGGCTGTCTGCACAACACGATAATTACACCAGACTCAATTCAGCATTTAGCTTTGCTGCAAACCTTTATAGGTATAACTTGGTGACAACATTCACAATAATTACTCTTATCTAATCAGTGGTCAGGAACAAAAGGGCATGACTTCAAAAGAGAAAAATGGGGGCAACCAGAGGTTGTCTAACATACATGAGGTTCTTACGCCTTGTTTGGACAAGGGTGGGGCCTGCAGGAAGGAATTGCAAACTGACCATCGTACGATGGCACAGGGGCCACTCAGGTGGGGGGGGGGGGGGGGGGGGGTTGTAGAAGAAAGAAATTTAGCACTCATAGAGGCTGGCACAGGAGGGGAATGGACACTGTCCTCTGCAGCAGAGAGAGGGAGTCCCAAAGATTGTGTGGGCTGTCCAGTGCCAGGGTTAAGGACATCTTTTCTGGGTTGGAGAAGGATTTGAAGTGGGAGGAGGAGGAGTCATGCACCGATGACATAGGTAGGACTAGGAAGGAGGTTCTGCTGAGGGATCATGAGCAACAGGATGGAAACTGAAAAGCAGAAATACACAATTAATAACATATGGTTTATTACTTGATCCATGTGCAGACTGGGAGAGGGTAAATAAGGTTGGAGAAGTAAATGCGTGGCTCAAAGTTTGCTGTGGGAGAAACGGGTTTCCCGATTTATGGAGCTCAGGCACCAGCGCTGGAGGAAGAGCAACTGTTCCATTGGGACAGGCTTCATCTGAAGTGTCCTGGTGAATCATAAACTGGATTTAAATTAAACTTGGGGGGGGGGGGGGGGGGGGGGGGGGGGGGGGGGGGGGGGGTGGGGGGGGGGGGGGGGGGGGGGAGGGGTTGTCCAAGTGACAGTAAGTTTAATAAATTAAAAAAATCAGAGAGCAGTGACAGTGAATGAAAATCAAAATGTGACAGGAAGGGGCAGACCACACAGAGAAATATGCCCCAGAAATCAGAACTGGGGCAAGTGACAAGTGAGAGCTTAAGGCTCTTTACTGAATGCACGCAGCATTCGTAGCAAGATGGATGAGCTGACAACACAAATAGAGATAACTAAGGTGAGCTTAATAGCTACTACAGAGACACGGTTGCATGGACCAGGACTGGGACCTCAATATTCCTTTGGGACTCCCTCTCTCTGCTGCAGAGGACAGTGTCCATTCCCCTACTGTGCCAGCCTCTATGAGTGCTAAATTTCTTTCTTTACCCCCCCACTTGAATGGCCCCTGTGCCATTGTACTATGGACAGTTTGCAATTCTTTCCTGCAGGCCCCACCCTTGTCCAAACAAGACGTAAGAACCTCATGTATGTTAGACAAGGGTAAGGGCTGACGCTCCACCGGAACTATCCTCTGGATGCCCGCACCTTTCTCTTTTGAAGACATGCCCTTTTGCTCTGACCACTGATCAGATAATAGTAATTATTGTTGTTTGATGTTCCAAAAGAATAGGGAAAAGGAGTTGGGCAAACACTGTTAACTAAGAAAAGTATCAGTGCTGTGGTGAGTAGGTGGAGTGGATCATTATGTAGAATCAGACTGTATGGATACAAGGAATAGCAGGGGAAAGAAGACATAGATGGGAATGATCTACAGCCGACCAATGTGTTGGCTCATGGTCGGACAAAGCATAAATGGACAAATATTGAAGGCATGAAAGAGGGGACCTGTAATTATCATGGGTGATTTTAGTCTGCATATTGAATAGACAAACCAAACTGACATGGGTACCATGGAAGAGGAATTTGTAGAGCGTATCAGGGATTATTTCTGACATCATGGAACCTACCCAGAAGCAGGTTATTTTGGTCACCTGTGATAAGGTAGGAATTTTAAGAGATCTCATGGCTGACGATCCTCCAGGTGGTAGTGAGCATACCATGGTAGAATTCCAGGTACAACTGAGGGCAAACAGTTTGGGTTCAAACCAGTGTCTTCAACTTAAATGAGGCTAAATGCAATGGTATGAAGGAAGAGTTGTTCAGAGTACACTGGGTAAACACTCTAAAAGCAAGGTCAGTAGGTGAGCAGTGGCAGATTTTAAACACTTAAGCAATTTTATCATAACACTCAGCAGGAATTTATCCCAATCAGAGAGAGGGACACAATGAGAAAGATAAACCATGCGTTGATAACAAAGCAGGTCAAGGATAATATTAAATCAAAAACTAAAGGTTACAAGGAGGCAAAAGCCAGTGATGGGTCAGAGAGAACTGGAAATTTTTCAGGAACCAGCAGTAAGAGGACTAAAAAAGCTGATAAGGAGGGAGAAAATTGATTATGAGAGAAAATGGCTAATAATATCAAAACAAGCAGCAAGAGTTTCTATGGATAACCAAAAAGAGGGTAGTTACAGCGGGTATGAAACCTCTGGAGAGTGAGACTGGGAAAAAAGAAATGCTAGTCAATTTAAAACAACGCTTTGCATCGGCCTTAACGGTGAAGTACACTGCAGATATCCTGAGGATCAGGAAGTAAGAAACACCCCACAGGTTCTGGCTCTGCAAAAGTCTAAAGAAACCTACCTAATTCTTCATTAGATGATAAGTGTCCTAAGAATTCTATGGTCTGCTGAACTAATTAGAAAATTCCTATCCACATTATTTGTTATCAATTACTGCTTGCCTCAGTGTGAAATAAAAACAATCAATCCACCACCATTTTACTGTCACTCCCAAAAGTGAGAACAATCAAGGCAGTGTGACAAATATTCAAATATCCCAACCACTGATCAGGTCGGAATGCTACTTATGGTCTGATGCACGAAGGTACTGATTGCAGCAATTGTACAGCAGAGATTAGAGAACAAGCTCAATCCAAGACAACTACAACATGGGCAGAATATTCATACATTTTTCTCTGGCCTTGCTGGAAGACTTGTATCTTGGGTCTATTAGAAAAGCACACATTTCTTTTAGTTTTTAATCATTTATAACCACTCCTACTGGAGAATTTCCTTTTGCCCTACATTATAATTGCAGGAATCAATTATATGAAGGCTGCTTACAGCACATTAACTGGTCAGCTATTTCAAGCAGACTCAGCGGTTTAGTGCGTTATTTTATTGAGTTCTTAACCCTCTGCACTTAGCATTTTAGAAATACTCCAAAGCAAACTTTTTGTTCTTGATATTCTAAGAGTATCCTTCAGGATGCGATATCTTATACCTGCTTTAACTGACCATTTTTAAACTCCTTCGAACAATTATTATAAACCTAGGAAAGTAAGCAACTATCAGCCTCTAGAATAAGCTTACTGTTGTGCCATTTCTTTTGAAACAAACATTATTGTTGCATCCAGTCACTAGGTGTAGAAATCTGTTAAAGCCAATGCACAGGTCTTTTATTTTACAGATATAAGTATTTATTTATATATAGAAAGAATGAACTTGCATTTATACAGAGTTTTGCATAGCCTCAGAGTGTATTAAAGTACCTTACAGAGAAGTACATACTTTTGAATTGCATTGTTATAAGAAATGTGGCAACCACCTCACATGTTGCTGAATCCCACAAACAGTGAGGAGGAATGACCATCACTTTTGTTTCAGTGACATTGACTGAGAGATAAATGGCAGTCAAGCTGCTGGGGAAAACAGCCCCCTGCTTTCCTTTAAAACAGTGGGAGCTTTTACATCTGCATCCAGAGTCAGAAACAAGAGTGTTATTAATGAACTACAGATGACACCATTGGCGTGGCTAGCTTGAAGCAATAGATTAATCATTTGTTATAATATCCAACTCAGAAGAGCAAATTCAATCTAAGACAGCTAGAGGAGAGGCAGATGTCTCAAAATTTTATTCTGGCCTTGATGGAAAATTTGCACCTTGGATCAATCAGCAGAGCGCAAATTTCTTTAGGCCTCTAACCATTTTGAACATTGCCATCACTTGTACCACCTATAAGCAACTGTCTACACCAGGCAATTCCCTACAAGCCCTAAACTAATATTGCAGGCAAATTGTGCCAATGTTGACGTTGAGTGGTGATTACTGCAATACGTTGACAGGCACTGATTTAAGTGACTACACCTGCCTAATATACGAACCTTGCTTTTCATTTTGTATTTTCCCCTGTTGCCCCACATCTCCTTGTGTTTGTTAGTTCTACATACAGGCTGCTCATACTATATATTGGAAGTTGGGGCTCACAGTTGTGGATGGGATAATCTGCTTAGATTTTACATTACATCCTTGTAAACTGGACAACTCACAGGATGGCCACCTTGATATCCCTCCATCTTCTATCACATAGATCACCAGGAATGTAAGTAAGACACAGAAGCAGAATTACCAACAGGCACAAATCAATAATACTTCAATTCAAAGTATGATCCATTAACAAGGGGATAATATGTGACAATATAGGCAAACAGAGTAAGTTCCAGCTTGTTAAACTTGCACACTGCTTGCATGCACAATGTGAAAACTACAAGAAAATCCTTAAATTCTTATGAAGTTTAAGGGCTGCTGAAACCGGTGCTATCAAGCACTCATGATCAAAGGCACGTTAGCTACAGATTATTAGGTGGAATGCTAATCCCAACAGCACACACCTCATTCTGTACCAAGATCAAAGGTGTCTTGACTCAATTAATTTGCCAATCAATCAACCTTGCCTGGTTTTCACCCTCCATTTTTAACCTTTGTGGGGGAGGATACCTTCCATTTAAACTTTTGCCAATTTAATTTTTATAACAGTATGAAATAAAAGTACATTTTGCCCATTAGTCACATCCTGTGACAGCTAATAATGATCAATTATCCACTTAAACTAGTTGTATCAAGAAAATGAGGTAACTGTGCTTTGTAAGAACTGCAACAATTCAACATTACAAGTGATCCTTTATAAATATTGTTTCAGTACAAAAAAACATAAAATGTGAGACACAGAACTGAGAGTCAAACCTGTCAGTCTATCATCAATTTGGTAAACTTTGATGTGGCTACAAAGATGGACTGAATCAATTGAACAATTTCTCGCCTCATCACTTCCTATATGTGAAGAGAGAAGAATTCTAATAGAGTCATAGAGTCATTCAGCATGGAAACACTTGGCCCAACCGGTCCATGCCGACTGTGTTGCCCAGTGAGCTAGTCCCATCTGCCCACATTCGGCCCAGAGCCCTCTAAACCTCTCCTATCCATGTACTTATCTAGATGTTGCTAATGTGCTCGCCTCAACCACTCTTTCTGGCAGCTCATTCCAAATACGCACCACCCTATGTGTGAAGCTGCCCCTGACGTCCCTATTAAATCTCTCGCATCTGATCTTAAACCTATGCCCTCTTGTTTATAGCATCCCCTCCCTGGGAAAAAGACTGTGCTTTCGCCCTGTCTATGGCCCTCATGATCTTATATACCTCTTCTCAGGTGGGCAGGCCAGTAGTGTAGCCGGTAGTGTAGCAGTTAGTGTAACACTATTACAGCGCCAGCGATCCGGGTTCAATTCCAGCCGCTATCTGTAAGGAGTTTGTACGGTCTCCCTGTGCCTGCCTGGATTTCCTCCGGGTGCTCCGGTTTCCTCCCACATTCCAAAGGCATACGGGTTAGGAAGTTGTGGGCATGCTCAGCTGGCACCAGAAGTGTGGCAACACTTGCGGGCTGCCCCCAGAACACTCTACGCAGAAGATGCATTTCACTGTGTGTTTCGATGTACGTGTGACTAATAAAGATATTAATCTCCTACGTTCCAGGGAATGAAGTCCTAGTCTACGCAACCAAGTCCAGGCAACATCCTGGTAAATCTTTTCTGCACTCCTTCTAGTTTAATAACATCTTTCCTATAACAGGATGACCAAAACTGTACACAGTACTCCAAATGTCCATGGCACAAGCAGGGTCTAGGTATAAGCACCAGAATATCAACTTGCATTCATAAAACATCTTTAACATAGAAAAGCATTCCGATACAAAGGTGTAAAACTTCTTTGTGGGCAGGGCCAGATTGACATCCAAATCCTTTCCAAGGTCACTCACACAAAAGTAGAACACGGTAGTGTAAGAATTTGTAGTTGCAGGAGATCACTCACTTCCTAAATGTCTAATACTAAAGGGCATGAATTTAAGGTGAGATGGGAAAACTTCAAAGGAGGTGTGCGGGGCAGGTTTTGTTTTACACGCAGAGTGTTGCGTGCCTGGAATGCGTTGCCAGAGGTGGTGGTGGAGGCAGATATGATAGAAGCGTTTAAGAGGTTCTTGGATGGGCACATGAATATGCAGAGAATGGAGGGATATGGATCACATGCAAGCGGAAGGGATTAGGTGTCATTAGCTTAATTAGTTCGGCACAACGGAGTGGGCTGAAGGGCCTGTTCCTGTGCTGTACTATTCTATGTTCCTCAAGACTGTTCCATTGTTTAATATGATCACGATGGCTGATGAACTCTGCATTAAAAAGCATCCTATCCAGATACATCACGGCTTAGTATGACAAATGCTCTGCCCAAGATCGCAAGAAACTGCAGAGAGTTGTGGACACAGCTCAGCACATCACGAAAACCAGCCTCTCCTCCATGGACTCTGTCTACTCCTCACTGCCTCAGTAAAGTAACGTCATCAAAGACCTCTCCCACCCTGGACAGTCTCTCTTCTCCCCCCTCCCATCGGACAGAAGATACAAAAGCCTGAAAGCACGTACCACCAGGCTCCAGGACAGCTTCTATCCTGTTGTTATAAGACTATTGAACAGACCTCTTGTACAATAAAATGGACTCTTGACCTCAGAATCTGCCTCGTCATGGACTTTGCACCTTACTGTTTGCCTGCACTGCACTTTCTCTGTAACTGTAACACTTTATTCTGCATTCTGTTATTGTTTTCCCTTGTACTACCTCGATGTACTGAAGGGATGAAATGATCTGTGTGGATGGCATGCAAAACGAAGTTTTTCACTGCACCTCTGTACATGTGGCAATCATAAGCCAATTTACAATTAACTCACTGTCACCTTTTACCATCCCTCCCTCCCCCCCTCCCCCTACCCCAACCCACCAACCCCATCTCCTCGCATATCAGGAACCTATCTACTGCTGCCTTAAATATACTCAAAAAGTCTGCTTCCACTGCCCTTTGAGGAACAGAGTTCCAAAGACACAAGACCTCCTTAGAGAGAAAAAAAATCATCTCATTCCCAGCTTAACAAGGAAATCCCTTATTTTTAAAGTGAGCCCTGGCTCTTAATTCTCCCACAAGAGGAAACATTTTCTCCACATCCACCTTGTCAGGATCTTATATGTTTCAATCAAGGCCACTACTCACTCTGTAGACTCTAGGGGACATACTGTCTAGCCTGTTCAATTTTTTCTCATAAGGCAATCCTTAAAATCCTAACATCTCACACAGAACTTCTGATTGGTCTCATTAATGTATAAATGTAGCATAACCGCCTAACAATCAATTATCGTCTGATAGCTTTGCTAATTACCAAATATATCTACATACTACCCTTTTGTGAATCATGCACTAGGATACCCAGAACTCTCAGAGCTTTGCAGTCTCTCATCATTTAGATAACGTGCTTCTTTACTTTTCCTGCCAAAATGGACAATTTCACATTTTCCCACATTATACTCCATTTGCCAAATCTTTTCCCAGTCACATATCCTTTTGCAGGCTCCTTATACCCTCTTCATAACTTATTCCCCTACCTATCTTTGTCATCAGCAAGTTTAGTAACTATACCTTCTGTGCCTTCATCCAAGTCGTGATCCCTGCGGAATGTGACACATTAGGACTTGCCAACCAGACCCATTTGTGCCTACTCTCTGTTTCCTGTTAGCCAGTCAATACGTGATATTCTAATCCATGAGCTTTTTATTTTTTTCAGTAATCTTTGATGCTCCATTATATCAAATAACTGATGAAAATCTAACCATATTACATCTTACTTTCTGTCAGATCCTTTCCAATGTCTTTCTGATTGCACTCTGCCATTGGACTCTTCATGGCTTCACTCAGCAGAGCACGAATTTCCCACAGTTACACTGGGAAATAAAGGTACAGTAAGTGAGGCCTGGTGAAGGTTCAACAACTCTGTTCATTACAATGCAGAGAATTGCAAAGGAGTCACAGGCTATTGACCAAATATCTGAATGACTGAGTTAATTTAAATGTATTTAATAGCTCATGTGAAAGTAGTTAACGTTTTTATTATAATTTCATAATATTTTAAGTGTTTCAATTTTTTTAAATACGTAACTTAAAATTTGTAATAATCTTCAGAAGTTTTTGACAGCATGATTGTTCTTTAAATTGTTTTTGAATTTTATTAAATATTTGTGAATGTCAGAGTAAAGCTAAATGCACCATGAAAATGAACACACCAAGATTTCTTTAATGAGTGGTATTTAAATTTCCACATTCACAAGTAATAGCATACTCAGCATTGGCCAGGGCTAATTATTACTGAATAGCAAACTGCAAAGTAAAGACAATACCGAGTTAAATTACAACTTGAAGAATAAATCAATTCTAGTTATGTTGATGCTGCTCAGGTTTTGGCCAGACGACATTGTTGTGGTTCTAGTCCTCTGTTCTATTTGTAGAGGCATTGATAAACCTACAAACAACCAAGGAAGGCAAGAAGAACCTTACTGAGGGATGCAGGATATAAAATGGAAAAGGAATGCTTGGAATCATAGAACATCACTGCAAAGGAGGTAATTTGCCCCCATCAAGTGTGTGTCACCTTTTTCAAAAGGCAATCCAGTTCGATCCTCTTCCCCAATGTTTCCACGTTCAATATTTTTCTACTTCAAGTATGCAAACCGATCTTGAAGGCCACTGCTAAATCTATTCCCACTACTGCATCAGATATGTGTTGAATCACAGTTCACCAAAACCAATGCAAGCAAAGCAAGAATAATGAATAACAGTATTTAATGACAATCCTACATTGGCCGATAAGTTGGATGTTAGTACGATCCATGGTAAACAGGTCATTGTCATGAATAAAGAATATTGCCTTGAATGACGTGCAGTTACTCAGAAGGCAGACTTTGTTTTTTAACGAGTAGGAAATAAAAACTCCACAACTTGGGTGGCAGTGACACAGCAGTTAGTAGTGCTGTCTCACAGTTCCAAGAACCTGGGTTCGATCCTGACCTCAGGAGCTGTCTGTGTGGAGTTTGCACATCCTCTCTGTGACCATGTGGGGTCCCTCTCAGTGCCCTGCCTTCCTCCCACATCCCAAAGATGTGCTGGTTGATAGATTACTCAGCTAAATGTAAATGGGATGGGTGGCAGAAGAATTAGGTGGAGAGGGGAGTAGTTGATGGGGATTGTGAGGGATTAGTGTAGATGGATGTTTAATTATCGACATGGACATGGGCTGAAGGGCCTGTTTTCATGCTGCGTGATTCTCTGTGACTAACTTCTTAAAATAAATGCAGATTCATTTCTCTAGTGGAGGACAGTTATAAATATAGTTGCATCACATCAATCTCACTCACCAACTGCAGTGTCAGCACCATCTAAGTGACAGGTGAATTCTTATCTTATAATGACTCTGAAGGCGCTCATTCAGCCCATGAGGTAGTTGGCTTCCAAAGGAATAATGTCATTTGTCCTCACATCCCTGAACTGCAGCAACTAATTCTCCCTTACACATGCTGATTCTCCTAACACCAAACTACACACTGGGGGCCAGTTACAATAGGAAAGTGACCTAATAAGACATCTTTGGAATACGAGAGGAAACCACAGCACCCGAGGGAAACCCATGGTCACAGGGAGAACGTGTAAAGTCCATGCGGACAGCAGCAGTGGTCGAGATCAAACCTTGTCACTTAGAGCATTGATGAACCATCACACCACCACTGGCTAACAGATAATTATCCAATCTTGGAGACACAAGAGACTGCAGATGCTGGAAATCTGGAGCAACACACAAAGGAACTGGAGGAATTCAGCAGGTCAGATTGTTCAATCATTTCCACTCTAGCTATGATATCATTAAAAACAGCCATACAATTAAAAGTGATAAAGTTCCCAGGACCAGTTGGTTTCATTTCAAGGTTTAGAGGAAGTGAGGGATTGGTTAGGGAACTGATATGGGAACCAGAGAACCATAGAACAATACAGCACAATACAGGCCATTCGGCCCACCATGTTGTGCTGACCTTCAAATCACACCTAAGCCTATCTAACCCCTTCCTCCCACATATCCCTGAATTTAAATTCCTCCATATGCTTATTTAACAATCTCTTGAACTTGACCAACTTATCAGCCTCCACCACCACCTCAGACAGCGCATTCCATGCACCAACCGCTCTCTGGGTGAAAAACCTCCCTCTGACATCTCCCTTGAACTTCCCACCCATTACCTTAAAGCCATGCCCTCTTGTATTGAGCATTGGTGCCCTGGGAAAGAGGCGCTGGCTGTCCACTATATCTATTCCTCTTAATATTTTGTATACCTCTATCATGTCTCCCCTCATCCTCCTTCTCGCCAATGAGTAAAGCCCTAGCTCTTTTAGTCTCTCCTCATAATTCATACTCTCTAATCCAGGCAGCATCCTGGTAAATCTCCTCTGCACCCTCTCCAATGCCTCCACATCCTTCCTATAATGAGGCGACCAGAACTGGACACAGTACTCTAAGTATGGTCTAACCAGAGTTTTGTAAAGCTGCATCATTACTTTGCAGCTCTTAAATGTGATCCCATGACTTATGAAAGCTAACATCCCATAAGCTTTCTTAACTACCCTATCCACCTGTGTGGCAACTTTCAGTGATCTGTGGATATGAACCCCCAGATCCTCTGCTGCTCCACACTGCCCAGAATCTTGCCATTAACTTTGTACTCCGCCTTGGAGTTTGTCCTTCCAAAGTGTACCACCTCACACTTCTCCAGATTGAACTCCATCTGCCACTTCTCAGCCCAGCTCTGCATCCTATCAATATCCCTCTGTAAGCTTCGACAGCCCTCCACACTATCCACAACACCACCAACCTTCATGTCGTCTGCAAACTTGCTAACCCACCCTTCCACCCCCTCATCCAAGTCATTAATCAATATCACAAAAAGTAGAGGTCCCAGAACCGATCCTTATGGGACACCACTAGTCACAGCCCTCCAATCCGAATGCACTCCCTCCACCACAACCCTCTGCTTTCTACAGGCAAGCCAATTCTGAATCCACACGGCCAAGCCTCCCTGGATCCCTTGCCCTCTGACCTTCTGAAGAAGCCTACCATGCGGAATGCCTTGTCAAATGCCTTACTAAAATCCATGTAGACCACATCGACTGCACTACCCTCATCAATCTGCCTGGTCACCTCCTCAAAGAACCTTATCAGGCTTGTGAGGCATGATCTTCCCTTCACAAAGCCATGCTGGCTGTCCCTAATCAGTCCATGATTCTCTAAATGCTCATAGGTCCTACCTCTTAGAATCCTTTCTAACAGTTTACCCACGACAGACATAAGGCTCACTGGTCTGTAATTCCCTGGACTATCCCTACTACCTTTTTTGAAAAAGGGGACAACATTTGCCACCCTCCAATCCTCTGGTACCATTCCCGTGGACGACGAGGACTCAAAGATCCTAGCCAACAGTTCAGCAATCTCCTCCCTTGCCTCACAAAGCAGCCTGGGGAATATTCCGTCAGGACCCAGGGATTTATCTGTCCTAATGTTTTCTAACAGCTCCAACACGTCCTCTCTCTTGATAGCTACATACTCTAGAACATTACCCTTACCAACACTGTCCTCAGCGTCATCAAGACCTCTCTCCTTGGTGAATACTGAAGAGAAGTATTCATTGAGAACCTCACCCACTTCCACAGCTTCCAGGCACATCCTCCCACCTTTGTTTTTAATCGGACCTACCTTTACTCTCGTCATCCTTCTGCTCTTCACATACGAGAAAAAAGCCTTGGGATTCTCCTTAACCCTACTCGCCAAAGCCTTTTCATGTCCCCTTCTTGTTCTCCTCAGCCCCTTCTTAAGTTCATTCCATGCTACTCTATATTCCTCACGAGCCCTATCTGATCCTTGCTGCTTATGCCTTATGTATGCTGCCTTCTTCTTCCTAACTAGTTGTTCCACCTCTCTTGTCACCCACGGTTCCTTCACCCTGCCATTCCTTCTCTGCCTCACTGGGACAAATTTATCCCTAACATCCTGCAAGAGATCCCTGGACATCAACCACATCGCCATAGTACATTTCCCTTCAAAAATGTCATCCCAATTTACACTCTCAAGTTTTCGTCTTATAGCCTCATAATTTGCCTTTCCCCAATTAAATATCTTCCCGTCCTCTTTGCTCCTATCCCTGTCCATGACAATGCTAAAGGTTATGGAGCAGTGGTCGCTATCCCCCAAATGTTCACCCACCGAGAGATCTGTCACCTGACCCGGTTCATTACCTAAAACTAGACCTAATATGGCATTCCCTCTAGTCGGCCTGTCAAGATACTGTGACAGGAATCCATCCTGGACACACTTAACAAACTCCGCCCCATCTAAATGTTTGGCACTAAGCAGGTGCCAATCAATATTTGGGAAGTTGAAGTCTCCCATGATAACAACCCTGTTATTTTTGCACCTTTCCAAAATCTGCCTCCCGATCTGCTCCTCAGTATCCCTGATGCTACTGGGGGCCTATAGAATACTCCCAGTAGAGTAACCGCTCCTTTCTTGTTCCTAACTTCCACCCATATTGACTCTAGAGAGGATCCTTCTACATTATCCACCCTTTCTGCAGCTGTAATAGTGTCCCTGACCAGTATCGCCATCCCTCCTCCTCCCCCCCTCCCTATCCCTTTTAAAACACTGAAAACCAGGAATATTCAATATCCATTCCTGCTTCATGTCAGCCATGTCTCTTTAATAGCCACAATATTGTAGTCACATGTACTTATCCAAGCTCTCAGTTCATCACCCTTATTCCTGATGCTTCTTGCATTGAAGTAAATGCACTTTAGCCCATCCACCTTACTACTTTTATAGCCTGAACTCTGCTTCTCCTTCCTCAAAGTCTCTCTACCTGTTAGATCTGACTTTTCCCCATCCTCTCCTTCCTCTGAACTACTCCTCCAGTTCCCATCCCCCTTGCTAACTAGTTAAAAACCCCCCCGAACCACCCTAGCAAACCCGACTGCAAGGGTATTGGCCCCCCTTGGGTTTGGGTGTAACCCGTCCTCTCTGTACAGGTCCCACCTTCCCCAGAAGAGATCCCAATGATCCAAAAATCTAAAACCTTCCCTCCTGCACCAACTTCTCAACCATGCATTTATCTGCCATCTCCTCCTATTCCTACCTTCACTATCCTGTGGCACTGGCAGCAATCCCGAGATTGCTACCCTTGAGGTCCTGTTCTTCAGCCTTCTGCCTAGCTCCCTAAACTCACTTTTCAGGACCTCATCCCTCTTCCTACCTATGTCGTTGGTACCAACATGAACCACGACTTCTGGCTGTTCTCCTTCCCGCTCAAGAATTCTGTGGACCCGATCAGTGACATCCCAGACCCTGGCACCTGGGAGGCAACATACCACCCGGGATTCATGCTCACTGCCACAGAACCTCCTGTTTCCCTGACTATTGAGTCCCCTATCACTACTGCTTTCCTCTTCTCCTCCCTTCCCTTCTGAGCAGCAGGACTGGTCCCAGTGCCAGAGACCCGGCTACTGCTGCTTGATCCCTGCAAGTCATCCCCCTCAACAGCTTCCAAAGTGGAAAACCTGTTATTGAGGGGAACCACCTCCAGGGTCCTCTCCACTATCTGCCTGTTCATTTTCTTTTTCCTTTTCTCTCCCCTGACAGTCACTTCCTGGACCCCAGAAGTACCTGCTCTAAGGGGAGTGACTGTCTCCTGATGTACAGTATCTACATAACTCTCTCCCTCCCTGATGCTGCGCAGTGTTTGAAGCTGCAACTCCAGCTCATCAACTTTGAGCCGAAGTTCCTCCAGCCTCAAGCACTTACTGCAGACGTGGTCATTGTGGACCACAGCAAGGTCCACGAGCTCCCTCATCAAGCAGCTGCAGCACACCACCACGTCCTCCATCTGAACTAATTCCTTTTTATTCCCCTACCCAGTTTTTTTTTCCTACTTAAAAATTTATAAGAGATAACAGGTAAACCTTACCCTTACTTACCAGCCACTCTCCCACCTTGGCCTTTTACGCCGAAGCCCCTTGAGCCAAAGCCCAAAACACTCTGCTCCCTTCAGGAACTGTTCCTTAACAATAGAAAATTGTGCAGACCACAATGCTAATTAAGAGAAGTGATAGAAGGAAACTGGGAATTTTTGACCAGTTTAGCCCAACATTTGTTGGTGATAAATTATTGATTCTATAATAGTGTTTTTCTTTTCAATCTAGAGACTGGAGTACAAGTAGGTACAAGTTATGTTACAACCATACGAAGCTCTGGTATGACCACACATGAAGTACTGTGACCATTTCTGGTACCTTGCTTTAGGAAGGAGATATTGGTTTGGGAGGAAGTCAAAGTCAAAGTCGAGTTTATTGTCACATGCACAAGTCCACGTGTGCACAGGTGCAATGGAAAACTTACTTGCAGCAGCATCACAGGCACATGGCATCAGATAAGCAGCATTCACAAGAAAAACATAAACATAAATTATACACAAGTTTTACAAAAAAAAACACAATTAGAACAAAAAAGAAACAACGTCCATTTTAGTGCAAAGTGCTGGACTGCTTGTTCGGAATGACAGCAGGACACACTAGAATACACAAACTAAGATTGTGATCCCTGGTATTTAGAGGGTTAAGGATGGAGTTAAGCATTTTTCACTGGTTTGGGGAATCCTGGTCAAAAGGCCACAATCTTGAAATCGGAGCCAATACTTTCTGGAAGAAGTTAAGGAACACTTCAACATACAGAGAGTGGAATATCTGATGACAGGTTACTCACTAATTGGGTAAGAAAATTATGCTTCAGGTTTTATTTTTGGCCAATCACAATAAATCTGTACCCACTGATTATCCACCTTTCAGCCTTTGTAAATAGTTTCACTTTAACGCTCCATCCAAGCCCTTCATTGTTTGCACATCGTTATTGACTTGTGTTTAAGCGTTTTCTACTCCAAGCAGAAATAACTCCAGCTTCTCCACATAACTGTAAACACTCATTCCAGGAACCACATCTTCAAAGCCTTCACAACCTTCCAAAAGTATGGTGCCCTGAAATAGAAAGACTGCTCCAGCTGAGGATTAATATGCATTTAACAAGTTTTGGACTTTGTACTTTTGCACTCTCTGCTTCTATTCATGAAGCATTAGATCCCATATGGTTTATTTATCTGTTGAGCCCTGCTCAGTGGACTGCTGACCCAAGGGTACAGAGGAAGGGTAGGAAAATGGACCCAAGGCGCAGATCAGCCATGATCTATCTGAATGTCCTCCTCTTGTTGTAAAGCTCTTGAGGTACTGCTGCCTTAAAGGATTCCCTGAGCTAATATTTCAAAATCAATCAGGAACACAGCCCGAGCCCAATTACATAACAGATCCACTGCTGTAAGCTTGACTATTATCTGCAGTGAAACCATGACATAATGGCAAAGTGAAATGGTTGGAAACAACTTTGAGACTGCCTTGATGCACTTCTTAGGTCAGTACGTGGGAAGACAGGGCAGTGAAGGAAACTAACTCAGAATTGTTTGAGGTAAACTGATAGATGGGAAAGGAATGCTGTGTTGGTCATGGTTTATCATCCGATGGAGCAAATGGCTTCCCTCACTTACACTTTTTTTTTGATGAGTTCTTCCGAGGGCTTCATGATGGCTCAATTGATACAGATGAATTAAGGATTCTTGGGTGTTGAGTGTATTCATACTTCCAAAGGTCCACCAAGCCTACGTCTGCCCTCAAAGCAATCATCGCTTGCATCCTCCCATTTATTTCTCTGTAACTTCTCTCTCACACAAGCCCATCAACTCCCCTGCCTCCCATTCTCTCATCAGCAACCTATGCTGAGATTAATTAATGGTAGCCAATTACCCTATCAACCAACACCTCTGAGATCTATTCAGGGCCTTTCCACAATCTACCTCCATCCTGTCCAAACAAACTTTTGCTTTAATGGAAATCTCTCTGATTGGGGCACCCGGGCATCAGATCGGTGTTCAAGCACATTAATCTCGGCCTGCTCATTGGGGGCTGGGGTTAGACTTTGGCACATCTATAAAGACCAGCAAGACCTTGGCTGAGTCGGCAGCTAGCAGCTCACAGACACGGTAGTACAAGAATTTACAGCTGGTGTCAGAAACTAGAATACCTGACCTTAAATGTTTGGATTTAAAAGAGGAAAACTAAACTCAGCCATGTTACCCATGTTCCTCTGATGGAGGAGTTAATGCTCACACAAATACTGGCCATTTGGCCAAGGTAAAAGAAAGTGGCAGATATTTATGCAACTGTACTCCAGCAAAAGAAATTAGTCCTTAAAATGAGTGACTGGGGGGAGTAAAATGGAAGAGGAGGACATGTAACAAAGAGAGGTTTGGAAATTCAGTGCTGGAGAGGTGGCATAAGGATGGAGACAGGCAGTAATGTTAAAATTAAACAATATTTGTGTTGGGGAAAATAACGGTATGAAGATCAGTTCAAAGTCAAACAAGAATCATAGGAGCTACTGTGGGCCTCTACCTATGCTATATCGTCAGTATGGAGTTAATGAACACAATTTATTCCCATCTTGTCTAAGTCCTTGGTTGCCTGAGTTGCAGGCTTAACTTTCAATTCAATTACTTGAAAACCCCCAGTATTTTCAGTGCAGGCTGACTGCAAAATGTGAAGCAATTAGACCGTTGCGGAGCGTTTCCCCTCAGGTTTCCACACTGTCCCCTTGCTCCACTGAGAGTGCTGATGTCCCAAGCTGATGGCCATTATCGGACGAGCGTCAACCTTTGACTGACAGAAAATATGGCTCCTAATCTGGTCAATGGCTCGTGTGGCTGCAGACTAAATCACAACAGAATTCTAGCTGTAATCTTCTGCTTGGACCAATATCAGTCAATCATTCTGACAGTGCAGGCAGCTACGGTTTGCTGCATTCATTAATATTGTATGTCCCAGGCACTGATCGAAAAAGATGCAGCTCGAGACAGTCAATCATGCCTGCTGCTGATTTATGTTTAAACGGGTTATCTCGATGGGAGACCCAGAATAATCAGTTGTCTTAACGCAGCACTGCTGACACAGCAACAGTTTTTCTCCCCCTGTCAATTTTCTTCCCTCACTGTCTGATGTATTTATTGTTGGTACAGGGTTTAACAAGCTTTAACTCTCTGTGTCTCACCTGTTAACTTTGTCCAGAAGGGCAACAACACTTATACCTGACAAGCCATTCCACCACAGAAAATATCACTGCTGAGGCAGGTCCACTTCTCGTCAGATGACCACACTTTCTTTTAAGGGCATTGTCATGTAGAGAAGGTGGCCCACCATTGTTTGCTAACCCATTCTGAAAGTGTAGATCAAATGTTTCAAAACAAAGACTCACAAGGGAAAACATTCAGCCCAGTTAAGTTATTCCAAAATAGCCCCCCTCAATCATACCTCAAATGAAAGCCCAAAAAAATCTGTATTCATTACTTTCCAAAGCTCATCGTCCCTCCTCATCCCAGCCCACTGCCCCTATTTGTACACCGTGTCCCAGCCTCTGAACACTGGACATAGACCAGTACAGCACAGGAACAGGCCCTTCGGCCCACCTGCATATTCATGTGTCTATCTAAAAGCCTCTTAAATGCTACTATTGTACCTGCTACCACCACTACCCCCACAGACTGTTCCCGGGGCCAACCACTGTGTGTGAAAAAAACTTGCCCTGCACATCTCCTTTAAATTTTCCCCCTTTCATGTTAAATGTAAGAGTGGTACAGTTATTTCATCATATTGTATATCTTCCAGGATCAAGTGACGCATAACTTCATACTCAACAAGGAAAAGATCAAAACCTTCATGTTTGGTCCTAACACAAGCTCTGTACTCTTGCCAATGACTCCATTCCTCAACACTATGTCACATAAATCAAAGTGGTTACAACCTCCCCAGCTGTAGGACCCAAAGTGAATCACTGCTTTCACAACAGAGACTCTGGAAGTAAAAAAATCATCTCATCTCTGTGTAATTTGGGTGACCCCCCCAGTTCTCTATGCTTTCACTAGGAAATGTCCTCTCCACATCCATGCTGTCAAGACTCCTCATGACCTTATATGCTTCAATCAAGTCCCCTCTCACTCTTCTAAACACCAGTGGAACGTGAGCTAATCCTGTCCAACCTTTCTTCATAAGACAGTCTGCTCATTACCAGTAACCTTACCTGAACTGCTTCCAATGCAATAATATCCTTCCTTAAATAAGGAGACCAACAGTGTACACAGTAATCCTACTGAGGTCTCACCAATACCCATTAACGCTGAAGCATCACCTCCTTTACTTTGTTGCAATTTTTTTTAAAACTGCATTACAGCGCCAGCGACCCGGGTTCAATTCTGGCCGCTGTGTGTAAGGAGTTTGTACGTTCTCCCCGTGTGTCTTCGTGGGTTTCCTCCGGGTGCTCCGGTTTCCTCCCACATTCCAAAGACGTACGGGTTAGGAAGTTGTGGGCGTGCTATGTTGGCGCCAGAAGCGTGGCGACACTTGCGGGCTGCCCCCAGAACACTCTACGCAAAACGATGCATTTTACTGTGTGTTTCGATGTACATGAGACTAATAAAGATATATTATCTTATCTTAAATGCTGGAAATCTGAAATAAAAACAGAAAATGCCGGAACACTCAATAGGTCAGGCTGCATCTGTGGAAAGAGCAACAGAGTTGATGTTTTAAGTCAAAGGCCCTTGCCTGACTTCCTGATGCTTTCAGCATATTCTGCTGTTGATCTCTATTTTTTTTAGTTCTGTTCTCCTCATAACAGATGATAATATTCTGTTAACCAGGAGATCAGCTTCAGTGACCTTATTTTATCTATGATCAACTCAGATCAGGAAGTGAACACCAGGGACTTAATTATCCATATGCCTAGTCAATGTCTTTATGAAAGTGTGCACCAAAGATGTACCCAGGTCATTACTGAATAAAGCTTTTTAACTACTACTGAAATACACAATGGCTACATATGTATTTTCAAAAAAGAAAATCTTTGGGAAAAGCAACTAACAGACCAAACCCATCAACATAAAGAATGCTAAATGTCTGACACTGAGCTAAGGCAATAATGCAGCCCTAGGGTACTGCTAATATCTATAAACTACACAAGACAGAATTGCTGCTGTGAATTAGTCCCCTATTAACTCAATACCAGGTTTTCATTATGGGTTATTATACAGAGTTCAAAACATCGTGTTCTATTTCATATATTGCCACCACATTGGCAGGGAAAGATTAAGCACACTTTACTAGATACGCGTGAAAGTTTTGTTACAGGTAAATTGTGAAGTGGTTGAGATGAATGATATTTTGACGGATAAGCTAAAGATTTTAGGCAAACTAAGAAGGCTAAAGGAAGACAAAGTATTAGGGCCTGATGGGATTCATATCAGAATCTTGATGATTAAATTGGCCATGCCATAAATTATACCTAAGACTTTTTTTTTTGAGTATGAACATGTTACAAGAAGATTGGGGAGAAGCTAATATGGTGAGTGTTTCTTCAAAATAGGAGACAGAATACTTACAAGCCCCCTTCACAGTCTTTAAGGATTATCTAAAGGGGCAGGGCTATTAGTAGCATATACATGTTTCAAAAGGGCTGGATGTATTTTACAAGATCTAGTATTCTTTGAGGTGTACAAACTATGGTAACTGGGGAGTACGTTGTGGATACAGTGTATGCAGACTTCAGAAAAGTCATCAGTTCGTGGAACATCACTGCAAAAGAATAAGTGGCATGGAATGGGGGCAGTAAAGGACAACAATCTGTGATTAAAACTGATTCACCAGCCACATAAGTACTGTGACTACAAGAACAACTCAGAGGCTGGGTATCCTGTAGTGAGTGATTAACCTCCTGATAACCAAGTGATACCCAATGCCTTTCCACAATCTCCAAGGCACAAGTCAAGATGTGCGATGGATTATCCTTCAATTGTGCAGCTCAAACAACACTCAAGAAGCTCAACAACATCCAGGATAAAGCATTGTGCTTGACTGGCACCCCAACCAGCTCCCTAAACATTCAATCCCTCTACCACTGGTGTATCACAGCTGCACTGCAAGCCTAGGCTAGTCTAACAACACCTTCCAAACCTGCTCTGTGTTTCATGCCGTCCTGACTTGGAATTATGTTGCCATTCCTTCATCATCGCTGGATCTAAATTTTGGAACAGCCTCCAGTGGAAGGACATTCACTACAAGTACTCCACCTTACAGACACCTTCTTAAGGGCAATTAGGGAGAAGCAATAAACACTGACCTTGCCAGTGGCACCCAGATCCCCAAAGATGAATAAAGAGAAAACAGAGAATTGGAGTTAAAAGTAGGTCTGAGAATAGCTTGAAGCAGTGAATAGTGTCCTCAGAATTCATTTGTGGGCCCCTTCTAATAATTGCGGAGATCAAAATATTGATCATAAAGGATGGAAAGAATGTGTTTGGATTTCAAGGTGATGGCAAAATAGGTGGTTCAGTTCACTCTTTTAAACAAAACTCAAAGGAACCCATATGGAATATTGGTGCCACCTTCACCAACTTATCTACCTGCACTGCCACCTTCGGGAACCCTTGGACTTGTACATATAGGTCCCTCTGTTCCTCAGTACTCCCATCAGGCCTAACCATTCATTGTGCAAGTCCGGCACTTATTAGTCCTGCTGAAGTGCATCACTTCAGACTTGTCAGGATTGAAGTCCACCTGTCATTACTCACCCATCTTACTAACTGATCAATATCATCCTTTATCTTTTAGACCATCTTCCTCACTATTGACAGCACTACCAATTTTTCTTGTCATCTGTAAACCTACTAATCACATCTCTTATATTGGTATTGGTTTATTATTGTCACTTGTACCGAGGTACAGTGAAAAACTTGTCTTGCACACCGTTCATATAGATCAATTCATTACACAGTGCATTGAGGTAGTACAGGGTAAAAACAATAATGGAATACAGAGTAAAGTGTCACAGCTACAGGGAAGTGCATTGCCAGTAGACAGGGTGCAAGGTCAAACAAGGTAGAAGTGGATGATGAAATCTCTGTATGTCCTATAACCCTTTAAAATACTGTGTTTCTCTGAGGCCTCACCAACCCTAATGTCCCACCAATGGAGGTTGTCTTCAACTGCTCACACTTTGAAATTCTCTCCCTAAACTCTCATGTCCCTCTCTTTCTTTCTACAAGGCCCTCCTTAAAACCTCACTCAGCGACTTGCTCTATTATCTCCTTACGCAATTTAATGCCAAACTTTGACAGAAAATGTTCCTGTAAGTACCAAGGTGACAGTTCATTGTTAAAGACATTGTATAAAGATAGAAGAAAAATGATTTTTGTATGGAATCAGAATACCTCATAGTGCTGTACAATCAATGTAGTACTTTCTGAAATGTAGTCATAGTTGCAACAAGGGAAATCTGGCGGCCAATTTGGGCACAGCAAGCTGCCACAATACATCAGTGAAGTATCAGCCTAGATTTTGCACTAAAATCTGTAGAGTCGGACTTGAACACACAACCTTTGCGATTTTCTTTTGATCTCTCCTGCAGTGACCGTACTCTTTGATCCAGACATAGAGTGTTTCCCTGCCTTCCAAAGCTCCAGCTTCTTACAATCCTTTTGATCTTGAACTCCTTCTCACTTTTGTCCATGAAACTACGGTGTGGTTCAGGGGTGGGGCCAGCCGCTTAGAGTCTGAAAGCCTTTGTAGTATGCTCGAATAAACAGCACACTCATGACAGACTTCAACCTCTGAGGTAGATCCAGTTAACAGCGTTTCCTTCAGATTTCGTGGTTTGCTGTGACTTTTGCTACCACACTTAGACCTTCAGTCACCAGTACTTCATCCTAGTGTCCTATACCTGAAAATCCTACTTATATCTTCAATCACCAGTACTTTATCCTAGTGTTCACAAAAAAAAGTATATTTAAAAAACACACCTGTAAAAACACCTAAAAGAGTCATTTTTCTTTTCCAGAGGAACAATGCAGCAGAACCTGCCCATCAAATTAACTGGGCCAGTACCATTAAAAACTCCAGAAGGGCAGGCTTTAGATAATCTTTACTTTATAAGTAAATATAAGAACTGTTTTCTGCTACAAAGCTACACGTTCCTTAAATGCTAGAAACATTCAGTGGGTCAGAGAGCATCTGTGGCAGGAGAAGTAGTTAATGTTTCAAGTCCAGGATCCTTTGTCAGAACTGGGAAAGAAAAAGAAATGGGGGAAAGGAGGGACACAGCTCTGATAAGGTGAGATCAAATAAGTTAATGGGGGCAGTTATAAGCACATTCAACAACGCAATTCATATACAAAGAATAATTTGCATGTAACTGTCCTCATTAACCCATTTGGATTCACCTTACCGGAGAAATTCCCTTTGCTCTACCCATCCCTCCTCTCCATACGTGCTACTGAACCCTAACATGTTTTTTCTTCTCTTTCCCAGTTCTGACGTTAACTGGTTTTCTTTTCACAGGTGCTGCCTGACCTGCCGAGCGTTCCTTGTATTTTCTGTCTTTACATATTACAGTAACTGGCACTGAAAAGATCCCAATGCAGATCGTCAGCACAATCGTAACTGCAGCAGGGACTTGAGAGCTCAGTACTAAGCATGGATAAGGCTGGTCCTGCCAAAATCCCTTGCTCTGATATTGTTATGATTATTGTTAAATGCACAGTATGACCAGGAGGATTAAATCTGTTGCATAGGTTATACCAATGACCGGAGTTGCTGCTGTCTGAACATTATTACAATGTTTGAAAAATATCTGTCCCAAGTTTGCTTGATTAATAGCTAAGATATTGGAGAATTAATTTGAGTCATCAATGATAACCGATAAAATACAGGTAGAAACGGACATGGTGAAAGTTGACATTAGAGTCTATAAAGGGGCTTGCGAGGTAATTTTAGGAAGTCAAATAGGGGTAAGACATATACAGTAAATGGAAGGGCATTAAGGAATGTTGATGAACAGAGAGATTTAGGAGTCCAAGTTCACAATTTGCTGAAAGTGGCAACACAGGTGGAAAGGGTGGAGAAGAAGGCATATGGCACGCTTGCCTTCATAGGTTGGGGCACAGAATATAACAATTGGGATGTTTTGTGTTGCAACTTGATAAAATACTAGTGAGGCTTCAATTGGAGCATTGTGTGCAGTTCTGGTCACCACAAGGAAGGATGTGATTATGCTGGAGAGAATGCAGAAGAGATTCTCCAGGACGTTGCCCGAATTGGAGGACTTCAGTTATGGGAACAGGTTGGATAGGTTGGGCTTGTTTTCCCTGGACTAAATGAGGCTGGGGGGGGGGGAGGGGGGGGGAGGTGACCTGATAGAGGTGTATAAGATTATGGGAGGCATAGATAGGGTTGATAGAATCTTTTTCCCATGGGCATAAATTTAAGGTGTGAGGTAGGAGTTTTAAAGGGGATCTGAAGGATAAGTCTTTTGCACAGAGAACTGTTGATATCTGGAACATGTTGCCAGAGGAGATGGTGGAATCAGATACAATGACTATGTATAAGAGGCATTTAGACACACACTTAAATAGGCAAGGCAAAGAAGGATACTGTCCTAATGTAGGCAAATGTGATTAGTGTTGATGGGCAAAATGATTGACATGGATGTGATGCTGTATAACTATAAATCTACAGCTTCATAAGTTTTCTCCTGTGGCAGAGTCTGAGACTATGTCATCAATTTAAGACAATCATTAATTCATTCAGTAAGGAATTCAAGAGAAACTTCTTGGGCCAGAAAGCAGTTAAAATCTGAAACTCACTACCAGATGTAGTACAAAACCGTAATACGACTGGTGCTGGAAATATGAAATAAAAACAGGAAATGTTGGAAATACCCAGCTGTTTAAGCAGCATTTAGAGAGAGAGGAACAGAGAATGTTTCAACTCCATGACCCTGCAATTACCCACTGAAAATTTACAGCACATTCTGTTGTAGTTGCTTTACATGTAGTAGTTGTCTCTTACAGCAAAGATGTACTTAGGTGTGAATGAGAGGGAAAGTAATAGAAGATTAATGCTAATAGGGTTATAGAAAGAGAGATAGGAGGCTGAAACAATACGTCATAACCACTGGCACAGACTGGTTGGGTCAAAGCCCTGTTTGTGCACTACATACTTTAAGTAATTCTATGATGCATTCTGCAGATTCAAAGGCAAATCGGGGATCAGATGGGCCAACATAACCAATGTATAACTGGAGGCACATCCTAACATTCTGATACTGCTCTGGTCCCCAGTGGTGCTGGGTCATTTCACGCGATGGTCTGTGCTCTTGATACAACTCTGCAGACCGCATGCAGAGTTTGTGCAATAATCTGTGAGGCACACAATATACTTAATACCTGTCAGATTTGATCACAATATTCACTTAATCACATAGTCTAGAACCGTGATAAAAATGAGGAAAAAAATAGTTTGCCATCAACTGGGAATACGAACACATGGGACGAAGTCATCAAAATAGTTGATGTACTCCTTTTAATGAGTTATATGCCTGTTGTAGGCAGGTACCTCAGGGCACTGGAGAGACACCAGCATTGCCCTCTGCAAAATATTCCAAATCTACTAGAAGGATGTGTCCTCTCTCCAGCCAGTATCTCCAGCATTGAGACGTTGGCCTTGATGGGCACGCAGTGTTGCTTGCATATCCGACACCAGACTCCCAAAACAGGCACTCTAATCCGAGAACTATCACAGGACAAGATTACCAGGTGGACAGAGAAAAAGATTCAAGGATGTTCTTGAAGCCTCACACCCTGGTGACTCCTGGGAATCTGGCCCATGACCACTCAGAGTGGAGAAAGAGCACTGCAATAACACTGAGAACTTTGAATCCATGCATCAGGAGCACATGGAAGCCCAGTGGAAACAATGCAAGAAGTGTACCACTGCACAAGCAATTTAACCACCTAACAAGCGGCTAATCAGTTAGTTTAGAACCCAGAGCAGTGGAGTGACAGCACATCTTCCTTGATCCCGGAGAACCACCTCACAAGAAATTATTAAATACCTTCATTCAGTCAAGAATCAATTTGAAGAGTAAGACCTAATATTCAAGTAAACAATAATTCAGGATTTACTTTATAGATCATCTTTTAAGTCAAGATGATATGCAAGAAATAAAGAAGATTGAACATAAGAAAACCTACATCTACCAGCTACTCATTGCTGATGCCAAGCCTTAATTTGAAAATTAGCACTGGTTTCCTAAGGTTTGAAGCTCCCGCTCCTCAGGAAGAAAACTCACAATAAATATAAGATTTCTTTAACCAATGTATTCAATGGAAAAGGACCCTTGGGACTCTTGAAGATAAGCAGGAGTGTCTTAGACAATATTTATCACTCGAACAACATCACTCAGACAGATGATCACTACCTTGTTTTTGTTAATGGGATCTTGCTAATTGGCTGTTGTGTTTTCTACATTACAATAATTACTACACTTTGAAAAAGTACTTGATTGATAGTAAAGTGCTTTGGGCATTTTGAGGTCACGCAAGAGGCAATTAAAAAATTGCACGCCACCTTCTTTCTCACAAATTATTGACCCATTGAAAAAAGGTGAACTTTTTTCCCACTTTGAAGATTACAGGCTCATTTTGCACTTCAATGGTGCCTTTATTCTTTTAATGCCTCTGAAATGATGCTGACCCAATTGCCTGAGGATCTTTTCTGATTAAGCCTCAGAATCATCAAAATTAGTTGATACAGTACTAACACGGGCCAAGTTCGTAATCGAGTTCATTCAAAGCAAATTCTTTGATTCCTAACAGCTGGTACAAGAACACTGGGGGGAGCAACCCTTCACCACAATCAGGAGCCCATTGTAGCTTTTAAATTAATGCTTGCTCAAAAGGACTAGACAATCTGGTTTTTATTTATCGGTTCTGTAATGCTGCCTACCACTTCACGAGTACATTTCTTCGGAAGACACCCAGTCAGTGTAGGAAATGGAGGAACTGCAATTTTCTCATAACATCTGGATGACTCCATGCAGAGCTTCTTCTAAACGCCATCCCCGCCTCACCTTATTAAAGACATTCCCCTTGTCCTACCCATCCCTCCCACACCCTCTCTGCAATTTAAAACTGACTCATTTTCTCTTTTTCCCAGTTCTGACAAAAAGTCTTCAACTTGAAATGTCAACTCAATTTCTTTCCACAGATGCTACCAGGCCTCTGAGTGTTTCCAGCATTTTCTATTTATATTTCAGACTTCCAGCACCTGCAGTTGTTTGTTTTTTTTTATCTATGGTTTAGCCCTTTGTGTTAGGTTGCTTGAAACATGGAGTTTTTCATTCTTTACACGTCAGCGTAACCACTCATTTACTTGAGGTTCTTCGACACCTTCAGCTCACTCAGGTCTCACATACAAGCTTCTCTTCAAAAGCAGAGCAATTACCTAGCCCAAGCTTCTTCTAGGTGATATTTTTGCCCCAAAACTTGGGGTGTGGAGAAATGTTCATTCTGGTTCTTCTTGTTATTATAGGTCCCAATTGGTACCAAATATCCTTGAAAACTGAGCAACCATAGCACTATTACAGGAGAAATGAGGAAAGGAAAAACTAGACAGAAATAGTGGTTCTTTTGTTCAGGGTTCACAAGAAAACCAAAAGGTACAATCACTGAGATTTTAATGTTCCCCCACCTGCTCTCCACAGAAATTCATAGCAAAGTTTAATCGCTCTTTTCTTCCATCTTTCAAAATATCTGTAGCACAGAAAATGCTTTTTGTTAAGTTTATATGTTCATAGGATGTGGACATCGCTATCAGTACTGGCATCTATTGTGCCTCAAAACTGAAAAAGCAGTTGAGAGACTACCTCATTGGTGGTATTGGAGTCACTTATAGGCTAGACGTCCTTCCCCGAAAGACATTAATGAACTAAATAGGTTTTTAATGGCAGCCCAGTAGGTTCACGGTTGCCTTTTCTAATACTAGTTACAAGTCCAGATTTACTTAATTCTGTGAAGTTAAATTCCCCAGCTGAAGTGGTTGGATTCAAACTCATGGCTCTGGATCAATAGTCCGAAGCTCCAGCTACTACTCCATAGGAGCCCTCATCCTTCATCAAATCCTTTCAACAATTACTTCTATTCATTATCCCACATGTACTTATCTAGCTTCCCCTAGACTGCACATGTGCTTTTTTTGTTCAACTGTTCTCTGCGGTAACAAAAACTGCCCAGCAGGGCATCTGACTCCTCTGGATGCTCGTTGAACTGCTCAGTGCTTCCAGCAATTTCAATTTTATTTCAGATTTCCAGTATCTCCAGAATCCTGTTCAAGTATTCCGTGAGGTTAGGTTCTTCTGTATTACAGGTAGACAAGTCTCTCCTAGTTCCCCACTGGATTTATTAGTGATCAATCTTACATTTCTGGCCCCTGGCTCTGGTCTCACCTGCAAGTTCAAACCTCTTCTTCATGTTTACCTCTATCAAACCTTTCATAACGAACCTCTAGATGTTACCTCTCAGTTGTCTCTTTTCTGGAGAAAAGAGCCCCAGTTTCCTTAATCTTCCCTGACAGATATAAATGCTCAGCTTTGGTGTCACCCGAGTTTCTTACAAAGGCAGTAGTTCAATAGTTGGTGATCATCCTGCATCCCTCATCCAAATGAACCCTTTTGACATCAGCCTATGCAAAGAGTGCTGGAAGGGTATGTAACTAAGAGAAAACATTACATTTGTTTCTGCGCAAAGGCTCACTGGGCAGAGATCAGAAACAGGAAATAAATCCTAGTTGAATTTTCCCCTCCTTACCGCAAGAAAGCATGCGTGGTAGTTCTAATTAAATAAGAGACCACAGAGATCCTGTTCAATTCAACTTAACCAAAAACTTTCCTTCAAACTCCAGCAGATAACAAGCAGCCAAAACAGTTGAACATCTTCCGTGAAGTCAGCATCAATCACTTGAGGTGGATTAAATTGTACGGATTACTGTAATGACTCCCCCTTCAAAGGCTGGAGTCAATTATTTCCATTCTATCAAAGCTCTACAATGACAAAGAGCCAAGAACTGTCAAAACAAAAGAGAGCAAACACTGCTATTTAATCTAAAAATTGATCATAGAAACAGGTTTTCAAAATATTTGGCCTCATGCTGTCTCCTTTTTTTAAATGAAAGAAATTAAAATTTATCATATTGCTATGTAATTATGGACCAAAACCAAAGTATTCTGTGAAAATAGGCATGCACTGTATGGTTTAAAATGGAGAGTGAATGACAAGTGCTGATTATGCTACTCCTGTCCTCAGACTTGCCTCAAAGTCGAGATTTGGTCAAATCGTCATGACCCATAGCTTGGAGATAACCGAATCTATTAAGAAAGAAACACATCTGCGTAACTTCCTGAGTAGAATTCTTGTTTCATTTTAGCTGCTCTTTTACATCAGTTCTGCACTACTTTAAATGCCTATATATACACATTTCTAATGGATGTTTGCCGGTGTAAGTTCAGCAACATTATAATTATATATTCTGAACAATGGCTAGCACTTCCTCGCAAATCAATTGAAATTAAAACAAAACAGAGGATATGAAATTAATCATATTTTAATATACATCAAATTAGACTGCCTGTGTATTTGTCTTTACCTCTCTTACTCTGTTTCACGAATGCTGGTAATTGTAATCTACTTCTTTAGCTGTTAGTCGCTGTAAAAAAACAAGCAGGCAAGAAAATAGCTTCGTTCCTTTTGAACTATGAGCATCAAGTTTCTCCCACTCATTCCTCTGATGCACAATACCGTGGAGTGAATAAATTTACAATATATATTTCAATGGTTTATCGCACAGATTTTGAACATTAGAAACTTTGGCAAATCATGACATGGAGTGGGGGGAGGGGGAGGAGAAATGGAACACGAAACTTTTCCAGAAGTTGCTCCGAGTGATTTGAGCCAAAATGTGACCAAGTAGCTGGAGGACAAAGCTGCGGGAGGATATTTGGGAATAAAACAAAAGAGATTAGGAGGGGAAAAAAAAAGGCAAAAGTGGCAAATGGTAAAAAATAGTAAAAAGTGGAAATGAGAAAACAGCACAGAAAGAGACATAAAGGCAAGAAAGAAAATACGTTATAGTTTGTTGAATAATTTGTTGCAAGTTACTCATCCTAGATCAGGAAGTTTCGACTTTGGTCCATAATCTAAAATGCTAGCTTGTCTCTTACCCAGTTGTCACATTTAGACTTTGCTTCCATATTTGGGATATGGGTGTGTGAAGAGATGATTATAGCAGATTACTGCACAGTGACCAGGTGAATGTATCAGACTCAGCTACAACATATTAACTGTTAACTCTCACTGTAGCACTCACTGCCCATGTATATCCACCAATCGCAGAAAGGTGCAGGAATAATAGGGTTGTAATAATAAGTGATTTTAACTTCCCTAATAGTGACTGGGATTGCCACACTGTTAAGAGATTGCATGGGGCAGAATTCTTTGTGTCTCTAGGGAAGTTTTCTGAAACCATATATGGATGGCCCTACTACAGAAGGAGCTAAACTCAACCTCCTCTTAGGAAATGAGGCTGGGCAAGTGGTCAGTGGGGGAGCACTTTGGGACTAGTGACCATAACGCTTTTAGTGTTAAAATAGTTATGGAAAAAGAGAGGACTGGTCTACAAGTCCAAGTCCTAAATTGGGGCAAGGCTAATTTTGATGGCATAAGACAGGAATTTGCCAAGGTTGACCGGGAGAGGCTGTTTGTGGGTAAAGTGGGAGCTTTTGAAAAGTTGATAGGAAGATTTCAGGGCCAGCGTGTTCCTGTTAGAGTGAAGGGTAAGGCTGGCAGGATTTGGAACCCTGGCTGACAAGGGATATTGACACTCTGGTCAGGAAAAAGGAGGCATATGTCAGCAGTAGGCAGCCGGGATCAAGTGATTCCCTTGAGAAGTATAAGGGATACAGGAGTACACTTCAGAAGGAAATGAGGAGGGCAAAAAGGGGACGTGAGATATTCCCAAAAGGTTCTAAGAGTAAAAAGGTAACTGGGGAAAGAGTAGGTCCCCTTAGGGATCATTGTGGTAATTTACGTGTGGGGCCATGGTGGACGGGTGAGGTCTTAGGTGAATACTTCTCGTCTGTATTTACCATAGAGAAGGACATGGAAGCTAGTGAGTTCAGAGAAGAGAATGGTGATATCCTGAAGCGTATCGACATTCCCAAAGAGATGGATAAATACCTGGAACCTTATCAAGTGTGTCCTAGGATGTTGAGGGAAGCAAGGGAAGAAATTGCTGGGGCCCTGGTAGAGATTTTTATATCTTTGTTAGTCACGGGTGGAATACCAAATACTGGAGAGTGGCTAATATTGTGCCTTTATTTAAGAAGGACAAGCCAGGGATCCACAAGCCAGTGAACCTTACCTCAGTGGTGGGAAAGATACTGGAAGGGATTCTGAGAGACAGGATTATTTTGCATTTTGGGAGACAAGGACTGTTTTGGCAGAGTCAGCATGGTTTTATGTATGGCAAATCATGTATCATGAGTTTTGAGTTTTTTCGAAGAGGTGACCAAGAGGATTGATGAGGGCATGGCAGTAGATGTCACCTGAAAAGACATTAGCAAGGCCTCTGACAAGGTCCTGCACAGTAGGCTGGTCTGGAAGGTTAGAACACATGGGATCTAGAGTGAGCTAGCCAACTGGATACAAAATTGGCAGTGGTAGGAGGCAGAGGGCGGTAGTGGATGGTTGTTTGTCCAGATTGGAGGCCTGTGAACAATGGCGTCCCGCAGAGATCAGTGCTGGGTCCCCTGTTGCCTGTCACATATAGTAATGACTTGGATGAAAATGTTGCTGGAATGATTAGTAAACTTGCAGATGACACCAACATTAGTGGTGGAGTGGACAGTGAAGAAGATTGTGTAAGGTTACAATAGGATGTTGATCAACTGGGAAAGTGGGTAAAGGAGTGGCAGATGGAATTTAACTCAGAAAAGTATGAAGTGATGTATTTTGGGAAGTTAAACCAGGCCAGGACACACACAGTGAATGGCAGGGCCATGGGGAATGTTGCTGAACAGAGAGACCTCTGGGTACAAGTGCATAGTTCCCCAAAAGTGGCAACATTGGTACACAAGGTGGAGAAGAGGCATAGGGCAGTCTTGCCTTCATCATCTGTGGCACTAAGTACAAGAGCTAGGATGCCATATTACAGCTGTACCAATCGTTGGTTGGGCCGCACTTGGAGTATAGTGTGCAGTTCTGGTCGCCACACTATCGGAAGGATGTGATTAAGCTAGAGAGGGTGCAGAAAAGATTCACAAGGACGTTGCTGGGACTGGATTATAAGGAGAGATTGGATCATTTGGAACTGTTTTCCTTGGAGCGAAGGAGGCTAGAGGGTGACATAGAGGTTTATAAAATTATGAGGGACATAAATAGGGTAGATAGTCACAATTTTTTTCCCCAGACTAGGAGAGTCTGAAACTAGAGGGCAAAGGTTTTAAGGTGAGAGGGCAATGAATTAATGGGGATCTGAAGGGTAAGAGGGTGATGGCTAAGTGGAATGAACTGCCAGAAGAAGTGGTAGAAGTGGGGACAATTACAATGTTTAAAGAACATTTGGACAGGTACATAGATGGGAAAGGTTTAGAGGGTTAAGTGCCAAATGCAGGCAAATGGGATTAGCTTAGATAGGCATCTTGGTTGGCACAGACAAGTTGGGCTGAAGGACCTGTTTCCATGCTGTATAACTCTATAAATCTCTATTAATCTATGAACATGAGTAACTTATGCTACTCTGCATCCTTTTGATTCATGCTGAGGCAGAGAAACACACAGGAAGGGAAGGCAATATTAATGAGACTGCTGCAGTGGGATCAGCAACATGGTAGTAACTTTCAGCCGTTGTTGCAATGTATTTGCTGATATCAGAAAGGCTGCAATTCATTGAAACCGTTCAGGTCTTTGGGACAGAATCCAAGATGGACCTTTTTAAAAAGTTTCTTCTTTCACAGAGGATGCCTAATATTTCACATCCCATGGTTTAATATTATATCTCATTTTAACTTAACCATGAATGATCTGTCTTGACATTAGTGTGACTTATTTTATAACAGGTGATCAACAGGGAAGTGAAGAATGTCCTGCTTCTGGTGACACCGCCATTTCGGATACATGTCTAGCTATCTATGAACATCTCATTGTAATTATATTCTTTTATTTACACTTTCTGCAATGCCGTCGAGCTCTGTTTCATGAGCATCCTTGGACATTTTCTTTTTCTTAGCCCTCAAGTTTTGTTTTTCTTTGCATCTCACACAGGTTTCTGTACTAGTGTTTCTGAAAGATTTTGTTTTATGTTGTTCCTTAGCTTTAGTCATTTATGGATTTTCTTTGGCAAGGTGAATTTTTATCCCTTGGGGGTAAGAATTGCTTCTCCATCATATTAAATTCTCTTTCAACACCTTAGTCTCCATCTCACTGAGTGGAAATCGGCCTTACTCAAATCCAGAACTTTAATGTCCATTTTCATTTTCTTTCTTTTGAAGACTATATTGTACTTGACATACCTTGCAGGACATTTGATCAGGATTATTCAGCACCTTATCGCATTTTCAACATTGCCATGAAGCACTTCACTACAAATTAATTATTTCTGAAGTGCAGTCCATGGTATGAAGACATTTGCATTTAGTTCACGGTTAAAATGCCCTCTGAAGTGGTCCAGCAAGTCACTCTGTTGAACATTCACAGCTGTGTTCAAACAGCGAGAGAATAATATCAGATGGACCACCTGCTAGCAACCAAAGAAAGTCACTTTCTACCGAGTTGACCTTGCAAGGTCCTCCTCACAAACATCTGGGGACTGGTATGCAAATTGAGAGCTGCCTCACTGACTAATCACACAACAGCCTGACAGAATTGCACTCACAGCATTACACCTTAGACAACGTGCCAGACTTCTCCACTTCTGTCCCCTCAGTAAGACAGACCCACCAGAGATGCTGGCACAGTGGGATGGGGGTGAGAGGTGTAGATGTTCGAGTCCTTAACATTGCCTCCAGACCCCCTGAAGTCTTATGACATCAGATCCAACGTGGACAAGGAAACCTCCTCCCCATCACCATCTATTGTAACCCCCCACCCACCCCTACATCCCTCAACTAATGAATCAGTGCTCCTCTGTCTTAAACAACACTTGGAAGAAGCACTGAAAGTAGCAAAGGCACAAGAAAGTACTCTGGGTAGGAACTTCAATGCCCATCACCAAGAGTGGCTTGGTAGTATCCCACTGACTGAGCTGGCCGAGTCCTGAAGAACAAAGCTGCCAGACTGGCTCTGTAGCAAGTGGTGGGTGAACCAATGTGAGGAATAAATCTATTTGGCCCTTCCTCAGTAATCTACCTGTGATAGAAACATTGATAGTGGTAATTACCTTGCAGGGTGGCACGGTAGTGTAGCAGTTAGCGTAACGCTATTACAGTGCCAGCGACCTTGAATCAATTCCTTCCGCTGTCTGTAAGGTGTTTGTACGTTCTTCCCATGACTGCATGGGTTTCCTCCAGGTGCTCCAGTTTCCTCCCACGTTCCAAAGACGTATGGGTTAGTAGGTTAACTTGGGTGTAATTGGGCAGTGCGGGCTTGTTGGGCTGGAAGGGCCTGTTACCGTGCTGGATAAACAAAAGTTTAGAAAAAAATCTTTGTGGAAACGGAGTCCTGTCTTTACATAGATGACGCCACCTAAATGTAACCGAACAGATCTGGTAAGCTCAAAACTGGGTATTCATGACGTGCTGTGGACCATCAGCAGAAACGAACACCTTCATCAATGACCTTTCTTCCAATAATAAAGTCAGAAGTGGGGATGTTTGTTGATAAGTTCATAATGTTCAATTCTATTTGCATCTCCTCAGTAAATGTAGCAGCCCATGTCTGCAATGCAGCAATACCCAGATGAAATTCAGACATGGGCTGATAAATGGCAAATTATTCTGCACTAAAAGAGGGCTAGGCATTGAGCACCTCCGACAAGAGATAGTATAACTGCCTACCCTTGGCATTCAAAGTCATTATCATCACCAGCATCAATATCCTTATTTTTAACCAGATACTCAACTGAATCAGCCACAAAAATACCACAGCTATAAGAGCAGGTCAAAGGCTGAGCATCCCCCCCCCCATCATCAGGTGTGCACTCACTGTAGTGCATACCATCTAAAAAATGCACTGCAGTTATTTGCCTTGGCTACCCTGACATCACCTCCCAAACTCGCAATCCAAGAAGGATAAGAGCAGCAGATTCACAGAAACCCCACGGATTATATCACTGGTGGTTCTCCGTCACTGGGTCTTCCTATCCAATAGCACTGTGGGAATACTTTCATCAGAAGGGCTGCAGTAGCTCAGCATGAACTTCTCAAGGGCAATGGTTCAAGAAGGTGGTTCAGCACAAACTTCCCAAGGGCATTTACAGATGGGCAATAAATACTGGCCTTGTCGGTGACACCCAGATCACGAGAAGTAAATAAATAAATAATGGAAGCAAGCAATCTGCACACAACTAGATTTTGTAAACAATTGTTATCAAGAACATAATTATCTATTTCTGTTAATATTAGCATGGAACTTCAGAAAGGCACAGAAATGTTGGTTTTGTTCAAATATAGTCTTGGACTTTCGACAGCCACAAATGAGGGATCTAGTTCTGAGGCAATGACAGTAATCTAATAAAGGGATTGAATTAAGCATCTGCCAAAAAAATGATTTTGGAATGGTGGTTTGCAAGGACGGAGAGGTTAAAGGTTTGTTTTGAGTACAGAATGATGACACCAGAGTTCAAGGCCAGGGATATCATATCTAAGGGAAGTGAACTATAAACAGTAACAACTAACCCCGAGTCCAGAAAGGAAAGCTCTGTCGTTATCTAATGTGCAGGAGAGGGTTGTTGGAGTAGAAGAGTCTCATAGAGAAGTTGATAATGAAGGAGTCAAAAGGTGAGACAGAAGAAAAACTTATGAGAGTGGAGTTGAAGATTATTCTGGGTAAAAACCAGGATAAAAGTAATAGGTTTAATGGGAGTAGATCATTAAGAGTGCAGTTGAGATCGTGTGTTAACCACGGAAACATCATGAATTGAAAACTTAAAAATGGACATTTGGGATCTAGAAGTTGCTGTTGTTTCCAATTTGAAGAGGTTTTTTTCCCCCGATCACTGAAAAAGCGGAACTGGAGAAGTGGCTGGAAAATGCTGCAAGGAAAATGATCAGAGATAGCCTTATCACGTCAAAAGCCACATGAGGTGGTGAAACTAAGAACACAGCCATGATAACAGGTTGGGTAATTTATATGAAGGGAGAGATTATGGAGGAATAAGTGAGCAGTGAAGAGAGGCAGTGTAATGAATAGAGATGGTAAATGAAATTGCCAAGAACAAGAGGGGATCTGATATAAAAGAGGATAGAGCAAAACAGTGAAAATAACTCAAGAAATTGTTTGTAATCTTTAGATAGGGAGTAATGAATGAGGATTTTAAATGAGAGTTGAGAGAAGTGGAACAATTTGAGTTGCTCAAAAGAGAAAAAAATACAAAGGAGCAGGGGATGGATTTACTGTAAGTGTCATGAAGACTGGTGACAGAATGGCTTGTTAACAATTATTTTTTAAATAATGTCCTGAAGGTAGGAGTACAGACGCAGTGATGAGGGTTCCAGAAGCTGAGGGTCCTATGCAGATGAAGGCATGGTCTCCAATGACAAGGACAAAAAGATCAGGAATGTGTAAAAGGCCTGAACTGGATATGCACAGAATTCAGTGCTAGGCAGCTAGAAGTATCAGCTATGCAACTGAAAACAGAAGAAATGGAAAGTGGAGTTTATCTGAAGGTGTACTGCTGGCACTTCAGTCATTAACAATTCCAACACTATCACCTGACTGAAGTTTTTCTAAAATGCTATAGTTTGTCAGCATTACAATGAGACAACACCACCTGCTTACTCTACAACAAAGCTTCCATCGATCATTGTTGTGCAAAGCACCAACGAATGCAAAATAAGACAGTGGCTGCTGATACAATCCACCATAACAGAACAAACATGAAGAAAGGCTTCAAAGCTCCCCCTCATTTTTATACCAAAAACACATATTGAATTGAATCCTTTATTCCACCTGTCAAGCTGCTCTGTCACTTCTCCATTCAATGCCTGACGGTTGGTTCACAAGTTTTAGATATTACACTGCAGCCTTGGAGGATATTCTGCCCATGAACAAATGTTTTTCACATTATGATATTTTCCAATAAAAACTGGGCAAGTATTTATGCCCTCTTCTCTTCTTCAAGCTTCTGGCACTGTAACTACAGTTGCCAGCTTACTGTGAAAGTATTTGTTGAGACTTGACTATATGACTTACCAACCACTTGGCCCAATGACAGGGTCAATATTTTTAATAACTAATAAAACAATAAATCCCTGTTCACCCATTCCCTCAACTTCAATGAGACTTTTCTCTTCTATTGAAGGTATTGACCTTTTTCTGATGCACAGTCTACAAGTGTTAGCAGAACTCAAGTTCAGTACATGCATGCTGTGAGAATCAATGATGTTTATGGCTTGCATGCATAGAGTGAGAGGACATCAGTGCCAAGCATGTTCCTCTGCTCACCTCACATTTCATCCAAGGTCAAGGTTGCTAGTTTCCATTGCCATAGGAAGAAAAATAGCATGGTGAATGCAAACACCCTGGAAAATATTATAACCGCCCTCACTAATGCAATTTGACAAGATTTACCTTTCAAACCAGTAACCTTAAACAGTGAGTATGGGTCATGAGCAGGAACTTGAATCACTGCCTCCTCCGAGGGGATGCTGAGGTTAATTTGGAACTCCTCTTTTTATAATCAAGAAATATTCAAAAAGGAAATTAAATAGAAAAGTGGAAATTCAGGTCTCAGGAATTCACTAAGGAGAAGGAGATGAAATAATTCAAAGAATATGTCCACCTAGCATTAAACTCCACTTTCGAGATGACATTTGTGCATTTCATATAGGAAACAATTAGAGGTTTTAAGGCCTTGCTGGCAGCTTGGGTTCTAAAATATTAATTTGCGACACCATCACCTTCGGGAATCCACTATAATTAAATTGCTTGGACTTTCAGAGGCCCAAGATACTGCACATCATCAGCACTGATTTAATTAATTTGTGCATGTGTAAGTACGTGCACGTAAAACTCAATAATGCCGATGGACAATGCCAGAATACTGCCTTCAAGTACCGGGGTTGTGGGGGGGGGGGGGGGGCGGGGGGGGGGTGGGTGGCGGTGGTGGATAGATGCCTGTAAAGTCATATGTAAATACTACAGGACAGAGGAGCTATTTTGAGAGGATATAGACGAAATGGCAAGATCTGCATGGGTTCTTTTCAATTGCTTTCAGAAAAATAAATGAGACTCTGAAACCTAGGTGTGCAAAACCAGCATGTTGCCCACAATGTTATAAAACTAATTATTAACACAAATCCTCACGTCCTTTACCACCTTCAGAATCTCTCTGAACTAGTTCCATACATTATCACAGACATTTAATTGAATGTGCATTCTTGATACTGTGAAGAGAATACCCAATTAGTAATAACCTCTAGGAGAGTGCAGATGAAGAGTCAATTGGTGGCACAAAAGGAAATCCAATATTAATAATTCAACAATAATTAAATTCTCTGCTACAACCAAATAGCTCTTACCAAATATTCATCCATATTTTTCAACTGGGATTGCCAGATTACAATTACAGGTGGGTGTCGCTCTTAATTTAATCCCAGCCATGATAGTCAACACACTCATGACTCTGTTTCAGGTTCCTAACTAATACTTGGGGTGAAAGGAACTGTCGAGATTTCTGATGAAAACCCTGCATTAGGACTGGTGCAGGATTTCAACCCGAAACGTCAACAATTCCTCCCCCCCCAACCCCACTGATACTGGGTTCCACCAGCAGGTTGTTTATTGCTCCAGATTCCAGCATCTGCAGTCTCCTGTGTCTCTGAAATAATACCAATCCCTGAAATAAGACCAGCCAACTAACAACAGACCAGGAGCTGAGACTGGGAAGCAAATACTGTAGAAAGCCAGATAAGTCTGAGAGTGCCATTCTAATGCCTCCAACAAACATATCTTGTCCCTCCACTCCCTTTTCAGCATTCTGCAGACACCATTCCCTCCAGGACACCCTAGTACATTCCCTCATCTCAGCAACATCTTCTCCTTGCCATGGCATTTTCCCAGGCAACTTCAAGAGATGTAATGTTCCCTCTTTTACCCTCTCCTCCCCACTGTCCAAAATTCCAACATCTTTTCTAGTGATTTACTTGTACTTTTTCCATGCAGTATACCGCATTCAGTGCTCATGATTCACTCCCGCAAAGGCAGACCAAACGGAGATCAGGAACTGCTTTGTGGAATACTCTATCCAGTCCACAAGTGTATCCCCAGAGGATCCAGTTGCTTGTCACTCCTACTCCAATGTCCCTGTCCTCAATCTTCCACAATGTTCCAACAAAGTTCTACATAATTTTGAGGAGCATTCTTCAGCTTTTGACCAGGCACATTAAAGTCTTCCAGAATCAACACTGCTTTCAACAATTTCAGATAATGACTCTACTACCTCTGTTGTTCCTTCTCCAAACTGAATTTTGTTTCTTTACTTAGTACATTATCAAGCTCTTTTGATTTCCACTACGATCTTTTTATTTATTTCATCTCACCTGCATTCTCCCCATCATAGAACTTGCTCTTGTTCTCCTTTTCTCTCCATTTTAAACTTGCTATTTCTCTAAACCTTTTCAAATTCTGATGAAAAAAAAAATCACAGATTTGAAATGTTATTGAAAATCAGACAAGTGCAGATGCTGGAAATCTGAAAAAAAAACAAACGATAATTGCTGGAAACACTCTGAGGCAAGAGAGATGGAGTTTCAGAAGGGTGACATGATCCAGGCCAGTTCTGATGAAGGGTCATTGACCCTTCACCTTAACTCTGCTTCGCTTTCTACAGAATGTTGCCCGATTTGAAAAATTAACACTTTTTCTCTCAGCAAATGTTGCCTGGCCCACTAAAGACTTACAGTGTGCTGTTTTTAGTTGTGTCTGGCATGTGGTTAATATGGCTCAACACCACAATTTCCAAAGCATTGACAAGCTAAGCCACCAGGAAGGCTGACAGTTTAAAATTATGTTGAACTTGTGAAGGGTCCTGATAAGGTAGGCAAGGAGAAGCCATTTCCACTAAGAGAAGGACTAGTCACCAAAAGATACAAATTTAAGCGAATTAGCAAAAGAACCATTAGGCAAATGAAGAAAGGATTTGATATTACACAATGTCTTATAATCTGAAATGCTCGGCCTGAAATTAAAGAATGGAAGCATATTCAACAATAATTTTTAAAATGGGAATACAATAAATACTTGTAAAAGGAAAATTTATCAGGACAATGGAGAAAGAGCAAGAACATGACACTAACTAGATACCTCTTTCAAAGAGCCAATGCAAATGGCCTGCTCTGCTGTAAGACTCTGTGATTCTACAAGCTGAAATCTTGCCTTTTATTCATCACCACAAAAGACTTAAGTCTTAAATTAAAGACATATTGATACTTAATCAACGTACCGTATATCCTGCCCTGGCACTGAGGTGTTCGGCAGCAACCAACAATGCATTGAGGGTTGCACCTCCACTGCCAACATGAGCCTCTGGATCCCCAACGGTAAGTAGGACCACACCAGGAGCAATAGACCCTTTGCGCTGGCGGATTTCAAGCTCTGGAAAACAAGAGACAAGAAGTTAATATGCAAGGGAGATTGGACAAGTCATCGGTGGCAGAGATGATAGTGACTTGCACCACTGGCTTTTATTTATGTTTCTTGTCAGACGTTAGATACCCTGCAACAATCAGGTCATGACCTGACTGTTTTAAGCCCCTCAACCACCTTCAAGGCACAGGTTAGGTATTTAATGTAATGATCTCCGGTTCCATGGATAGGCGCAGCTGCAAGATGCCAGGTTCACATGTTGACATAATCCAAGCCAATACTGTCTGCTTGATCAGCATCCCATTCTCCACCATAAACAACAATTCCCTCCACCTTCAATGTGCCCTGGCTCCAGTGCACATCATATACTAGACATATGGCAGCAATTTGATAAGGCTGTTGTCACAGCACCTTCCAGACTCATGACTCTCACAACATAGAAGGCAACAGTTGCCTGGAACACAACCATTTCCAAATACTCCAAGTTATACATTAATCCTATGTCAGCCATTTATCATCTTTGAAAATCAAAAATCTGAAACAAAAAACAGTAAATGCTGGAAACACTCAGCAGGTCAGGCAGCATGTTTGGAAAGGTAAACAGTTACTATTTCAGATCCAAGACCCTTCATCAAAAGTTCTGATGAAACGTTTCACACCTGAAACATTAACTTTTTCTCTTTCTACAGATGCTGCCTGACTGGCTGAGTATTTCCAACATTTACTGCTTTTATTTTTCACCTTCCCTTCATTCACTGGACGGAAATCCTGAACTCTCTTTTCAATAGCACTTTAATGACAATGGTTGCAATAGCACAAGAGTGTCTCCCTCGAAAGCAATAAGTGCCTACCCTACTTTTGACACTCATGTTACACCAATGAATTAATAAATCTGTGTTAACTAAAAACAACCTACAACAGCAGAATAACAGACTGCTCTAGTTCAAACATATGGCTCTTTACTAATTGTCTCTCCAACTCATTTAATGTACAGTTGTCACAAGGTTTAATTAGCAGTGGTAGAAATGGATTATAAAATGCACAATCAAAGAAAGAAAGACCTTTCGTTCATGCAGTGCGGTGACAAAAATGCAGCAACTTCATTGATGAAGGATTTTTTATTAGATTCATTCCTGTTAGTCATGGTATACACACACTGTAGGGATTTCTGTAGGGACCTTTCCAGGGTCCAGGGTCTCCAACTAGAAATCTTGGTTGATACTCCAGTGCACTACCGGTAGGCTGCTGCACTGTCCAAGTTGCAGTCTTTCCTCAAGAGAGTTGTGAAGTTTGTGGAACTATTATTGTAGAGAGTTGTGTATGCTGCATCATTACATATACTCAAGGCAAAGAGAGATAGAATTTGAAATGTTCTTAGGGTCACCATCCCTCATCTCTTTTCCCCTGGATTTCCCCTTGACAGAAGCTGAATTGGAACTATGTCCAGTGCTGGTTAAATTCCTGATACTGACCCTTCTCTGTTGGTCCAGTCTCAGGAGGGATTGAGAGTCACATTTTAGAGGATGTAAGATGTAGAAATCCTCCTGCTTATTCGAGCAGGAAAGGATCGCTGAGGATAGAAGCCTCCTACCTGCTGCTGTACCAGCCACTCTCTGCTGGATCTGGTAATGACCCAGACCAGAAACAGTTCAGATGGAGTGAATTTCAAACAGAGAACTAACACTAATAGGCCAGTGATTATTACCATAACATTACAGGTCCTTCTCATCAGAGGACAAGCAGAAGGAAAAGGTTGGAAAAGAGAACCTGGGACTAGACAAAGCTAACAGTATAGGGACCCCCAAAGTATTATAGGCTGATTCTGATTCTATTAATAGTAGGGAGATAGTAAGAGTGGGAATGGGGCCAATGGTGACCGACAAGCTGCATCTCTCAGCGGGTGTATGAGCAGCAGCCCGCCTCTGGCTAATGTTGACTGCACTATTTCACCCAATAATGGAAGCGTGATTGCTGATTTCACTGAAGAAAGCTACAAAGTGCTTTTCCTAGGTGGTCACATGCACAGCTAAAGTGAATTACAAAGCTTACAAATGCTTCTCAAATGGTTATAATTTTATCCCTAAGGTTGCCCAAATAAAACCACTCAGCACAAATTCTGCAAAAAAAGCTGTTCACAGTGTCATTGAAGGCTTCAATATTTATTGGCAGATTTGCTTGTCAACATTTTAGCTCCTGTTCAATGTCCCTCTGTTCTTGCTTTTAATTTCGGGAAGCTCAGGAAATCCATGTACATGAGTTGATGCCCCAACCATCTATTAATAAAGCTCAATGCCACACCCTAGGGAGCTCCCTTCATCTACCTTGAATTGCATGGGTTAAATGTGAACGTTAGTGGGTTGGCACCAAGTTTCTCATGTGCCATCAGTTTTTAAACACACTGAACCTCCCACCTGCCCCTAAATCTCACAGGAGCTTACAGAAAATAAATTCAACGGCACAAATATTAGGAATCAGACTACAGTTTGCAGAATCCATATCAATTATGTGGCAAGCGGTGAGGGAGAGCTAAGATGTGAGAGGTGCTTCCTTTTGGATATAGCATGGAATGGAACTGTACTTGCTGTTGCAGGGTATTATTTTTGGACTAAACCTGCTCAGACCCTCCATGTGCCGAGGAGAAGCTGAGAGCCGCATCCCGAAGTGCAGCAATACAGGTTTCGTTATGCTTACCCATGTAAAAACAGCAGGCCTGATCTGCTCACTCATTTGGGGTTTACATCGAAGAGGAGCAGGGATCTTCTCCTGGCTGGTCTGGTCAATATTTTTCAAATAGCTTCACTTAAACAGATGATCTCATCATTATCTTTAATTCTCAACTAGCATCCAGGTTTGAATGGGATGGAATCACTTGACTGAGCTACCAAATCATCATAGTTGGCAGTCTGCAAAGACTGATTTGTAAACACATAATTTGGGAAATGGGACTAGGTCAGATAGATAGCTTGGTCGGCATGGACAAGTTGGGTCGAAGGTCCCATTTCATGCTGTCTAACCCTATGATTCTAATTTTGGGTACTGCATTTCTCCATGAAAGGAAAAGGATTCTGGTAACCCATTTATTGTATTATCTCCAACCCCATTCTCCGTTTTACACTTGTCTGTCAAACGCCATTGTTCAGCAGCACAGTCTATAGCGTGGCTGCCTCACAGCTCCAGTGACCTGGATTCAATCCTGATCTCGGGTGCCGTCTGTATGGAGTTTGCACGCTCTCCCTGTGACCACGTGGGTTTCCTTTGGGTGCTCCGATTTCTTCCTACATCTAAAACAAAATGTGGAAGTTGATAGGTTAATTGGGCACCATAAATTGCCCCTATAGTGTATAGAGGACTGGTCGAATCCAAGGGGATTTAATGGGAAATAAGGTCAGTGTAAGATTAGTGCAAAAATGGGTGATTGATGGTCAGCAGAGACTTGGTGGGCTGAAGGGTCTGGTTCTGTGCTGCATCTTTCTACGACTATGCCACCATGGAATATGCCAGCTATGTTTCAATGCACTGATCTCTTTATTAGTCATGTTAACAGCCAAGAGATAATTTTAATAAACAGTTAAAAAAAACACTGCCTTTATCATTTCCTGATGAGCTAATGTGCATGTGCTGTGACATATTCTGTTCCTGTAAGGTGTTATTGCTGGTTAGTAGCAGCTCAGAATCCCTGGAATCTTGCTGTTAATGATTAAATGCCTATGATAATCCAATATTTAAAATAAATTATATAAACTTATGATTTTCAGTTCACAAGTACATTGTTAGGCATGATTTGGTGTTCTGGGGTAGAAACACAAATATGTATGATCTGAGCTCAGAAATAGGACAACTGATTTTGCGCAATCTCCATAGCAAAACTCTAATATTTCAGGAACAGTAGCGGCAATCACATTCATTTTGTTCAATGCTTAGTTATAAAATACTGTAATAAGACCATAAGAACATATGTAGGCCATTTCGCCTTTGGGTGGAAAATTGTTTGAAATCTGAACTGGATATTTGAGTTTCTTACTGTGTGCTTTCTTAACAACTTCAAAGTAAACCCAGATATCATTTGGTAAGATGAGACCACACATAAATTGTTAAGCAGCTTCATTTCACAACATTGAATTAATTATAACCCGGTGTATTCAATCAGCATGACTTCACTTTGTACAATAATACAAAGTAATGAAAACATAACCTTCTCTCAGTCAATGGGTTGCTTTGTTTGATGTTATTAAAATATCTCCAACCTATTCTCCCAAGTTCTAACCTTATTACTGGATCTGACTGCAGTCACCAAACTCTGCTCTAAAATTACCAGCCTTTGATAGAACACCCTGCCCGTATGCTGTTAGTCCTGGCTCAATGGCTGTATTCTTACCTTGGGATCAGAAGGTTATGGATTCCACATCCTGTTCCAGATATTTGAGCTAGGCTAATACTTCAGTGTAGTACTGATGGTGTGCTGCACTGTCAAAGGTATCATCTTTTGGTTGAGTTGTTAAGACTGAAGCTGTGTCTACCTCAGGTGAAGTCTCCACATTAGTCCTTCTGCTAATGAGAAAACCTGCTTCCACACGGTATCTGTCAGGGAATGTATTGTATCTGCCTCATCCCCTTGCTCCATGATTGATTCTCTGTTCTCATCTTTATTTTCTCTTTAATGCTTTTTCCCCCATCTTTCAATTTGCTTTCCAATGCATTTCCAATTAGGAGAGTAAATTGCAGTCCTGTCCTCAGACCTCTACCAAGCACGATCCTGAGTAAAGGAAAGCAGGGTGGACAAAACACCAAGTTTCTGTGAGCTGCTTCGCCACAGGCTCAGAAAGGAAACCAGACACTCACAACGTTGGAGTTCATGGGTGAAAACCATGAGTGCACAGGGGATTAGAATATCAGCAACTTGGTGTATTGTCATACTTTATGTTATGGTCTTATGTCAACCTGATAAAGACTGCATTGTATGTTTTATGTTTCTCTGTTCCTGCTGTGTTCACTGTTAGGGTTAGGTTTGATTGTTTTAACACTTTAGAGGGGACTGTCTGTGATGCATACTTCAAACCACTCAATTAATTGAATCTAGGACCAGATTTCACTCTGAAGCCCAATCGGTCATTGAGTGGGAATATTTCAGACCTGACCAACTGACAGTAGCGGCATCCACTCACCGAATCAACTGGGTATTCTCCAAGTCTGAACCAGGAGTAATCCCCATTCCTGGTCACTGAAAGAGGTTAGTCCCGATGACAATAACACCTTTCCATGCAGGCCTTATTATAAGCATTTACAACTTGTTCTATCCCATCAAATGATAATCGGCAACACAATGGCTTACAACTAAGCAACAGCCATTTTAAAAAAAGGATAGATATGTTTTTGTATTGAGTTTTCAATGGACCCTATCAACAAGTTTATCAAAAAAAGTCACTGAGACCAATCACCCACCTTTGCGGCTTTTTTGGCTAAAGAACTTCAATACAAATTGATATTGGTTTATTATAGTCACATGTACTGAGGTACAGTGAAAAACTTGTCTTGCATACTGTTCGTACAGATCAATTCATTACACAGTGTGTTTGAGCATCCATGACCCCAAAGAAGTAAGAACAGACTTGACGGACAGTTCACTAGAGGCCATGGAGTCTGGAAATCCATCTTTCTTTCGCTCACACACAAATGTAGAAAGAAGAAAATCATCTATTCCATCAATGTTCTTTTGTTAGGTAAGGGCATTAAAGAAACAGGCCAAGGCGAGTAAATGGAGTTGACGTGTACATCAGCTGTGCTTTAATCAAATGATGGAATAGGGTTGAGAGGATGAAGGGCCTTTTCCTGTTCCTATGTAACACAGGGTTTATCCATGGCACAGCACAGACCCACTCCTTTAGTTGTTCAGTCTCCTGGAAGATGCAAAATAAGACAGTGCAGCTCCAAAGCCACTCGTCACCCTGTAGTACCTCACCCAAGTGGGCTTTCTTCAGGTATCAGCCTGGACAGTGCATCAGAGCTGAATCCCACTTTGTCCCCAGCTGCTATGTACACACCAGCTCTTTCTAACAAGAGCATCTTTACAGTGCACTGAAAAGTCAGCCCCCTTTGAACCATTCAACCATGACAGCATTTAACTGACAGTGAAATTGAAGAAAGGGGTGGGTGGTGAAGGGTGGGGAGTAAACTGCAACCAAAAGTACTTTTTTCTTTCTTGGAGAAATGGAAAGTCCAGTTCATACATCCCATCAGCAAACAAACAAAAATCTAACGGGTCACCTTAGGAGGCTGATGTGTGATCCTCATGAAACATCCACATCAGAGGACAGGAATAGAAAGGACTGAATAAGAAATGCAAAAGTCAACATCGTGAAACATGGTGCACACACACTCCTCTCTGAATTTTCTATGTTTTGCCAAATAAAAGATCATAAGGCTGGAGACAAATCAATTCATTTAAGTGGTAACTTAACCTTCTGTCTCCACACCACAATTGCCTTGATGAATCTGTAACAGTGAGCACGACAGGAAAATCTGCTGTAAGATCAGGTTAAACGTTGCTCACATTGCCACTTCAAGCCCCAGTCAACAGTATTCTCCCTAGAATTACTTTTTCAGATACTGGGCAACCCACTATATATTTTGAGAGAATGTGGTTCTCTGCTAAGTACCTCAAATCACTTAAGCCAAAATGACTGATTGGTGGGACAGGTTGTGCTCAGGGTCTCTCAATACAAGTATGTGGCATCAAAAGGATTATACTGGCAAAACCTTTTAATCTTAGGAACTGTTTGGTTCCTAGCTTTAATGCAATTCCTTCTCAGAATACAATAATTTGGCTTTCAAGATTTATATTTTATATGGAGCTCGAGTCTTTCTATTGGAAAGATATGTCACCTGCTTCAGATGAATGGAGAAATGTCATGGCATAAAGCTGAACACTAGGTTCATGGGTGTTGCATTAGGAAGGAATGGCACACTGTCAACTTTAGATTACAGACAAAGAACGCAGTCAACAAAACAAAAAAAGGAGTGTTCACTGAGATCCTAGCTTGCCTAACCTCTATGAAAGAATATTTTCTTGCAACAATAATTACACCTGCAGCTTGTCTTTGCTTCCTGAAACACACTATTTTTAAACTCAGTCTTTAAATTCAATGCAGGTAATAAATGCATAAGAAGTGTCTTCTCCACAGCCCCAATATGAAGGTGTTCACTTGCTCTAAGTATGGTTGCAGACAGTATCTGGTACCTCAGCCAAGAGTCATTCTCCTCATGCAAGTCCGAGCAAGTGAGTATTGGCAGGTTTTTGATCATGGTGGCATGACATGTTCTGTGCTATCTTCAACTGATAACCACCCATGCAAGCCCTGACGGTGTTATCAGAAACTATTGAAGAGCACGAATTCCAAAATATTTCGTTCCTCATGAGTGAAAAGATTTTCAACTTGACGAGGACTTGAGATCTAACCTGGGACACTCAATATATATGATATAGTATACACAAAGCATTTACCAAGTAAAGCACTGGCGGAGGTTGAAAGCATTTTTGGAGAACTTGTTAGAGGAGGTACATTTGTGACTACAATACTGTCCTTTTTTTTATTGATCTCAGCTACATCACTTCAGAAACACACAAAGCACAAGCTAATCAGTTCTCCCCAGACTTGTCACCTTCCTTTTCAATTCTTTAAGTGCATCACCAGCATCAACAAACTCTAGGCCACTCTTTTTTTTAACTGCTCCCTGATCAAGTTCTTTTGATCTCATTTCTAAGGCAGTATTGAATTTGGTTAAAATCAATGACACCTTGTGACCGTGACTACATTACTCCCCCCTTCTATTTGATCTCTCTCCAACTTTCAGCAATGGTTATTCACCTCTTCTCAGAGTCCACTGTCATCACATCTCACTACATGAACTGCACATCATCTACATTAGCGTCTCTTCCAGCAATCATACTGGCAGCCCCAACGTTTGATGGTTGACTCCTTCTATGCTGAGTTGCCCCTCAAGACATTGCATTGGGATAGCTCCCAACACTACCCTTCCATCACCATTGCCTGCTGTGCTAACCAGCTGCCCATTTAACAGAAATTTGTAAATAAGCCAGAACTTTTACCAAGGACTTCTTAAGACCAATGCCATCGTGTTTGCCTTCAGTAGGGAAAAAAAACAGCTGTGCAAATCTGATAGAGAGCAAATTCATTGAAGTCCATCATATGGCTTCACCAAAGTTAAATTTCAATCCCTATACAATGTACTAGCAGCTAGCTAATGGCTAGATTACCTTTTCGGTTCTCAAAAACAGTCAGAAAATGCCAAGATCAGTCCTTGGATTATGAACTCTGACGTTGGATTTAAGAATATCAGAAACTCAGATTGGTTACAGCCACCTCATTTTTGCAGGACTATCCCTGGAGTACTGGAGTAACTTTCTATCTCACCTATTGCTTCATTAGGGATGGTCCACCATCACAAATTAATTTCAAATGAATTATGAATATCATTTCATACCCAATTATCTTTTCCTATGTACTTTCCAATAAACTGGTTACGTACTGATCTGAAAATGTTATCATTCAGGAAGAATCACTGGTCGACAGTGTGATGGAGGTGAATTAACAAATATAGCTAAAACTGAGAAGACCATTAGAGATTCCTGGATTTTCCTGTCCCTTACTACAATTTAATCCCTACTCTTCAAAATAAAAAGCCAACTACTGCTTTAGTGGTTAATCATCTCTTCTCAAAGCCAGTCAGTCTGAAACACCTTGACCATATTCAAGGATGAGGCAAGACAGCCTGGAGCTTTTCAGCAACAGGAAGGAAGGAAGGAAAACATTAACATCAATCCTGTGCTCGTTCAAAACCAGTGTCATGCGCTCCCCACTATGGGCAATAAGTTGAATAATCTTGGTTGATTTTTCCCCTCCAATTTCAGGGACACTAAAAGTATTAGTGAACACTGTGCTCACTGACAAAGCATGGCTCCTCTCGGTGCCCTCTTTATCCCCCCCCAGCTCTGCTCATTCAATCCTGGCTCTTGAAAATCTCCAGTTTTAATTCAAATTGGTTTACCATTGTCACGTGTACCAAGGTACAGTGAAAAAAATTGTTTTGCATGACCTCCATACAGGTTATTTCATCACATCAGTAGCACAAGGGAAAAGCAGTAACAGAATGCCGAATCAAGTGTTACAGTTACAGAGAAACTGCAGTGCAGGCAGACAATAAGGTGCAAGGCTATGAAGAGGTAGATTGTGAGGTCAAGAGTCCACCTTATTGTTCAAGGGCACCATTCAGTAGTCTTATAATAGCAGGATAGAAGCTATCCTTGAGCTTGGTGGTACATGCTTTCAGGCTTTTGTATCTTCTGCTCGATGGGAGGGGGGGGAAGAGGGAATAAGAGGAGAAAGAGAATCTCTCCACAACCGGTGGCTGAAGTTAACTACTATAGCCTTAGATTCAGAAGTTCCCTCTCCGAATTTCTCTGTCTCTTTTCCCCCCCTGTATAATTAACTTGAGGAAGAGAGACAAAGGCACCACATATTACAAGTTGTGATTTGATCTGAAAGGCGGCGACTCCAAGGGTCATCACATCATGTTGCCCAAGCTTATGACCCAAGCTATAAATGAGGAGATCAAAACGTGCTAAGTTTCTGTTTCTGAAGGCTGATAAAGTACATAACATCTGCCTTTCCAAACAATAGATTTGTCAAACTACACAGTCCAGTATCATTTGGGAAGCCATTTGTTGATTCCAATATTGTTAGATTCTTCTTCCTGTTATCTACATCTACATATCTATTGGTCACTGCTTCTAACTTTCACGTTACTTTTAAACATCTTCCCAAGATCAATATATTAGTTTGCATCACCTTATTTATCTTTCCAGAGTATGGACTTAACTGGCCATGATGCATTTATTGCCCATTCCTAGTTCCTCCTCTCTTCCACCCACTCCCCCTCCGAGAAGGCAATTAAGATAAGACCACATGGTGGGTCCGGAATTACATTTAGGCCAGACCAGTCCAAATTTTTGAACCAGATAAGGTTTTACAACAATTCAGTGGCTTCATAGGTCACCATTACTGAGGCTACTTTTCTTACATTCCAGATATAGTTAATAGAATTTAAGTTCCCCAAATGTCATGACGAAATTTGAAATAATGTCTCAGGAGCAATGATCCAGACCTCTGCCTGCTAGTCCATTAACTTAACCATGATATTCATTCAGCAGGGTTATTACATTTCCCCAAAGCACCTGTCATTTTAATTCTCCGTTCACTCCCACTCTGACCTCTCTGCCTTTCGCATCCTACATGCTCTAATGATGCCCTGTAAGCTTGAGGAACAACACCTCTTCTTCCATTTGGGTACACTGCAGCCCTCCAAACTAACTATTGAATTTAACAACTTCAGGGAACCAACCCCCTTATTTTTTTCCTCACACTCGTGGTTTCACCTCTCGGTTTAACTTTGTTTTACTTTTCTGTCTCCAACTGGCAGATTTAAGTAATTGTTACTTTGGCAGTTTTGACCTGCACACTATGACAGACACTCCCTTTGATCTCTCCAGTTTCCCCCTCCATGCAACTTAAGCACATTTATTTTTCCAGTTCCAAGGAAGGATCCTTGACCCGAAACATCAATTCTGTTTGTCTCCCCACTGCTGCTGGCTGACCTGCCGAGTACTTCCACTGTCTTGTGTTTTTGTTTGGCACGATTTTGTGCCAGCTAACTATCCACCCACAGCAAATCAACTCTAAACAACTCAGTTATCTCTGCAGTTTCCTTTGCTTTTAAGCGGTCTTTCATTCTTTTCTTTAAAAAATATGCAAGAAAAAGATACAAATGAAAGATGAAAATGCTTGAATTTTTAAAAAAATTTTTTTTTAAATTCAGGCACTGGTAGCAAGAGGACAGAAACATTAAACTGTTCTTTTCTTCAGTTTTTCTACAGACAGACGATAAATGCTGGCCTCGTCAGTGACATCCACATCTTGAGAGTGACCGGGTGCAACTAACAGAGGAAGAGAAGATTAGAGTGCATTGAAAATAAAGGTAAAGTAATCAAAGTTGAGGAGAACAAAACCTTGGTCTGGATGAACTAAACAGGCACTTTAATAAAATCTAACAGGGACAGCAGATACACTATTATACGATGACATATTATACATTGCACCATCATACATATTTAATAATTTGTTATAAAAAGACGTGGTGCCAGACAAGTGGCAGGCAGCTGAAGTTGCATCACTTTTTTCTAAGAAGGAAGATAGAACATGGCTAGGGAACTGTGAATCAATTAGCTTAACACTGGAGGAAAGAAAAATAATGGAATCCCAACTGGAGGAGAAAATAGAAAAACACCTACATAATAATGAATAATCAACGTGAATTTCAACAGATAAAATCTTATGTGGTAAACCTCATTGAATGAAGAGGAAAGACAGAAAGTAGCCATAAGAGAAGCAGTCGATGTAACTTGCTCAGATTTCCAGAGGCCTTCCAAAATGTGCCAGATAATAGATCTATGAACAAGTCCAGGACAAGTAGAATGGATAGCTAGCTCACTTCAGTAACAAAAACAGGTATGAATAAAGGGGTGATATTTGGAGTGGCAGGAGGTGGAAAGTACTGGGAACACTTGCTCACAATTTATATTAACGATAGAGATACTGAAATCCAAAACTTAACTCCTAAATTCGCTAATCACCCCACCAATGAGAAGGCATAAATAAACATGCAGGATGAGAAAATCATTGGCAAATGTATGCTTGCCTTCATAGGCCAAGGCATTGAGTACAAGAGATGGGACATTATGTTGTAGCTGTACAAAACATTGGTTAGACTGCACTTGGAGCATTGTGTACAGTTTTGGTCACCACACTGCGGGAAGCATGTGGTAGGATTAGAGAGGGTGCAGGAGAGATTCACCAGGGTGTTGCCTGGAATGAAGGGCTGCAGCTATAGGGAGAGATTGGATAGTTTGGGTTTATTCTCACTGGAACATAGAGGCTGAGGAGTGACCTTTTAGAGGTTTATAAAATTATGAGGGACATAGATAGGATAGATGGTCAGAGTCTTTTTCCTAGGGCATGGGAGTGTAGAACTAGAGGGCACAGGTTTAAGGTGAGAGGAGAGAAATTTAAATGAGATCTGGGTGGCAGCCTTTTCACACAAAGCGTGTTGGTTATCTGCAATGACCCGCTAAGAGGAAATGGTAGAGGCAGGTACAATTACAACGTTTAGAAGGCGTTTGGACAGGTTAAGGCTCTCGACCCGAAACAGTGACTGTTTACTTCCCTCCACAGATGCTTCCTGACCTGCTGAGTTCCTCCAGCAGTTTGTGTGTGTTGCTCCAGATCCCAGCATCTGCAGAATCTCTTGTGTCTGTGGACAGGTACTTGGATAGGAAAGGCACTGAGAGGTACAGGACTAATGTGGGGAAATGGGATTAGTATAGATAGGCACCATGATCGGCATTGAAGAATCTTAATGGATAAAGCGTCAGAAGAGTACAAAGGCATCAATCTCTTCAAAATTGGGGTTCAGGTCAGTGAACCATAACGAAAGGAACCCAAGGATTGAGCTCATCTCCAGAGAAGTTGTGCAAAATTTACACAGGGAAGATGCAAACAAAAACTACAAGGTTAACCAGAACTGCAAAGCTTATACCTGCTGGTTATGACAAGTCATATTGGTCAAACGCAGGCAGAACTACACAGCAAGATGGTCCAGACCCATCCAGGTGGAAAAGTTCCCAAAGAGAAACTCTTGACCACAAATCCACAGTGCAATGGTTAGCCTAGATTCCTGAGCAGAGAGAGTGAATCCAGTTGACAATTTCTCCAACCAGTCAACCTCATCTGGAAAGATGTTTTGTCACTGAGACTGTTTGACAAAAACTAGGATGTAGCCTTGGAAGTGGTGAGGAAGGTGCTCCCTATGTAGTCCCCCCAACACATTCAGAAACTCATGTCATCAAAAATTTCCCAGAGACCCTGACAGGGTTGAGAGCATCAACACCTTCTGTTGGAATGCATCTTTGCTTGAAAGGTGTTTGGAGCTGTCCCAGTTCATCCACGATAACATAAGTGCTCCATGGGATGTTCCCTGAGACACATACTAAGGCAGATCAATCACCACTAGAAGATGGCCAACTCAGGCTCTGTGGTCTGTCCAAAATTTGATGGTATTCAAGCAGAACTCTCCATGGCTGAGTATTGCTGACCATCACACTGCAAGATTCAGGAGTACAAACAGAAAGTGCTGGAAATACTCAGCAGGTCAGAGCCCATCTGTGAGAAGACACTCTTCATCAGAGCTGAGAAGGAGACAAAAGGAGCTGCAGTGAGGGTTGGGGAGGGGAAGTCTCTGACAGGGTAAATCCAGGGCGACCATGGGCATAAGCTGTAAACAAGATTAACTAGTCAATGGAAGCAGATAGAGAGGGAAAACTAAAGTGTAGACAAAAGATTCAGGAGTACTTTCTGCAGGTACAACCTATGCAAGACAAATGGGGGAAGGTTACAATGCAAGCTGTACCTTCCAAACCCCCTCTGTACACATTGTACAAGAGAGTTAGCCTATCTGGAGCGCCTTAAAAATGAAATTGCACAGTATACGGCATGAACTGTATTGTTAAGAATGTGACACATTGCTTACTTTTGCGTGAACATGTGCAATTTTTTTGTCTCAGCATGTGCAGCACAGGGGTGCCTTAATGCTTTCGTACAGTTCCACTGACCTTGTTTTGAACCCGAGTAATATCCATGTAGAGTTTGTACATTCCTCTTTTGTCTGCATCTGGGTGCTCTGGGTTTCTCCCTCATTCCATAGATATGCTGGTTGGTAGGCAAATTAACCCAAGCATGGGTGGCAGAACCTGGGAAGGTGTGGAGTTGTTGGGGTATGTAACAGAGAAGAGGTTGCAGAGAAATAAGTGGGCGAATGGGATTGCTCTAAGAGCAGCAGAGATTTGTTGAGCCAAATGGCCTTCTGTGTCATAAGAATATGTGTTAAAATAATTTCACATAATAATAGAAAATTTCTCACATTTAAGTCCTTAACTGTAAAACATACATGCTGGGTCCCTTTTCACTTGAAAAGATTGAGGTACTGCCTTTAAAATTAGAGAGGGTTTTGATGGAATAAACAAAAGAGCTTCCACTAGCAGGGAGGGGTAAAATTTGTGACCATTAATACAAGAGGGTCCACAAGAAATAGAGAATTCAGAAGAGACGTTCCTACCAAGGGAATGTTTACTTGCTCTCATAGATGTTTGTGTAAACAACCTAAATACATTTAAAGGGAAACTCGATACAAGAGTAATAGAGGCTTATACTAATACAAGCTTAGAGGCTCACGCTGTTATAGGTCTGCTTTTCTAGTTTTCCTTTGGAATAAAATTATCCAGCAGCTCCATTTATCTGCCAAACTGCCTGCATTCGTGGACAGTGTGATTTGATTCTTGGCAGCTGTACGAAGAAGGTTGGGAGTGTGCTTCAGTAAAGCACAGCTGCCAACTGCACTGACACAGCTGAAGGATCAGGCTCTCTGCTGAAGTTTCTGGTTTATATTGCTGGTTCAGTCTGGGGATATTTTTTTGTTGAGTCTTTTATTAGCACTTGGCAAAATCAGTTAATTTCAGTTACTAAAAAAACTCTAGTCAACTTTCAGCCTTTATAAGAAAACTGTGCTGAGTGTGTTGAGAACTTTTCCAAGCAGTATAGGAATTATAGACTTGCACCATTTCCACATCGGCCATTACAATATTCCCCACATCATCTTTCCTGGCATCACATAATGCAAACAGAACATGTACCTTGGGGTTTTCATCAAGGGTAATGTGTTTTTTTTTAGTTATTGGTAAATTGGTTTATTATTGTCACGTGAGGCACAGTTTTGCATGCCATCCATTCAGATCTTTTCATTACAACTGTGCATTGGGAAAACAATGACAGAATGTAAAATAAACCGTTACAGTTACAGAGAAAGTACAGTGCAGGTAGACAATAAGGTGCAAGGTCAGAACGAGGCAAATTGTGGGGTCAAGAGCCCATCTTATCATACTAGGGGACCATTCAATAGTCTTATAACAGCGGGATAGAAGCTGTCCTTGAGCCTGGTGGTACACGATTTCAGGCTTTTGTGTCTTCTGCCCGATGGGAGGGGGAGGAAGAGGGAATGTACTTCCCACTCTTGTCATTTGTTACAAATTATTTCCAAAAACTCTGGCAAATATTTGTTGTAAAGATGACATGCATGTGGCAGAGTTCTTGCTGAAGAACAGCTAACTGAAAAGATTTAACTGTTTGATCCAAATTGGTCCGATAGTGTAAGTTCACAAGTGACATCTGCCTCTTCTTCCTGCTCCCTTTTTACCTTGAATGCAGTTTCTCTTCATGATATCAGCGCTACTACAGAAACTGAGACTGGATTTTTAAAAATTTATGTGCAATGCACTGTGCAGATCTTTGAAATTTGATAGGCAGTTTTACAGGGAATCACTGAAGTAATTACTGTGCAGATTAGTTCTGGCTTTCCCTTCATTACTTCTTTGACTAAATTTTCATTTCTTTCATAACACATAACTTACTTCCTGCCTCATTTCAATCTTTATTCTCCACATTCAGGCAACCGACCAGTGCATCCCACAGATGAAAGGAGTTGGTCTATTTATCTACTGATTATCACCTGCAACATTCTGAAAGCAAATTCTGCAAAATGATTTTTGCTTCTCACTGGCAACAAATTTTCCCATGCAGAGCTCTGGGAGTGTGTTTTTTTTGCTTTACACTAGTTAAAAATAATTTATAAAAATAAAGTACTTTATATATTTGAGGTAATTCTATGTGCGGTTGTGTCCCTGAGAAACACACCAAGAGAGAGAAGGTATTATAACATCTTTCTATAAAGTACTTTACAACCAATGAGATGCTTTTGAAGCATAATTACTGTAGTAACGTAGGTAACACAATTTCTACAGTTACATCCAAAAAAAAAAACAGCACAGCGATATAACCAGATCATCTGTTTACTGATTTTGATGGAGGGATAAATATTGACCAGGATACCAACGAAGATCTCCTCTGCTCTTGGAATTAAGCAGCAGGTTTTTTTTTCCCCTCCAGCTAAGAGCACAATTGGTGCTTTGATTGAGCATCATACCAGAAATCTTCAGGGCATTTGGACAGGCACATGGATAGGAACGGTTTAGAGATTATGGGCCAAATGCAGGCAAATGGGACTAGCTTAGATGGGTACCTTGGTTGGCATGGATGAGTTGGACCAAAGGGCTCGTTTCCATGCTGTATTACTCTATTACACTACAGGTCCCCTTGCACTGAAGCTCGAGTAACCAAGTCTCTGGATTGGCATGAACCCACAACCTTCTGACACAAAGACTGGATTGGTACCAGCTGTGTTACACAGGCTGCTCTGCTGGCATAAATTGGAAGTAGGTCAAATATATCCCTGCACAGTTTCCATCATTTTTATGCTGGCGTTTTGAATTAACCTTCTGAAAAGGAAGTAGCCGTGCTGAACCTGAATGTTACCAACAGAATGCACCAGTACCCAACTTCTTTTAACCTGGCATTGCCTGATGGTTTGAGAAGTTAAGAGAGCCAACTGGGGGTGAGGTGCTGGTTTCTGAAAGTCTATGACCCGGCTCAGCTACACAAAGGGGTAAGAGCAAGAATCCAAGGGTGGCACAATGCAGGGACCTTGGTTCAATCCCGATGTCGGGTGCAGTCTGTGCAGAGTTTGCACGTTCTTCCTATGACTGTGGGTTTCCCCCGTGCTCTGGTTTCCTCCTACATCCCAAAGACGTGGTTGGGAGGTTAATTGGTCACTGTAAATTGCCCCCAGTAAGATATGTAGGCAAGCAGTAGAATCTGGGGAGGTGGGGGGTGGGGGGAAAGAGGAGTCAATAAGAACGTAGGGAGAATAAAATGGGATCAGTGTTGGATTAGTGTAAAAGGGGGCTCATTGGTCAACTCAGACTTAAGAGCCTATTTCTGTGCTGTACTCTCCTTGACTCTACAGCTTTCCTTGGATAAAGGAGGCTGAGGGAGGACCTGTTAGAGGTGCACAAAATTATGAGGGGCATAGATATGGTAGATAGCAAGAATATTTTCCACATGACAGAGGTGTCTCAGACCAGAGGGCATAGGTTTAAGGTGAGGAATAAGAGATTTGGGTGGGGGTGGGGGGGTTCTGGGGAAGATTTGTTTTTCACCCAGATGATGGTTGCAATCTAGAGCATACAGTCAGAGGTGGTGGTGGATGCAGGTACTCTTAAAACATTTAACAAACACCTGGATGAGCACAGCAAAACATATAAGGTGAAGTGATGGTAAATGGGATTAGCATAGGTACATTGAGCATGGTCAAGGTGGGCCAAAGAGCCTGTTTCTGTGCTTAAGATCCTCTGACACAATGAACTGTGTAGAGTTTTGGCTACACCATCCCCTTGGACAACTGGTACACCTTTGATCACCTTAGAGAAGGATGTACTTGTAGGCTGTGAAGAAATGGGTCCCTGCATTGATTTCTGGGGTTTATTTTATGAAGGGAGGTTGTGTTTGGGCCTGTGCCCTCTGGAATTTGGAAGAAGAGGTGATTTTCTTTTTGAAACATGAAAGAGTCTAAGGGACCTGGTCAGAATGGCTGTTGTGAGGATGTTTCCCTTGGTAGGGAGGCCTAGAACTAGGGGCATAGCCTCAGGATAAAGGGATATCCCAGATGAGGAGAGATTTCTTATCTAAGGATTTTGATTCTTTGGAACGCTCTACCACAGAAAACTATGCATGCTGAGTCATTAAATATATTCGAGACCACAAGAAAGATTCAGGAAAGTGTTGGAGCAATGATGCTGCATTGTTTGACCTGGTACTTCATTGAGAATGGTCTGTGTAGATCAATTGGTTAATATTATGGTTTTCAAATTGGCCTCATCAGACAACTGAGAACCCACAAAACTGTAATGGAAGTCATCATCAATTCCAAGAGACCATCTAAGAAGAGGTAGATATGCTTTTAACTATAAAGGAATCAAGAGATACAGGCATCAGAGATAAAAGTGAAAATGGGTATTAAGTCCAAGACAACACTTAATTCACTTATGACTTAACAAAATGGTGGGGGAGGCTGCAGGGATCGTGCTTAACATTATGTTAAATACAGTGAGCTAGAGCCAGCTGGAAATTGCAGCACTTCCAGTCCAGGAACGGTAAATGAACACATGCATGCTTCCACTCCATTGAGCACACTTGGATGTTGTGTTGTTGACAGTTCCCACCTCAGGTATTAATTCAGCTTTCTACTCCAGGTACTAATTTCCAGTAATTCAGCTGTCATAAGCTTCTTCTTTAATCGTGTTATTTCCCAATATTTATCTAGCACTCTAAAAACATTAATTAAAAATTGTGCATTCTCTTCCCAGGTTGTGGAAAGAATTCTTCAATATGACTGGCTGATCAGCCAACTTGGTAACATCACTGCTAATGTTTGCCAGGCAAGATGTTGGACTGACACTTGGCAGTGGTCTATAGCACAGAAGATTGAGTCCACACTACAAGAAAATTATGGATCTTTGAGGACAGCTGCCATCAAAGTCAATGACATATTGTTACTTCCTGCTAACCACAAAATCCAGGCTACATTTCAGAGTGCTCCATGGTAATTTTCTTTCTGCTTCCAAATATCTTTCATGAGAAATGTGATTTATTAGCAGCAGCATCCAAGCTGCTAATTCTCCACTAACAACCATCATTTAGAAGCATATTTGATAATAGCAATATGTCTGAAGGCTCTTCACAGTAATGCCAGCAAGTAAGAGTTGATGTCAACCAACTTCATAAGGAGACATTAGGGCAGATGATAAGAGCTTGGTGAGTTTTAAAGTAAATTCCAGAACTGAGGGCCTTGGCAGTTGAAAGAATGGTTCTGAACGACAGAGGAATTAAATTCAAGAATGATCAAGAGGCCAGAATTGAAGTGGCACACGTATTGTATAAACAAGAAGAAAACACAGAAATATGGCGGGCAAAAATATAAAGGAATCTTAAAACAACGAGTATGATGGGCTAAGACAAACAGGAAGTGGTAGAAAATATGTGTCATAACCACACTTGGAAATCATAAGTGACAGGGACGGAGTGTTTTGGCAGATCAGCTGAGATTGATTGCAGGAAATCAAGGAAAGAGTTCAGGGTAGGATGAGCATAAATTTGGGAATCTACAACAAGATGAAAAGGAGAGAGAGGTTGGAGATAAGGCAAGGTGAAGGTGTGATTGTGCAAGATGGAGGAGGAAGTAGCACCTGAAGGAGGAAGTGAACAGTTAATAATTTTCGCTAACAGGGGCCAGGAAGAGGATAGCACTGACCGAAAGGAGGTTGGTTGCGTGGGTTAGGTAGAACACCAGGAGAATGTGAGATGCTGTCTGATGCACTGTGTTCTTCAAGTATCTCATGTATTGATCCAGATCTGCAGTCTCTTGTGTCTCCCCAAGTGCTATTGATGCCATTTATTACAATACTGTGGAGGAGAAGGTACCATAGAGTGATTTTTGTGTATTTTCCGACTTATGGATAAAATTGACATTTCTTACCAGGAGATGGCCTGTATTACAATAGAGATCATCCTTCCAAAGTATTTACAAGGCTCCAAGGCATCTTGGTATTTGCCTTCCTAATTACTTGCTGTAACTGCACACTAACTTTTGTGTTTCATGTTAAAGACACCCAGATGCCACGTTGCAGTATTCTGTAGTCTCTCAATTTAAACAATATTTAGTTTCTTTCTACCAAAGTAGATAATCTCACACTTTCCTGAATTATACTCCATCTGCCAAAATTCTGCCACACCCACTTAACACATCTGCAACCCAGAACCTGAGTTCTCCACACAACTTGATTTGCCCGTCCTGGTATTGTCAGCACATTTGGCTACCTGGTGTTCCGTTCATTCTTCTAAGTCAGTAAATAGTTCAGTTGCAGCTCTGAGCTCTGTGGCATCTCTTTAGTCACAGCTTGCAACCTGAAAATGACCAATATATCCTAACTCTCTTTTCTGTAGCATTCACTCAAAGTATTAATCCCAATGACAAGCTCTTACCTTGAGCAGTAACATTTTATGTGTTACCATTTCGAATGCCTTTTGGTTGTAAAAGATAACCACATAAAAGCAAGATTTCCTTTCCTTTCAATGCAAATTCCAGCAGATCAGCATTTACAATGAAGTATTGAGCAAATTGACACGTGGCCTTCAGATTTACTGACCATTTCGTAAGTTCTATTTTATCTCAGCAGTTCCAGAACTGAAGAAAATACCTAAATCATAATTACACCAAACTGATAGTACGCTCCCTTATTTGTGTACGTGGAAGTTGAGCGGCTTTGATTTTTAATGGAAAAGTAATCATGTTATGTTGCTTTAATCCTCTCAGAGGTTTCACATCGCTAAACTTCATTTGCTTAATGGTTCTTTGTTTGTGTAGTTCCTCTTTCATATGTTAACATGCCAGCTGTGTTCTTCTATAACTTCATATACTTATTTTAAACTGGGTATTTATTACTTAGAGACTTGCAAGAAAGAGTAAACAAGAGTGACCAATGTATGCAGGAGCCTGACCCATCTGTCAATCTGCTGTCTGCAGTACTTCCCACATGCACACCCTAATTTATGGTGGGAATGCAATTACAGCATGACAGGCATTCATTAACTCAGGCATAACACACTCGCCTCCCGAAATAATAGGTTATGATCCTAAACCCACTCAGAGTCTCAAGGACACAACCTAGTATGGGATTTCAATGCTGTCGCAAGGGAGCACTGCGCTGGCAGTGAAGCCAATTAAATCTTTTCTATTTCTGAGATGAAGAGAAAATATTCCATAATATAATAGACTATTGCCCATCTCCCTTGGTCAATGTTACTTCCGCAAACAACATCGCTAAAAACCTTACCTGGTCACAGCGGATAGACAGTTTGGATCAGTGTTCTCTGGAGTTTAGAAGAATGAGGGTTGACATTATTCAAATGTATAAGATCCTAAGGGGTCTTGACAGGGTAGACATGTAAATGTTTTCACTAGTGGGAGACTCTCCAATGAGAGGAGATAGTTACAATGGGCCGAACATTTAAAACAGTGGCAAGTAGGATTTTCTTCTCTTAGAGGGTAGTGACTCTCTGGAATTCCATGCCCCCAAGTGTGGTGGAGGCCAGATCATTAGATATATTTAAGGTGGAGGTAAGTAAATATTTGCAAGACTGAGGAATTGAGGGTTATGGGGAACTGGCACAGAACAGGAGTTGAGATAAACCATGATCATATTGTGTGCCAGGACAGGCTTCAGGGACCTCATTGCCTACTCCTGTTCCTATTTCTTGTGTCATCAATTTAATTGCTGTTTGTGGTACATTGTTGCAATTTCCTGCATTAAAATGAACAAGTACATTAAAGTTCCAATGATCTTGCTACCCAATTGTTTGGAACTCCTGATGGTTCAGCATCTGGCTGATGAGGGTCACGTCAGGCTCCTTTTAAACTCACTGGCATCCTGTTTCTGTACTGCATTGACATTCACCTGGTTCACTGGAGGATTTATTATAGCACTGTATAACATCTAAACAAATAGAATTAAAAGTGTGTTAATATCCATTAATATCCATTAATAATCATTAATAGGAGTAATGAGCCAAATTTGGCAAAGTCCCAAGAGTGTCGGATTATCCGAGTTTTATTGTATTTCATTGGTTGAGAACTGCTTTGAGATGTCCTCAGGACGCTAAGTGTAGGCACAAGTTCTTTCTTTCTAGTCCCCTTTATAAATGTGGACTTGGAAATGTAACGTTGGCCAGAATGTCCTATGTGCAAAATGCCCAATGTGGTGCTCGCCAGCTACTTGCTGTATAGTTACGACCATGGCATTGTGCCACTGGACAAATGCTTGCTGATCCTGCCAAGCTCCTAATGATCTTTGGCAAGCCTGTCCTTAAGTGAATTGTGCACTTCACTGGTTGCGTGGGCATGCATTGTATAACATGACGAGCACTGTACCCTTCTCCCCTCCCAAACAAGATCTGTTTTGACTCACAATGTAACCTAAAGGTGTAATTGCTTTTCTTAAGGTCACTATATTAAGATCACATTATATTTAAGAAGAGCCAATAAAATATTCACTACGTCTGTCTTTAAAGTCTTAACCATAGGCATCATTACAATAGATCAGAAACTGAGGATTAATATTACTGGTTTTCCAATCTTCTTAGGGGGCAGATGTTTTAAAAGCCGTTTCTGCTGTGTGGCAATGTTGAGTAACCATAATGCAGTGACACAAGTCTGCTGTTGCTGAGAACTTCACGCATTACCTGATCCATTGCGTCAACAGAAAAATAAAAAAAGTAACTTGCATCTTCTTAACCGATTTTATAGTGGAAAAAAAAACCCCAATAGTATGTTATTTTATATAAAACAGATTTTAAAAGTAAATTCCTGAAATACTGGAATATTGACTGCTGGTACTCTTTGCTTTGCAGAGTTTGAATGAAGAGAGTGGTGCTAAACAAAAAGAGAAAGCAGGAGTGTGCAAAACAGACAACCTGGCTACTATTCCTTGCATCAGCAAACTCCACAACCAACAATGGAAGAAGGAGGTTTCTCCCAAATTTCTTTCTACATTTATTAGTGGGTTTTGTTTAAGGTCAATAGATCTGGTTTCACCCACCAGTGGAAACATCACTGCACTTACCTGATCAAACTTTCAGAATCTTAAAGATCTTGCTTAAACCATCACTCGTCTTTCTGCTAATTACACCATTTAGAAAGATAAAGATTAAATCAAGGAAAGTCAGTATGGATTTGTTTAGGGGAAGCTTGTGTTCAAAGGAACAATCGAATTCTTTAAGGAGGCAACAAGAAGGGCTAATAAGGGCATTGCATTTGATGTAGTTTACATGGTTATTAACAAAGCACTTGACAAGGTCCCACTCGTAGACTGGTCACAAAAATAAAAGCAATGGGATCCACGGTAGGTTGTCAAATTGGATCCAAATGTGCTTCAGTGCAGGAAGTGGGTAAGTGGTTGATGGATATTTTTTGAGTGGAAGACAGGTGTTTGGTTCCTTGCTTATTATTGTAATGACATTAATAATTTAGAAGGGCTTGCATAAGTAGAAGGACCTGTTTCCTTGAGTAGAGGGGTAAAAAAAAAGGGAACATTGACTGAAAGTTATTGTGCAAGGACTAGAAGGGAAATAAAGAAAATTTGCCTAGAGGGTGATAGGGGTCTTGAACTCACTGCCTAAAAGGGAGGATAGAAACCCTCCTCTCTTTTAAACAGTGCTTGTATGTGTATTTAAACAGCTGTGACAAGGAGGGTTACAGAGTTGGTGCTGGAAGGTGGGATTCAGTTGCATAGCTCTTTTTTTCAAGCCAGTACAGAGATAATTGGCTGAACGCCACATCCAGTGGTATAGACTTTCAGTAATTCTGTGATATATTCTCTAGTCACTGGTAGCCAAGCATCTACGATTGCAGAGGCTTATGCATGACAATCGGAGGCTGATGAGAATTAGGAATTTCACAATGCTCTCCTGAGTCTTATAAGCTACTTCATTAGCATTGTTTATCCTCTGTGGGTTTTTGGAATGTGTTATTGAAATTTTGTTTGCTTTTTGATCTGGAGTTAAGATTAATCATTTGGAAAAACTAGCTTTTTGTTTTGAAGAATGAAGTTTTGATATTTTTTCATCTGCAGATTAATCTTGTTAGATTAATGCTATTTAAAGAAAAAAAAGACCTAGACCTACATAGCACCTTTCATAGTCTTGGGATGTCCCGAAGCACTTTACAGCCCGTGTGGTACTTTTGATGAGCATTCCCCGCTGCAATAAAGACCTACTACTCCAGCTCAGCTTTCAGTACGTCCTGTTTATCTGAAATTCTGCAGTACTGAACAATGAGGAATCCAATTATCATGCCTATCAGTCAACAGAAAGAATATGATATTTATTACTGATTTTAAAACCAGTCCTAAAGATTGAAAGGCCACAAATTAATAAAAGTAGGCATGTGTGTCTAACAGGGCAAAACAAAGGGAAACTCATCCAAATGGAGGCACTGATAATTTTAAAAAGCAAGAACCAGTTATTGAAAACCCAACAAACCAGAATATAAGAATGCCTTCCTAAGAAGGATATTTAGATATTCAAAAAAAAGTGTTAGAACAAAAAGCTAAGCCAAAATGGGAGTGTAAGCATTCAATTTCTTTTTAACAACAGTTTGCAATGCTGTAGCAAAATGGCTCCTCCTTACCTCAGGTACCTCCACCTGCCATCCAAGTACCTGAGATCTCGGCATTGCACATTTCAGATTTCCTTCATACCACCATAGGCAATCAAGCCTTTAGTTCCCTGGGCACCAAGTTCTAGAATTCCTCCTCAAAAGAGGAGAGGAGGCACAGGGGTTTATGATGCTGTTTACCTCTTACCGATGTTTTGGTCATCTGTCCTTGTATATCCTTGTTTTGGCTGTATCAAATTTTATTTGGTAATGTTCCTGTTAAGTGTTCTGAGATGTTTTACAATGTTAAAGTTTGTGTACAAATGCAAGATGTTTATTGAAACCTTGTGACTGAACAACTTGTGTTGCTTAGAAAAGGAAAATAAATTATTCATCATAATAATTATTTTATTACACCTCTAGGAACCACCTTTGGATGTTTTTTCTACATTAAAAGACCATATAAATGCAAGTTGCTGTTTCAGGGTAAACATAGGAATATTTCAGTCCAATATTAAACTTTATAATTTGCCCAACTAATCACAATGAAAGCAATCCACCTTAAGCTGAGTTGAAGTAATTCACAATTACCATTAGTGAGAGCATTGTTCCTGCTTCCAGTGTTTACAGATAGTTGAGAGATTTTCATACTTGGTCATACATAAAGGAGAACCCTACCTAGCAGCACTCAAGCTGAGAAATCATTCAAAGATGATAGAAACATTCTACTAGTAGGAAAATTGCACTCAAATTTCCACTAGAGTTCTGCAGAATCTCTCGCTCTTGATCACCACTGCCTGCTTTCCATTTTCTCTGGAGTTTACATGATCCGTCAAACCCCTTGTGCCACTCTTCCCACTCCAAATCGTTTCCACAATTGTTCCATTGAGGTATACATATTCTTACAGGGCTTGATAGGGTAGAAACAGATACATTTCCCCTGGCTAAGGCATTTCAAACTAAAGGTTACAGACTCAAAATATAAATCGAGAATTTGGAATTCACTACCTAAGAGGACTGTGGAAGTTCAGTTGTTGAGTATATTCAAGTCAGAGATCAATAGGTTGACAGATATTATGGGAATCAAGAGCTATGGGGTTAATGCAGGAAAGTGGTGCTGAAGTGAAAGGTCAGTCATAATCTTTTTGAATGATGGAGCACATGCAAAGGACTGATTGGCCTTCCCCTGCTTTTAACAGACTTGGGTATATTTGGTCTTTGCAATATCTGGGAGTGGTGGACTAGACCCTGAGCTTGGGGTAGATATTCTCTGTCAGTATGCAGCCAGCAGAGTGGTCCACATCAATGAGATCTTTCCAAATTCCCTTTGCCACTGAAGTCTTTTCCATATTGCAATGCTTTCCTCCCCCTTTGCTACACAAGAACAATCCTGCTAGCCCTACTCCAACTTTTACCCGTAGCCCTGCAAATTCTCAAGGAGGAAGTTTAAACAGTGGCAGTCACTTTCACCACTTCCCTGATCAACTATTATATCCAGCTGAACCTGCAGTTGTATAAAATGTCACGACTGAAGTACTCAGTCCAAGTTAGGCATCAAGAAGTGTGGTTGGGGTATGTGGTTACAGTGAGCCTAACTGATATGGTCTCGGGCACCAAACATAGGCTTGACACTTTGAGGAATTTTCTTGAAGCAGGAAAGTATACACAAGAACACAAGGAAATAGGAGCAGGAGTAGGCTAGTTGGCCCTTGAAGCCTGCCCTGCTATTCAATATGATCATGGTTGATCTATGCAGGCCTCATCTCCTCTGTGCTAGTTCCCCATAATTCCCCAATTTTTCAAAAAGTTATCCATTTCCACCAAGATGTGGGGTTGTAGATAGTAAGAGGGATTGTCCTACGCATTGATCAACTGGAAAGTAGGGCAGAACAATGGCAGATGGAACTTAATCCTGACAAGTGTAAAGCAATGCATTCTAAATAGGTCAAATAAAAGTAGGCCGTACACAGAAAATAGTAGGGCTCTGGAGATTGCTGATGAACAGAGGGGCCTAGGGTGCAAGTCTATCAATCCCTGAAAGTGGCAGCATAGGTAGACAAGGTAAGAATCCACAAGGGATGTTCACCTTCATCAGCCATGGCAAAGAATAAAAAGATGTCATGTTTCAATTTTATAAAACTGTGGTTAGACCACACCAGGAGTATTGTGTGTAGTTCTAGTAACCACATTATAGGAAGGAAGTGGAGACAAGAGATTCTGCAGATACTGGAATCTGGAGCAACACACACAAAATGCTGGAGGAACTCAGCAGGTCAGGCAGCATCTGTGGAGGGATATAAACAATCCACGGTTTGGGTTGAGACCCTTCAATCAGGACTGGAAAGGAAGAGGATAGAAGTCAGAAATAACAAGGTCAGAGAAGGGGGAGGAGCACAGGCTCTGTTAAGTGGAGAATTATCCATAATATGTCCTGTCCACGTAAATAACAAATCTAATCCAGCAACTACTTTCTCAACAGTCTATTCTCAACCAAAGTGATAGAAGATATCATCAACACGACTATCAGGTGACACTTACTCCCATTAACCTGTTGATCGTTGCCCAAGTCAGGTTTCACCTGGCTCACCAGGCTACCACCTACAAAATGCACAGCAGTTACTTGTTTAGGCTACTCTCTCAGCATCTCCCGAGCCTATGACATCCACCACCCAGAAGGGGGAAGGTAGCAGGCACACGGATCACAAATAAGGTTCCCCTCCCAGCTGCACAACATCCTAACTTACAAATGCACCAATGTGAATTTTACCAGCAGAATCAAAAAAGACTACCATACCCCTTTCAGAACTCCCAAAATGCTTCATTGCCAAAAAAGTACTTTAAGTGTGGCCACTGATGTAAAGTAGGAAACACAGCAGGCAATGCGTATACAGCAAACTCCTACAGACAGCAGTGTGATAATCGATGGATAATTTATTTCAACCACACTGATCGGTGGATAAATAATGACCAGAACACTGGGGAAGACATTACTCTCTGCTAATTTTTAAAATACCATGGGATCTTTGATGTCCACCTAGAGAAAAGGGCACCACTCATTTTAACATCACATCTAAAAAATATCACTTTAAACAGTGCAGCTAGCATGTCCTCAGTACTACACAGGAATGTCAATCTAGATTATTGGTCTCAGGCCTCCAGATTAGGATTTGAACACAGTTTTAACTAGAGGAGAGGGTGTTGGCTAACAAAGATACCTGATCCAAGATTAACTGTACAAATTATTATCTGGAGAACTAAAAAATGCTTTGCTCTTGTGTAACTGCCAGCCCCCATGGAACCATACCTTATCAGAGCCCATACTCTATGAGGCAGCACATGAGGAAGCAGTGACAGAACAGGACTCTTGACCTCACAATCTACCTCGTTATGACCTTGCACCTTATTGTCTACCTGCAGTGCACTTCCTCTGCATCCTGTATTGTTTTACCTCGTACTACCTCAATGCACTGTGTAATTAATTCATCTGTATGAACGGTATGCAAGACAAGTTTTTCATTTTACCTCAGTACAAGTGACAATAATAAACCAATTCCAATTATGAAAGTGGAACAAGCCGTAGATCACTAGTCCCCTTTCAGCCAAGTCATTTACTGTGGAACAATATTCCAAATGTCTTGTGGCAGAAATTAAATGTTAGCCCATCCAATGATAAAGCTATCAATGACCTGCTTTGCGATAATACTAGTTGTTTGCTACTTTTTATTTCTCACAATGCCCATTCCCAAATGCAGAGTCAGTTAATGGTTAACTACTGTGGTGTGGACTTCAGGCCAGATTAGCTGAAGGAGATTTTCTTCAGTTTTGAACAGTAATAAGTTTTATGATAATCTGACAGCTACATACCCATTCCATTTTTTTTAAAAGCTCATTTTTTTAAAACTGAATGTGAATTTGAGCTGCCACAATAAATATTCCATGCCTGGATTATTAGTACAAAGACATAACCATAAATAAAAAACAAAGTGTTAGAAATATGCCACATTTCCAGCAGTATCTATGGAGAGAGAAACAGACTGAATGTTTCGGGTTGATGACCCTTCATCAGAAGTCTCTTACAAAGCCATTGACCCAAAACATTAACCCCGTTTCTCTCTCCACCAAATGTGTCTGACTGCTGAGGACTTCCAACACTTTCTGTACTAATTTCAGGATTGTAGTTTTTTGATTTTCAAATGCTGAGAGCACATGGTCAAAATCACTGAATCAACAAATAAGGTACTACTGTGAAGTGGGAGGGCTTTTTGTTTCCATTCAGTTTTACAAAAAGGTAAAAAAAAGGCAATTTAACTCAGTCAAAAATGTGCACTGGAAAGGCTTTGCGATGATAGTATGTGCTCCAGCTAAGCATGAGAGAGTTGAACTACCAAGTTAAAAAATGTCCAAGTTCTTCTTCTACTCTATCTTACCAGAAACTAATTCAACAGAATCCCAGGGTATAAATTCAACTTTTAAGAACTACATTACTCAACCCTTTACCAGGAGCAATTTCCACACCACAAAGATGTTTCATGTCCCATGTCTTCACTCTTCTACATTTATACTTATCCTTGAACAGATTTTTATCCAATTCCAGTTTGGAGTTAATTGGCACAGTAACTATTTTGATGTCTATTTTTATATAACCACACTCTAAGGAAATTAAACATTATATCTATAATCTTGCTTGAGGCTTGCCAATTCTACGCTCAAACTGTGATCTCATGACTAGAGAATTTAAGTTCAACAACTCACATAGACATTCGACATTGTAAGAACAGCACAGTTCCACCAATTTAATAAACAAGGGTGTATTTCCTTCCAATTCAAAATATTAAACATTCTTTTCTAGCCTGATTTATGATGGCCTAGGTACGATAATAATCTTTAGAACAAGATAAAATTCTGAGACCAAGTTTGGGAAGAATTTCAGATATGGATAAAGAACCTTCTTAATCTCAACTGTTGGAAAAATATGTCAAGTTATCAGCATCTGGTCATGGCTTGGTGAAGCTTCAATGGTTTGGACTTGAAACACACTACTTTGAAATCCACTTCCAGAGACTTTAAAGAAGCATTAGTCATTATGTGGTACAAAATTAAGATACTATGCTGTTATGTAAGCATTTTCTTTCTAAATTAGACCCATTCAATAAAACATCATAAGAATCAAGTTAGGACGACTACAATTTGCCCAAGACTATATATAACTTCCTACCTTAAATCATGGGAGGGAATGGAATTCATAGCCAGTATCACAAAATCACTCAGAACTTGGCATGAGGTTGCAAATCCGTTACATTTAACACTCATTGCCAATTTCTTGTATGAATCATTTAGTGTCAAATACCTGAGCCCACATTGGTGATAATGATTATACTTTACTCAGCACAATTAAAACTTGACCTGTATTTGAGCAGTGATTTTCAGAGCACAAAAGAGACATATTGCCCCATTATGCTCTTAGCAGTAATTATGTGCATCTACATCCTCTGGATTTTGCTTCTGGTTCATCTGCTAGGTCTCCCATAAATTCTGCCTAAAGTTGTCTACGCTAAAATTAAGTCAGGATCCCATTCTTCTCCTAATAAAACACAAGACAATTGTTAAATTACACCAAACCTTCCTTCCCAATCACACACACTGAACACACATACAAGAGATTTGTCTCCAGATCAGATATAAACATGGATAAAACAGGCCAATCTGTGACGTTTGGCCGTTTCTACTTTTGCTGTTGCTGGTGAAAGCAGCACTACTGGATTTAAGCAAAAACAAGGAGCAAATGTTTTTCTTTTAAATGTGTGCTAATGCCACAGAAACTCAATGAAACTTTCAGTGGTCAGTAAATCTATATGCCCTAGATCTTTCAAAGCAGTGAAGCATTCATCAGAGGAATACAAAGCTCAAAGAAATGTTTCATTACTCACTCCATCACATTTATATTTGGTGTTAGCATTTTCAAATGAAATCAGAAAAGTGGAAGATAGCAAATGTATTCTCCTGATGGACAACTGTCGTACTCACATTCACCAATTAGAGATAGTTTCCAGAGATACATTTAGCATCTTCTTGTTTCCTAACGTAACATCCCTGAATGTGACATCTTACTCTGCATTCTGTATCGTTTTACCTTGTACTACCTCAATGCACTATGTAATGAATAGGGCAGGCACGGGAGTGTAGCAGTTAGCGTAATGGTTTACAGAGCCAGCGACCAGTGTTCAATTCCGGCCACTGTCTGAAAGGAGTTTGTACGTTCTCCCCGAGTCTGTGTGGGTTTCCTCCAGGTGCTCCGGTTTCCTCCCACATTCCAAAGACATACGGTTTAGGAAGTTGTGGGCATGCTATGTTGGCACTGGAAGCATGGGGACACTTGCAGGCTGCCCCCAGAACACTTCACGCAAAAAGGTGCATTTCACTGTGTGCTTCGATGTACATGTGACTAATAAAGAAATCTTAATCTGTATGAACAGTATGCAAGACAAGCTTTTTCACTGTGCCTCGGTACAAGTGACAATAATAAACCAATTCCAAAAATGAAAATGGAACCAGCTGTTGATCACTGGCCCCCTTTCAGCCAAGTCATTTACTGTGGAACAATATTCCAAATGTCTTGTGGCAGAAATTGTTAGCCCATCTAATGATAAAGCTACACTGTTTAAACTTTACACTTGAGGATGAACAACTTGTCAACCATGGTATTGTTCAAAACATTTTTAAAAAAGGGAAGCTTTTCTAAGAAAGCTGATAAATCATGATGGTATGATTCAAGATTTACAACATTGAAGACATAGTTCATAATATCACTCGTGCATGCAGTGCAGTTAGAAATAAGAGTTTAAATAGTTCGAGAAAATTGTGGCCCATTGTGATGTTTGCTGAAGGACTGTTTAAAGACTGATTTGAAGACCTTAATGCCTGATACCAAAAATTGACCACAACAGAAGTTGTTAATGTTGTACAGGATACACCTGTCACAAACCCACTGTGATATCAAAATGTTAAAAATATAGCACAATGGGTTGAAATGGAAGCAGTTGATTTAATATGTTTTGAACGATGCAGGAGTCACAGACAGGGTAATAAATCCCAAAAAGCTAAAAGAAAGTTATAAAACTCTCAAAAAGATATTGATTAAAAGAATTAAATAACTTGAGTGGGTGCTGTTTCAGCATTCAAAGCAGTTCTCATATTTGCAGGAGTACAGCACAGAAATTTTTGCTGCATATTTTGCACTCCACTGTGCAAAAAGAACAAGAATCAACTAAGCAGGCTACATGCATGATTTATTCAAGAGAGCTCCTAGGACTAGCCATAGGACTCAAGAGGACACCCCTTTGGAAGTGCAACAAGATATGAAAGAATTGAAAGCCAAATCTCTACCAATTGCAATAACACTTGATTAACCAAAACAACCAACAAGTGTCAAGCCCAGCACGTGCCAGTTAACAAGGTTTTACTATAGCCTCCTACCTTACATCATTTGTTTTCCTAACAGTTGTTTTGTTATCAGATGCCAATGCTGCTACACAATGAATAATGCCTTTATACCAAAGAGGTGGGCCCCCTCAATATTTAATGATCCATGCGAGAAGGCCTTATTATGGAAAGATATCTGCTCTCTCTAGCGTTTATACATTTCATGCTGTGAGACAGACCTCGATTCCAGGAACAGCTTCAACTAACAGCTGGGCTTTTACCTACTTCATTTCTTTTACTTTGTTTTAGTATTTTTGTATTATATTCTAACAGCCATTGGTAAGAGCAAATGGACTAAGTGTTGAAATACAACTCCTCTATCAAAATTATATATGCATATACATATATTGTTGATTTATTATGCAATTAATCATTAGAAATATAGAAAAACAGAATAATGTAGGATACTCAAGATCTTATAGCTCATTCTGCAAGACATCAATCTGCCATGATTAAGTGTCAGGGACAGAATGTTATTGTTCCATGCAGAATGTTATTGGTCCGTTGATGGTCATGGAGTCTCCTAAAAATTAAGCTTTAATCTCTACCTCCATTCAGCTATAAATCCAGGAAAAACATTAGAGCAGCCTTACTTTTTTTTAAACAAAAAAAAGCACAAAGATGCAAATAAACTTTTGACTGAAATCAAGGAATATTTGACCCCAATGCAAAGTGCCAGTATTAGCTCAGTGGTAACATTTTCATTCACAGCAAAAATTCAGAAAGATGTGGGTTCAAATTCCACTGAAAAAATTAGTGCGTTATCAGTGCAGCACCGAGAAACTAAAGATGTTCCTCAATGCCTGCAGTTATCTTTAAATAGATTGATTTCATCTAGAACTATTTTACCTTTGTTAATTGGCCAAATTTAACCGATTTTTTGCAAGTTGTTTTCTCATAGTACCTTTCATAGAATGCAGTTATGTCTTTGGGTGTCCATCTAGACATTATTTGTACAGATGTACACCCAAAAGTAATGGTCACTCTGACCATTACCTCCTAGTAGTGTATTGTGATCTACTGCAAAACTGGAAGGTAGGTAGGGGCACATAGAAGCTGAACATCAAACCCCAGAAAATATCAAGGAACTTAAAAAGGGATTACGCAGGTTGGATAACCAAGGAATCCCCTTGATTCCAAGATGCACTGTTGAGAAGAAATCAAGGTGAATATCAAAAGGTTTTCATCCTTAAATGTACAGAAAGCAACATCGAGTCAAAGGGAAATGTGTTAACTATAAAAAAGCATGCAGAATCTACTCCTGTCGCAGTCAATGAGTTCAAATGTTGAGGAGTTCTCCAAGAGCTAAAGAGCTAGCAAGCCTCACTCTTTGCTTCGGAGTCCTCCAGGATCATCAATCATCACCATCGAGCAGAGGTAACTTTGTGCTTCTTCCAAAACGGTCACAAAGGGAGCTTTATGATCAGCACCTTTAAGGAAGAGGATGGCTCAGTAACATCCTCACATCAGGCATATCAAGGATTCAAAAATCCTATGCAAGCTGTGATTTAAAAGGCAAAAGACTACACGGTCTCCCAGAACTTATCGTCTTCTCTAGGTGTGGTAGTCAAATAGTTAAATGGCCATCAAAGAACAAAATGGACAGTGTTTTCAGTCTGGACCAACATCTGTACAGTTAATGGTCTGCAAAGTTCTCTGAGAACATTAGGGAATCCCAGCACTATATACCCAATTATACTCAGTTAACTCTGTTGGATAGGCCACATCACTCGCAAGCCCGACACCAGTCTTTGAAACAGAACCTTTAGTCCGAGCTCTGCCAATGTGAAGAGACTACCAGGTAGAAAAATGAAAAGATTCAAAGTTGTGCTCAAAACTTCCTTAAGTAAAAGGAAATGCAACATTTCCACTGAATCCTGGGTACCTCTGTCCTATCACCGCTCCACATGGAAATGGTGCATTCAGGAACCTTGAGTCCATCACAGCATATCATAGCAAAAGACACACATTAGACCACAAGTTCCCACAACACCTTGAAAACACTTGAAAACCCACAAAACTGCAGGGGAAGCAAGTTGACCTTGATTCCGAAGCACCAAGACTATTGCTAATAAACACAAAACAAAAGGTGTTTAAACAAAAGTTAAAGTATTTTATTGCCCCCATGAGATAGGCTGATTGCCCTAGAGATTCCAGAACAACCCTGGAGAACTGATAATCCTGACAAATGCCTCATTTGCTTCCCAAAAATCCACCACATTCACAGAATATTAATGGGAACGGTAGATCAACATTTTCAGAATGGGGGTTTGTAAGCCTAAATCCTAACAATTTGACCACAACTTACAGAAAACAAGTGAATTAACAAGTCAGCTGTGCAAGATTCATGTTAATACCAGCACACTTCCCAGCCAGTACAATATCATGTTAGAAATGAACTGATCTAGAACACGAAAATCAAAATACCAGATTTAAAATATGCTGAAGTGCAAGTACATGAGTCATAGAGACTGTGTGAATATCTCATCTTAATTTGCCTTCCAAGTAGCAACACAATGAACTTGCCAATCATGACCCAAGGCTGCTAAGTGGTCACTTTCTTTTTTACTCACATATTCTACAATGCATACAATTGGCAAGAACTGAAGTTCATGGAGTTGCAGACAACCTGATAATTAAGTGCGAGGCAGAACAGAATAGGGATAATGTGTTCAGTCTCTGATTGCCAGGTTGTGATAAGTGGCATTTCTTGAGAACTACCCTGGGGTTGAAATTTTCAATATATATTTTGATTATTCTAACAAAGCAACAAATAACTGAGTTAGGAAATGGAGATGCATGGTTAGGAGCAGGAACATTAATTAATCATTCCTAGTTGCCCTTTCAGTAAAACACAGATAATCTGCTGTCGAATTATTCAGAAACCCCAATGGTTCGGCATCTGGCTCACAACATGCCGATTGCCACATCCCCTTTAACTACTGGAATCCTGGTTCCTGCACTCCCTTGAAACTCACCTGGTTCCATTCCCTGTGCTCCCTCGAAACTTACTAGAACCGTATTTTTGCAATCACTGGAAAATTTGTTATTCTATGTAACATCTTAAAAAAAAAAGTGAATTAAAAGCACGTTGGATTATTAATTGGGAATAATATCCAATAATCCATAAATTCTGCTAGCCCAGCAGCACCAAAGTACCAGATTAACTTCATTTTACTATATTGGACTTTCATCCTGAACCGCATTGATTAGGTAATGAAGGCTACCTCACAGTGTTCTTTTGCAGGGAGTTCAGGATTTTGATTCAACAATGTTGAAGGACAATGGCATATTGATGGCAGTTCAGATTGATGCACATATTGAAAGATGTGGTAGTGCTTTCATGTTCCCACTGCTCTGGGACCCACAGCTCTGCTCAGTTTTCCTTTGCTCACTATGCTATGGTGAAAGGAGCCAAAGAAATGTCTTCAAATACCTTCAGCATGCAAGATTTATTCCACTGCACATAACTCCTTAGGACACCTCCACAACAGTATTCTGGTGCTGGGTCCTCACAAAACATCAGCCAGCTCCCCATGCATTGCAAGTTTAATACAGACAGCAAAGAATGAATAGACAGCCCATCATCACACTCAGGTGGGCAAAAGTCCCATGGCATTATATGAAATGCAGGGAGCATATCCCTGACATATTAGGCAATATTTATACACAAATAAATATTTGTACATAAATATTTTGTGCAAAAATTAAAATCACTACACTAATCATCATTGCAGCTGTTTCCTCATTTCCTATGTTACAGGAGTGATCGCACTTCAAAAATACATCACCGGCTGTAAAACTCTTCCAACCAGCCCAAGGTTGTACAAAGTGCTATATAAATGAAAGTTCTGTCTTTCTTAACCATCCAGTTATTAAAGTTTTTAATCACCACTCATTAATTAACACCAAAACAAAAAATGGTCACTGCCTCAGTGATAAGCAGAATGTCATAGCAAGAAATGAAAGTTAACTCCCTGCTGTTAAAAATTTATATGAGGGTTGTTTACTCCTGAAGCGGCAAGACTATTGCACCATTCTGATGAAGAGTAGTTGACCTGAAACATTAACGCTATTTCTTTTTCCAAAGAAGCTGTCTAACATGCTGAGTATTTCCAGTGAATTCTGTTGTTTCTGTTTTGTTTTCACCATTGTAAATACTTAAAGCTCAATTTCTCTTCTAACAATGTACTCTCACCTTTGGACCATATACAGCACCCGAATAACCTACCCACAGCCCCATCAAGAACTTCCAGCCTCACTCGTTGATAGTGTGCAGATGATGCAGGGGTCCCATCACCCACATCAGAACCCATAGAACTGGGGTGGAAGCAAGACATCTTTGACCCCAACTTCCAATGAGGGTGAAAGATAAATCCATAAGCAACTTTTCAAATGTTTCAACTGTATAAAGCCAATTAACGAATAAATTGTGTGTTTCTTACCTGCATTAAATACTTAGCCTTTTAGCTTTCACACTGGTGGTTTTCCCCAATGCAAAATATTTTATCTAAATAAAGAACAGGAACACTATCAAACCAGGAGAACTCAATGTCTCTGCATTCACTCAACGTTAGCATATTACATCTATATATTGTTTAGTTAGTTGGTAATGGGTTCCCTTTGATCCATTTGGACAACTCAATTAACTTTTCACCGACTGTGGTTTGGGGAGGGCCTGGTGTAGAAGGTAATGGCTGTAGACAGGGCTTTAACACACAAATAGCAGGCAGCAGGGGAGTGTGGGCAAAGCAATGATTATAAATTTAAAGGAAAAGGTCATTGCCATAGGGTAAAGTAGTAATTTATGGAATAAGACAGGACGGATCAGAATTTAATAATTACCCAGTAAATAATGTTATTTTTCATCTTTTCCTTTACTTTGTCAAGACTTCTGATTTCTCCCACTGTAGTCCATTAGAAGAAAAATGGATCCAAAAGGTTCGTGTAAAATTCATTCCATCTATTCGGTATCTCATTACATACGTCTCTAATGCTTCAGGGATTTTCACACAGAATGAATCATTGAGTGCAATGACAGTTGGTAAGTATTCAAGCATGAAAGGCATTTTTTCACCTAAGAAACCCCACAAACAGATCTATTTCAGATGTTGATTCCAAAAGAAAAATCCACCATGATGCCAGGAGAACTCAGTTTAAGTATTAATATGGGATCTGTAATACTCATTGGAAATATCAGGGTGTGCAGATAGGCCTTTGCTTGACACATCATAGAAAGAAAGGCAACTATAACATTGCTTCAATACTGTAAGAAGCGATTGCTACATCAATTTAGATTGTCAGCTTGTATTTTTAAGTACACCACAATTCCCTCACACAGTGCCAGCAACTGAGCCAAGCTGAAAGCGAAAACCCCAAATGTATTTATGCTTCTGGTCCAGCCCCATGTTGGTTACCATAAAGGGTTAATAGCCATTTCAAGTATAATTACAGCAACAATCACACGGTCCGGACAGCCATCAATACTCACAAGGGAACAATCAGCAACATTAATCTCTAAAAAATCCTTTCACCCGAGGGTATGCCAGAAATAGGCCAGTCTCCTCTCGCAATTAATCACAGAAATCCTATTAAATAAGGATGTTTTCTGCATGGTCTCATTGATAATACTATGAAGTAGGAATGGCAGCAAATCAAATTTCCATAGCAACTGCCTGGTCTTCTGAGGTTAGTTTCTGTTCTAAATAATCTTTTCCACCTCTCAGGTTCATTATGCTACATTTGCAATCTGTGAGGTGCATAGAGGGGCAAGTGAAGTACAATACTGACCTGACCAGCAAACTATTTAGCAAAATACCAACAGCACATGTAATACTGAATGCAGATCATGTTAAAATGGAAATCGTAACTTTGAATAATATTCTTAACAAGTACCCTGTATAAACAGTGGGATCTGCTGAATTGTTGATTGAAAAGGTAAATGTTAGACAGGAGAGTGGAAGAACTCTCCTGTCACAGTCCATTATGGGGAAGTGCATCAGAGTCTACCAATTAATACTTGGCACATGTATTCTCTGTGGATTCCCAATATCCAAAAAAGTCCAGACGAATTGTGCAGACTCAAGACACAAGGAGCTCACAAGGTGTGTCCCTCTTTACTCAAGGGTTCCTCACAAACTAAAGATGAAAAACCATGTGGTAGAACATCTTGATCTACACATTATTTGTTTGGTGCAACACATTCAACTTAGATTAAGGAAATCTTACTTTTGTGCACCTCATTTAAAAATGGCATTTGCTTTCTATCTCACTGCTAAAAAGGTTTATTGCAAACATTTGACAACTGTAATATTTATGGCAGAGATTTAAAGAATAAATAATGAAGCTTAAGGAACAGACAATGTTACAGTGAAGTGGAGGAAGGGACTGAGAAAAGAAAACTTTGCCAACCATTTCCAGGCCATCCCCTAGGACCAAGGTGGGTGGCAGTACTACACTGCCAATCCAAGATCTGTTCTGTTCCAAACGCTGGTTAGAAAAATAAAGTGAAACATTCATGTTTTCCAATCCCAATTCATACCTTGCAAGCTAATACATCCAGCAATGCCAGATGTGGACAGATCCTGTGATTGGCTGACACATAATCAAAGATCCTGCCAACTTCATGGTCAAAAACACTTGCGTAAATTATTGCACAATAATCTGTTTTTTTTACAATTATACCCTTGTGATTTCCCACAGAGGAAGGAGAAAAATGGGAGAAAAATGAGAGAAAATAGAAGCAAACAATATTGTACACAAGTGATGCAGACATTTCAGAGATTCACTTTATAATTTTCTTCTTAGTCCAACAAAGTCTCAATATAGCAAAATCATAAAATGTATTTGGATTCTCACTCATGACCTGGCTCCAGTCTCCTCCTGTCTCCAGTCTCCTCCTGTCTCAGGCATACACTTCTACTATGTTCCCTAGTTTAGCCCAATTTAAACATAGTCCCCACAGTACCCTTCAGCCCTGAGGGGCCCCCCTTGGCTCCAATTCCCTGCTAGAATGCAAAGCAGTCAGAGACAGAATGGGAATCAACAGTATTCTTATCTATGCTTCCAAGTTAGTTTGCTTTAAAACTAATGGGCCAACTGCCACAGGAAATACCTAATGTGTTTATGCTGGTCTCCTAATAGCAGCATCAATCTGTCCAAGACAACGACAAGCCTGAGAGCAGAACAAGAAAAAGCAGCCGAACAAAGTCACAAAATTTGAGAGACAGACCAAAGTAAAATACAGTGTAAATTGATTCTCGAAAGACAATCATAGCAAAACTATGCTATGACAATTCCAGTCCAAAATTGAGTCCCAGACCAGCCGTCGGTTGTGGCAGAGCTTACATGCTATGACAGGCTACAAGACTAAGTCGGGCAGCATTGCGGACAATAGCACATTGTCACAAACCAGCAACAAAAGAAACACACTGAGCATGATTCAGTGTTAAAAACTATTTTATTAATCACTACTTATGATAATACGTAAAATAAAAGTAAAAATGTTAGTATGTTAGAATTCAAAAATGTTAAACCTCGAACGTTAACCCCAAAACTAAACTCTTCGTGTGTGTGTGTGACAAAGTCCAAAACTCCCAGTTCCGGAATGGTTCTTAAAGTTCAGTTCCGCAAGCCATAAGGTGAAACATGAGCAAGGGCTTCTTCAACAACCACTGTCGTCTGAAGATAAGATGTAGATGTAGAAAAACATAGAGAGAGTACATACGAAATCCAAATGTTCCACGATGGAACCCAAACGACACTTCAGTGTTTACTCGGTAGTGACTTCCTCACCCCGAAAAGCATCCGAACCGTGGTCGTCCACACACAAATACCTGTTTCCTTCTACAGGTCAGCAACAAAGTGAACTCCACCGGATTACTTCCAACTTCCATACATGGATTTCAGTGGCAAACACAGTTATTGTTTCTCATCCATCGATAGAGAAAACAAGCAGGCTGGTGTCTCTCTCCCTTCTCTCTCTCTCCTTCTTCTTCTTCTTACTTCTTCAACAACGTCATTACGTCCTTTATCTTCTATTGACGTAAGCACGCCCCACACACACATACACACACACTCTCTATCTTAAAGGGACTTTCACTGAGTCCATAACAACATCCTTTCCTGATGAGCTTAACGCATTTTATGCACATTTTGAACAGAAGGGGATAGGAATGTCACACCCACCCCGACAGCCTCCAATGCACCTGAACCCATAGTCACTATTGCAGACCCAAGAAATCAGTCTTCCGGAGAGTGACCCCCCAGAAAGCATCTGGCCTGGGTGGTGTCCTTAGATCCTGTGCAGAATCAGCTGGCGGGGGTATTTGCAGACATTTTCAACCTCTCCCTGCTTCAATCAGAGGTTCCCACCTGCTTTAAGACCACTATCGTCCCAGTATCTAAGAAAAACAAGGTAATACGCCTTAATGACTACCGACCTAGTGGCTCTGACATCCAACAACATGAAGTGCTTCAAGAAACTGGTCATGGCACACATCATCTCCAACCTCCCAGACAACCTCAACCCACTGCAATTTGCCTACTGCTGAAAAAGGTCTATGGCAGATGCCATCTTCCCAACCCTACACTCATCTCTGAAGCATTTGGACAGTAAAGACACCTACATTAGACTATTGTTTATTGACTACAGCTCCGCCTTCATACTATAATTCCAAGCAAACTCATCTCCAAACTCCGAGACCTGGGACTCAACATCTCCCTTTGCAAATGGATCCTTGACTTCCTGACCAACAGACCACAATCAGTAAGGATAGGCAACGACACCTCCTCCATGAATATTCTCAATACAATGCCCCACAAGGCTGCATCCTCAACACCCTACTCTCTATACACTCATGACTGCATGGCCACCTTCTACTCTAACTCCATCTACAAGTTTGCAGACGATACCACTGTAGTGACCCATATCTCAAATAATGATGAGTCGGAGTACAGGAAGGAGATAGAGAGTTAGTGACATGGTGTCATGACAACAACCTTTTCCTCAATATCAGCAAAACAAAAGAGCTGATCATTGACTTCAGGAAGGGAGGTGCACACATGCTGCTGTTTGCATCAACGGTGCTGAGGTCGAGAGGGTTGAGAGCTTCAAGTCCCTAGGAGTGAACATCACCAACAGCCTGTCCTGGTCCAACCACAGACACCAGGGCCAAGAAAGCTCACCAGCACCTCTACTTCCTCAGGAGGCTAAAGGAATTTGGAATATCCCCTTTGACCCCCACCAATTTTTATTGATGCACCACAGAAAGCATCTTATCTGGATACATCACAGCTTGGTATGGCAACTGCTCTGCCCAAGACAGCCAGAAACTGCAGAGAGTTGTGGACACAGCTCAGCACATCATGGAAACCAGCCTCTCCTCCATGGACTCTGTCTACACTTCTCATTGCCTCGGTAAAGCAGCCAGCATAATCAGAGACCCCACCCACCCACAACATTCTCCCTTCTCCCATCCGGCAGAAGATACAAAAGCCTGAAAGCACGTACCACCAGGCTCAAGGACAGCTTCTGACCCGCTGTTGTAAGACTATGGAACAGTTCTGTAGTATAAGATGGACTCTTGACCTCACAATCCACTGCGTTATAACCTTGTACCTTATTGTCTGCCTACACTGCACCTTCTCTGTAACTGTAACACTTTATTCTACCTTGTACTACCTCAATGCACTATAATGAATTGATCTGTATGAATGGTATGCAAGACAAGTTTTTCCACTGTACCTCGGTACATGGGACAATAATAAACCAATTTATATATCAAAACAGCATGTGGATATTAACATTGCTTCTATGTTAGTACTCTCACCTAATTTACAAGATTTCAGTTATGTGCTGAAATTTCTAGATTTTTGTTTTAATCTAGGCTGACATTCAGTGCAGAACTGAAAAAATGTGCCACCTTTGCAGAAAAGCAGGCAAGTTCTCCCACTATCCCATCTGACATTTACTTTTCATACAACAATTTAGCATATCCCATCATTTAGCTCATTGCTCCTTGTGGAATCTCGCTGCACACAATTACTACATTTCCTACATTTCAAATGAGATGATCAGACATCCCGATAATACTGGGATCATCCTGATATAAGGTCTTTGCCCCATGACCCCAATTAAGACACACAGTCAGGTTATCATTTATACCAATTTTTGACAATTGCTATCAGGTCATTTAGAGTGAACCAAGCGTAGCAGAAGCTTGTCTGTCAACTGCAATGTAAAAAGGTAGTTGTAGTCAATGCAACAGCACAAGACACAATTGTAATGCAGCAGAAAGTCTGCCTGTATGTACCATTTCTGCCTTACAAGGAATAAGCAAGTTTCCAATCTTGACTGGTCAAGTGCAATGACCCAATGATCTCCCAAATTCTTTGAATAACATCCTGGAAATTGCAATTAGGTATTTAAACATACTGAACATTAACATAATCAACTTAGTAATGAGGTCTAGGTAGCAGCAATGGAACAACAGCCAGGCATTGCACATCTGAAAGGTAGGGTTGGTTTCCAATGGAGGGAATCATAAATGAAATTGGGAAATGGATTCCAGCAGAAAATACTGCATTCTCCATTCTGAAGGGGAAGAAGTTTTAATGAGACCATACTATAAATACAAACTATTCAGATAACTGCTGCAAAATAATTGTAATTAATGGAAGTTGATCTTGCAATTGATTCTTCAAGATGCTTTGTAAACCAGGCCCTTATTCCTTGAGCATCAATATTAAACAAATATTGAAAATACCCAAGTCAATGCAGACATTTTGTCAAGTGTTCCTTCACCCACAACCTTACTACCCTAAACACCCATCTTTCAAGGAACCTATTCCACATCAAATGAAACCAGAATTTCCACCATTGAGGACATCGTCAAGAGGTGGTGCCTCAAGAAGGCATCATCTATCACTTGGGACCCTCACCATCCAGGACATGCTCTCTTCTCATTACTTTTTATTATTATTCCAAAATAAACTTTATTTAGCATAAAAAGCAAGCTATATACAAATATAAAACAGTGCAGACCTTCACAGTTGTGTACGGATCAATCATTAGTGTTACCTTTTTTAAACCCACAGCACCGATGCCACTTGTGTGGCTCCAAGGTGTGATACCCCAGTCCCATATTCACACCATTTAAGGGGCTTCCTCGCCTGACTCCGCCCCTCCATCTCCAGTGGCAGACGAACCCTAAACTGTAGTCCTTCCCCACCGAGCCCTTGTGTTGGCTGCACCCAGCTTCAGTGAGTCCCTTAGCACGTACTCCTGCAGCCTGGAATGTGCCAGTCTGCAGAATTCCCCTACGGACATCTCAGTGCTGGGAGACCAACAAGTTTCGGGCAGACCAAAGGGCCTCTTTCACCGAGTTGATGACCTTCCAGCCGCACTTGATGTCTGTCTCCATGTGCTTCACCAGGAACAGCCCGTAGATCAGAGAATGGGGATGAACCATGACAAGGACCCTTGCATCTTTCGCCACACACTCTTCGCAAACCCACAGCCCGCAAAGAGGTGGCGACCGTCTCGTCCCCAGCTCAGTCAACCCAAGGGCAGCGGTGCTGGGAGTGATGTTTTGACCACGCAGGAAGGATCTGACTGGGAGGGCCCCTCTCACCGCCAGCCAAGCGAGGTCTTGGTGTTTGTTGGTGAGTTCTGGCGGTGAGGAATTGGACAGTCTGCTCAGGGAAACACCCCACAGTATGCAGAGTCCTTCTGCAGTGTCTGCAGGATGTTGTGTACCGACCACTCCCTGATGGACATGCGGTCAAAGGTGTTGGTCTGGAAGAACTTTTCCACAAAGAACAGGTAGTGCAGCAACGTCCAGCTGACTGGGACATTGCGCAGCAACGGGGCCAGGCCCATCCTTCGCAATACCTGGGACAGGTAGAACCTTGGCACGTAGTGACACTTGGTGCCCACGCACTTTGATTCCACGCACAGCCTGATGCAGCCACAGACGAAGGTGGTCATCAGGATGAGGGCGACACTGGGGACAATTTTGCCCCCATTGTCCAGGGACTTGTCCATCTTGGATCCCCAGATGAACCAGAAAACGGCACAGGTGATTTCCAAGCAAGAGGAGCGGGGAACAGGCCACACCTGTGCCAAGTACAGCAGCCCTGAGAGTACCTCACACTTGATGATCAAGTTCTTCCCAGTTATTTATAGGGAGCGCCATTCCTACAGTCCCAGTTTCTGCTTCACCTTCCCAATCCACTCCCACCAATTCTTGTTGCATGCCTCAGCCCCTCTGAGCCAAATCTCCAGCACCTTCAGGTAATCAGCTCTGACAGTGAAGGGGATGCTGGATCGGTCGGCCAGTTGCCGCAGAGCATGGCCTTGCTCTTTGCGTGGTTAACTCTGGCCCCTGATGCCAACTCAAAATGGTTGCGGATGCTGATCAATCTGCAAACTGACCTTGGGTCTGAGCAGAAGACAGCGACGTCATCCACGTACAGGGAGATTTTCACCTTGGTGCCCCCACTGCCTGGCAACGTCACCCCTTTTATGCTCTCGTTCTTCCAGATGGATTTGGCAAAGGGTTCTATACAGCACATGAACAAGACAGGGGAGAGAGGGCAACCTGCCTGACTCCAGACTTATCACCCATTGATTTGGGCCGCCCTACTGACGCCTGTGTGGAGCAGTTGGATCCAATTCCTGATTCCCTCCGGAAAGCCCATTTTGGAGAGCACGTCCAACATGTACGTGTGTGATATCCTGTCGAAGGCCTTCTCCTGGTCCAAGCCGACCAGGCAGGTGTCCAGTCTGCTGTCTTGCACGTAGGTGATGGTATCCCTGAGCAGCACAAGGGTGTCAAAGATCCTCCTGCCAGGTACAGCACAGGATTGTGTTATGAGCCAGGTTGCTATTTGGTGAATGTCCCTTTAAGGCACCTGGACAGTAGAGTAGGTGTGTGTGTGTGTGTGTGTGTGTGTGTGTGTGTGTGTGTGTGTGTGTGTGTGTGTGTGTGTGTGTGTGTGTGTGTGTGTGTGTGTGTGTGGTGTTATCAAGACAGCAAGACTATAGCAATGTGCTGGCTGTTTTGCTCAGTGAGGGGAGAGCGAGAGACTGACTGCTGGTCTCCGTATCGATGGATGAAGAACAATAGCTATGCCAGTCACTACAATCCATGTATGGATTTTTGGAGCAACCAAGTGGAGTCCACTTTGTCGTTAACCTGTGCTGGAAAGCAGGTATTTCTGTGGACGGCCACGTATCGAATGCCTTCGGGGTGACAGATACTTCGGAACAAAGCAGTGGAGATCAGAGATTGAAGTGTCATATGGGTTCCATCGTGGAACATGTGGATTTCATAATTTATCTCTACATTTTCTCTTCAGTCGGTGGTCCTGCAAAAGCCTTTGCTCACGTTTCACCTGATGACTTGCTGAACTGAACTTTGAGAACTATTCCTAGACTCGGGGTTTGGCAATTTGCCACACACACACACTTTGAGTTTATTAGATTTGGGGTTAATGTTTAACATCTAACGTTTTTGGCTTTTCTCATTGTCACAAGTAGTTATTGATAAAATGGTTTCTAACACTTATACATGACTCAGTGTGTTTCTATTTTTGCTGGTACGTAATATTTGGTCCGGGTGGATCACCTGTCCCAGAGCAGACTTGACCCTGTTGGCGTGGCCTTGGACAGGATCTTATAATCCACATTCAACAGTGAGATGGGTCTCCAATTTCTCATGTCCTCCCTCTCCCCCTTCTGCTTGTAGATGAGGATAATGGTGCTTTTCCTCATGGATTCTGACATGCTGCCAGCCACAAGCATAGCATTGTACACTTCCAGCAGGTCTGGGCCCATCCATTCCCACAGAGCAGAGTACAACTCAGCCAGTAAGCTGTCGCTTCCAGGAGTTTTATTTGAATCAAAGGAAAGGATGGAGCTGGTCAGCTCCTCCAGGTTCAGTGGATGGTCCAGACTCTCCAGCTTGCTGTCATCTAAGACCTCCATGATAGAGAACAGGAAGTTCTGGGAGGCTGTGCTGTCTGTGGCTTTTTTGTCATACAGACCAGCATAGAAGGATCTGCAGATCCTTAATATGTCCATCTGTGAGGATGTTACTGAGTCGTCCTCTTCCTTAAGGCTGTGGATCAGAGCTCCCCCTGTGCACCTTTTGGAAGAAGAAACACGAGCACATCTCATCCTGCTCCACAGACCGGACCCCAGATCAGAAGATAATCTTGGAGGATTTGGAGGCGTGGAGCTGGGCTTACCGGCTCTTCGCCTCGAAGTTCCTCCCTCATAACCACGCCCCCCCTCAACTGCAGAAGAAGTTGCTGCAAGTTTGTCTGGAGTTAGCACAGTTCCCTCTGACTGTCTTGCTTTCTGGACCCCTCTGCGGATGAAGAGCTTCTCATTACTACCATCGCGGAGGAGGTACAGAAGCCTTAAGACCCACACTCAGAAACAGCTTCTTCCTCAGTGCAGCAGTCAGCATAACGCTTTACAGTGCCAGCGACCAGGGTTCAATTCCAGCCACTGTCTGTAAGGAGTTTGTACATTCTCCCCATGTCTGCGCGGGTTTCCTCCGGGTGCTCCGGTTTCCTCCCACATTCCAAAAGACGTACGGGTTAGGAAGTTGTAGGCATGCTATGTTGGAGCCAGAAGCGTGGCGACACTTGTGGGCTGCCCCCAGAACACTATGCGAAAAAAAAGATGCATTTCACTGTGTTTCAATGTACATGCGACTAATAAAGATATCTAAAGATTTCTGAATGGTCCATCAACACTACCGTTATTATTTTTGCACTATTTCTTCTTGTAATTTGTAGTAATTTTATTACTTTGCACTGTACTGCTGCAGCAAAACAACAAATTTCATGTCATCTAAGTCAATAATAATAATAATTCTGATGGGCTCACCTACGTGCAAGTTCCATTACTTGAAATTATGTGCACAACTATCCTAACCCCCTCCTCTCTGGTTACCTTAATTACAGCAACGATGCACTTCAAAAGTGTTCTGTCAAGCATCTTAAGAGATGCAAGTGTCAAAAATTAATACCATTTTCCAGCAACAGCATCATTTCTACATGCTATGGAAAAACAAATTGCAATCCACAGTGGGCAATTTACATGTCATACTAACAGCAAGAATGGTTTCTTCTTTAAATACTCTATCACAGAATGAACAGTTACCAACTAATGCTTTGTAATAAGTGGCTGGATAATTTGCTCATGCAACTCATACCTCTCTGGAAGGCATACACACTATCTTTGTACTGGCACGTGAGGATAATGATAGTCCATTCCACTCCTGTGGCTTGAGCACCAAAGTTCTGCTCTTCTGATACCAAAGTTTCACCGCCTACATTTGCCATTCTTATTGACATCTTCACCTCATGCCATCCAGTTGATCTTCAGATGCACCACATGACCAGATTGCTTCCTGGGAAGAATGCAAAATAATTATTACATGGCGAATAGTGGCAATTGCACAAGGAAGGATAATACAAAATGTAAAATTTAAAATTAAGGTGGAGAGAAAGGGATAACAAGAACAGAACAAGCACACACGAGTCCATACAGTAAAACTCAGTAAATCCAGCCGTCTCAGGACTTCAGTGGTGCCGGACTAGCAGATTTTCTGGACTATTGGATATTATTCCTACTAATATTCCAAAATGCTAATTCACTTTTTGCATGGAAAATGTTTGCAAATAATAAATTTTCCAGTGAACCTGGTGGATGGAACACAAGCAAGCTCAGGAACCAGAGCCGTGGTGTGACGCAGGTGAGTACGAGAACTGGGGCCCTAGTGTTTTAGAGCAAGGGCAGGGTGCAGGGCCGTGGTGTGGTACCGGGAAGCATGGATGCTGGGTCCCCCAGTGCGAGAGGCAGCATGGGAATCAGCGCCTGGACTTCCCAACAATCGGATAGCAGGTTATTGAAGTTTTACTGTACTCTGTTCCTGTTTAATTATACAGTAAATTCTTAGCTAATATTTCTAATGGGAACTGCCATACAAATTTATAATGCTATAATTGTTTCTGGAGTGGGATAACTAGCTTGGCGTACAAGTTTGCAATGACAAACTAGTTATACTGCTCTAGCACACCAACTGATGCAACAATAAAGTAAAGCTTTGGGAGGTAGTATCAATAAGAATGAGAAGATAAGAATGGAAAAGATCAGGATAGAATATCTTTAGTCACATGTACATCAAAACACACAGTAAAATGCATCTTTTGCGTAGAGTGTTCTGCGGGCACCCGCAAGTGCCACCATGCTTCTGGCACCAACATAGCATGGTGACAACTTCCTAACCCGTACGGCTTTGGAACGTGGGAGGAAACCAGAGCACCCAGAGAAAACCCACGCAGACACACAGGGAGAACGTACAAACTCCTTACAGACAGCGACCGGAATTGAACCCGCTAGTCCTCAAGGATCATTTCTGTGCATTGTACATAAGGAATGGAACCTCCAGGTGAAGTGAGATTAGAAGGCAGGGATGGAGATTGGACTAGGCACAGAAGTGTAGTTGTATAAAATGTAATGAAGCACAAGTTGGGAAGTGGGTTGCCTGCAAAACAATAACTCTGAAAATCAGTATTAAAGATGTTCTCTTGCTTCCTGTTCTACCAAAGTAAAAAGAACTGATAAATCTAGAAATCTGCTCAGGTATTAAATTAAAACCCCACCGACTCAGAGACCTGGGACTTAACACCTCCCTTTGCAACTGGATCCTTGACTTTCTGACCAACAGACTGCAATCAGTGAGGATAGGCAGCAACACTTCCAACACAATTATCCTCAACACTGGTACCCCACAAGGCTGCGTCCTCAGTCCCCTACTCTACTCCCTACATACTCATGACTGTGTGGCCAGATTCTGCTCTAACTCCATCTACACATTTGCAGATGATGCCACCGTAGTAGGCCGTATCTCAAATAACGATGAGTTGGAGTACAGGAAGGAGATAGCGAGCTTAGTGGCATGGTGTCATGACAACAACCTTTCCCTCAATGGCAGCAAAACAAAAGAGCTGGTCATTGACTTCAGGAAAGGGGGCAGTGTACATGCACCTGTCTACATCAATGGTGCTGAGGTCGAGAGGGTTGAGAGCTTCAAGTTCCTGGGAGTGAACATAACCAATAGCCTGTCCACGTAGACAACACAGCCAAGAAAGCTCACCAGTGCCTCTACTTCTTCAGGAGGCTAAAGAAATTTGACATGTCCCCTTTGACACTCACCAACTTTTATCGATGCATCATAAGAAGGCATCCTGTCTAGATGCATCACGGCTTGGTATGGCAACTGTTGTGCCTGGGACCTCAAGAACCTGCAGAGAATTGTGGACACAGCCCAGCGCATCACAGAAACCAGCCTCCCCTCCATGGACTCTGTCTATACCTCTTGCTGCCTTGGTGAAGCAGCCAGCCTAATCAAAGACCCCTCCCACCCGGGTCATTCTCTCTTCTCCCCTCTCCCATCAGGCAGAAGATACAGGAGCCTGAGGGCACATACCACCAGGCTTAAGGACAGCTTCTATCCCACGGCGATGACTATTGAACAGTTCCCTTATACAATGAGATGGACTCTTGACCTCACAATCTACCTCGTTATGTCCTTGCACCTTAGTGTCTACCTGCACTGCACTTCCCTGTAGTTGTGAAACTTTATTCTTTATTCTGTTACTGTTTTTACCCTGTACTACCTCAATGCACTGTGTAATGAATTGATCTATACGAACAGTATGCAAGACAAGTTTTTCCACTGTACCTTGATACAAGTGACAATAATAAACCAATACCTGAATAAGAACCACAATGTGAACTCAACCCAACCCACTCAGACAGATAGCCAGGCTCTGCAGTGACGCCATGCCTTGACAATTAGGAAACACTTCCTGCCCTGCCAGCACTATCCCAGCTTGTTGAGAACAACCAGACCTATTACTGGTGCAGCAGGTAGTGCTGCTGCCTTATGGCTCCAGCCCCTGGTTCAGTCCTGATCTCCACTGCTGTCTTGCAAAGTTCTCCCCATTTCCTTCCACATGGTGGGTTAATTAGCCACTGTAAATCATCCCTGGAATAGGTGTGTGGCAGGAGAACAGGGAGGATGTTGACGGGCATTGAAGAAAGAATAGCATATGGAGAAAGTAACTGAAGGAATGCCATTATGAAATGCCTTTGAGAGTCGGCATAGGTGATGAGCCGAATGGTTTCCTTCGACGTTGTCAGGAAATATGAAATCACAAACCACAGTACTGAACATTAGTCCATTTACAGAAAAACTCCGATAATCCGACGTGCTCAGGGCTTTGGTGGTACCTAACTGGCAGATTTTCCAGGCTATTGGATATTGCTCTTACTAATACCCCAATTTACTTTTAATTCACTTCTTCTTACAAGATGTTACAAGCTGTATAATAAATGTCCGTGAACCTGGTGAGTTTAAAGGGAATATGGGAAACAGGACCCAAGCAACTTTAAAAGGGGGCATGGAAATCAGGGCCCCAGGGAGGTTAAAAAGAGCATGAGAGACAGGGTCCCACTGAATTTAAAACGGAGTGTGGGGAAACAAAACCGGGTGGGCCTAATACCAAACCATCAGGATTTCTGACAAATCAGGCAGCAGGTCATCATGTAGTCATAAAGATCTGCTGAAATCCAATCCGATCCAAACCTCAGGACTAAGAATTTTCTTTTGATACTTCATCCAACTCCAACACATACAGTCTGGCCCCACTGGGCTTGGGTTCGGTGGGCTGTAACTCAAACATTCTGCATATCCGGAAAATAAAGGAGGTGTGTTTAAGTGCTGACATTTTAAAAGCTGGATGTATTCTAATAAAAAAAAAGGAAATGCTGGAAACAGTGAAAAGGTATGGGTGAAGAGAGAAGGAAAGAATGTTTCAAGTCAATGGTCCTTCATCATAAACCTGGAAAATTGATCTATATTTTGCAGCAATAGCAGAGAGGCCATCAGTGATCATATTTATTATGGGCTAAATAGGACAACAGTGTCTGCACCTGCACAGTCAAATAGGGAAAGTTCTGTCAGAGCTATCCCACTCCTCCACAAGGTGTGCTGATCGAGTCCTCGCCAACAGACTGTATTCAAATGAATGCAACAGCATAAACTTGCTGTGTCTACTCAGTAGTGTTGTGCTAATTTAGGCTGAAAACATTGCAGCTAATATATTCAGGAGTAGGCCTTGATTTTTATAGTGTTATCATTGTCAATTACTTCTAAACAACCTCCATGACTCTGGAAACTTATTCCTTTAGAAATTAAAATCATTAAAAACAATTCAGTCCATCTGTCTCTTTTAAAAATATCTGCCTTTCAATCTCATCTGTGTTTCAAAATTTTCATTTTACTCTGTAGATCTAATTTAAACATGTGCCTTTATACTTCCTGGTTTGGACTTTGCTCATCTCAATCAGAATGCTTCAATCTGATAAACTGCATCTTTCCCCTGGTGTCACACATTACAAAATCCACAGTGGAAAGTGCCACTCTGGAATAGATTCCCAACAACAGGAAGTTTCTACTTGTCAAATCTTTTGTGGATGGCTATCAGAAAACAGCATTGCTTCATGTTGACTGCAAAAAGAAAAATGTCCATTACCTTGGTACAGCACAGAAACAGGCCCTTTTGGCCCACTTTGTCCAAGCCGACTGTGATGTCTATCTATGCTAATTCATTTGCCTGCATTGGACTGTATCTCGCTACGCCTTTTCTATCCAATTACCTGTCCAAATGCCTTTTAAACATTGTCACTTTATCTGCCTCCGCCACCTCCTCTGGCAGCTCGTTCCAGAGGTTCACCACCCTCTGAAAACCTAATCCTTTATATCAGATCTCCTTTAAATGTCTCCCCTCTCACCTTAAATATATGCTCTGGAAAATAAAAGTCTGAGCATCTATCCTATCTATGCACCTCATAATCTTATAAACCTCTAGAAAGGCATCCCTCAGCCTCCAATGTTCCAGTGCAGAATACAAAAAGAAGTACGGGTTAGGAAGTTGTGGGCATGCTATGTTGACGCTGGAAGCGTGGCGAGACTTGTGGGCTGCCCCCAGAACACTCTGTGTATTTCATTGTGTGTGTTTGATGTACATGTGACTAATAAAGATATCTTAAACCCAGCCTATGGAAGAAGCCTGACCAGTTAATGCAGATGAACTCAGAGCATAGATGGGCACATGGGACTGGGATGTTACACTGTTACAGAAACATGGTTTGGGGAAGGGCAGGACAGCAGCTCAATGTTCCGGGGAACAGATGCTCCTGCCATGACAGAGGTGGAGGGAAGAGAGGAGGGGAAGTTGCACCATTGATGTGTGAGAACATCACAGCAGAGGATATGCCTGGGGGAACATTCAGTGAGGCCATGTGGGTACAACATAGATATAAGGAAGTGGGTGATCACTTTTGATGGGATTGTACTACAGGCCCCTCATTAGTCAGCGGGAATTAGAGGAGTATGTGTAGGAGATCCCAGCTAGGTGTAGGAATAATAGGAATGTAACAGTAGGTGATGCTAACTTCCCCAATAATGACAGGGAGTGCCACTGTGTTAAAGGATTAGATGCAGCAGAATTTGTTAAGTGTGTTCAGGAAAGTTTTCTGAAGAAATATGTAGCTGGCCCCACTAGAGAGGGGGCAGTACTCAACCTCCTCCTCGGAAATGAGGCTGGGCAAGTGGCTGATGTGTCCGTGGGGGAGCACTTTGGGACCAGTGACCATAATTCTACGAGTTTCAAGACAGTCATGGAAAAAGATAGGACAAGTCCACAAGTTCTACATGGGGCAAGGCTAATTTTGATTGAATTATACAGGAACTTGCAAAAGTTGATTGGGAGAGGCTGTTTAAAGGGACATCTGGCAAATAGGAGGCTTTTAAAAGTGAAAATAAGGCGAGTTCAGGACAGTGTGTTCCTGTCAGAGTGAAGAGCAAGGCTGACAGGATTAAGGGTCAGGAAGAAGAAGGAGGCATATGTCAGATATAGGCAGTTGGGATCAAGCGAATCCCTTGAGTATAAGGGATGCAGGAGTACACATAAGAAGGAAATTAGAAGGGTAGAAAGGTGACATGAGGGTGGTGGGTGCCTTAAACACAGTGCTGGGGGAGGTGGTGGAAGCAGATACAATAGCCACATTTAAGAGGCAGTTAGACAGAGGGATACAGACCATATACAGGCAGATGGAATTAGTTAGATTGGCAACATGATTGGCACAGATAAGCTGGGCCGAAGGGCCTGTTCTGTGCTGTACTGTTGTGTTCTGTACCTGCAGATGCTGAATGACCTGCCAGCCATTTCTAGCAGGTTTTGACTTTATTTCAAAATTCCAGTATCCGTAATATTTATTTTTAATATTAGATATTTGATACATTAAAAATGTATCAAAATAAAAGATACAGAGACAGAGGATATGCTGGATGAAGTTTCTTCCCCCAGAAGAAATAAAACTAGTATGTTCCAGTTTATTGTCATAGGCATATATACGCGGGGTATAAATGCCATGAAAATTGGCTTTTTGCAACAGCAGCAGAGTACGTTACAGACACAAGTTAACATAAACTTAAATTAACATAGCAAGTAACTTTTTGATTAAACGGAAGGCATCTTTTAAAGATGGCAACAGAAAAGCCCCTTGATTTCTGTTGGTAATGCGAGGATAAGAAACAAAAGTTAAATACTATTTTTTTGGACATCAGGCAGCACAGGCAATCAGGTGTCACAGGAGGGAGGTTGAGTTCTGCCTCAGGTTGAAGTTAACCTAAAAGAGTTGTGCTGCCTCAATCAAGCAAGAAGACTCAATGAAGTGGCTGATATGTTCATTCTTTTTATGTTATTACATGGAGATAAGTCATAGTGATTAAACTAACAAGTTGGAACATAACAATTACTCTGTGCACTTTATTGTAGATTAAAAGTAGTTTAACAATTCGAACCATGCCTTGCACCATCTAAATGTTAACACTGTTCACTGTCAGAGAGATTGATGAAGTACGTAAGCAAAAAGGCACAGATATTTAGTTCGAGTCATGAGAGAGTTCCCTTGTTATACACTCAAATACAGGTGGCATTGAAGTAAACATAGGCAGTATGCCCATAAAAGGAAAGGACTCAAATCTCACAAGCAGGACAGATGCAAATGAAGCCAAATTGGAGCAGCTGTTTGTGCCAAATTCACAAAATAAAATTAGCTCTTGCAGTTAAGGTGTTGTGGGAAAAGGTTCTTTCGAGTCTCAAAGGCAGAGGAATCCAGACACAGTCTTTGGATTTAAAAAAATTTACTTACAAAGACAAACACGGGAATAGAAGGAACGGGAATGGACGCACACTCACACACTCTGGTAATCGTGAAACGTGAGGGGAGTTGCAATGGGGGTGAAGTGCACACACAAACACACACAGTAAGCTAGTTACAAATGGTCAGGGAAAAAACACAATATGGTGGCTGAACCTCCTGCCTCTGGGCAAGCAACTACTCTATGCTACTGGGAATCGACTTAAAAGCACCCCTAAACCCCTGTGGACACTCAATCTTACCAGTGGTCCCTTGATGTGGTTTCGACCCTGGCAGCAATCAAAAGAGGAAGAGCTACACACGTGGCATCCTTTATTGTGATGGAGAGCTGGGTGGGGCTAGCTCAGGTAATTCAAGAAATCCAAAGGGTCATGGCCAGGTATGAGAGGTGTGCACAGGGACCAATGGTCAAGAGTGTGCTGCTAATGGCTGGGTGGGGCTAGACCCCGATTGACAGTGGTGTCACTTTCAACCAGTACTCGATGGGATCACATGACAGTCATGACCTTTCACATTACATAAGGATACCTATATTGTCCCATAATAATAGTTATCTTTGCAGTCCCTCAGGAATAACACAGAATGGGAGATGCCCATGTGTGACTTCTCCCAATGTGGGTCAGTGTTGCACACTGCCTATCATGTGGTTCCAACAGAGTGAGGTATTGGTTCAATGGCAAGGAGCTGCAAGATAACTGGAGACCAAGCTCACAGATTCTCTCTCTCACACACTCTTTCCTACATGCTCTTCTAGAGCAGCACCACCTTCTTCCCCTCCCCCAACCCCTTCCTCTCGCAGAGCCCCTCCTATAAGCTAATAACAGCCCATCAGCTTTATGAAGTTACATGCAGAATATCAGCAGGAAAGAGAAAAAATCTGAATGAAAGGGAAGCACATTGTCAGAAGTTAAGATTATCTGATATCAGACTGATCAGCACTATTATGATTGAATTTCACCTAGTATCCCTGGGTTACAAGGGAGACACCACTTTTCCTTACATCATCAGCAGAATCTAACAACTATCTCCAGGCCAGATGTAACCCATTAAACTCCAAACATTAGTTGGAAATACTATCTCCATAACATAGTTTGATCTGGTCACTATAGTAAGTATCTGATAGAGAGGACACAGAGCAGATTTATCAGGACACTCCCAGAACTACAGAATGTTAGCAACAAGGAGGGATTGGCTTGACCAGGGTTGCCTCCTTCAGAACTGTGGAAGACGAAGCAAGATTTAATTGAGCTGCACTATATAATGAAGAGTTTGGATCGGGCGAACAGGAAGAATCTATTTCCCTCGGTGAGGTGCAGAACCAGGGTGGAATTGTTTACAAGTATTTGGTAGAAAGAGCAAAGGGTTGCAAATGTCTTTCATCCAGCGAAGGATGGGAGGCTGGAACTCAGACATCTTCTCACGTTGCAATACCACCAATGAACTCCCCCGCTCTTTTTAGCCTCTCAAATTCTAACAATTGGAAGCAAACCTTGGTCCGGCAACAGGAAGACAACGATTCATCACCTTTATCAATGATAAAAATCAGACCCCTTCCATTAAGTCACCTAAGTTCTCCCTCCTAGCCTGATTGAGAATGACAGGGCTGCAGTCATTTTTGCTTTTTGGTGAATTCTCTGTCCAGAAGCAGATCTTCCAGCTGGAGTTCAAGAACATAACAAATGAAATAGTACCTATATAAACTTCTTCCAAAAATTCACCAGTAGGACATGGGCAATGCCAGTAGGACATCATTTATTGGACATCTCTAATTGTCCTCCAAGTATTGGTGGTGTTGCCTTTGAGAACTGCTGCAGTCCTTGCAGCAGATACTCCCATGCAACCATTGGGTGTTGGGGGAAGGGAGGAAGGAGTTCCAGAATATTTACCCAGAGACAATGGAGGAAAATGGGTCTCACAGAGAGGAATTTGTAAATAGGGTTAATCTTTTTAGAGAAGGTTAAGAGATTTGATTGAAGTGCTCAAATTCCTATAGGATATAAACAAGGCAAATCAAGTTAAATTGTTTCCATTTCCAGAATGGTTAAGAACTAGATAAGACGGGCAAAAAAAAAATGATAGAATAGGACTAAAAGTTGACCCTCGCATTGAATGCACATTGACGCAAGTTCCAGCTGTGAGCTCAATGTCAAATTATTTTTCTGCACTTAGATTTACATGTCTTTTGAGCGCCAGTATGCATTGAATTTAAAACACACCTGTAGAAAGAGCAGAGGGTTGTAAATGTTCAGCATCCTGAGAAGGGTGGGAGTCTGGAACGCAGAAGTCAAGCATACTGTTTCTGTTCACTTTCTTAGATATTTTAAAGTATGTACTGTCACGAACCAGCAACAAAAGAAACACACTGAGCATGATTTAGTGTTAAAAACTATTTTATTAATCACTACTATTGATAATACGTAAAATAAAAGTAAAAATGTTAGTATGTTAGAATTCAAAAATGTTAAACCTCGAACGTTAACCCCAAAACTAAACTCTTCGTGTGTGTGTGTGACAAAGTCCAAAACTCCCAGTTCCTGAATGGTTCTTAAAGTTCAGTTCCGCAAGCCATAAGGTGAAACATGAGCAAGGGCTTCTTCAACAACCACCGTTGTCTGAAGATAAGATGTAGATGTAGAAAAACATAGAGAGAGTACATACGAAATCCAAATGTTCCACGATGGAACCCAAACGACACTTCAGTGTTTACTCGGTAGTGACTTCCTCACCCCGAAAAGCATCCGAACCGTGGTCGTCCACACATAAATACCTGTTTCCTTCTACAGGTCAGCAACAAAGTGAACTCCACCAGATTACTTCCAACTTCCATACATGGATTTCAGTGGCAAACACAGTTATTGTTTCTCATCCATCGATAGAGAAAACAAGCAGGCTGGTGTCTCTCTCCCTTCTCTCTCTCTCTTTCTTCTTCTTCTGACTTCTTCAACAACGTCATTACGTCCTTTATCTTCTATTGACGTAAGCACGCCCCACACACACATACACACACACTCTCTATCTTAAAGGGACTTTCACTGAGTCCATAACACCTCCCACCTAAAAAAAAAATTTTCCCAAGAAAATTTTAACCGCGCATACAGTTAGTAATGTTAATAATTATCATGCTACACAACTACAGACTATCAGATTAGTACAGATACATGTTTCCCATTTAACATCGGGAAAGACAATCAGCAATCACATTATCTTTGCCTTTAATGTGAGTTATCATGAGATCAAACTCTTGCAAAATTAAACTCCAGTTTAACAGCCTTCTGTTCTTGTTTTTGACTCGGCTCAGAAACACCAATGGGTTATGATCTGTATACACAGTCAATGGTTTCTGAGCGGTGCAAACATATACACTGAAATGTTGCAAGGCTAAAACAAGCGACAGTAATTCTTTCTCTATGGTGGAATAATTCTTTTGATGCTCATTAAATTTCTTTGAAAAGTAAGCTACAGGATGGTCAATATCATCAAGGTCACCCTTCTGCAACAACACAGCTCCTGCAGCTTCATCACTGGCATCTACTGCTAATGAAAATGGCTTTTCAAAGTCAGGTGTTCTGAGCACAGGATGGTAGCATAAAATGGCTTTCAGCTTCTTAAATGCTTCTTGACAAGAATCTGTCCAAACAAACTTTACTCCCTTCTTCTGAAGATTAGTTAGGGGAAGAGCAATATCAGCAAAATTTTTACAAAATTTTCGATAATATCCAACCATTCCCAAAAATCTTCTAACAGTCCTCGTACCTGTGGGAATAGGGAACTCAGATATTGCTTGAACTTTTGCCTGAACAGGAGCTTGCTTGCCTTGACCTACAACATAACCAAGATACGTCACAGTGGCATGGCCAAATTCACTTTTAGCCAAGTTAACTGTAAGGTTAGCCTTGGAAAGTCTTTCAAACAACCTTTCTAACGCAGAGATGTGATCCTCCCATGTATCATTCCCAGTCACTAAGTCGTCAATGTAGGCATCTGTATGTTTTAACCCATGAATCACTGAATTAATCATTCTTTGAAATGTTGCTGGAGCATTTTTCATTCCAAATGGCAAAACATTGTATTCATACAATCCAGAAGGGGTTACAAAGGCAGAAATTTCCCTTCCTCTATCTGTTAATGGAACACACCAGTACCCTTTTAATAGGTCAATCTTTGTAAGAAATTTTGCCTTTCCCACTCTGTCTATGCAATCATCCACCCTAGGAATAGGGTAAGCATCTGACTTTGTTACAGCATTCACTTTCCTGTAATCTGTGCAAAATCTAACAGTTCCATCAGGTTTAGGTACAATAACACAGGGCGAACTCCAATTTGAAGTAGAATGTCTAATAATATCATTTTCCAACATGTATTTTATTTCCTGATCAACAAGTTTACTTTTTTCCACATTCATTCGATATGGGTGTTGTTTGATTGGTTTTGCATCCCCAACATCAACATCATGGGTAATTATCGATGTTCTGTTTGGAACATCTGGGAACAGATTTTTAAATTTTAAAATTAATTCTCTCATCTGTTGTTTTTGTGAAACTTGTAAATGGTCCAACTTCGTTTCAAGGTTCTCCAGGATATTTTGGTTTTTTAGTTTCGATGGAACAATATTTGGTCTAAATTGGCCTTCCTCAACATCAACATCAGGCATTCTAGAAACAACCTTTACATCATCCACCAAGGCCACAACTGAATCCTTCTCATAATAAGGTTTTATCATGTTTACATGACAGAGTTGTGTTTTCTTGCGTCTATCTGGTGTTTTGATTATATATGTTAGATCAGTCACTCGAGATTCAATAACATAGGGTCCAGAAAAACGAGCTTGCAAGGGATTATTTTGGCTAGGGAAAAATACCAACACCTTTTGCCCCACTGCGAATGTCCTAGGCCGAGCACGTCTATCAAAATATGTCTTCATTCTTATCTGGCTTGTTTTCAGATTCTCTCTCGCTAGCTGGCAGACTCTCTCCAACCGAGTTTTAAATTTTTGGACATAGTCCAACAGACTCAAGTGAACTTCCTCATTAACCCATTGCTCTCTTAACAACTCCAAAGGTCCTCTCACCCTATGTCCAAATACAAGCTCAAACGGACTAAATCCTATTGACTCCTGGATCGATTCTCTAACGGCAAACAAAAGTAAATGGATACCTTCGTCCCAATCCTTGGTGTTTTCAAAGCAATAAGTCTTCAGCATATTTTTGAGAGTAGAATGAAATCTCTCCAGAGCTCCTTGAGATTCTGGGTGATATGCAGATGATACAATCTGCTTTGCTCCCAGCTCATAGACTATTTGTTGAAAAATTTTTGACATAAAATTACTACCTTGATCAGATTGGATTTCTTTTGGCAAACCAAACAAGGTAAAAAATTTTACAAGAGCCTTTGACACCGTCTTGGCCTTAATATTTCTAAGGGGTATTGCCTCTGGAAATCTAGAAGTGGCACACATGATGGTTAACAAATACTGATTTCCAGTCTTAGACTTTGGTAAGGGGCCAACACAGTCCACAATCACCTTCGAAAAGGGCTCACCAAAAGCAGGAATTGGTTTCAAAGGAGCCACAGGGGGTTTTTGATTTGGTTTACCTACCATCTGACATGTGTGGCAGGTTCGACAAAACATCACCACATCTTTTCTCAAACCAGGCCAATAGAATTGTTTCAAGATCTTCCCTACAGTTTTATTCACCCCAAAATGACCACCCAAAGGCATACTATGGGCCAGGTTTAAAATCTCATCCCTATAAACTTTTGGAACAACAACCTGATGAATAACTTCCCATTCCTCAGTAACAGGAACATGAGGAGGTCTCCATTTCCTCATTAACACTCCATTTTTGACATAGTATCCAGTTGGCACTTTTTCAATCTCCTCACATGAGAGTGCTTTTTCTTTCAATTCTGTCAATTCAGGGTCCTTTGTCTGTTCCACCATAAAATCCTTCCTCGACAAAGACAAATCTTTAAATTCAGACTCACTATAAGGATGTTGATCCTCCAGTGAAGACAGAAAAGTCTCAGATAAGGCATCATAATTTTCTTCCTGTTTAGGACTGTCACAAGGAACTACATCAGACTGCACCGGACTGTCTGTCTTGGCTAATTCTTTAGCTCTAGCTCGAGTCACCGCACATGATGGGTAAACATCTGAATCATTCTCAGACTCATCAATCCTTGGTTTGGTTGTTAACCGTACCACAGGATCACTTTCTCCATCTGCAAGGTCATTTCCCAATAACAAAGAAACTCCTTCCACTGGCAAACTAGGTCTTATCCCTATCTCGACTGGTCCTTCTACGAACTTTGACTTTAAAATCACCCTGTGAAAAGGGACAGACATGGTCTCACCTGTAACGCCTCGTATTAGATTTACCTCACCAGTGTCACTTTCTTCACCAAAATTTAAAACACTGTCCAGCAAGAGAGATTGACTAGCCCCAGTATCTCTAAGAATTTTCACTGGCACCTGGGGTGACTCATCATTCAGTGAAACAAAACCCTCTGATACATACGAACGGAATTCTTTTCTCACCTCCTCCAACTTTTCCGCTTTTCCCTCTTGCAAGGACTGATCTTTAACAGCATCTCCTAAACCTTTTTGATTTTTAATTGCCTGAAAGCAAGCATTGGGCCCAGCTTCCTTCTTTTTCTTCAAAAGGGCACAATTAGATATCACGTGGCCAGGTTTCCTACAGTAATAACAAGTACGCTCAACAGATTTCTCCAGCCCTGGCTTCTTTTCATCTTTTCCTTTTTGATTACCTCCCAATTTAATCTCTGGTTTCCCTGGATTGTCTTTGTAACTCTTTTGAAAGGTTTTAGGTTGTCCCCATTTGGATTTATGGGTTAAAGCATAATCATCTGCCAACCTAGCAGTTTCTTGTAAAGTTTCCACTGCCTTTTCATTTAAATATGTTGTTAATTCAGCTGGAACACATCTTTTAAAGTCTTCCACTAGTATCAATTCTGTCAATTTATCATAATCCCCATCTACATTTTTAGCCAGGCACCATCGTTCAAAACATATTCTCTTTCCATTGGCAAATTCCATATAAGTCTGATCTGCAGATTTCCTCAAGTCTCTGAATTTTTGTCTATAAGCCTCAGGAACCAATTCATAGGCCTTCAAAATAGCTTGTTTTACCTTGGTATAATCAGCTGCATCCTCAACAGACAAAGCAGAATAAGCTTTTTGAGCTTTACCTTTAATCACACTCTGTACCATAAGAGCCCATCCTTTCCTTGGCCAGTTTGAACTCACAGCAACCTTTTCAAAATGTTGGAAATACTGATCAACCTGATCTTCTTCAAACGGAGGGACTAATCGAACCTCCCTGCTGGCTGAAAAACCATCATCAGAATCAGATTCCGAACTCCTACGCTTCATTTGTAACTCATGCTGCCTCTGTTTCTCCTTCTCCTCACTATCCAGCTCCATCCGCTTCATTGCTAGATCAGCCTCTATCTTCATCTGAGTTAGCTTTTGTTCGGCCTCTATCTTTAACTGGGTTTGCTCTCGTTCAGCCTCTAATCTCTTTTGCTCTCGTTCAGCTTCTAATTTATTTTGCTCTCGTTCAGCCTCTATCTTTAACTGGGTTTGCTGTCGTTCAGCTTCTATCTTTGCCAGCTGCACCTGTGCCTCAGAAATTGCTATTTCACTGCCAGGAAACTGTTTTAACACTTCCTTCTCAAACACCTTCTTTTCCACATAATGGCCAGCTATCAATCTCTGAATATCTGCCTTTCTCATAGACTGCTTTACTTCTGTAAGGTTTAGCCTTGTAGCAATCTTTATCAAATCATCCTTTTTCGCCACCTCCAATCCCTTTTGGGTTGGTGACTCCAAAAATGCCTTAATATCCATTGCTGCTGGTTTCCACACACACAAGCCAATTAAAAAGAATTTATCAGACCTCCCTCAAAAATCTTTGGATTGAATCCCGAACAAATCTCATCAATCTGGGGTACAATCCCAGACGACACTCATTAACCTTGGGAACTATCCCGGACGAGCCCCCAATTTTGTCACGAACCAGCAACAAAAGAAACACACTGAGCATGATTTAGTGTTAAAAACTATTTTATTAATCACTACTATTGATAATACGTAAAATAAAAGTAAAAATGTTAGTATGTTAGAATTCAAAAATGTTAAACCTCGAACGTTAACCCCAAAACTAAACTCTTCGTGTGTGTGTGTGACAAAGTCCAAAACTCCCAGTTCCTGAATGGTTCTTAAAGTTCAGTTCCGCAAGCCATAAGGTGAAACATGAGCAAGGGCTTCTTCAACAACCACCGTTGTCTGAAGATAAGATGTAGATGTAGAAAAACATAGAGAGAGTACATACGAAATCCAAATGTTCCACGATGGAACCCAAACGACACTTCAGTGTTTACTCGGTAGTGACTTCCTCACCCCGAAAAGCATCCGAACCGTGGTCGTCCACACATAAATACCTGTTTCCTTCTACAGGTCAGCAACAAAGTGAACTCCACCAGATTACTTCCAACTTCCATACATGGATTTCAGTGGCAAACACAGTTATTGTTTCTCATCCATCGATAGAGAAAACAAGCAGGCTGGTGTCTCTCTCCCTTCTCTCTCTCTCTTTCTTCTTCTTCTGACTTCTTCAACAACGTCATTACGTCCTTTATCTTCTATTGACGTAAGCACGCCCCACACACACATACACACACACTCTCTATCTTAAAGGGACTTTCACTGAGTCCATAACAGTACACCCATCTGTAGGAGTAAACTTTCATTTGTATCTATAGTTTTTTTTCATTAAACAAAATGAAAACAAGCAAATAAGCAAACAGAACTCAACCTGTGTGCATTACTGGTTTTGTTACTTTCCTCACATTTTATACCCTCCTGTTCTGGCTTGCTTTCCCCTCAGCAATAATGATTATTTTGTGTTTCAGAGCTTTCCCCTTCAGCAGATGCGCTCTCATTTTTAAGACCGGGAATATCTTCAGTGACTGTGCTCAGAAATGGGTTTATTTTTATTTAGTTGAATAGGACAAAAGAAAGTTACATTCACACATTTTGTGGCATTAATCTCCAATTCTTGTTTCCCCCCTCCCCCCCCCACCCCGATTGTCTGAGCTTTTAGTTTTATTGGGTGGTTTAACTGTCAGTATTTGTGACAGTGCACTCAGGGTTTATTTCAGGTTTATCCAGCTTTTCCCATCACTGAACGATTAATAAGGCTATTCCATGGAAATCATAGAGGACATCTCATTGAAAAACACAGCTTCACTTGATTTAGCGAAACAGTGGCATCATAGGTAACACATGCAAATCAGAGCGCATATAGATAAATTGTGGTTGGGGCATTTGTTATTTTGACACTGATTGTGGTTCCTGATTCATTTAATTTGTTTTTCCACAAGGATCAGCCTCCAAGCCCCTGGGTGCACCAGCCCTTCTGGTATTTGTTAGACTGCCAAATGGCCAATCCAGGCCTGCTGGCAAAAGACCCAATGGGTGAAAGAAGGCAAACAGTCTTCAAGCAGCAAGTGGCAATGATCTGAAATTCACTGCGTGCCAGGGTTATCGTAGAAGATTCAACTGTGACTTTAAAACTAAAATGAAGTATCTGAAGAGGAAAATATTGCAGGCCAACAACCTAACAGAGCTAGAGAACCGAGCTAACTGACTGCTCTGACAAAAAGCCAACAAGGTTGCAATTGGCTGAAAGTACTCTTTCTGTGCTATATGGTTCAGCGGGTGGATAAGGAAATTGTTGGTGCTTTGATACATTTTCTGTTGGATATGGGTCTTACTTGAGTGTTGAGTTTGCTGCTTAGCAAGCATGCCTAATCCCATGTTGTAACTTTACTGGTTGGCACCTCATTTTTAGGAAAGCCTGGCCCTGTTCCTAGGATGCTAATAACACTCTTGATTGAACTGGAGTTGGTCCATACAGATGTGCTCCCTTAATAACTTCGGCTGACATTCCCTCTCCATTGTCCGTGGATGCAGTTGTCAATTATAACATCCCAACAAAGTTAAGGACAGCAAACATTGGAAACTGGTTTATTGCTGACTCCAGCTGTGTCAGCCAGGACCATCAAGAGAGCAGAATGTGTAATTTTTTAGCTATAGTTATAGGGAGAAATAGGATAGGCTGGGATCGGTTTTTCCTGTAGTGAAGGAGGCCGATGGGTGTCCTGATAGAGGTATAGATAGGGTAGATAGTCAAAATCTTTTACTCTTGTAAAGATATCAAAAATAAAAAGGCATAGGTTTACAGTGAGAGGAAGGATTTTTTAAAGGGGATCTGAGGGAAAGTTTTTCTTTAAAATACACAAAGTTGTTGATATCTGGGATGCGCTGCCAGAGGAGGGGGTGGAATCAGATACAATCAATACTTTTAAGAGACATTTAGACAGACACTTAAATAGGCCAGATATAGAAGCAGCAACACACAAAGCAACGGAGGAACTCAGCAGATCAGGCAGCATCTATGGAGGGAAATGGAGAGTCGACAGTTCAGGTGAAGGGTCTTCTGAGTTTCTCCAGCACTTCGTGTATTGCTCCAGATTCCGGCATCTGCAGTCTCTTGTGTATCCAAGGCATAGAAGGATATGGACCTATCTGGGCAAAAGGGTCAGCATGGATGTGGTGGGCCAAAGGGTCTTTCTGTGCTGTATAACTCTGCGATTACCTATGCAGCATTCTTGGGAATGGAATCACCAAGTCTCAAAAAGATGCCCTTTTCAAATAACTGAGCATTAACAGCTGCAATAATTTGATCTTAAAAGTTACTTAAATTCAAATGTTTCCAATAATTACATTACAAGAAAATATTCATCCCCATCATTGCTGTGAAGTGATGAAAGGGAATTTAGGAGTAGTATCACAAAGGAAACCAGTGTGTTCACCAATATTTTAAGACTAGTATTTTCCCTTACAATTAAATTTCAAAATATGCATAGAACAATTACAGCACAATTCAGGCCCTTCGGCCCACAAAGCTGTGCCGAACATGTCCTTACCCTAGAAATTATTAGGCTTACCCATAGCCCTCTATTTTACTCAGCTCCATGTACCGATCTAACAGTCTCTTGAAAGACCCTATCCTATCCACCTCCACCACTGTTGCCGGCAGCCCATTCCACACACTCACCACTCTCTGAGTAAAAAACTTACCCCTGACATCTCCTCTATATCTACTCCCCAGCACCTTAAACTTATGTCCTCTTGTGGCCACCAATTCAGCCCTGGGGAAAAGCCTCTGACTATTAATATTATGTACTATTTCCATTTTATGCTTTGAGCAACAAGATGCCAGATTTGATCTGGATTTTGTTGAAGGAAGGCATTACAGGAATCATTACTGCAAAATTAAATCTGTTCTTTGATTAGCACAAAATAACAAGCACAGATCAACTGCTAAAGACTTAGTATGTACTTAAGGGTTCCTGACCAGTTCTCAACCTCCTGCATTCTCATCACAGCCTTACTACCACTGTTCTCTCTCTCATATTCTCACATGTCTGGCCTTTGAACTTGCCCAATGGAAGAGGCAACTTTAACTGGTCCCCATTTCTAGGAATGGTTACAGATGGACACAGCCCTTTGGAAAGCCACCAAATTCCAACTGCTATTCTGTGACGTGCTCATTATTACAAGCATTCAGGTATCTGTTAACAGTCAGAAATAACAATTGCCATCAATGCCAACTGAGTAAAAAGCCTGATGGCTTGAGTTTCTATAGACACACACACAGCCGAGGGATGACAACGGGGGAGGGGGGGGATGTGGAAACGAATCCTATGGCCTATTAGTAGGGATCAATGCTTTCATGAGGCAGAATAAGATTGGTGCCAAATATAGACCCCTTTAAATAAATGTATTGAGAAACCCTGTATCTCCTGTGCATGATTCACAGTACATCCCCAATATTAACCAATTATCTAACCCTACATGTTCCACAGTTATTATCTGGTACAGATATTTTAAGTTGCATACTTCAAACACATTCTGATATTAGCAATTATCCTACACTGGTCATTCAGGCTAAATAAAAAGGAATTTGGTAGGCACTAGGAGAACCAAAGTAGAAAGTACTTATTCTAGATTCAAAGCACCAAATAAACTTAGATAGCTGCAAATGCAATGTTTTATCTAATTGCTTTCATACACTTTACATCGCTATAAACAACAAATCACAGGTGCTAACGAACAGAAATATTAAGCAATTTTTCCCCACAGGTGCTAATGAAATTGCTGAGTATTTTGCCCACCAAGAACTTATATTTTTTCCATCCCATCAAAAAAGCCAAATAAAGATACATGGAGTATAGGAAAACATAACTGAAGAATGCAATACAATTGAACGATGCAACATTCAGCACCAAATATCCTTGACTGCAATAGGTTAACTGCTTTTGGCTAGGATACATTTCAGGTGTGACAATTTTTTTGGTGGTTCTTCTCTGCTGAAGAAAAACCTTTGACCTAGGTCCCTGTTATCCAGGATATTACCATCCAATGATTTCCACTTGAAAAGGTGCAGATGTGCGTATGCACGAAATGAAGACTGAATAATTATCATGCTGCCCTTGGCATTATTGAGAGATAGAAAGATACAGCACAGAGGCCCTTCGGCCCATTGAGTCCATGCCAACAATCAACAACCCATTTACACTCATCCTACATGAATCACAGCTTTTGTTTTTATTCTCCCCACGTTCTCATCATTTCAGATTCTCCCATTGACCTAACACTAGAGGCAATTCACAGCAACCAATTAACCTACCAACTTTTGTGTCTTTGGGATGCAAGAGGAAACCAGAGCATGCGAGGGGGAACGGGAACAACTTGCAAGCTTCTCGTAGACAGCACCCAAGGTTAGGATTGAACCTGGGTCATTGGAGCTGTAAGGCAGCAAGTTCTACTGGCTATGCCACTTTACTTTTGCTTCCACATGAGAAAAGCCATTAGGGAAAGTATCCATGTAATTATGCTGTAACACAAGTCACTAACTTGGAAATAAAACAGGCAGGTCATGCATCATTGTCATGAAAATATCATTTCAACACCAGGAACAAAAGCTTAGATATTAATATATACATCACCAGAACAAACATTAAATAGGATTCTTCAGGCACCCAAAGATGTGAGCAGCATGGCAGTGCAGTGGTTATCACTGCAACCTCACGGCTCCAGAGACCTGCGTTTGATTTCGACCTTGGCTGCTGTGTCTGTGGAGTTTGCATGTTCTCCCTGTGACAGCAAGGGAGTCCCCTGGGTGCTCTGGTTTCCTCCCACATACCAAAGACATGCTGGTTGGTACAGAATTGGCTCCATAAAATTGCCCCCAGTGTAGGTGGGTGGCAGGAGAACTGGGGAGAGGGTTGATCGAGGATGACTTGCTTCCACACTGGTTTGTGGGTTGAGGTAACGAGAGAGACCAATGTGGGAATTGCAAACTCTTCCACAGATGGGGCAGAAAGTGGCTGACAGGGTGGATAGTTTGTGAAGGGGTGCACTCCTTGAATTTTCCCCCCCCCCCCATTTGCCTGCTAATACCTCCCACAACAGAGCCAGAACAATCTGTTTTGGGCGTCTGACACTGGGCACACAAACAACGTGGCCTGTCCGATGTAGCCAGTTGAGAGTAACCAGGGCTAAAATGCTGCGATGCTTGCCTTGGAGAGGACACTAATGGTGGTTCTCTTATCCTTCCATGAATTTGGAGGATCCTGAACACAAGAAAGTAGGAGCAGGAGTTGGCCACTCAGCCCTCAGGCCTGTCCTATCAATCAGACCAGTGATGATCAGCCACAGTCATAACTCCCCTTCTGAGCCTGTTCCACATAACCCTCAATTCCATGATGGTTCCAATATTTATCTACCTCTACCGTAAGTACTAATCATCTAGTCTCCACAGCCCTTGGGGCAGAGAAGTCCAGAGATTCACTATCCTCTGCAAAAATAACCCTCCCCTTATCCTGTAATTACGTCCCCTTGTCTGAGACCCTCGTACTAGCAAAAACATTTCAATGTTTCAACATCTGCCCTGTCACATCCCCTCAGGATCTTATATGTATCGAGAAGGTCACTCCTTGTTCTTCCATATGCCAAAGAATACAGACTCAACCTCTCTTGATAAGACAATTCTCTCAAAGGAATTAGTCTGGTGAATCTCTTTTGGACTGTCTCTGTTGCTATTCTAGGTAAGGGAACCAGAACTGTGCACAGTACTCCAGGTGCAGCCTCACCAACACGTTGCACAATTGAAATAAAATTTCCCTATTTCTGAACTCCAACCCCTTTGCTCTCTAAAGTACTTATTGCACCTGCCAACTTCTGCGATTCATGCCTTAGAACACCTAGATCCCTTTGTACTTCACTCAGTTGCAGTCCCTCTACATTTAGGTAATATGTAGTATATTTTTCCAGTGTTCTGAAACTCTGGCTGTAAGTAGTCCAGGTCTCAGGAACATATGGAAGGGCAGTGATCACTGCTTTATCTTTAAGTACCCCTTTTATTGAAGGCGGTGTGAGTGCATTGAAGGCAGTGGCAAATTTCATCATTGATGTGTGCCTTTCCTGAAAGGCAGCTTACAGATATGGGAAGTGGTCTGTTTTCTGAGGCCTTGTCATTAACCTTTATTGTTGGAGAGCAGTGTGGTGTAGCAGAGGCCAGTTGATAGAGGACCTAGGTCTTGCAGATTTTCAGTGCAAGGTCCATCCTCTCATATTGCTTACGTGAACAAATTGATGATGTCTTGAAGTTCAGTCTCTGATTGTGCATAAATGCAAACTGCCTGCATACTGTGCTGCTGCTGCTACTGAGAATTAGATGACATTGGTTCTGGAGTGCAGTCACTACAGGTCGAACAGTTTCCCATTAGTTCTGAAAACTATTCCACTCTCATGGGAAATTTATTGGAGGGAAGGTGCAACACTGCAGCAAGAAAGATTAAGAAAAGATGAAGCTTCACCAGTACTCACTCCCCTCTCACAGCATCTTACCATGCAACCACAGCAGAGGAACCATCTGGGCCTTTAATGGTTTCCTTCCAATCATCCATGGAAGAAAACAGTGAAAGTATTTCTTCCAAGTGAAGCTACTTTACTCCCTATACATTCATGATTGCTGGTCAGATTCTGCTCCAACTCCATCTACAAGTTTGCAGATGATACCACCGTAGTAGGCAGTATCTCAAATAACAATGAGTCAGAGTACAGGAAAGAGAAAGAGAGCTTAGCGACATGGTGTCATGACAACAACCTTTCCCTCAACGTCAGGAAAACAAAAGAGCTGGTCATTGACTCCAGGAAGAGGGGCACCTGCCTACATCAATGGTGCTGAGGCAGAGAGGTTGAGAGCTTCAAGTTCCTCAGAATGAACATCACCAATAGTTTGTCCTGGTCCAACCACATAGACACCACGGCCAAGAAAGCACACCAGTGCCTCTACTTCCTCAGGAGGCTAAAGGAATTTGGCACGTCCCCATTGACCCTTAACAATTTTTATAGAGGCACCATAAAAAGCATCCTATCCGGGTGCATCATAGCTTGGTTTGGCAGCTGCTCTGCCCAGGACCACAAGAAACTGCGGAGACTTGTGGACACAGCTCAGCACATCATGAAAACTAGCCCTCCCTCCATGGATTCTGTCTACACTTCTCACTGCCTTGGTAAAGCAGCCAACATAATCAAAGATCCCACCCACCCTAGACATTCTCTCTTCTCCCCACTTTCATCAGGCAAAAGATATAAAAGCCTGAAAGCACGTACCACCAGGCTCAGGGACAGCTTCTATCCCGTGGTTATAGAACTATTGAATGGTCCCCTTAAACAATAAGAATGAACTCTTGACCTCACAATCTACCTCATTATGGCCCTGCACCTTATTGTCTGTGTGCATTGCACTTTCTCTGTAACACTTTATACTGCATTCTGTTATTGTTTTTCCCTTGTATTACCTCAATATACTGATGTGTTGAAATGATTTGTATGGATGGCATGCAAAACAGCATTTCACTGTACCTCAGTACATGTGACAATAATAAACCAATTTACCAATTATTCATTTGCACTTAGTGCACTTCATCTGCTGATCACAATGTGGACTCTTCCACACTGGGGAGGTTGAACACCAAACTGAGTCGCCGACATGCAAAACACATCCATTCAGTCCACGAGGATAAATGAGCTTCCAGTGGCAAGTTACTTTAATTCTACAAATCACTTTAACCTGTCTCTGGCCTACCATGCTTTTCTAGCAAAGATCAGCTCAAGTTCAAGGAACTGCACTTCACCTTGCGACATGGCACAGTTCAGTCTTCAGCATACAGCATCAAATTCCAGTTCTGACGAAGGGTCTTTGACTTGAAACATCAACTTTGCTTCCCTTTCTATAGGTGCTGCCTGACCTGATGTGTGTGTCCAGCATTTTCTGGTTTTATTTCAGATTTCCAAATTCTGCAGTTTATTGACTTCCATCAAGTTCGATAATATCAGATCTCTCTACTACTTTCTGTGGAAACCTAAATATTTCCACCTTTTCTCAGTTCTGATGAAGTTATTCACATGAAATATTAATTCTGTTTTCTCTCTTGGTGAATAGTACAGAACTAATGGGCCAAATGGCCTACTTCTGCTCCCTTGTCTTGTGAATCAGAAAATGCTGATGTCCAGCATCTGCAATTATTGCTTTTGTTTCCCTTAACTGCTCCCATTGAATGCGCAGTTTATTAATTCTTTTTATATTCAGTTAAATGCCTCGATTGAACAACAAAAACATAATAAAAGATCTTGCAGAGACTGGAAGTCTGAAACATAAACAGAAAATGCTGGAAACACTCAGCAGGTCAGGCACCTGGGGAAAGAGAAACAAAATTAAAGTTTCAAACGGAAAACGTGTTCTGACGAAGGGCATTCGGACCCGAAACATTAACTCTGTTTCTCTTCCCACCGATGCTGCCCGACCTGCTGAGTGTTTTTGTACCTGCTGTTAAACCCAGTGGCGGAGGCTTGCTCCCAAGATGAACAGGATTTTAAATAAAGACATAAATCGAAATAGTAAACCACTGCATTGTTATGAAAGGGAATTTTTGAACACTTCAACCTTACCTGCCCCACTCTTCAATATCAACACACAACCACTGCCCATACAGACATCTTTCCACCTTGTCACCACGGTGTTGACCTTTACCCTTCCTGGCTGGTTGCGTCATCGCGGCCGCACGGAGTTGTAGTCCGGGCTGCGGGCTGCCGAGTGCGCATGCGCGGAGGCATTCCGCGCCATCAGGCCGGCGGTTTTCCGTCGTCCGCCGCCGATCCCTCTGCGCCGCTTTGTCCGGTGACAACGGTCCACACGCTCTATCGAATCATTCCTTCTGCAATAAATAAATCCCCGCCCCTTCCCTGGGATTTTTAAGGGGTAGATTATCCACGTCTTTAGCGCAGTCCCAATTCAGCTTCCCCCCCCCCTTCCAAATCTTTAGGGTATGGTGTCTGAGGTAAAATATCTTTATTAGTACGTCTGCGTCCGACAAAGCTAACAAAAGAGTGAGATCTTACTACATTTTACGTGCTTCCAAAAAAAAGGCAGCGCGGAGAGTGCTGTTAAATGGATGGAGACGTCGTCGCCCCCACGCCTGCACTGGCCGCGCTCGGCCCGATGGGAGTTGTAGTTCCAGTCGCCTGCCGTTCTATTCCGATGAATGGACGAACCTTCCAATTAAACTACAACTCCCAGCAGGCCCCGCGACCCATTCAAACTGTTGTGTGGATGTCTGTAGTTGCCCCCTGTGCACTGCTGATGCTGATAGGGGTTGTGGTTCACGGGGGGGTTAGGAGAGATAATTCGTTTGCAAGAAAGAGAGATTCAGCCCTCACAGTCCACTCGCTGCAGGAAGATTAGTGAGAGAGCGAAGGAGCCACTCCCCCCTACCCGTCAGAACGGAGCCAGATTACCATCACCACCACTACTCACAGCTGTGATTAGAGAGCCAGGCTCCAGAATCGCAGAGACCAGCTGCAAACACCATCATCTTCCAATTCAGTCATATACTGTACACTGGCTTTGTTGCTGGAGCACGCCAGAGCGGTAAGTGTTATGCATGGACTCAATCTTAAAAAGCTTTCCAGTACTGGGCAGCGAGATGTTGCTGCATTTCGGTGAACTGGTGTTCCTTCATCAAGTAAACGTTTCATTAATAGTTTCTCCCACTCCCAGCCTCACTCGGATTATGATTTACAAATGGAATCGGGACTTTTTCATTTGTATTGTGTGCGCGGTACATCTGCGCTGGCACGTTTGAAGTGTCCAACTTTGTTGCAGTTTGCATTTAAATTAAAATAGTGTATATAAAAACTCCCAGTAGTTTCAACTTTCTTCCCCCACCCCCCATCATCTGCAAATTAAGGCAAGCCGACTGCCCGATCACAGCTGCGTTTAGATTTAGTTGTATTAAACTCGTCAGACGAGCTGAAACCGAGAGGTGCTTCCTTGGGTATGTATGATTTTTTTTAATGCCTTCGGTGCCATTAAATAAAACAACCGGATGTTTAATATTTTAATCGTTAAATTATATCGTTTAAAGTTACAATTATAATATTTGAGCACTCAGCAGATTTTTTCGCAGCGGGTTTCATGCAAGTGTGTTATTTAACTCTTGTCAACTTTACAGAAGAGAAGCTTAATAATTAAGCCTTTATAAAACGAATCGAAATTTGCCTCCCATTCTATAATAATTTTGCTTGAGGAAAGTAATTGTAGTTCATCCTAGTGAAATGAAAATTTGTTAGGATGAACAGTTTTCTGGTGTATAAACATGTGTAGTAAACTGTTGTTTTCTAATTAGCGTACTGTATTCTTTTTACAATGCAAGCTCTTGGAAATGGACATTCCGTTAAGAGATACGAAACAATAAACATAAACTTTCCAAGTCAATTTCATACAAGGGTTATGTATTGGAAATCCGCTGGAGTGCTAAAATGTTGGAGAACAATCGGCAAAACATGTAAAATGCTAAAATGTGTAGTCAGAACAATGGAGTGCTTATCACAAGAAACAGTTTGGTTTAGTTACGGCTTGAGTTAGGTGTCCAGTTTTGGGTGTCATTCGTGACAATAGAAAAACCATGAAACAGTCAGACTAGCACTTAAGACACTGAGGAAACACTGAAGAAAGAAAACTATACAAGATAATAAATGGTACTGAGCATGAGGTCAGTGTAGCCATAAGATAAGGAAGGAGATGGGTTCATAACAGTAAAAGGCAAATATTGGGATGCGACTAGTATTTACAATTTTATTATCAGAGACAAAACAAAAAACACCCGGATAGCCTCAAATAAAAAAAATGGGTTCTGGATAGATTGGTTTATTATTTTCACGTGTACCAATATACAGTGAAAAGCTTTGTTCGCATGCCATCCAGCCACATTATTCCATACATAAGTAGATTGAGGTAGTACAGAAGGAAATCAATACAGAATGCAGAATATAGTGTTAAGAGTTACAGAGAGAGTGCAATGCAGGTAGTCAAATAAGGTGCAAGGGCTATGACCAGGTAGATTAAAAGATCAGGAGTTCTTTATCGTACAAGACGTCCATTCAAGAGTCTTATAACAGTGGGATGGAAAATGTCCTTGAGCCTGGTGGTACATGTTCTCAAGCTTGTGTATCTTCTGCCCAGTGAAAGTGGGGAGAAGAGAGAATTAGTGGTGGGAGGGATCTTTGATTCTGTTGGATGCTTTCCTGAGGGAGGATGAAATCAGTAGAAGGGAGGTTGGTTTTGATGATGGACAGGGACTGTGTTCACAACTTTCTGCAAATTCTTGCAGTCTTGCGCAGAGCAATTGACATACCAAGCTTTGATGCATCCAGATAGGTTGCTTTCTATGTTCCATCTATAAAAATTGCTGAGGATCATTGGGGACATGCCAAATTTCCTTAGCCTTCTGAGGAAGTGGAGATGCTGGTGTGCTTTCTTGGCCATAGTGTCTATATGGTTGGACCAGCGCAAGTTATTGGTGACATTTACACCAAGGAACTTGAAGCTGTCAACCATTCCCACCTCAGCACCTTTGAATCAGACAGGTGTGTACTCTGCCCTCAATCCTGATGTCAATGACCTGCTCTTTTGTTTTGCTGACATTGAGAGAAAGGTTGTCGTCTTGACACCATGCCACTAGGCTCTCTATCTCCTTTCTGTACAACTCATTGTTGAGGCTTCACCTGATTGCTATCTGTGGAGTGAAGACAACTTGCCTCAATGTAGTTCTGAAGAGAATTGCAAGTCCAAGTGCACAGGAAGATAAAGAAATTTAATAATATGAAATACTGGCCTATATGGCTAGAAGACTGGGGTACAAAAGCCTGGAAATAATTCTCTGGAATTCCCTGTAAAAAAAAAATTGATCACTTTTCATATCTCAAACTAGTTCTTGTCAAAGTTAGACATCAATAACAAATTATCACTGCCTCTTGTACACCATTACAGCCTACAGCTAACTGAGGAAGAGTTTAAAAGACCAAGTCATCAAACTGAATACCAAACTAATGGTTTAGCCAGGAGTTATGTATGATCTCTGTCCCGCTGTGTAGTTTTAAGATGTGGATGACCTACAGTGGCCATCTCAAAGCACTGCAGGAGTACCACAAATGCTGCTTTTGCAAATCCTCAATGTTGGCATCGTCGCCCTGGCTGGTATCGTTCACATCAAGGCTCTGATCACTCAAGGCTCTGATTTTGGAAAGGAGGGTGGGAGACAATTCACCCACAAGCCTGAGATCTGTCTTCTGAAGCGAGTGTTCTGCTCTGTGCTCCATCACATCTAGAGATTTCCAGGATGACAGAGAAAATGCTTCAAGAGCCTTCTCAACATCTTGAGAAATTTGTAATATACTAATACCAAATCGATGCCACCTGGTCTTTGAGCCATGCACTAATAGGAACTGGCTCCCTCTCTTTCCCCTGTCTGAACCAGTCAAGATTTAGTGTATTTCTATGAAATCTCAATACCATACTCTCTAGTCTAACCTTTTAGCTGAAAACTTTTATCCCTTGAACTATTCTAGAAAATTTATTCTGCATCCTATCTAGATCCTTTCCATCCTTGCTAAAGTTTGGCATCCAAACCTGGATTTAATATACCAGTTGTGGCCTAAGCAGTGTTTTGTGTAAATTCAATATACAAGAGCAAGGAAGTTGTGTCTCTGCTTATGAATCCCAAATGGTTTATTAACCAGTCTAACTAATAAGATTTTGGCACAAATACCCTGTGGTCTCCCTATCCTTGCACACCCATTAGAAATGTACCATTTAATGCATATTGTCTCTACTTCAATTGGATCCCCTCTCATTCTGTAGACTTCTCATAAATAGTGATTGGTGCTTGAACATTGGCTGTTTATAATCTATAGGAATGATTTAGATAAGGGAAAACAATGTCATATGACACTAAACTGAGTGTGATTGTGAAATGAGGATGGAAAGAGCCTTCAAGGTGCTTTACTTTGAGCGAGTGGGCAAAAACATAGCAGATGAATACAATGTGGATAAATGTGAAGTTAACTACTATGACTGGAAAAGCAGCATATTATTGAAATGGTGTTAGATTGGGTTCTTGTACACCAGTTACCAGAAGCAAACATGCATACACAGAAAGCAGTTGAAAAGGCAAATTGGTATGTTGGTCCTTATAGCACGATGATTTGAGCACAAGGCCTTGGAGAGACTGCACCTGGAGTACTGGTTTGTAGTTTTGGTCTCCTTATCCAGAAATGGTTCTATAGAGGGAGTGCAACAACTATTCACCAAACTTATTCCCAGGATGGCGGGACTGCCTTATGAGATCAGGCTGACCAAGTTGGTGTTCACCAGAGTTTAGAAGGGACCTAATTGAAACTTGCAAAATTCTGACAGGTCAAAATACATTGGACACAGAGATGACCTATTCCCTGGCTGGGGCATATAGAAAGATGGTCACAGTCTCGGGTTACAGGGCAAGACTTTAAGGTCGAGATCAGATAAATTTCTTCCTTCAGATGCTGATGAATCTGTGGAATTTGCTACCACAGGTTTGTAAAGGCCAAGTTGCTGAATATATTTAAGAAGTACATAGATACAGTTCAAAAGGCATTGAGGTGGGAAGAAAGAGTGGGAATGTGGTATTGAAGTAGATGATCAGCCATGACTATGTTGAATGGCAGATCAGAGACAAATGACCTACTACTGGTCCTATTTTCTAAGTTCTGTTTATTCTTTCTACCAAAGTGATCAGAACATACTTTTCTGCATTAAACTCTACCTGCCAATTATCTGCTTAAAAAAAATCAACCTACCTATGTCTTTTTACGTTGCCAGTCTATGATATTACCACTGTTTGTATCCTTGTTGCTACATTTCCCTCTAAATTATATCCAGCAATTCTCTTTACAGCCAAGACTACCTTTTGTCTTTTCTGATGTGACATCTTCTGTACTACATAAAATTTTGCCTCCAAAGCTGTCGAATACATTGGAGCTCTATATTTGTCATTGATATTACATTGGAGACTGTTATTTTCAGTGGCTTCTCTCCATGCGTTTAACAATTATTTTCACTCTTTGAGACGGTGCAATCCCTTTTTTTTGTCCAAGTCTTTTAAAGCTTTTCCAGTCAGCAGGTAGATTGCCAGCCATTTCTAGGTTAGATGGGAATTGTACATTATGGGTAATCTGCAATATGTATTGTATTTCAGTTAAGTAAAATTAACAGTTCAATTTTTCACTTTATAAATGCAAAAGTATCTGGAGTTAAGAAAATGAAGATTAGGATTTGTGTTCTAAGAATATTTGGCTCAAGACTTTGTTTTTCCTGCTTTACGTGTTATCAGTCTTTAATGATGATTCAGAATGGGTAAGTTCCATTCCGATATCATGTGTTATTTTCCCCTTTTTTCTGAAAGGGCTCATTAAATCAAGATCTAGCCTGTGCACTTAGAGCATGACAAATCTCATTGCACTCTTCCAAGAAGAGGAGGGTCTCTTGTGCCCTGGTGAATATTAATCCTGCAACCAACACCTAAAGCCAAAATCACCTTGCTATAAGCAAATTTGCTTTCGTGTTACATGCATTAAAATAGTCGTAGTGTTGTACAGCTTAGAAATGGGCCCTTCAGCCCAACATGTCTTTGTTGATCACCATGCCTATCTATACCAATCCCACTTGCCTAGATTAATCCCATATCCTCCATGCCTTCCTCATTCAAGTACCTGTCAAGATGCCTCTTAAATGTTGTTACTGTTCCTGCCTGCACCATCTCCTTTGGCAGCTAAATCCAGATACCAACTAATCTTTCTGTGAAAAATTTACCCCTCAAATCCCCTAAAAACCTCCCTCTCACCTTAAACCTATGCAATCTAGTTTTAGAAACCCCTACCATGGGAAATAGCCACTGGCTACCTACACTAGTTATGCCTCTCATACTTCATATACCTCTATCATATCACCTCGGCCTCTTTCACTCCACGGAAAACAGATCTAGCCTATCCAATCTCCCCTTCTAACTCAAGCCCTCCAATCCAGGCAAAATCCATGAGTCTCTTCTGCACCCTCTCCAGCTTAATCATTACCTTTCCTATAGTGTGGCGACCAGACCTGCATGTAATGCCCTTTGAGTCCTTTACTATTTGACATTGCCTTGGAACCCTTGGCAATTGCCCTTTGGGACTCTTCTAACATATTTGGTGTTACTTCTGGAAAAGGGATCCATAAGATATCACTATATGCAGATGACCTGTATCTCTAACCCGGAGAAATCTATCCCTGCAGCACTATCATTGCTTGCTCAGTTTAGTGTTTTCTCTGGTTATAGATTAAATCTTAATAAGAGTGAACTTTTTTCATTAAATATGCAAGTCCCAATTTATAGGCAATTACCATTTAGATTAGTGACTGATTATTTTACGTATCTGGGTGTTAAAATTACCAAGAAGCACAAGGACTTATTCAAGGTTAACTTTTTACCTTTAATTGATCATGTTAAACAATTGTTTACTAAGTGGTCCCCGTTGTCTCTGTCATTGATTCGTCGAATTAACATGATTAAGATGAATATTTTACCAAAATTTTTGTATTTATTTCAGGCGGTTCCAACTTTCATTTCGAAATTCTTTTTTTATTCTATTGATTCTAAAATTCTTTCATATATATGGCAGAATAAAAATCCAAGGTTAAGTAAGAAATATTAACAAAAATTAAAAAAGGATGGTGGTATGGCTTTGCCTAACTTTAGATTTTATTATTGGGCAATTAATATTAGATACTTAATTTTCTGGGCACAAGATTTAGATGTAATTCAATGTCCTCAATGGGTGTATCCTGAGTATGAATCAGTGCAAGGATTTTCATTAGCTTCTATTTTAGGGGCCTCACTCCCTTTTGCACTTACTAAGTTGAGTAAACAAACAATTAACCCAATAGTTAAACATACAATACGAATATGGTTTCAATTTCGTAAATTTTTTGGATTGAATAAATTCATTTTATCAAGTCCTAGTCAATCTAATTTTTTTCTTTCAACCATCTAGAGTTGACTTAGCTTTTTCTTTATGGAAAATGAAAGGAATAACATGTTTTCGTGATTTATTCATTGATAACTGTTTCATGTCTTTTGAACAGTTGTCTAATAAATACAATTTGCCTAGATCACATTTTTTTGATATTTACAGATTAGAAACTTTTTAAAAGTCACTTTATATTCTTTACAGATACTATATAAAACTGAAATTATGGGAAAAATCTTAGGTTTTAATCCTTTTCAGAAGGGCTTGATAGCAATAATTTATGATCTGATTATGAAAATACTTCTAGAGACACTTGATATAATTAAGATTGAATGGGAAAGAGAACTCCAGATACTTTTACCTACAGAGACGTGGAAGAAAATTCTTCAATTAGTTAATACATCTTCAATGTGTGCTAGACATTCTTTGATACAGTTTAAAGTGGTCCACAGGACCCATATGTTGAAGGACAAGTTAGCCCATTTTTATCACCGTATAAACACTATATGTGACAGATGTAATTTGGAGGTCACTTCCCTGACACACGTTTTGGTCCTGTCCTCTTTTGGAAAAATATTGGAAAGACGTTTTTAATATTATTTCAACTGTATTGAATATTGACTTACAACCCCATCCTATTACTGCAATTTTTGGGTTACCAACGATGGATTCTGGCCATTTATCTGCTTCTGCTTGTCGTATGATTGCTTTTGTTACATTAATGGCCAAGAGATCCATTCTATTTAAATGGAAGGACCCTATACCCCCTACTACATTTCAATGGTTTTCTCAAACTATAACATGTTTAAACTAAGAAAAAATTAAGAGTGGTACTGTTGATCCTTCACTTAAATTTGAGGAAGTTTGGAATCCATTTATTCAATATTTCCATACGATATGAGCAGACCTTTATCGAATCCCCTTCTATAACCTTTGAATATAGAGGAGCGGAGCTGACGACATAAGAATGTGTATTTTTTAATCGAAGAAATTTCAGTCCAGTTTTTTTTCTTTGAAGTTTTTGGTTTGCTTTTGTTTAATATTATACTTTTTTTTGATCTGGGAGTTTTCTCTTTATATAATTAAATTTCTTATCAATTATTTTGTTTCCCATCATGTACAGTTAGCAAGAGTGTGGGAGGTCTAGATTACATATTTTACTCCTTGTGAGTATAAATATTAACATTATTATTATCCCAATCTCTTTGTATCATATGTATAATCATTAATGTTATGTACATTAATTTGAATTAACTTGAAATTCAATAAAAATATTGAAAAAGACCTGCATGTAATACTCCACATGCAGCCAAACCAACGTTTTGTCCCAACTCTGGTACTCAATGCCTTGGCCGATGAAGACAAGCATGCCATGCATCTTCTTCACATACCCCTCTACCTGTGTTGCCAATTTCAGGGTACTATCTACTTGTACCCCTAGGTGTCTCTGTTCAACAACACTCCCCAGGGCCCTTCCATTTGGTAAGTACATGGTGACTACATTTCAAAAATACTTGCCTTACTGATATCCTGAGGTTATAGATGGAACTATTGAAATGTAAGTCATTGTTTTTAATTATGCATCTTCAAATTCTATGCGGGTCCCCCATCATAAAAACCTTCAGCTATCAACCATACAGTGAGTGTGAAACAGCCAGGCAATTTCCTGTATTTACAATGGATGCAGCTTCACAGTGATCTCAATAGAGCATTATGTAACTAGCTTTAATGTGCTGGAGTTCAGAAAAAAATTGGAAAAAGTTCCTGGTTCTGCTTGCTTTGCAGTAATTCCAACTGGAAATATCTGGGGATCAGCTGAATCTAACTCGATAATGATGTCCCAACAATCAAGTAGTTTGCTTTTAGTTAAAGAATTAGCACCACAAAATTAGCACTTTTCCCTTGTCTATGTATCCCAAGAAACAATCAATGGCTTTTGGTGAGAGAGAATCTCCCTCACCACTACTTCTCCACTTGCCCATGTATGTATTTTCCCTTCCAGCTTGAGTACTTCTTTATGACTGTACTTTAGTAATTGCAAAGAGGCAGTAACCACATTCTTACTGATGCATGGATCAGAATTTATAAATATCTGGTGACTCATTATAACTAATTATACAAAGTTATAGAGGGGAGTGTAGAACGATTATGCTTGAGCACTCAACTTGCTAAAGTTATCAAGCAGTCGCCACTTACAAGTTACTTAAAATGGTTCTTTAGAATGCTTGTCTAAACAGTTGATGTTTTCTGCTCAGTCTTTATTGAATAACACATTTCTGAAATTCTGACCTTTATCCTTGACTTACCAAAAGTTATAATCGAAATCTTTATTTTCATTTTGCTAATGGCTTCTTTCTTATCATGGAAAAGGACATTTAGCTGGCTGCCAGCAGAACAATCCCACCAGTTCCAGTTCCTCTCTCCTTATTTCCCTTTGGCCCTGCAACCACCTCCAAGATGGCACTGGAGCATGACTCTTTGCAAGCTGACCTCAGCAGATCCACTCGGTACACTTATAATCATTGTCAACTCTATGTTCTGCATTCTGATTTTCTTTTTACTACCTCAATGTACTCACGTATGGCATGATCTGTCTGGATGGCACGCGAACAAAAGCTTTTTGCTGTATCTCGGTACATGTGACAATAATAAAGCAATAGAATACAATGTCTGACATGCCCATCAACTCCCTTTGATTATTTTCCACATACCTATACTGTGGGCAATTTACCATACCCAATTTACATACCAGCATGTCTTTGAGACATGGGAGGAAATCGGAACACCCAGTGGAAACCCCTCAGTCACCAGGACAATGTGCAAACTCAAAACACACAGTGCCCATGATCTGGTCAAACCCGGGTCTCTGGAGCTGTGGGACACAAGTGCTGACTGATGCACAACTATGTCCTTCAACGAATGGTACTACTGGATACGATTCACTTGAATATGAGACCGGCTGTGATTTTTGTAATTCATGCGGTCAGATTTCTTGGAAAAATAAAAGCGGTATGGTGTGCATATCTATTCACTGCCTTCTATTCAATTGTGTTAGGGTGTCAGTAAATCTGACTCCAGTAACTATGGCAAATGGCTGTTTTAAAACACATTTGCTAATCCTCTTAAATTTCTGTTAAGATTTTGTGTAATTTCTGCAGTAACAGTCATCCATTTGCATTTCCAGGAAACGTTTTTGAATAAATTATTAAAGTTAACTATTTATGGTTCAAGCTTCTCTAATTTTCTCTTTTAATATTTTATCTTTTGTTTAAACTGAGAAAGGTAAATGGCTCCACCTGCTTTTTTTCTAATTAAAGCAGTTAGGAGTTTCACAATATGAAAAATAGAGGTCCTGGGGTGACGTGAACTGTGCTGTGTCAGCCAATCATCAGGGCATTTTAGTCACCCCCTGTAACTTCCATTTAGGGAGGGAAGGGTGGGAAACATTTAGATTCCTCCTACTTTTGGTGATTCTTCCCAGAAATGTATTTCGCTATGAATGTTGGTTGTCAATACTTTACAAGTGAACCTGTTTATGAATGTTTGGTAGAGATGAAATTGGAATCCGCTGTATCACCACAGATCAGGATTTCAACTTGTGACATTTGATCCCAAAATTAAGTGCTGTGCTGGTTAGCGCAAAGGAGCTCATCAAGAGACCTATTCCTGATAGTTTATACCACTTGATGAATTATACATAATAAGTATTTACAAAACAGAAACATGTTGAATGGGAACTGTTGAACTGTGCAAAGGAACGAATGTGTCTTAACGTCTCCCCGGGAGAAATATTTAGTGACTGCATCCATTCACTATGAATCACAGAGCATAGTGACAATTGCTGAAGGTAATTTGGATTATGGCTTGAATTGAACTGAAACAGAATGGATTGTGATTTTTGGAGACAGCATTTCAAATAGATGTGAAATGGTTTCTTTGTGTCAGTGCACTTTCAGGAGAACCTGGAGCAGGTGTAATCTAATTGGAACAAGTGATTATTTTCTTGTTCTTGCCTCAAGGTACATGTGCATTTCCAAATCATGAAAAAAAGTTTAAAGCACTATTTGCAAATGGGTGGTGCCAATGAGCCCATTTTTCACAAAAGGAACCTGATTAGTCAACCTGTTCTTTTTCCCTGAGGTGTTGGTTGATCTTATCTCATTATCACGCTTACTGAGCTGTTATATTTGGGCTGAATTTTTTGTGCAATGTTCCCCCTCTGCTGTAACCATTGGTGTCATGCTTGGGATAATAAGTATGTGATGAATGTGAAAACAAGGGTGATTTCTCCGGTGGTCTTAACCAACATCCTTCACCCAACACCTCAGAGAAAATGGGCTAATTGGTCAAGTTCTGTTGTATTTGTTCATTGGATGTGAATACTACTGGCATTTTATTGACCATCTCAATTGCCCATGTAACTGAGAAGACAGCCTTGACGGATCTGGAGTTGCATACAGGCCAGACCAGGTAAGGATGACAAATTTCCTTCCTGATGAATCTTAATGAACTAAATGGACTTCTATGACAATTTGGTAATTTTATGGTTACTGTTATTGAGTCAAGCTATGTTTTGAAATTCCAGACTTATTTCATTATCTGAATTTAAACTCCCCAATGTACGGTGGGATCTGAACTTGCCTCAGGATCAGTGGTCAAGATTGCTGTATATGAATCCAGTAGCTTAATCACCACCCTTAGATTATTATACTGCTGTCTGTGGATTTACATGCAAATTGGCTGTTCCATTTCATACATCAGTGAATACACTTCAAAAGTATTTCATTGTTTGCAATGTTCTTCGGGACATTATCCATTCTGTTTACAAGTTCTCTTTTTGTTTTGGAAAAATTCTAAATCTTATTTTTATATGCATTTCATGTAAAATAATCTGATTTGTTTGTTTTCTTGTGGCCTCATTTCACTAGAAGGCTTGTAATTTTGCCTTCTGAATGATGGGACTATCTAGAAGTATCAAAGTGTGTGACCTGGAGGCTGTAACACTAAACTTAGTTGAGGAAATGGTATAGATGCACTTAAGGTGAAGATAGATGAGATATGGGGTAATGGTGATGGAGGTAGATGGGGAAGGATGCAAGAGGCTCAAGTGGAGAGCCAACTATATAGCATGGACTGGCTGAATCAATTGGTCTGTTTCTGTACTGTTTGGTTTTGGTGTCCTCAGGCACACCCAGCATTTGTAATGATGTTCCCTCATACTTCATTAACAAATTAATTATTTAAGCTTAAAATTATCACAAAACTTTTTAATCAAAATTTTCATGTTGACTTTTTAAAGAGAAGATTAAAATTTGAATATTTAATTTGAAGTAGTCCTGTCATTTCATAATTACTAAGGATGGAATCCTAAAAATAGAAAACTTAACTAATTTAGTTTTATTAACAGTGACAGTATTTAGAAGTTAGCACATTTACAGTTAACCACAAGTGTTATTTATGCAGTTCTGTAATTGATTTTACATGATGGTCAATGGCTCTGGACAATCATGTTCTTCATTCTTAAACATGCACCTCTTCTGGGTCAGCTAAGGTCCAATGCTTAGCTCCTCTCAAGAGTTTTATTTTGGAGAGGCTGGGGGCACAGTTAATCCCTGCATAAAGTAAATTGTTTGTGTTCTTCTGTTACTGGGTTGGAAGCACATTCAGCTGAGCTAGAAAATTCCAGGTTCAGTTCAAGTACGAGATTCCAGGCTGATACTTGCCTGGAATAACAATGGAGTGGTGCATTATTGGATGTGCGTATCATGTGTAACATTAAACCAAGACCCAGTGTGCTTACAACTAAGCAGAAGATCCCATGGTATAATTTCAAAAAGGAATAGAGAAATTATTCTTGTTTCCCAGACCAATATTTATCATTGAAAAAGCTGAATATGTACCCAAAATGTGTAGGATGACCAAACAGTACAACTTAAACTGCTTATTCACGTTTCAAGCTATTGTTAACAATGGTTAACCTTGAGTATCAAGAACTGGCAAAAACTAAAATCTTGCCCAAATTAATCATGGCAAAGTCAGGAATATTTCCTTTGAGTACCCAAGATTGTGGCATATTAACTTTAATTTTGTTTTTATTGCTTCATTCATTTGTGGATTGACCACCAGTCCTTGAGGATGGTGGTGAATGTTGATTTATTCCATAAGACCATAACATTTGGGAGCAAAATTAAGCCATTCAGCCCATTGAGTCTTGCACCTGTCATTTTCCCTCGTATTCATTTTTCATTTACTTGGTTTATCAATGTCTTTTAAATACTTGAAATTAAAGTCACCCTTTCATAGTGACTAAATAATAAATCAGCTGTGATCCATTTAGATTTAAATGGCAATTTAATGGTATTCCTTTTGTCAAACCTGTTATATTAATTTAGCTAATTTTGTTTGTGCAAATCAATTTGCATCTTGCCTCCCAATTCTACATACTGTACCTGATTTCAAATGCCATAAAAGGAGCCAAAAGTAAACCCTAATTTTCCCCACTCTTTTGCATCCCAAGCAACCAGAGGAGATTGAAGAAATATTAGAATGTAATAGCTGGACAAGAAGGAAGTGACTCACTCCAGCTTCCATATATATTTTTATTTAGAAAGTTCTTTAAGTAACTGGAAAAATATTACTCCAAATGTATGTAAACACCTTTATGGAAGGATCAGTCTAATTGTTTGAAGTGGATGTTTCCTATCAATTATTATGGTGCAGAGAGATCAAAACTTGAGGCTTATATCCCTGAATAGAATGCCAGGACTAGCTGTAATCCTCTATGATGTCTGACGTGAAATCTTGAAACCACTTTTGCTAGACTGCTTTTAATGTAAGGCCCTCTTATGTATGCTTTCAGCTAATTTGCCTGTGATTACTCTAATATTTCCAATTGCAATGTTTGAAAGATCTAGGAATGTACAAATTACTATCCGGTAGTAATGTTTCTCCAGCTTAGCAGTGTCAGAAGGATATGATTGGTATTGGTTTATTATTGTCACTTGTACCGAGGTACAGTGAAAAACTTGTCTTACACACTGATTGTACAGGTCAATTCATTACACAGTGCAGTTACATTGAGTTAGTACAGAGTGCATTGATGTAGTACAGGTAAAAACAATAACAGTACAGAGTAAAGTGTCACAGCTACAGAAGAAGTGCAGTGCAATAAGGTGCAAGGTCACAACAAGGTAGATCAGGAGGTCATAATCCATCTCATTGTATAAGGGAACTGTTCAATAGTCTTAATCACAGTGGGGTAGAAGCTGCCTTAAGTCTGGTGTTACGTGCCCTCGGGCACCTGTATCTTCTACCCGATGGAAGAGGAGAGAAGAGAGAATGTCCCGGGTGGGTGGGGTCTGCTACACCAAGACAACGAGAGGTAAAGACAGAGTTCAAGGAGGGGAGGCTGGTGTCCGTGATGCGCTGGGCTGTGTCCACTTAAGCCTATCCACTTCCATTTTGTTCAAAACGCGCATAGAATGCGTTACGTTCATCAGGAAGGGATGCACTGTTGTTAGCTATGCAGCCCGACTTCATCTTGTAGCCTGTTATGGCATGTAAGCCCTGCCATAACTGGCGGCTGGTCAGGGACTCTATTTTGAGTTGGTATTGTCTCTTGGTATCCCTGATAGCTTTTCGAAGGTCATACCTTGATCTCTTGTACAGATCGGGATCACTAGATTTGTGTGCAGCAGACCTCTCCTTCAGTAGGGAGTGGATCTCCCGGTTCATCGATAGTTTCCTGTTTGGGAACACCCGTATTGTCTTCCTTGGTACACAGTCCTCCACACACTTGCTGATAAGATGTGATCTTAAGGGAAGAATAAAAGGCAAATATTTTGTTCATTTAAGAAATGTCACAAAATGATGAATTATCTAATTGGTCTTTACAGAACATGAGGCAAACTTCCATTTTTATTTTCATATTAAAATATTGCTGGTTTACAGTGACTGATCAGCTGCTTGATCAGTATTTGTAGGGGAAATGCAGATGTACTGTATGATTGGAAAAGAACCCCCTGATTAACTTTTATGGTCAGACTCGGTCCAAGTTAAAGTACAGATCTGCAAACTACTTTTTACAAGGAGAAATCCAATGAGTTCGCTAGCTTATAAACAGATCATAAAATGTAGGGTAGAAGGATATTAGTGAGTTACACTTTGTACAAAAGCACAACACTGTTCCATAGAACCATAACTACAAATCAGAAGACTTTGGGAGAAAAATAGGAAGAAACTAAAATTTTCAACTTTGGAAGGAAAATGTGCAGAAATGAGAGACCTGAGAAACTACATTGCAAGATTAGAACAAGAATGTAAATCTTCAGAGTGACAAAAGGAAATGTTAGATCTGATGTCATGGAGTTTTGCACAAAATGTAAAGATTAGAATGAACTTCCAGCCGTGGGAGAATTCCCTCAAATCAGGATTCTGTAATGGGCTTCCAGAAGTCATTTTGTATGGGCGAACTAAGATTGCTGTCAAACAGACTTTCCCAGTGCGAATTTGGTGTGGCAACACATCAATTCCAATTTCCAAATGTAATGATTCTGCTCCTGTAAGTGAACAGGATCAACGTGCTTGTGATTAGCCCTAGCTTAACAACTCGGCTAGCCTAAAGTGCAATTATTGATCCAGATTTTAAAAAGATGAAACAATTGAATGCAACCATTGAAGCTGGGTTTTCAGGCTTCAACAACAACAGCTTGCTTATCACGGAGCAAGAATTATGCTGGAAATTAAAGAGTCACTTCTGTATTAAAATATAATAATTTCGTCTTCATTTTAATTGTAAATTGCTTCAATAGAAGAAATTCATTAACAATAAGAAGGAAAGTAATAGTTACTGAAAGCAAGGCACAGACACTATGCATTCTGCACTCCTGATTTTATTGAGTCTGCTAATGAACCATTTATCTGCACTGATGGATGATCTCTGGTCACATGGGACATCATGAGTTTAGAAAGATTCCCATTCTGCATAATGATTTGGAATAGTAAAATAATTTTTCTGTTTATGTTCAAAATTACTGTATAAGAAATTATATAGCACATAAAACATCTACTAAAATGCCAGTTTGCCAGGGATCCGTAACTATTTGTTCCCTTGCCACTGAAGCAGCATTTTATTCTGCACATCTTGTTCAACTGTATGTGGGTTCTGAAACAGAAGGTTGCATGTTTTTCCCTGTTAGAATACATTAAGCTATGGTCATGGAGTTGTGAATAGACCAGTAAGCATTCATAACACAAGCAGCTATTCAGCCTATCATGTCTGTGTTCATTGCAACAGCTACCTAACTTAATCTCACTTTCCAGCACTAAGTCCATAGCCGTGCAGTTTACTATCCTTTGAGTGACTGTCCAAGTACTGTCAGATATAACTAGGAAGGTAGGGTTGCCTCCTCCATCTTTTCAAGCGATGAGTTGCGCAACCCTCTGGCCATGATATTTTTCTCATTTCCTCTGTACATTCTACGAATTTGTTCAAATCGCTGCCTGTTTATTTTTAACCTTTCTGCGAAGGAAAATAAGTCCTTTTCACATTTTAAGCCCCTCATAATTTTATGCACCTCAATTAGATCATTTCTCGTATTCCTTGATTCCATAGAAAACAGCTCTAGTTTATCCAATACTTTAATCATGAGTGAAATCTTCCAGTCCCAGCAATATCCTTACAAATCTTTTCTGCCTTCCAGTGCAATCCCATCTTTCCTGTGATGTAACAAGCAGAGCTGTATGCAATACTCAAGCTATGCCCCAACCCAGTGTTGTAAATGGTTTTTATTATAACCTTCCTATTCTTGTATTCTATTCATCAGCTTGTAAAGGAAAGCCTCCCCGAATGCCACATGATCGTGGAAATCAACCAGCCTCAACTGATGTAGAGGCTCCAGAGTCAAAGGGGAGCACATCACTGCCAGGAGACATTTGCGCAGTATCTCAAACACAACCCTTCATTATGACCACACAGGAATTGGAACACTAACAGAAGTGGGAAGCCAGATTCACAGATAACCTTGAGACCATGGTAGAAAGCAAGGAAATCTGCAAGCTGCGGCCCATCTTCCATCAATGCACTCAGATGAAGCAGCATTGGAAGGAGCTGCCAAGTGACATCAGTGCCAGGAATGAGAAAGTCGTGCAGAAAAAAAGGTTTAATAACCTTGATCACCTAGTCATTGGTGGAGAGTCTCAGATCCCATCTGACAGCACGAGCAGTACTATGTTCTCTCGCTTGACACTGCTCCAATGCTCACGCATCTTCGACATCACACATATCATGGCAGCCATTTCATTCACGCCCTTGAGAAAACACTCACTAAATGTTCTTCCCTTCGTTTTGCAGGAGGTTTGCTTGCAATAAATACCTGCAAAGCAAACTTTGGTAGGGGGACAGGGGAATCTTTCTGATCTTCACAGCTCGCTCTTTGGAGTATGGGCTCTGCTGCCACTCTACCAGTCACCATTGAGGGATCAGAAAGCATGCTGGTGACTGGATGCTCATAACTAGTAGGTCTCCTCATGCCACTTCCTCCTCTTCAACATCTTTTGCCGAACATTTCCTATGAACTGCTTTCACCTATTGCCTCCTTCCACCATGACTATACACTTTTGCTTTCCTCACGCGATTTTCAGCAGATCCCATCTGTGCAGGCCCTT